>NC_091283.1:633910398-634561232 GCF_032444005.1 Ranitomeya imitator | reverse complement strand
GCTTCCTGCTGCTCCTCTGTGTCTGATGTTCATTTGTGTTTACAAGTGCTTTTGGTCGCCTGTGGTCTTCCTAGGTCTCTGATCTTGGGTCTCCTCCTCTCTCTGCAGTGCCTGCCTGTTTCCTGTGTTCCTGTCGTGTTCCTTCAGTTCCTTTTCCTCTGCGGTACCTGCCCGTCTCCTATATCCTTTCCTTGCTCCTGTCAGCCTCAGTGTCTCCATATTGTCCTGCCAGCCTCCGTATCTCCGTAGCGTTCCCATCTTCTCCCTCATCTCAGTAGTTCCTTTCTGTTCCCTCTGTCCCTTTTTGCCTACAGTGTACCCGTTTAATCTCAGTCAATCCTCCAGCTTCCGTGGCGATAGTCCCTCACGGGCCTGCCCCTAACTCTCCCTGTATAGGGGGCGGTCCACCTGGTCAGCTCGTCCGAGAGGGGTTCGTCGTCACGGTCCAGTGGGTCCACTCTCCCTTTTCCCTGTTTGAATCGACACGCTCAAATAGGACTGCACTCGGGTGACATTCGAATGCAGCCAGATTCTTACAGCATCACAATTCCAATTACATTTTGCTAATTCTCAGGAGGGGGACACAAGAAGCTTTGTTTTTTTTGTGGGATAGAGAACGTTTACAGACCCTGCAGAGGTGGGGACCATAAAATAAAACTATTGAAAAGTGAGTTCTTTTGGATCTTTTCACTTGGTACAAGAGTACCGCATGGTCTGAATTACAGACAGGACCTGATCCTACAATGCTGACTGTTGTACATTTCCATTATATTTTTCCTATACTGGTAATCATAATTGATTTTAATATTTATGAACATTGTACATGGATTTAGGTCTGTTATTGTTCTGTCTGCACATGTTAAATATTCTACACAATTTGTTAATGATACTTTTCTTGCCGCTATTATGGAGATCTTACCCATAGTAATTAGCTTGATTGGCACAAGCTGAGAGTGTTCACTTGAAGATCTATAAGAACTTTTCAGAACATATCCACACTAAGCCATGAATAAGACATCTTGTCGAAACGCGTAGGCTAAAGTTGCTGTAGTGTCGTATGCTGCGTGTGTTGATGTTCACAATATATTCCTTATGGTACATCTATGCAACATTTTTTTTTAAATTATGGATAAATTTTATTTTTTATATGAGTACCTATATCCCTCAGGATCTTATCCACGTGTGTATTTCTAACCAGTTGCTCGGCTTCCTTCTTCCGTGCGGGATCAGATGAGTAGTAGCTTGGATAGGTGAGCTGACTTATTTTTCATTTTAGCAAATGCTACAAGAAGGGTATACTTGGTGTTTTATTTAACCCCTTAATCCCATTTGACGTACTATCCCGTCGAGGTGACCTTGGACTTAATTCCCAGTGACGGGATAGTACGTCATGGGCGATCAGCCGCGCTCACGGGCGGAGCACGGCCGATCGTCGCTGGATGTCAGCTGATTATTACAGCTGACATCCGGCACTATGGCACATTAATCCCGGAAAACTGCGATCAAACATGATCCCAGCATTCAGGCGGCACATGGAAGCATCGCGCCGAGGGTCTCCTACCTCCTCCTCCCTTGCAGGCCCCGGATCCAAAATGGCCACAGGGCTCCTTCCGGGTCCTGCAGGGAGGTGGCTTGCAAGCGCCTTCTCCTGCATGTCACAGTGCTGTGCAAAGTGTCAGATCAGCGATCTGATGATATAGTGTGATACCCCCCCCCCCCCCCGGGCAATGTTATAAAGTTTAAAAAGAAATCCTAAATAAAGAAATGTATTCATTGGAACAATATTTTTTTTTTCTTTATCTAAATGAAAAAACAAAACAAAACAATAAAAGTACACATATTTAGTATCGCTGCATCCGTAACGACCCAACCTATAAAACTGTCCCACTAGTTCACCCCTTCTGTGAACACCGTAAAAAAAAAAAGAAAAGAGGCAAAAAAACAACGCTTTATACCGCTGAACAAAAAGTGGAATAACACGCGATCAAAAAGACGGATATAAATAACCATGGAACCGCTGAAAACGTCATCTTGTCCTGCAAAAAACAAGCCACCATACAGCATCATCAGCAAAAAAATAAAAAGTTATAGTCCTCGGAATAAAGTGATGCAAAATAATTATTTTTTATATAAAATAGTATTTATTGTATAAAAGCGCCAAAACATAAAAAATTGATATAAATGAGGTATTGCTGTAATCATACTGACCCTAAGAATAAAACTACTGTATCAAGTTTACCAAATGTGGAACGGTATAAACGTTTCCCCCCCCCCCCCAAAAGAAATTCATGAATAGCTGTTTTTGGTAATTCTGCCTCACAAGAATCGGAATATTATTATTATTTATATAGCACCATTGATTCCATGGTGCTGTACATGAGAAGGGGTTACATACAAATTACAGATATCACTTACAGTAAACAAACTAACAATGACAGACTGATACAGAGGGGCGAGGACCCTGCCCTTGCGGGCTTACATTCTACAGGATGGTGGGGAAGGAGACAGTAGGTTGAGTGTTGCAGGAGCTCCGGTGTTGGGGAGGCGGTAGCTCCGGTGTTGGTGAGGAGGCAGCGAGCTCAGTGCAGGCTGTAGGCTTTCCTGAAGAGATGGGTTTTCAGGTTCCGTCTGAAGGATCCGAATGTGGTTGATAGTTGGACGTGTTGGAGCAAAGAATTCCTGAGGATGGGGGATATTTGGGAGAAGTCTTGGAGGCGGTTGGATGAGGAGCAAATAAGTGTGGAGGAGAGGAGGTCTTGGGAGGACCGGAGATCACGTGAGGGAAGATATCGAGAGATTAGTTCAGAGATATATGGAGGAGACAGGTTGTGGATGGCTTTGTAGGTCAGTATTAGTAAAGTGAACTGGATACGCTGAGGGAATGGGAGCCAGTGAAGAGATTTGCAGAGGGGGGAAGCAGAGGAGTAGCGAGGAGAGAGATGAATTAGTCAGGCAGTAGAGTTAAGGATGGACTGGAGAGGTGCAAGGGTGTTAGCAGGGAGGCCACAGAATAGGATGTTGCAGTAGTCGACGTGGGAGATGATGAGGGCATGCACAAGTATTTTAGTAGATTGACGGTTGAGGAAAGGACGGATTCTGGAGATATTTTTGAGCTGGAGGCGACAGGAGGTGGAAAGAGCTGGAATAAAAAGCGATCAAAAAAATGTCACGTGCCCGAAAATGGTACCAATAAAAACATCAACTCGTCTCGCAAAAAACAAGACCTCACATGACTCTGTGGACCAAAATATGGAAAAATTATAGCTCTCAAAATGTGGAGAGACAAAAACGATTTTTTGCAATAATAAGCGTCTTTTAGTGTGTGACAGCAGCCAAACATAAAAATCCGCTAAAAAACCCGCTTTAAATAATAAATCAAACCCCCGTTCATCACCCCTTTAGTTAGGGAAAAATAATAAAATTAAAAAAATGTATTTATTTCTATTTTCCCATTAGGGTTAAGGTTGGGGCTAAAGTTATGGTTGGGGCTACAGTTAGGGTTAGGATTACATTTACGGTTGGGATTAGGGTTAGGGGTGTGTTGGAGTTAGGGGGGTGTTGGGGTTAGGGGCATGTTCAGGTAAGGGGTGTGGTTAAGGTTATGGTTACGATTAGGGGTGTGTTTGGATTAGGGGTGTGTTTGGATTAGGGTTTCAGTTAGAATTGGGGGTTTCCACTGTTTAGGTACATCAGGGGCTCTCCAAAAGCGACATGGCGTCTGATCTCAATTCCAGCCAATTCTACGTTGAAAAAGTAAAACAGTGCTCCTTCCCTTACGAGCTCTCCCGTGTGCCCAAACAGGGGTTTACCCCAATATATGGGGTATCAGCGAACTCAGGACAAATTGGACAAAAACTTTTGGGGTCCAATTTCTCCTATTACCCTTGAGAAAATACAAAACCGGGGGCTAAAATATAATTTTGTGGAAAAAAAAGGATTTTTTTTATTTTCACGGCTCTGCCTTATAAACTGTAGTGAAACACTTGGGGCTTCAAAGCTCTCTCAACACATCTAGATAAGTTCCTTGGGGGGGTCTAGTTTCCAATATGGGGTCACTTGTGGGGGTCTACTTTCCAAAATGGTGTCATTGTGGGGGGTTTCAATGTTTAGGCACATCAGGGGCTCTCCTAATGCGACATGGCGTCCCATCTCAATTCCAGTCAATTTTGCATTGAAAAGTCAAACGGCGCTCCTTCCCTTCAGAGCTGTGCCATGCGTCCAAACAGTGGTTTACCCCCACATATGGGGTATCAGTGTACTCAGGACAAATTGCACAACAACTTTTGGAGTCAAATTTCTTCTGGTACCCTTGGGAAAATAAAAAATTGGGGGCGAAAAGTTAATTTTTGTGAAAATACAGTCATGGCCAAAAGTATTGACACCCCTGCAATTCTGTCAGATAATACTCATTTTCTTCCTGAAAATGATTGCAAACACAAATTATTTGGTATTATTATCTTCATTTAATTTGTCTTAAATGAAAAAAACACAAAAAGAATTTTCCTAAAGCCAAATTGGATATAATTCCACACCAAACATAAAAAAGGGGTGGACAAAAGTATTGGCACTGTTCGAAAAATCATGTGATGCTTCTCTAATTTGTGTAATTAACAGCACCTGTAACTTAAAGACCTGAATGTTCCTGTGTCTACCGTGCGCAGTGTCATCAAGAAGTTTAAAGCCCATGGCACTGTGGCTGACCTCCCTAGATGTGGATGGAAAAGAAAAATTGACAAGAGATTTCAACGCAAGATTGTGTGGATGTTGTGTGACAACTATAGATCAATCCATCTAAGTCTGCATTCCAAACGGTGCTCATTCCCTTCCGAGCTCTGCCATGCGCCCAAACAATGGTTTCGTTGTCATACCTCGACTAACATCCAAACAAGTTCAGGCTGCCCTGCAATCCGAGGGTACAACAGTGTCAACCTGTACTATCCGTCGGCGTCTGAATGAAAAGGGACTGTATGGTAGGAGACCCAGGAAGACCCCACTTCTTACCCCGAGACATAAAAAAGCCAGGCTGGAGTTTGCCAAAACTTACCTAAAAAGGCTTAAAACGTTTTGGAAGAATGTTCTCTGGTCAGATGAGACAAAAGTAGAGCTTTTTGGGCAAAGGCATCAACATAGAGTTTACAGGAGAAAAAAAGAGGCATTCAAAGAAAAGAACAAGGTCCCTACAGTCAAACATGGCGGAGGTTCCCTGATGTTTTGGGGTTGCTTTGCTGCCTCTGGCACTGGACTGCTTGACCGTGTGCATGGCATTATGAAGTCTGAAGACTACCAACAAATTTTGCAGCATAATGTAGGGCCCAGTGTGAGAAAGCTGAGTCTCCCTCAGAGGTCATGGGTCTTCCAGCAGGACAATGACCCAAAACACACTTCAAAAGGCACTAGAAAATGGTTTGAGAGAAAGCACTGGAGACTTCTAAGGTGGCCAGCAATGAGTCCAGACCTGGATCCCATAGAACACCTGTGGAGAGATCTAAAAATGGCAGTTTGGAGAAGGCACCCTTCAAATATCAGGGACCTGGAGCAGTTTGCCAAAGAAGAATGGTCTAAAATTCCAGCAGAGCTTTGTAAGAAACTCATTGATGGTTACCGGAAGCGGTTGGTCGCAGTTATTTTGGCTAAAGGTTGTGCAACCAAGTATTAGGCTGAGAGTGCCAATACTTTTGTCTGGCCCATTTTTGGAGTTTTGTGTGAAATGATCAATGTTTTGCTTTTTGCTTCATTCTCTTTTGTTTTTTTTTCATTTAAGACAAATTAAATGAAGATAATAATACCAAATAATTTGTGTTTGCAATCATTTTCAGGAAGAAAATGAGTATTATCTGACAGAATTGCAGGGGTGTCAATACTTTTTGACCATGACTGTATCTCTGTGATTTAAGGGGATAAAAATTCAAATTTTGAAAATAGCAACATTTTTTGCCAAATTTCCATTTTTATCACCAATAAACGCAGGTAATATCAAATAAATTTTACCACTATCATGAAGTACAATATGTCACGAGAAAACAGTGTCAGAATCACCGGGATCCGTTGAAACGTTCCAGAGTTATAACCTCATAAAGGGACTGTGGTCAGAATTGTAAAAATTGGCCCGGTCATTAACATGCAAACCACCCTTGGGGGTTAAGGGGTTAAAATATATATACATTCATTTTTATTAAGTATGTCCTTGGCTTTACCCATATTCTCCAACCTTGTTAGAACAATGAGAAAGGACGAGGTAGGGTCCTTTCTATGTTGTTTGTATGTCTTTCCATCCCCTAGAAGATGAAGGGATTCCTTATGATAATTATTTGTATCCATTATGACAATTCCCCCTTCTTTGTCCACTGGGTTATATCTTCATCTTGTTGAAGGATAATAGATTGCTTCTCTTTATTGGTCAAATTGTGTGTGTATAGGTTTTGTTTTTTGTTATTGTTTTTCATTTTTCTGATTTCCCACGTAACCATATTTTCAAAGGTGGTAAATGATTTGGAATACTCATTGATTGGGTTAAATCTGGACTTAGTTGTCAAAAAGGTATGAATAATTTGTTTGTTCCGGGAGGATTTCCTTACTGTTATTTTTGACACTATGTTTCATGTAGTATTTTTTTCAGGGCTAAAGTAAGAAGGTATGTTTTGATGCCGATATATAGGTCAAACTTATTGGATACTCTCGTAGAGGAAAAATTTCAAACCCTTTTGGAGTAGGGCTTCTTCTGTGTTGGATAGTTGGTATTTACTTAAGTATTTTTTGAGGATGCCATGGAGGGATTTTCTCTATTTTCTTCTTGGTGGATTTCCCACTGTGATGGGGTATGCGACAGAGCACAAAGAGACATCAGGCAGATAAACAATCCAATGAGATTTATTGGAACAGGGAACTGGGGCAACATAAATGAAGGAATTCTGCAGCATCTGTAATGACTGAGTCCACAATGAATCCACAATGCGCCCACAATGAGTCCACACAAAGGGAGCACATCCGGGGGTGCCACCCTGCAGTCTGACGCCAGGAAAATAGAAATAGTCCTTTGGATGAATTCAATTGATCCAGCAGATGAGGGACACAATACAATCCCATGTGGCAGCTTCTAACAATACGCATAGTCACTGGGATCTCACCTCAGCATAAGATCCCAGCCCTTCGCAAGTCACCACACAACTGACTATAAATCTATCGTCCTGTGATCAGACCCTCAATGGGAGAGGTTCATACCAACTTTAACATGTAGCTACATTGAGAAGATTGAGGAAGCTATTGGCTCCATTCTGTCTTACAGGTTTTGTGTATTGGAGGAGTCCCATGCTGAGAACAATGACAGAATCCACCACCAGATGCAGTACAAGTGAGGTGGGCCTAGGGCTGATTACATTACAGTCCAGGAATACAGGTCGGGGGAGGGACACGCTGTTACAACCCCTACCCCCTCAATTTGTGTACAGACTAGTGACCTCTATAGGTTTATGGTCAAGTACACGTGGTCATGGTTGCCAGGACTCAGGGTTCCTCCTGCCTGGACAATCTGTCTGCATTTTGGTGTTGACTGCCTCTTCTATATTGTATGGTGCAGTTGTAGGGTTGAAGGCCGAGCTCCATTTTAAATCCTCTTTGACTTAAACTCAGCTTCATGCACCCACAAATCCACATTGTAGCTCTCCCACATCATTTTCTAGGACAATATTTGCAGGCAGCCCACCCCATAACCCCAACCATGCATTGCTTGACCCCAAAGCCCAGTCCTACACTTGCTTTTGGGACATTCTTCCAGTGGCCTCCAGCTAATTCAATGGTAATCCCAGGTCCATGCTGTACTGCCTCTGGCCGAACCACTCTAAGATAGGCTATGGTGAGAAATGCCCTAGTCACAATAACCAAGAACTCTCCGACCATCCAGCATGACCTCCTGTAAGTGCTTTCCTTTAGAATTAAAGGAACTTGTGGCTGTGGCCCGCACCCCATAAACCTCTAATGGTCGAACATGGGTTTCTGAGCCATTAGGCAAATCAATTTGGAGGGATAGCACCTCTCCCTTCATTGTATTTGGCTGTAAATAATTGATAGGCTGATTTAGTGGAGGGTCACTCCTCAATTGACCCTGAGGGCAGGTGTCTTGCAGATGCCCAGGCAGCCCACTCGGTAACATCTGTGCTGTGTCGCACATCGTCCCATTTGCCAGCTAGGGAAAGAGGTAATGGAACCTGGAGGCTGATATCCATGTGAAGGTGCATGAGGTGGTTGTTGGTGTTGAGACAGACTTCACTTGATAGCTGGGCATGTGGCCTGCAAATGCCCACATGCATAACACCTGTGTTCTACTCCTTTCTCTCCTTGTGACATTCCAGAGGAAGAGGCAGGACTAGCTGGAAAGTGAGTCACATGGGTATCAACATGAGGTGGTGGTCTAGTAGAACTACATCCACCAGTAAATTTTTCCACTGAGGCTTGATGGTGAGAACCTCATCACCTAAAGCAGCAGCTTGTTCTACTGTCATTGATTTTCTCTCATGCACCCATTCCCTGATCTCAGGCGTAGAATTGCTCTTTCAGTATGACCTGGAGGAAAGAATCCAAAAGGGGATGCTACTAAGAACTAACCATGCAGGAAGTCCAAACTTTTGCATTGGCCAATTTTCCTTTTTGTATTTTTTAAAATGAAAAAGATGAAAAAAAATAAAATAAAATATATATATATATATATATATATATATATATATATATATATATATACACACACACACACACCGTATATACTCGAGTATAAGCCGACCCGAGTATAAGCCGACCCCCCTAATTTTGCCACAAAAAACTGGGAAAACTTATTGACTCGAGTATAAGCCTAGGGTGCAAAAAGCAGCAGCTACCAGTGAATTTCAAAAATAAAAATAGATGCTCCATACCGTTTATTATGGTCCCATAGCTGTGCCATATAGTGCTCTGCACCGTTCATTATTGCCCCATAGATGTACCATAGAAAGCTGTGCCATATAGTGCTCTGCACCGTTCATTATTGCCCCATAGCTGTGCCATGTAGTGCTCTGCGCCGTTCATTATTGCCCCATAGCTGCCATATAGTGCTCTGCGCCGTTCATTATTGCCCCATAGCTGCCATATAGTGCTCTGCGCCGTTCATTATTGCCCCATAGCTGCCATATAGTGCTCTGCACCGTTCATTATTGCCCCATAGCTGTCATATAGTGCTCTGCGCCGTTCATTATTGCCCCATAGCTGCCATATAGTGCTCTGCGCCGTTCATTCCTGCCCCATAGCTGCCATATAGTGCTCTGCGCCGTTCATTCCTGCCCCATAGCTGCCATATAGTGCTCTGCACCATTCATTCCTGCCCCATAGCTGTGCCATAGAAAGCTGTGCCATTGCTGCTGCTGCTGCTGCAATAAAAAAAAAAAATGCCATACTCACCTTTCTTGCTTGCAGCTCCCGGCGTCTGGTCCCGGCGTCTCTCCGCACTGACTGATCAGGCAGAGGGCGCCGCGCACACTATATGCGTCATCGCGCCCTCTGACCTGAACAGTCAGTGCAAGAGGACGCGAAGACAGAGCGGCACCCGGCGTGTGGAACGCGGACAGGTGAATATGACATACTTACCTGCTCCCGGCGTCCCGCTCCCTCTGCCTGTCACACGGTCTTCGGTGCCACAGCCTCTTCCTCTATCAGCGGTCACCGACACCGCTGATTAGAGAAATGAATATGCGGCTCCACCCCTATGGGAGGTGGAGCCGCATATTCATTTCTCTAATGAGCGGTCCCACATGACCGCTAAGGCTACGTTCACATTAGCGTTGCGCGCCGGTGCGTCGGCGACGCAACGCACGACGCACAAAAAACGCGCGCAAAGTGCGCGCAAAAACGCTGCGTTTTGCGACGCGTGCGTCGTTTTTTGACGAAAATCGGACGCACGAAAAATGCAACTTGTTGCATTTTCTTGCGTCCGACGCTAGCGTCGGAAACGACGCACGTGTCGAAAAACGCCACCCAAAAAACGCACGCGTCCCCTATGTTAAACATAGGGGCGCGTCGCCGCTGCGTCGCCGACGCAACAGCGACGCACATTAGCGGAACGCTAATGTGAACGTAGCCTAATAGAGGAAGAAGCTGCAGCACGGAAGACCCTGTGACAGGCAGGGGGAGCGTCAGGACCGCCGGGACTAGGTAAGTATGCCTCAGCGCCCTCTCCCCCTCACCCGTCGACCCTGCCGCCCACTGTGACTCGAGTATAAGCTGAGAGGGGCACTTTCAGCCCAAAATTTTGGGCTGAAAATCTCGGCTTATACTCGAGTATATACGGTATATATATTTTTGCCTAAAATACCAGGGAAATGTGTCATCTTTAACTTTAGGCCTTTTAGAGGTCACTTTATCTTTAACTTGCTTAACTGTTCACAATAACAGTAATTTTGACCAGGGGTGCCCAAACTTTTACATGCCACTGTAAATTGGTCACAGAATACATGCACCTTTCTATTAATTTAATACTACCCCCTAGAAGCTGCTAATGCGAAACACGCATTAGAGGTTTGGTTTATTCACACTCAGGGCTCTTTTGTACCGATTATTTACAATCAACATTTGCACTGCCATTTTAGCCACTGTTGGGCTAAACTTACTCTCCTACATGTTACTTAGTCATTTGGCCACTTTGCCCCCTATAGCATTTACCGTATTTTTTCAGACCATAAGACGCCCTTTTTTTCCTCGAATTTTGGAAGGAAAGTGTGGGATGCGTCTTAGGGTCCAAATGTAAAAGGTGGGGAGGGGGGCATCGGCAGAGTGGGATCACACTCGCAGGAGGCAGGAAAATGTTGCCATTGCACAAATCCGGCGCTGGGGAAACCACGTGGTCCTGATGACTAAAGTGAAGGAATATTTATTAGCCGCTTCCCCGTCCACCTTTCAGGGCCGAGCAGTGAGCAGCAAATGAATATTCCTTCACAGCGGGCCCACGTGGATTCCCCAGCGCCGGATTCCTGAGGCGGCCGGGGCGTTCGTGGGTCAGGTGGAGGAGGCAGCAGGGTGCCACAAGAGAGATCGCCGCACACCTGACAGCACAGCGCATGCTTTGCTGAGTGCTCCCGTATAGGACCCGTGGTGAGGTCACGAAGATAGCGGGCTGGAGCATCATATGACAGCACAGAGCCCTCCCTCTTCATTGTGTCATCACAGGTCCTTCAGACACCACAATAGAAACAATGCAGCTTCCTCTTACATGACCTGTGGTGAGGCAATAAGAGGCTCTGTGCAGCCATGTGATGCTCCAGCCCTTCATTACCACACCTAACCCTATGGCTGGCTGCTGGACCTGCACTGCCTGTACAAGTAAGAATTAAAAGGTTAGTAATTACAACACATAAAAAAGCACTCTGGCACTCCTGTGGTGAACTATAACTCCCAGCATGCCATAGGATCTGCAGGGCATGCTGGGAGTTATAGTCCTACCATGGGTTCTTAAAGCAGCACTCCAGTGTAATTTTTCAGTGCTGGAGTGGTGCTTTAAATATAAGCCCTGTGCCCCCATTCTTATACTCGCCCTCCAGCGTCTTCATATAGTACTTTACAGACACCACAATGGTCCAGCAGCTCCATCTTCTACCCGCAGCTTCCAACATAATAACATACTGTTATATATAATAACACCACAGATAATAGTGTGTTATTTATGTTATTAAATATTTTACCACATTTTTTGCTTCAAATACTTTTTCCCCCATTTTCCACCTCTAAAACCTGGGTGCGTCTTATAGTCCGGTCCGTCTTATAGTTCGAAAAGTACGGTCTGTAGATATATGGATTATGTTTTGTACATTTGTGATTAATAGAGATCTCCGTGCTACGCTCTTATTGAATGTTCTTATTCATGTCTAGTTCATGTCTTTGATGCACAATATATAAAGTTTGTTACTTTTATTTGGACGTTTTTAGGTGTTTCTAGTGATGTAATAGTATTGGTGTGCGGGCTTTGTGTTATGTATTTTGGTGCTGCTGTAAATATCAGAATTGGTGAACACCGCACACAGAGCTCGCTAGTTTTTACTACATTATATTATCTGTGGAACCTGCCTATGAAGCGCCATCTTTCTCTTCTCATATGAAATATTGCATCTGATTCTAATCATGGTTTCCTCAAATACAAGTGATTGTACAAAGGGAAAGAAATATAAATAAAAATGTTTATTCATAGATCTGGACAGAAGATAAAACTGCAATAAATCACAGGATCAGCAATGTGAAAACCCTGTGCGTCCATTGTGAAGTTGCGTCATCATAAAGTTGGCTACAATGTGGTTAATAGTTACTAAAATTAATGCTCAACTGCACAAAAGTCTCAATGTCGGATAAAAGCGATCATAGTCTGCAATGTAGAACTCAAGTCTATAAAGACAATGTAGTCACACGGGAGCACGGTCCAGAATGGCCATCACCTGCAAGAGAAACACAGAGTCAGTAACCCTAGAAGAAATCCGAAGATCCCCGCAGCAGAAGTCTGTCCGGGGCAGCGACAAGGTCAGAATTGGGTGGAATAGAGCCCTAGTGCTGTTACGGTAGTCAGGACACATGATGATGACGATGATATACTAGACTGCACACACAAGCCCAGGCTGCAGAAAAGCCCACGGAGCTGGAGCAGCACTCCATAAGTAGCAGCTTTGGAGCAAAATATCTTTATTGCATTTTTTTCCAAATACAAATAGACACTTTGCATTTCTGAATGTTTTCAGGTGACAGTCTTTCCTGAGTGGGGATCAGGTACGGACTGGGGCTGAAATTCAGTCCTGGCATTTGAGATCACACAGGCCCATGTTGTCCCGTCCCAAGCACCAGATGGGATATATCACTGATATTACCCTGGATGGAGGAAAGGAAGATTTTCTACAAGACCAATATTTCTAATGATACCTGTGGCCTGGTGGGGTAAGTGACGGAGTCAGAGACTTTGGGCTCCACCACAACACTTAACAGTATGGGGATCAGAGAACACCGATTCTGTTAACAAAGTAGCAGACAAGGCGGCCCATGATCAGACCGGCCCTTCTGGCATTTGCCAGAATTGCCAGATGGCCAGTCCGGCCCTGGTGGGGATGATGGTGGTCTCATTGATTTGTCATAGAGGGTGCTGTCACCAGGTCTCAGACCATGTAGAGGCAGTGTCAGAATGAACATTGGGCCCACCAAAGAACTTCATTCTGAGGACCCACCTTTCATTTATATAAAACCAAGGCATTTTAATTGACCCATTTACAAACAGGGTGATTTTCTGTTTCTCCTCCTCGGATTCCAAGAATCATAACTTTTCTATTTTGCCATCCCCATAGCCATGCGGAGGCTTTTTTTTTTTTGCGAGATGAGCTGTACTTTACAATTACACCATTCATGATATCATGTGATGCACTGGAATTCCAAGTTTGGCAAAATAGCGAAAAAAAAGTGCAATTTCTTTTTATTTACAATGTTCATTTTAAGGTAAAACTCAGTGCCAATACGATGTTCCAGGCCAGAATGATTATAGTGATCATGTGTCATGAATATCTTTTGTTTTAAGTGGTGCAAAAAATCCAATTTTTTTTTTTTTTAAATAACATTTTTTTTTTTTGCTTGTGTCGCCATATTCCCTGAGTCGTAACATTTTCAGTTTTTGGGAAATGGAGCTGTGCGAGACTCTGCTTTTTCTACACTGGGCTTTATTGACACCACTACTGGGATAAAAACAATGCTTTTATCATCACCTCTAATTAAATGATTTTACACTTTTGTGGTGGACGAAAACCCACAATTGATTATTTTTCTTGTTATGCCTTTTAATGTTTATATTTTCATAGATTGGACTTTTATGAATGCAGCAATAACAAAAGTGTATTTTATTATTTGTTAATTTTTAAGTGGGGAAGAGGGGTTGTAAAAGGAACGATTTAAAAAAAAAAAATCTTTTATTGTATTTGTTAGCCCCTTAGGGGACTTGAGCCTGCAATCATCCAACTGCTTATGCTATATTACACAGCAAAATCTCAGCATTGCTGTATGTAGTAAAAATCATGGTCTCCTATTAACGCAGGCCACAGACTGGCTTTCACAGGAGTAACGACAGATAAGGGGGTCTTCAGCAGACCGCCGGCTGTCACAGCAGCCCATCTGTATCCCAGAATTGCATCATAGGAGTGTTAATGAACGGTTAAAACGGCGCGCTGTAAATGTAAATGCTATGATTATAGGGAAACTATATACAGAGATACCACAGGAAAACTAGGGCTGCGAGCTCAGTGTAAACAATAATGGCCAAAAAAGAGAAAGGGCTGACCTCCCCTGACAAAGCCCTTCTACGAGGGCGATACACATGGGGCCACGGTCTTCATTCCACTCAACTCCTGCATTTGAGGGGTCTTGCCCTCTTTCATACGTGGAGCATTTGGTAATTTACCGTATATACTCGAGTATAAGCCGAGATTTTCAGCCCAAATTTTTGGGCTGAAAGTGCCCCCCTCGGCTTATACTCGAGTCACGGTAGCGGTGGGGTCGGCAGGTGAGGGGGTGAGGGCGCTGAGGTATACTTACCTAGTCCCAGCGATCCTCGCGCTGTCCCTGCCATCCCACGGGCTTCGGCGCTGCAGTTTCTTCCTCTCTTCAGCGGTCACGTGGGACCGCTCATTACAGAAATGAATAAGCGGCTCCACCTCCCATAGGGGCGGAGCCGCTTATTCATTTCTCTAATCAGCGGTGCCGGTGACCGCTGATAGAGAAAGAAGCTGCGGCACCGAAGACAGGAGGGGACAGCGCGAGGATCGCCAGGACTAGGTGAGTATGTTATATTCACCTGTCCTCGTTCCAGCCGCCGGGCGCCGCTCCATCTTCCCGGCCGGCGCCTCCATCTTCCCGGCGTCTGCGCTCTCTGATCAGGCAGAGGGCGCGATGACGCATATAGTGTGCGCGGCGCCCTCTGCCTGATCAGTCAGAGCAGAGACGCCGGGAAGATGGAGGCGCCGGAACGAGACGCCGGGAGCTGCAATCAAGGGAGGTGAGTATGTGTTTTTTTTTCTTTATTGCGGCGGCACAAATTTATGTGGAACATCTATGGGGCACAGTGAACGGTGCAGAGCACCGTATATGGCACAGCACAGCTATGGGGCACAGTGAACGGTGCAGAGCACCGTATATGGCACAGCACAGCTATGGGGCACAGTGAACGGTGCAGAGCACCGTATATGGCACAGCACAGCTATGGGGCACAGTGAACGGTGCAGAGCACCGTATATGGCACAGCACAGCTATGGGGCACAGTGAACGGTGCAGAGCACCGTATATGGCACAGCACAGCTATGGGGCACAGTGAACGGTGCAGAGCACCGTATATGGCACAGCTATGGGGCACAGTGAACGGTGCAGAGCACCGTATATGGCACAGCACAGCTATGGGGCACAGTGAACGGTGCAGAGCACCGTATATGGCACAGCTATGGGGCACAGTGAACGGTGCAGAGCACCGTATATGGCACATCTAGGGGGCACAATGAACGGTGCAGAGCACCGTATATGGCACAGCTAGGGGGCACAATGAACGGTGCAGAGCACTATATGGTTCACACCTATGGGGAAATATGAACGGTGCAGAGCACTATATGGCACAGCTATGGGGAAATAATGATCTATTTTTATTTTTGAAATTCACCGGTAAATGCTGCATTTCCACCCTAGGCTTATACTCGAGTCAATAAGTTTTCCCAGTTTTTTGTGGCAAAATTAGGGGGGTCGGCTTATACTCGGGTCGGCTTATACTCGAGTATATACGGTAACCCTTTACCTTTCAGGCTTTTACGGAGTTCTCTTGGCTGCATTATGCAGATGACCCTTTTCAGATATATTGTCTTTGGTCATCTTCTGTGGTCTTACCTATAGGGTCCTTCCCTACCTTGGGGGCCCTTTTCCTTGATGGGCATGTTATTGTCCACGTTGGGTTTGCAGAGTTGCCCCATGGGCCAGTAGGTCTGAGATTGCTTTACATGCCTATCTGTGTATATTGGACACTATAACATGGACTTATTTTCTGAGTGGATTGATTCTTGTCTGCTTTTAATTATGTTTTAATATTTTGTGTGGCGTACCAATAAAATATACTGTTAAATAGTTTTCTATACAATTTTGTGGTGTGCATTTATTGCAGTGGTGCTTTCTCTTTTTTGGCTGTAAATGTAAATGCTATCACATACTGACAGCAGCATTTACCAGGTTAACAGACGCGGACACCACTTGGATCCACGCAGTCTGTTACAGGCAGATGATGGCTGAAAAACTCAGGCATGTAGCAAAAGGTACCATTGTATGCCAGAATAATAATTTTCTGGAAGATATGGAGTATTAGACCAAAAAAAACAACCATGAAGGCAGTTGCCCAAAGCAGTCCAATGGGTACCTCACTCACTATGTAACATGTGCAGAAGTGATACTAATCTAGGTGACACCCAAAACAAAAATCCCTCCCACCTGGGGTCACTTAGCAAACCTGGGCACAGCCTGTGTCAGGGCAGGAGTCAAGCATGGGGCACGACATGGGTTAATAGGGCCTTTTATGAGACCCTTCCTTCATCTGATGCCCATGGAACTCTATGGACCACCACGTACTTAGGTTTGACTTTGGTGGGATCTTTGCAGTTTGTGTCTTACCATGTTATATGGTGAGTCAGGTACCCATTGGACTGCTATGGGCAACTGGGCCTTCATGGTTAGAATCATAGAATATTAGAGCTGGAAGGGACCTCCTGGGTCATCTGGTCCAACCCCCGGCTCAAAGCAGGAGTCACTAAATCATCCCAGACAGGTGTCTGTCCAGCCTCTGTTTGAAGACTTCCATTGATGGAGAACTCACCACCTCTCGTGGCCGCCTGTTCCACTCACTGATCGCCCTCGCTGTCAAAAATTTTTTTCTAATATCTAATCTGTGTCTCCTCCCATTAAGTTTCATCCCATTGCTTCTAGTCTTTCCTTGTGCAAATGATAATAAAGATGATCCTTCTACACTGTGACCGCCCTGGAGATATTTGTAGACAGCTATTAAGTCTCTTCTCAGTCTTCTTTTTTGCAGCTAAACATTCCCAAATCCTGTAACCATTCCTCATAGGACATAGTTTGTAGACCGGTCACCATTTTGGTAGCTCTTCTCTGAACTTGCTCGAGTTTGTTGATGTCTTTTTTTTTATGTGGTGCCCAAAACTGGACACAGTATTCCAGATGAGGTCTGACCAAAGAGGAGTAGAGGGAAATAATGACTTCACGTGATCTAGACCAGGGGTCCCCAACTCCAGGCCTCGAGGGCCGCCAACAGTGCAGGTTTTCAGGATTTCTTTAGTATTGCATCGGTGGTAATGTGATCATCTGCACCGGTGATGATTCCAACCCCTGTGCAATACTAAGGAAATCCTGAAAACCTGCACTGTTGGCGGCCCTCGAGGCCTGGAGTTGGGGACCACTGATCTAGACTGTATGCTTCTCTTAATACATCCCAGAATTGCATTTGCCTTTTTTGCTGCTGCATCACACTGTTGACTCATGTTCAGTTTATGATCTATTAATATACCCAAGTCTTTTTCACATGTGCTGTTGCTTAGCCCTATTCCTCCCATTCTGTATGCTTTTAT
Organism: Ranitomeya imitator; assembly: GCF_032444005.1. Classification (NCBI taxonomy): domain Eukaryota; kingdom Metazoa; phylum Chordata; class Amphibia; order Anura; family Dendrobatidae; genus Ranitomeya; species Ranitomeya imitator. Next base: position 634,543,596 of record NC_091283.1, on the reverse strand, counting down.
TTTTTTGCCCAGATGTAGTACTTTGCATTTTCCCTGTTAAAAATCATTCTGTTAGTTGATGCCCACTGCTCCAGTTTATTTATATCTTTTTGAATCCTCTCTCTTTTCTAGTATTAGCTATCCATCCTAGCTTTGCGTCATCAGCAAATTTAATCAGTTTACCCTCAATTCCTTCATCTAAATCATTGATAAAGATGTTGAACAATACAGTGCCCAGGACAGAACCCTGTGGTACCCCAATTGAGACATTCTTCCAACTGGATGTGCAGCCATTTACGACCACTATTTGGGTCCGATCACTAAGCCAGTTATGAATCCACCTAACAGTTGCCTTGTCCATTCCATACTTAGTCATTTTTTCAATAAGGATTGTGTGAGATACTTTGTCAAATGCTTTGCTGAAGTCAAGATATACTATATCTACTGCATTTCCGTGATCCACCCAGTCAGTGATTCTGTCATAGAAGGAAATTAAGTTAGTCTGACATGACATATTAGTTACAAACCCATGCTGACTCTGTTTAATCACTTCATTCTTATCCAGGTACTTACATACATGAAGTTTAATAATTTGTTCAAAGATCTTTCCTGGTATAGACGTCAGACTCACCGACCTATTGTTCCCTGTGTCCACCTTCTTCTCCTTTTTGAAGATAGGATGATTTTACTTATAGCATATTGGCTAACACCCTGCAATTTTTTAAAGTTACAAATTAAACCTTATGTTTAAATAGAATCTCTTTTTGCTATAACACTGAAAAACTTGGCCATAAACTGTCGGCAGAAATGAGGACACAGTTTCTGAGCCAGCATATGACACAACTTTAAAGGGAATCTGTTACCCCCTTGAATGGACGTAACTAAGCTATTAATATGGGCATACAGGCATGACAATACTTAAAATAGTCATACCTGTATGCCTCAAATCTACGGTCTTTCCTGGGCCTTTGTAGCTCACATATCCTCAAAACATCAGCTATCCACCTCCATGCTTTACAGTAGGAATGGTGTCTCTTTCATCATAGGCCTTGTTGACCTCTCTCCAAATGTAATGTTTATGGTTGTGGAAAAAAGTTCAATTTTGGTCTCATCACTCCAGATTACCTTGTTCCAGAAGTTTTGAGGCGTATCTTTGTGCTGTTTTGCGTATTTGTAGGTGAGATAGTTTGTGGCATTTGCGCAGTAATGACTTTCTTCTGGCAACTCGACCATGCAGCCTATTTTTCTTCAAGTAGCTTCTTATTGTGCATCTTGAAACAGCCACACCGCTAGTTTTCAGGGAATCCAGTATTTCAGCTGATGTTATTTGTGGGTTTTTATTTACATCCCGAACAATTTCCCTGGCTGTTGTGGACAAATTTTTGGTTGTTTTACCTGACCGTGGTTTTGTTTTCACAGAGCCCATGATTTTCCATTTGTTAATCACGGTTTGAACGCTGCTGACTGGCATTATTAATTCCTTGGATATCTTTTTGTATCCCTTTCCTGTTTTATACAGTTTAACTACCTTTTCCCGTAAATCTGTTGACAATTCTTTTGCTTTCCCCATGACTCACAAACCAGAAGACAGAGTCTGTCTGGATCCCAGAAACTCACTCATCTTTTATGCACACACACTGATTATGTGAGAAAAGCAGGGTGGGACCAATAAGTTAAAATTTTACTTTTAATAAATTGTATTTTTAAAAAAATGGTGTTGAATAAAAACACCTGACAAACAATTAAATTCACACTCAACTGCGTGCTGACACAACTAAACTTACTAATCTGTGATAAATATTATTCCAGGAGTTACCAAAACCTGTATACTAACACAACTGGATAGATTAATCCGCAATACATATTATTCAGGAAGTACCAAAAGTTAAATTATCAAAAAAGCACATGTTCCCAATAATACTCGCGTGTAAAGACTAATATAGAAACCGACTTTTGGAAAAATCTTAAATGAATATTCAGGGTAGAAAATATTACTGCTCAAATATAACAGATCATTTGCAGACCAAAGATAGCACACTATGTTCAAAATTAGCTAAAGGAACGATCTCACCTCATATTCCTTTGTTCATCCGGTGAAAAACGGGGACCTTTGTACCTGGGGTCATATAATGTGGGGGAGGCACCTCTTATTCATCCATACATTAACCCAAAATGAATCACCAGCCAGGACCCATACCATCACCCCAAGGCTTTTGCTTCCCAACGCGTTTCGTTTCTAATACTCATCAGGGAAAGTTATTACTAAGAAAAACAAAGGGTATCCATCTATCCTATCCTGTGGAAACCCATTATACAAATGGGGGTAGAATGCGGCATGTCGTACCAGCTGTAATGCCGCGTGTTAAATAGACCGCCAGATGATCCTCATGTCATATCCAGTTGTGTTAGTATACAGGTTTTGGTAACTCCTGGAATAACATTTAATTGCAGATTAATCCGTTTAGTTGTGTCAGCATGCAGTTGAGTGGGAATTAGTGTGTTCAATTAATTGTTTGTCAGGTGTTATTATTCAACACCATTTTTAAAAAAATACAATTTATTAAAAGTTAAATTTTAACTTCTTGGTCCCACCCTGCTTTTCTCACATATTTTGGATTGGTGGCATTAGCGTTAACACACACTGATTACAAGCAAACAGGTAACAGGTGAGGCTGTTACCTTTAGTAGCTATTCAAACCCATTTGTGTCAACATCTATGCATGGTATCAGGCCAAAATCACCAGGGTATGTGAATTTTTGATCAGAGTCATTGGATGTTTTGGGTTGTCATTATGATTTTAAAAGAGAAAACACAGTAGTTCAACAATAAATGGCTTCACTCAACCACTAACCAAAAGTGGAGAATAAGTTTTGGCGTTATCATTCATTTTCTCTGTAAAAAGACCAAGAAAGCAAAAATTCTGCCAGGGCATGTAAACTTTTTGAGCACAACTGTATATATAGCTGTAGTGAAATATGTATAGGTATGAATGTATGACTAGCAGTAATTTAACATATGTCCTGAGACTGCAGGTCTCACAGCATATGTTATCCTGAGAATTCAGTCTCCTGTCTCCAATCTCGCCAGGGGGCCTTTTTAAGAACCAGGAAGGGGAAACCTTTCACACCTTCTGGCTCTTTTAAAGAGAGGTGTCAATTACAGCCTGACACTAGTTATCTATGAGAAACGTTACACAAAGCGTTTCAGAGAAAATAAGATATTCATTGGTGGAGTGGCCATGGTCCACTATCAAACCAGCAACTATAATATTAACCTGAGAGGCTGGTCTAGAAATTTGACCTTCAGGTTGACTCTTAAAATTAGGCCTACGCACAAAGAAAGATGTTCCCATGTGGGGGCAGCCTGGAAAGCTCATGTGATCCATTCCATATTTCTTCCTCCCTCAGGGACAGGGAACCAGAATGCAAAGTTCGATATCAAGGTTTTTGCATATTTGTATGTCACTTTCTATTTCCATATTGTATACCCTTTTTATTGTAAGCACTGTACCTTTTCTATTATAGCTTAAAACTTTAATAAGTCTGAACCTTGTATGCTTTAAAGAATCCAGAGCCTTAGAGTGTGTGATCCTTATGATTGGCAGACAGTAGTAGTAATATTTCTGGGACTCATCGCCCGTGTGTTCGATGAGTGGTGGCAGTGTGTATGAGCTGGGTGTGTGGCCTGTGTCGGTGTGTGATTTATGTTCCCATTACAGCATAGGACAGAGGTTGAATGCTGGACTGAGTGAGAGGAGATAGAGTAACCCTTGCAGACGCAACCCCATGTCACGTGCTGAGAAGCAGGTACATGACATAGTATTGAGTAGGATAGCTCTCACACCCCCTATATGAATTATGGGGGCCCCACATCTCGCTATATGCAGTATGATGGCCTCAACTCCTCTATTATATGCAGTACGATGTCCCCCAATGCTCCCGATATCCAGTATGATGTCAACACAACTCTCTTATATGCTGTATATAAGCCCACCTATATACAGTACAATGGTCCCCACAGCTCCTATATAGAGCATGATTGCCCCCACAGTTCTCCTATAGGCTTAGTATGATGGCTTCCATAGCTCCACTATATGCATTATGATGTCTTCACAGCTTCCTATATACAGTATGCGACCCCCAAAAGTATTGATTGATAAAACATTACATTAAAAAACTCACCTCACTGGAGTCTCTGCAGCGTGTGCTAATCATTACTGTCGCATCCAGTCTCAGACACACACTGAATGGCAGAAGAAGGAGCCATTGGCTCTTTGTTCCACCATTATATTTCAAATATCCTTAGTATAAAATAATGCTGAAATGCAGACAGTGGTGACATTGCCGGTTCAACGATCATCCTCCTGGACTCAGAAACTCCATAGCAGCTACAAGGTCTGCCATTACAAACGCCCCTGAAGGAGATTCTAGGGCACAAGGGAGGATTATTTTGGTGGGCCATTCCAATCCTGTGTAGAGATCAGGGTTATATCAGCGGTTTGGTGCAGTGTGCAGTACTCAAAAGAAAATATCTTGTTAAATCAGAAAAAAATTGCAATAAAGATGTTTTGGGGGTTGGCTACTTATGGTCCACTGTTCCATCTCGTTCTAAATGTTCTGATGAAACACTTGACAAAGCACTTACCTACCACAAAGGGTTAATGTAAAGGCAGATCAGGAATCACATTCAGGGACTTGTAGATTTCTTTCAGTATTAGGAGAGCAGTGTCTTCAGATTCCCTAGAAATGACATAAGTGTGAGGATGTGTAGGAATCATAGCCAAAAAGATATAGGGTTGTAGATACTTTGGGTTCACCCGTCATGTCTGAGCACTCCTCCATGCTTTGTATGTAATGGTGATGTACAGTGTAATGGACAATTGGCAGAACCTTAACCCCTTATCAGCAAAACCAGTTTTTACCTGATATTAATTTGGAATCCTTGTTGTTGTGACACATTGTTCTTCTTGATAGACTTACATAGGTAAGATTTGCACACATTTATGGAATTATCAAAAATTTGACAAACACATAGAAAAATGCACATTTTTTAACCATTGTTGTAAGGACAAAAAAATTGGATAGGACATACCATACAAACTAGTTAATGAATATCATTTTCCATACGTATACCTTGGGCTGGCCTTATTTTTCAAAAGTCCTATTAAAAAAAGACGACTGAGGGGCGATCTAATGACCATGTATAAGTATATAAGGGGACAATACAAATATCTCGCTGAGGATCTGTTTATACCAAGGAAGGTGACGGGCACAATGGGGCATTCTTTGCGTCTGGAGGAGAGAAGGTTTTTCCACCAACATAGAAGAGGATTCTTTACTGTTAGGGCAGTGAGAATCTGGAATTGCTTGCCTGAGGAGGTGGTGATGGCGAACTCAGTCGAGGGGTTCAAGAGAGGCCTGGATGTCTTCCTGGAGCAGAACAATATTGTATCATACAATTATTAGGTTCTGTAGAAGGACGTAGATCTGGGGATTTATTATGATGGAATATAGGCTGAACTGGATGGACAAATGTCTTTTTTCGGCCTTACTAACTACCGTATGTTACTATGTTACTATTCTTTTAGGATGTGTGGTAGATTATCTCTGTGAGCCAGACACAGGAACGTTTGTTGCTAGAGTGTTCTACTGGTTTATTAAAAGGTAGGGCATAAGCCAGTGAAAAATTCTGCAAAAATAAACATGGCCTTTCTACCATAACAGGAAAACAAAAGATAACATATAGCACAGTCTATATGTCTTCGGGGATCCATCCGCTCAGGAAAAACAACAGGGTCCAGGGCCTGTGCTCCACATGAAAGCTGAAGTCCTGAATTTGTTGTAACCACCTAGTGACCCGGGCATTCTTCTCCTCCTTTCCTTCATTCATTTCAGGGGCGCATGATCTGACACTAAACTGTGCTTCCAGTACCTCAGTGAGTCAATTGCCCATTTGATGGCCAAGCATTCTTTTTCTATGATGGCCTAGTTCTTTTCACAGCAGAAGAGTTTTCTACTCAGGTAACATAGCTAGCATAGCATAGTAACATAGCTAGCAAGGACGAAAAAAAAACATTTGTCCATGCAGTTCAGCTGATATTCTGTCAGAATAAATCCCCAGATCTACGTCCTTCTAAAGAACCTAATAACTGTAAGATACAATACAGTAGACATCCAGGCCGCTCTCGAACCCCTCGACTGAGTTCGCCATCACCAGCTCCTCAGGCGAGGAATCCCAGATTCTCACTGCCCTAACAGTAAAGAATACTCTTATATTGGTGGAAAAACCTTCTCTCCTCCAGACGCAGAGAATGCCCCCTTGTGACCGTCACCTTCCTTGGTATAAACAGATCCTCGGAGAGATATTTGTATGGTCCCCTTATATATGGTTATTAGATTGCCCTTAAAACGTCTTTTTTCTAGACTAAATAATCCTAATTTTGCTAATCTCTCTGGGTATTTTAGTTCCTCATCCCCTTTATTAATTTTGCTGCCCTCCTTTATACTCGCTCTAGTTCCATTATACTTCATGTGTGGTGTAACCGGGGATTTGTACAGAGGCAGTATAATGCTCTCATCATGTGTATCCAGACCTCTTTTAATGCACCACATTATACTGTTTGCCTTGGCAGATGCTGCCTGGCACTGGCTGCTCCAGGTAAGTTAATCATTAACTAGGATCCCCAAGTCCTTCTCCCTGTCAGATTTACCCAGTGGTTTCCCGTTCAGTGTGTAATGGTGATATTGATTCCTTCTTCCCATGTGTATAACCTTACATTTATCATTGTTAAACCTCATCTGCCACCTTTCAGCCCAAGTTTCCAACTTATCCAGATCCATCTGTAACAGAATACTATCTTCTCTTGTATTAACTGCTTTACATAGTTTTGTGTCATCTGCAAATATCGATATTTTACTGTGTAAACCTTCTACCAGATCATTAATGAATATGTTGAAGAGAACAGGTCCCAACACCGACCCCTGCGGTACCCCACTGGTCACAGCGACCCAGTTAGAGACTATACCATTTATAACCACCCTCTGCTTTCTATCACTAAGCCAGTTACTTACCCATTTACACACATTTTCCCCCCAGACCAAGCATTCTCATTTTGTGTACCAACCTCTTATGTGGCACGGTATCAAACGCTTTGGAAAAATCAAGATATACCGCATCCAATGACTCACCGTGGTCCAGCCTATAGCTTACCTCTTCATAAAAACTGATTAGATTGGTCTGACAGGAGCGATTCCTCATAAACCCATGCTGATATGGAGTTAAACAGTTATTCTCATTGAGATAATCCAGAATAACATCCCTCAGAAACCCTTCACATATTTTACCAACAAGAGGTTAGACTTACTGGACTATAATTTCCAGATTTACTTTTTAGAGCCCTTCTGTCTCTGAGCTCCTTGGCCAGTTCCTTTGGCCTCTTGATCCTCCTTTGGTCTGACATGCACTGTGAGCTGTGAGGTCTTATATAGACAGTGTGCGCTTTTCCCGAACAAGTCCAATCAGTTTATTGACACACAGCTGGACTCCAATGAAGGAGTAGAACCATCTCAAGGAGGATCACAAGGAAATGGACAGCATATGACTAAGGGTACCGTCACACTATACCATTTCGATCGCTACGACGGTACGATTCGTGACGTTCCAGCGATATCGTTACGATATCGCTGTGTCTGACACGCAGCAGCGATCAGGGATCCTGCTGAGAATCGTACGTCGTAGCAGATCGTATGGAACTTTCTTTCATCGCTGGATCTCCCGCTGTCATCGCTAGATCGGTGTGTGTGACACCGATCTAGCGATGCGATCCAGCGATGCGTTCGCTTGTAACCAGGGTAAACATTGGGTTACTAAGCGCAGGACCGCGCTTAGTAACCCGATGTTTACCCTGGTTACAAGCATAAAACTAAAAAAAAACAAACAGCACATACTTACATTCTGGTGTCCGTCAGGTCCCTTGCCGTCTGCTTCCCGCACTGTGACTGCCGGCCGTAAAGTGAAAGCAGAGCACAGCGGTGACGTGCTTTCACTTTCACTTTACGGCCGGCAGTCACTGAGTGCGGGAAGCAGACTGCAAGGGACCTGACGGACACCAGAATGTAAGTATGTGCTGTTTGTTTTTTTTTAGTTTTATGCTTGTAACCAGGGTAAACATCGGGTTACTAAGCGCGGTCCTGCGCTTAGTTACCCGATGTTTACCCTGGTTACCCGGGGACCTGGGCATCGTTGGTCGCTGGAGAGCTGTCTGTGTGACAGCTCCCCAGCGACCACACTACGATTTACCTACGATCACGGCCAGGTCATATCGCTGGTCGTGATCGTAGGCAAATCGTATAGTATGACGGTACCCTTACATACGAGTGTCTGAGCAAAGGGTCTGAATACATCCGACCATGGGATATTTCAGTTTTTCTTTATTAAATTTGCAAAAATTACTACATTTCTTTTTTTTTTCCAGTCAAGATGGGGTGCAGAGTGCACATTAATGGGAAGATAAAATGAACTTTTTTGAATTTACCAAATGGCAGCAATGAAATAAAGAGTGAAAAATGTAAAGGGGTCTGAATACTTTCTGTACCCACTGTAGGTGGCTATGGGGCTGGCGCGGCTGCTGGTCCTACAGGCTGCTGCCGCATTGCCGGGGAGGATCGTCCACAGCTGCTGCTTGTCTCATCGTATATCGCTGCTACTTAAGGATCCCGTTTTTTGCTAAGCCACGCCTCCTGACCAAACTCCGAGGACGAAACGCACGTCAAGGTGAAGCTCAGCTCACTACTGCGTGGACTCTTGGCCCCATCTCAAAGGAAGCAGGACTTCAAGTATATAATGCGGATTATACTCCGATACACACTACCAATGAGATGCATATCTTAGAATATTGGCTACCTGAGGTTTCTTCACAGTGAGGGAAGCGTGACTCTCTGTGATATGGATTCTGACCACTATTGTATATGGTCATGGCATAGACTGTTCATTTACATCATTTTACCTTATATAATTGATAATCTCACTGATGGGATATATGCAAGCCATTACTGTATGCCTTATCCAATGTCCGATAAAATTGAGATTGCGAGCTGGCAACTACTGACAAATATACCATCAGTGAAACATATGTATGATTCATGTCACCCTTGCTTCACCTAGTCAGTGTTACACGCTGGCTTACCATTCACTTCCCACAGGATATGCAAATGCTTAAGAAAATTACGCACAAACAATAATTTTGTTTTCCAATATATTGTCCAATAATGGGATAGGGGGGCTCAACGCTGATTGTTGCTGCCTTCGTGTCTTTAACTGATCTTGCATGACTACTATTTATATATAGTATAATAAAGTATTACACTTGATATCATTCTAAAGTGCTTCTCCTGACCTTATGAATGTAATCTCTGAGTGACATTGTGTTGGTTAAATCCATTATACACTGCTAAGGTGAGATTATACATTTAGGTTTGTGTCCCAGAAGCAGTCATTTACTTTATTTTTCGGACCATAAGACAAACATAAGTTTCAGGGATATTACGAACGTAAAATAGGTGTAAAATTGTAAAATGACAATGCTTTCTCTTCAAACTTACTTTATCTTTGTTTTATTAAACACATCCAATGAACAATAAAAATTGTCTGTTATGTAATCTGAGGACAGCATGAGATAGGGGTTGAATACTGAATTCAAGGAGGTATCACTTATCAGGCTGTTATCTGCTGTTTACTTACAATGAAAGTTATATCACTACAATATAATTGCTGTGACTAGCTGGCACTGTGAGCAGTGGTCGTACTCCGCCCACTACTGTGATAAGCAGCCATCAATATACATAATACATGTAGAGTCTGGTGTGGGTGGTTTCAACTGTGGTGTAAATGGGGTCAGATGTAGTGGGTTCGGGGTCAGCTGTGATGGGGGCGGGGACAGCTGTGGTGGGGGCGGGGTCGAGTGTGGTATAGATGGGGTCAGCTGTGGTGGGGTCGGTCATATGTGATGGTGTAGGATCAGCTGTGGTGGGGGCGGGGACAGCTGTGGTGGGGTCGAGGACAGCTGTGGTGGGGGCGAGGACAGCTGTGGTGGGGGCGAGGACAGCTGTGGTGGGGGCGGTCATATGTGATGGTGTAGGATCAGCTGTGGTGGGGGCAGGGACATCTGCGGTGGGGTCGGTCATATGTGATGGTGTAGGATCAGCTGTGGTGGGGGCGGGGACAGCTGTGATGGGGGCGAGGACAGCTGTGGTGGGGTCGAGGACAGCTGTGGTGGGGGCGAGGACAGCTGTGGTGGGGGCGAGGACAGCTGTGGTGGGGGCGGGGACAGTTGTGGTGGGGGCGGTCATATGTGATGGTGTAGGATCAGCTGTGGTGGGGTCGGTCATATGTGATGGTGTAGGATCAGCTGTGGTGGGGGCGGGGACAGCTGTGATGGGGCGAGGACAGCTGTGGTGGGGGCGAGGACAGCTGTGGTGTAGGTGGACTCAGCTGTGGTGGAGCAGTGGCTGCTTTCTCAGCTCTGCTTCTTGCTACATCTAAAATCTCTGTCATAACTGCTGCACGCAGTAATCTAAGTGATACACTATTGGATTCAGGGTCTCTTTGCCTACATCATGCTACTCTCAGATGAAGTAGCAAGAATCTTCTGACAGATTCCCTTTAATAGGAAAAATGCTTTTCCTTTTTTCTGCTGTCTAAATCTGGGGTGTGTCTTATAGTCCAAAAATATGGTATCTGAAATGACTCTCCACAACATGCTTGGCGCAGTCAGTGGACTCATTATACATCAATTGTGACTACAAATCATTATAATCTTCTTCATCTCCAGCATGAGGCCGAGCGAGGACCACAATAAAGCACATGTGGGCGTACTGTACCAAGCAGAAGATTTCTGGATCCAAATCTAATAAAGGCCACACCAGGAACAGGAAAAATCACATTGCCAAACGCAGAGTCAGCAATTACTAGCTGCATCGCCAGGGAGGAAAGTCATAATCGGGTCACCAGAAGCCGACCTCAGCCAGCAATGAGGCTGTGAATGGATGGGACTAGTAATGCCCAGTACGGAGCGGTCTGAGAGGCCTATAATTGCCACTGCTCTCGAATCACACTTAGGGGTCTAGTTGTAGCATTCTGGGATGACCCCAAAATGGAACCACTCTGTGAGGGCTACCTGGTGATGATGCCTGGGATGTGAAGAATCTGCCCAAACTATCCAGGAAAAGCCAGAGCTAACACTATTCTGTGTGTACTGGCAACAGCATCCTCAAAGAGATTAAAGGGCAGATAAACATCAAGTCTGGAACGGGGAGATTAGTGCTACCACACTAGCGTTAACTGCAATCCATCACAATGCGTCGTTTTGCAGAAAAAACGCATCCTGCAAAAGTGCTTGCAGGATGCGTTTTTTCCCCATAGACTTGTATTGACGACGCATTGCGACGGATTGCCACACGTCGCATCCGTCGTGCGACGGATGCGTCGTGCTTTGGCGGACCGTCGGGAGCAAAAAAACGCTACATGTAACGTTTTTTGCTCCTGATGGACCCCTTTTTCCGACCGCGCATGCGCGGCCGGAACTCCGCCCCCACCTCACAATGGGGCTAGCGTCGGAATCTCTGCCCGACGCATTGCGACGGGGAGATTCCGACGCTAGTGTGAAAGTAGCCTCACAGAAGATGTGGACTCATCTGGGTGATGCCAAGGAAAACCGAAGAACTGTCAGCTCCCGGTGGTTGATGATCAGTTTTGGATCACAGAAGTTCACAACTGTCTACACGTAATATAGAAGGATCCAAAAGAAGAAGCGTATCCAGCTCCACAAAGGTAAAACCTTCAATTTCTTGGGAACTGTAAAAACACATCCAAGTACAGTAGTTTAAGATATATAAAGCACCAATGTGTTTCTGGTGCAATCAAGTATCCTTGTCCACAGTGCATGTAAACAAAATAGTGCTCTTAAAATAATCTCCGGCTGCATTCGATGTACGGACAAATCTGCATTACATTATTTATATAAATATAATCACAAAACAGGAGAAAATTCGGCTCAACGAACTTATAAACAAACGTCTTTCTTTATTCACGGAAAGTGCTCAGAGGAGGATAAAACAGAATGAGCGAAGCACGTTACATGATAAGTGACATTGACGCGTTTCAGGTGACTGATCATGATAATGGGTGCACAATCACCTGAAACGCATCCATGTTGCAAACCATGTAACTTACCGTACATCGCTGATTCGGCTTTATCCTCTACTGAGCACTTTCAGTGAATAAAGAAAGAAGTTTGTTCACAAGTTCGTTGAGCTTGATTTTCTCCTGTTTTGTGCTTGCTTCATGCCTTGACGCAGCGTTTCCTGTGCTCCGAACACTTAAGGAGGTCTATAACGGTGGGCTGGACCCATTTAAATATAATATTTATACAAATCTGTATAAACCATGCAATTAAATAGTAATCCATATGGAGTGGCATCTGATTAATTTGCAAAGTCAGAAAGAAGACAAAAAAAAAAAAATAGAAAAAAAAACCTGAACAGAAAGAAGCCACATTCGAAGAAACATTTTATATCCAGATGGGAGATAATTTCCAAAAGGGTCTTAGAGTATGACAATATGAAACTGAACAGAGTCACTGTTCCCAAAGGGGAGGAGGTGAGAGCGACTAGTCAAGATAGAGGCTCATCATGGAGGTGGAAAACATCTAGATACGATAGAGGCTTGTAACTGAGAATGACTTGTCAAGATAGAGGCTCATCATGGAGGTGGAAAACATCTGGTCAGAATAGAGGCTTGGAACTGGGAACAACTAGTCAAGATAGAGGCTCATCATGGAGGTGGAAAACATCTGGTCACAATAGAGGCTTGGAACTGAGAATGACTAGTGAAGATAGAGGCTCATCATGGAGGTGGAAAACATCTGGTCAGAATAGAGGCTTGGAACTGGGAACGACTTGTCAAGATAGAGGCTCATCATGGAGGTGGAAAACATCTGGTCACGATAGAGGCTTGTAACGGAGAATGACTTGTCAAGATAGAGGCTCATCATGGAGGTGGAAAACATCTGGTCAGAATAGAGGCTTGGAACTGAGAATGACTTGTCAAGATAGAGGCTCATCATGGAGGTGGAAAACATCTGGTCACGATAGAGGCTTGGAACTGGGAACGACTTGTCAAGATAGAGGCTCATCATGGAGGTGGAAAACATCAGGTCACTATAGAGGCATGTATAGGAGAATAACTTGTCAAGATAGAGGCTCATTATGGAGGTGGAAAACATCTGGTCACGATAGAGTCTTGGAACTGGGAAAGACTTGTCAAGATAGAGGCTCATCATGGAGGTGGAAAACATCTGGTCACGATAGAGGCTTGTAACGGAGAATGACTTGTCAAGATAGAGGCTCATCATGGAGGTGGAAAACATCTGGTCAGAATAGAGGCTTGGAACTGAGAATGACTTGTCAAGATAGAGGCTCATCATGGAGGTGGAAAACATCTGGTCACGATAGAGGCTTGTAACGGAGAATGACTTGTCAAGATAGAGGCTCATCATGGAGGTGGAAAACATCTGGTCAGAATAGAGGCTTGGAACTGAGAATGACTTGTCAAGATAGAGGCTCATCATGGAGGTGGAAAACATCTGGTCACGATAGAGGCTTGGAACTGGGAACGACTTGTCAAGATAGAGGCTCATCATGGAGGTGGAAAACATCTGGTCACGATAGAGGCTTGGAACTGAGAATGACTTGTCAGTCTGCCCCGTGTATCACATAAGTGAACCATAGAAGTGTGAGGCTCAGAATTAATCCAGAATGATGTACACAGACTGTATCCTGCCATCTGCCACCATCGCACTCTCATCACCATGTCCATTTATCTATTCTCCCTACAGGTACAGTATGTCATCCAGCTTTTCCACACTGAACTTTCCTACCTCAGCCTGTAGCAAAACTTGGTATGCTTTTCAACTGACCTCTGCAATACCTCCAATGTTATTTGTGACTTTGTTTAATTTGGCTTGATCATATGCATCTGGTCCACTCTTAATTATGTGACCAAGATTAGCACAGACCCCTTCCCACTGCTTCACACCTAAATGCACTTTGTTGCACATATATTGTGTAGCATAAGTCTGCCAAGACGTCAGTCTGCCCCATGCATCATATAAGTGTATCATACACGTGTGAAGCTCAGAAATAATCCAGAAATGACCCAGAAGGGAACTGAAGGGAACTGGATACAGCCGATGTAAACAATGTTTCTGTTTGTTTTCACTCTCACCCCTATAATTCTTCACTTTCTACTAACCCCCCTAATCCCAACACCTACTAAGGAACTGGTCATCTCTTCTTCAATCCTCCCCATCCATCTCACCTCCTCCTCAGAACTGTTCCTCAACATAAAATCCTCTTTCTCCAAACACAGACAGCCTCCTCATGCCCTCTCCTGCTCCCACCTGCTAACACTTTCTCTGCTCCTCCTCATTGCCGGTGATATTGCTCCAAATCCTGGTCCTCCTCACCACATCTCCACAGTCAGTTCTACCTCCCATCTGCACTCTAGCACAACTTTCCGTAACATCTCTAACCTTATGCCCATTCACCCAGCCCCCCGCTTCCCGAGTCCCATTAACAGGAGCTCTATGGAAAGCTCGCTCTGTCTGCAACAAACTTTCCTACATCCATAATCTCTTCATTACTAACAAACTTTCCTTCCTCGCTACTGTTACATGTTACGGAACCACTCAGCACCCAGAATATGTTGTGCAGTTATATGTATGTATAATAGCTCCATGTGAGATGCATGTCCCTAATGCATCAGCCCACAGGCTGCGCCCCTGGGCAGAGGGGACACGATATTCCCCTTTTGTCTGCCCCGCCCACCTTTGTAATTCCCACAGTAAATATCGGCAGGCTCCGGCCACCTGCGGCTATTGTAATGTATGTCTGGCCTGACGCTTTTCTATTGGTCTGCTCTCTGTATCTGTGTGATATATCCTGTGTCCTGTGAGTAAAGTGTTGTCAGACTGGAAATACGTGGAGAAGCAGTGATCTTTTGTATGTGCCCGTGTAACCAAGGAAGTCCAGCCAGCGTCCTTCATTCAGACTCCAGCCAAAGCAGAGTGGACCTCCGGAAACACGGGGTGGTACTGAAAGAGGTACCCCAGATTGGTAGACCCCCGTTACAGCCACCACTGAAACCTGGTTCACCCCCTCTGACACAGCCTCACCTGCTGTACTCTCGTATGGTGGATTACACCTTTTCCACACACCCCGCCCCAGCAGCAAGCATGGTGGAGGAGTTGGTTTTCTCCTGTCAGATAACTGCTCCTTCACCCCAATCCCACTGCCATCCTCTGTTACCCTCCCTTCCTTTGAGGTGCACTCTGTGTGCATCTATTCTCCCTCCAACCTCCAAATGGCTGTCATTTACCGCCTCCCAGAGCCAGTCACCACCTTCTTTGACCACTTCACCACCTGGCTACTTCATTTCCTCTCCTCTGACATCCCCGCTATCATCATGGGCGACTTCAACATCCGCATTGACTCTTCCCTCTCAGCTGCCACTAAACTTCAATCTCTCGCCTCGCTCAATGGTCTTCTGCAGCCACACACAAAGATGGCCACACATTGGACCTCATCTTCACCCACCTCTACTCCCTATCTAACCTCTCAAATTCACCTCTTCCTGACCACATCCTACTCATTCTCTTCCCTCTCCACTCCTTGTCCAAAATCCCTACTCCACAAACTCGCACACCCTCGCAGAAATCTTAAACACCTTGATCTACACTCACTCTCTGAATCCCTCCTCTCGCTTACAGACATAAGTTACCTACACAATGCGCATGCCGCTGCTGCTTTATATAACACCACAATAGCAGTAGGTCTGGAATCGGTCACACCTCTCACACATAACAAAGCTCGCAAAATCAACAGACAGCCCTGGCACACCACCCTGACCTATGAACTGAGACGGGCTACCAGGGTTGCTGAGCATAGATGGAAAAGAACCCACTCCAACGAGCACTTCATTGCATTCAAACAGTCCCTACCTACTTTTAAGGCCACACTCGCTGCAGCAAAACAAACTTCTCTCATCCCTCATATCCTTCCTATCTCACAACCCTAAGCAGTTATTCAACACTTTCAATTCTCTCCTTCGTCCCCCAGCACCCCCTCGCTCTCCACTCATATCGGCCATTTTCAAGCAGAAGATTGATAACATCAGAGACAGGTTTGGTTGACAACCCCCAGAGCCCTTCCTCCTAACTGCTCAGCCCTCCTCCTCCAAAACCAAATTCTCCACCATTACAGAAGATCGACTCTCCACTCTACTCTCAAGATCACATCTCACCACCTGTGAACTTGACCTGATCCCATCCCACTTCATCCCAAACCTCAAAACAGTCTTCATCCCAACCCTAACCCATCTCTTCAACCTATCACTAACAACTGGTGTTTTCCCCTCAAGCTTTAAACATGCCTCAATCATACCTATCCTCAAAAAGCCCTCTCTTGATTCATCCTCTGCATCTAATTATCACCCCATATCACTTTTTCCCTATGCCTCAAAACTACTGGAACAACACGTCCATCTTGAACTGTCCACCCACCTCTCTTCCTGCTCACTCTTCAACCGCTTTCAATCTGGCTTCCGGCCACATCACTCCACTGAAACTGCCCTTACTAAAGTCATCAATGACCCAATAACTGCCAAAACCAAGCGACACTACACTGTCCTCTTCCTCCTAGACCTGTCCTCTGCCTTTGACACAGTGGACCATTTCCTACTATTACAGACCCTCTCATCTCTTGACATTACTGACTTGGCCATATGTTGGATTTCATTGTACCTAACAGACGGGACAAACAGCATCACTCGAACTCCACCTCCTCACCTCGCCCCCTATCTGTCGGAGTCCCGCAAGGTTCAGTCCTAGGGCCACTGCTCTTCTCCACCTGTCAAGGTGAAAATATATTTTCTTTATACTCTTTTGTACTTTTATGTATTCTTATGCTGTGAAACAATAAGTTTTTCCCTTTATGCTTGCTAATGCAAATTTAACTGTATTTAAGATGGCTGCCAGTATTCACCTTTGTCCCAGATTCACTCTGCTGAAGAAGCAAGTTACACATTCCAGAAGGACAAGTATCATTTCTCTTGAAATGATACTTAAAGCGACGTGGAGAAAGGAAGATTTATTAGATGATGTCAGAGCCAACCAGAAAGACTGAATACTAGATACATTGCTTAAACCCTGCATATCCCCGCCCTCTGCACACCTTCCCCCAATAGATCATATAATGTTGTGTATTAGAAAATAAAGTCAGTTGCTGTGACGTTGCTACACTATGTAGACACACGAGCATGCAATGAGTTTGAACCATCCTTTGTCTGACTCTTTCTTATCCGGTACCAATGCTTTATTCTGATTTGGAATGACTGGTGAAGGAAGGGTATTGTCGTGACGACCCCGACAATTTGGCGCCCAACGTGGGGCGTGGCCCGCGATCCGAGACCCCCTGGACCCATGCCTGGACGTCCGTGGACGACACCCGTAGTGGCTGACCTCGAGGACTGATCACCCTCCAAACACGGTAAGTGGAGATCACATACACTTGCTAGTGTTTCAGCCATTATTGGTTAGTCTGTGGTCTCCTTGGGTCTGGGGAGTGACCGGTCGAGTGGTGAGACCGAGCGCGATCCCGTGCCACGCTTCGAACCAGCAACTGAGAGAGGTCGCACTCTGCGCGTCCTCGTGTACACCACACCTCCTCCACCGGTCATTGTACTCCATTCAACCACCTTACCCGTGACTATTGCCTAGTAGTGATAGAGTGAAAGATTGAGGAAGTTTGTGGATTGGGGGCGGCTTTGAGAAAGGGACAGGAGACGCAGCCTCTGTGATATTGTACCAACAAGGTAATTAAGACGTCCCAAGAGGGGACCACCTGTTTTTCTGTGGAGGGCTCTCACTAGGAGACCGCCTCCCGACTGGTTAGAATATCGTGACAGGGTAGACTGTTAATCACTGGTGTTCAGGGGTTAGGGACAGGATATCGAGCGCGAGGCTCTTTATTCATAACACGTCGAACGCGAGGCTCCGTGTTGTTTTTTTGTTGGGAATACAGTGTTGTTATCGCTGTCAGCGGCCTACTGCAGAAGGGCGTAGTATTCTGTGAGTCATGTTGCGTCTCTTGTAGCAGAAGAAGTCCGTGCCCCACGAGTTAAGTGAGGATGCTGTGGAAGTCAAGACAATAGTAGAGTCACGGGAGGGCAAGAAGGCAGTCAAGAATGTTGAGAGGTTGTACAAGCATGTAGGATTGCCCTCAACAGGGAGATTGCAGCCGTCTACATGGCACCATCTCATAGAGAACAAAAAGGGCATGTTGAAAGATAAAGGACTGTTAGAACAAGTGCAAGCTCATCTGCGAGTTGCGCGAGGTTTAAAGAACGAGGAATGGAAAAAGGTTGATGGAGAGGAAAGATGAAAGGATGCAGAGCCCGTGTTTGGTTATAAAATACCTCAATTATTAGTTTTTCTAGGGTGTTCTGGCATATGAGTTGTGTGAAGGTTTTGTAGAAATTAATTAAGTCTGAGAACTGCTGTATTCCGTTACTCTGTGTGGTTTTCCGAGACACCCGATGGGAGGGGTCAAACAGCTGCGCTGTGCCTTTCTTCTTTGTGTTGAGGAATGCTGTGATGTTCTTATCTGTTCCGTGTTTCTGGTATGGAGGGGGTCGAGTCGCTGCGTCCTCTCCTTGTGTAGTAAGAATTATTGTAAGTTTAAAGTGAAATGTGTTTTGTTTTAGGAGATTGTTTGGTTATCAGTGTAATTGAAAAAAAATTGGTTAGGGTTGAATGGTTGATATATATAGCAAATTAAGGATTAACAGAGAAAGTGAATTTGGATCTGTTTTGTTATGTTGAAAAAAAAAAAAAAAAGGAAAGTTGTCTATTGCTATGACAAAAAAACTGGATGTTTTGTGGTGCAAGAAGGAACTGAGAAAGTGACTGAGATTAATGTGTTGGGAAAGCAAACAATAAGAAATTTGGTACAGGGGGGCTCCCTGTTAGGTAATATGGTCCCTCCCCAGGAAATTAAGTCTCTTCTCCCGACTGTAAGCTCTGTGCCCCTTAACCCCAAGGCACCAATATATCCTAGACTGCCGAGAAGTTCTATGGGCGTCTTATGGTAGTGTTTAAAGATCTGGGGTTTTCACTGTATAATAAAGCCCATTCACACCTTTTTGTGGTAGCTTTGATGTCCGAGTTTTAAATCTGAATTGAAAGAGGCAATAATGTCAGTTAGACCTGACATCGAGAATTCCACTCCGGACGATGCATTAAAAGTAGTACAAAGTTTCCAGAAGAACTTAACCCATTCTGTATCAGCAGCTGCGCTCTCTAGCCCCCACCGCTCTCAGCCCCCCCCCCCACAGCTGCAAGGACACAGCTTGCAGCTCCATTCCTTATCAGTGGCCCACTAGACTCCAGCTCCAGCCCCCATCCCTTACACAAATCCAGTCTCATACTCCAATATCCATTTTAGCCCTGTGTCTGGAAATCTCCCTCGCCATGTTAATTCTCAGACCAAGACAAGACAGATGGACTTGTAAACATTGCGGTCAGACAAACCCAGACTGGAAAAATACTTGTATAATCTGTGCTGCAACCCAACCTAAGTGAATTACACTGAATCCTGTCCAGACAAGATCACATGTAGTGATATAAGAAGCTGACACTGGATTGTGGTTAGTGGGTGGTGGGGACATTAACTTTTGGGAGTAAGCTGACAGTAATCCTTTTGGGAAGGAGCTGTAGACCAGCATGTCATGTCACCCCCAACCGGTCATCTAGTCACCCCCACCACCAGAGAACCAACCACATCAGGTAGTGTAAGACAGATACAGGAGTATTATCCCTGGAGGCCCTCTGACTAGCTAGCTACGCTAAAATAATTGGCTGACCCTGAGAACAAACCTTTCCCATTTTACAGACAAAGATAATATGATGGACGTATAAGTGCACCTGAGCAGACCTAGAGAGTTGGTGAGCCAAGATGATGGTCAGATGGTATTTATGTTATATAACCCCTATGCAGATGAATATAATGAGACGTGTATCTTACACGCCCTTTCCCGATCAGTTTGAAAAAAAAAAAAAAAAAATAGGGGGGATAGTGTCGTTAACCCTGGCAGTTAGAATATCCCTATGTCACGCTGCTTCAGTATGTGGGTAATTTTTTTGTTGTGTGCACAGACAGAGCAGGAAGCCATTGTTGCCACTGTTAGTTTTCACAAGTATCTGGCAGATCTGAACTGTCGGGTTTCGGCCTCGAAACTTCGGTTCTGCCTTGGTCAAGTGATATGTTTGGGTCACTGTCTCCTTCAGGGTGCCGGACACCTCACAGAAGAAAAAAAAAAAGAAAGAAAAATAGCCGTCAGCTACAAAGGATGAGACTGAACTCCAGCATTTCCTTGGACTATGTACTTATTGTGTCAGTGGATACCAGACGCATCCCGCATAATGCAGCCTCTCTACAAAGCCCTGAAAGACGGTTCAAGGTATGATGAGTTTGGCAGATTCGACACCGGATACACTGTTACGACGGAAGATACTGTAGTGCCCGGAGCTGCACTCCCTCCCTCCCTCACTGTCAGCACAAGAAGCAGAATTTCAGGATCTGTCTACTGCATGTGTTCTGGCCAAAGACAGGCGGGCTAATATACACGGACTCACAGTATGCATTTGGTATTGCTCATGGTTTCGGAGCCCTATGGGCCAATCGAGGGTTTGTTACTACTGCTGGGACTCAGTGAAGAATGTTGAAGCTGTTAAGGCCCTCTTGGACTCAATCGAATTACCTACCCAGGTGGCCATTATCAAAGTTAAGGAGCATGGTACTATGGAACAGTCCACAGACTGGTGGTAACGCCTTTGCGGATATGCAAGCAAAAGCCGCTGCTCTCCTACCCGTTGAACTGACCATACCAGCTATGGTGACCACACGCTCTCAGCGTAAACAGTTACAAGAAACACTGACTCTACAGGAACCTGATGATCTATGCCAGACTGAGGTTTTCTGCCGGACCCCGCGAGACCGCTTAATGACGATGGAGAGAATGTCTCCAAAAGGAAGAAGTGAAGCACTGGAATGCTGATGGAGCATGTATGGACATGGTCTCTGGAAAAAGGACCAACTTGTGTGTCTCCCTAAGCAGATGTACCCTGCTATTGCCACGTGGGCGCATGGGCCCACACATCGAGGTATCTGTCAGACCTGCAATCCCGGTCAACTTCAACGTGTACCCCCGAAGCACCTTGCTAAGCCCGACTATCCTTTTCAAAAGCTCCAGGTGGACCTCATTACGTTGCCTAAGTCTGGAAGGTATGAATATTTTCTGGTGGTTGTCGATATGTTCTCCAGTTGGCCAGAAGTATTCCCCGTTACCAACGTGACTGCAAAGACCACAGCAAAGAAACTGGTGATGGAAGTTATATGCAGATATGGTGTTCCAGAAGTTGCTGAAAGTGACCAAGGCCCGGACTTTTCTTCTCATGTGTATCAGGAGGTTCTGACAATGCTTGGATCCACTGTAGCCCTCCATACTCCGTACCAGCCACAATCTAGTAGGAAAGTTGAGAGGCTGAACGGCACACTGAAGGAACAATTGACCAAAATGATGCAGGAGACTACGGCTCCATGGCCAGGGCTCTTACACATTCGTACTACCCCTATTGCAAAATATGGCCTGTCCCCATATGAGATATTGTTTGGTGCTAGGTTCTCAGTTGTAAATTTTCAGTCTCAGTAGTTGTCAGAAGAAACTGACTGTGCTGTTCAATATGCTATTCAACTTAGTAAAAATGTTGCTAACACCCATGTTTTAGTTTTTTCTTCCCTTCCAGATTCAGCAGAAACCGATATTGGTCACAGTTTGAAGCCTGGTGGTTTTATGGTCGTGAAAAGCCATGTCAGAAAACATGGACTAGAACCCTTGTATGACGGTCCCTACCAGGTCCTCCTCATTACTCCTATGTCAGTAAAGCTGGAAGGAAGGCCGACATGGATCCATGTATCGCACTGCAAGCTGGTCAAACAGACTAGTAGCAAATAAGGGGACATAATGTTTTAGTTTTTCGTATTTCCATATAATAATATCGGTAACCGCATAGGACAGTCTAAATTCCCCAATATCCTTGAATAATAAGTTTGTACAATATCATGAAAGATTAGTAGTACAGATGGGTATAGCCAATAAAATTGTCAGTTATACAAATGTGGGATAAATTGGTTATGGCCACAGATTATCCAGATGATCAAATTTGGGATATATTGGATATACTTAACACTACTGCCTGTGTTATGAATCTGTTGAAGGGTTTAAAGCCCACTGATTGCTCAGATTATGTCCCACTAATTCATGAAGAACCCACACTAAAGGTCCCAGGAGGGATAACCGTATTAGCTGATAATTATACCTGCTATAATACCCACGACACTACAGGTACACCAGTAGGGGTCTTCGAGACAGGTTTCTGCAGAGAGAACAGTTCCCTAGATACTGACTTGCTAGTTAATCATACACAGTATATGTACGACATTTATTGGTTATGTGGAGATGGTAAGCTCCGTCCCAGGTTGCCTAATGCCTGGACAGGTCAATGCACCCTTGTTAAACTAGCTGTGCAGTTCAAGATTTTACCTTGGGATCCAGAGATACCTGATGAATATACCAGAAAGAGGAGAAGTCTCGATCAGCTACATATGAGTTATGAAGAAGATCCATTGGTATATGTCAATGGCATTGGAGTGCCAAGGGGGGTGCCTGACCAATTTAAAGCCCAGAACCAGATCTATGCTAGCTTTGCTTCTTTAATCCACAAGTGCAGATTAATAAAAATGTTGATTGGATCAATTACATATATTACAGTGAATAAAGTTTTGCCAATTTTATCTGTGATGCTTTCCAGGGTATAGTTGAGGAATTGGGCCCTAACACTAGAATGACCCTCCAAAACCGACAAGCCCTTGATATGATCTTAGCTGAGAAAGGAGGAGTCTGTGGGATGGTGGGAGAGGAATGTTGTACCTATATCCCTCAGAACTCTGGGATAAATGGAAAGACCATGATAGCCCTTAAAAAGATAAATGGGTTAGTAGCAGAATTAAAAACTAATGCTGGAGTAGACACATCTTTCTTTTCCGGTTGGTTGGGTGGGCTCAAAGGATTCCTTCAACAAGCTTGTCTAGTACTGATTGCCCTTCTTGTAGTTGGATCGATAATCCTGTGTTGTGTTATTTGTTGTGAATTCTGTGGCTGAATTCACTCCTGTGGTCACAAGTGGTACTGCAGCTTCTGAGCTTCCTCCCTCAGGTGTTCTGGTGAGCTCGTTGGCTGCTGTGTTATTTAACTCCACCTGATTCGGTCTTCCTTGCTCCTTGTCAATGTTCCAGTGTTGGACCTGAGCTTCTGGATCTTTCCTGTGGCCTGCTGCTCTGCTTAGATAAGTGCTTCTTTGCTTTTGTTGCCACTTTTTCTGTCCAGCTTGTCTATTCGTTTTTGCTGGAAGCTCTGAGACGCAAAGGGTGCACCGCCGTGCCGTTAGTTCGGCACGGTGGGTCTTTTTGCCCCCTTTGCGTGGTTTTTTGCTTTAGGGTTTTTTGTAGACTGCAAAGTTCTCTTTGCTATCCTCGCTCTATCTAGAATATCGGGCCTCACGTTGCTGAATCTATTTCATCCCTACGTTTGTCTTTTCATCTTGCTAACAGTCATTATATGTGGGGGGCTGCCTTTTCCTTTGGGGTATTTCTCTGAGGCAAGTCAGGCTTGTTTTTCTATCTTCAGGCTAGTCAGCTCCTCAGGCTGTGCCGAGTTGCATAGGTAGTGACAGGCGCAATCCACAGCTGCCTTTAGTTGTGTTTAGGATAGGTTCAGGTATTGCGGTCTACAGAGATTCCACGTCTCAGAGCTCGTTCTATTGTTTTTGGGTTATTGTCAGATCACTGTATGTGCTCTGATTGCTGGCACACTGTGTCACTGGATTGCCTACATAACAGTACAAGGAGCCTACCTAATGATTCTCAATAGAGGGAAAAAAGAAGTTCTGACATTTTTTTTTCTCAGCTCTGTGTTCAGTCTTTTTTTTCCCCTAGACATTTGGGTGTTTCAGGACACAGGTGTGGACATGGATATTCAGGGTCTGTGCTCTTCAATGGATAATCTCGTTACAAATGTACAAAGGATTCAAGATACTATTGATCAGAAATCTATGTTAGAACCAAGAATTCCTATTCCTGATTTGTTTTTTGGTGATAGAACTAAGTTTCTTAATTTCAAAAATAATTGTAAGCTATTTCTGGCCTTGAAACCTCATTCTTCTGGTAATCCTATTCAACAGGTTTTGATTATTATTTCTTTTTTGCGCGGCGACCCTCAGGACTGGGCATTTTCTCTTGCGCCAGGAGACCCTGCATTGAGTAATGTCAATGCGTTTTTCCTGGCGCTCGGATTGCTTTACGATGAGCCTAATTCAGTGGATCAGGCTGAGAAAAATTTGCTGGCTTTGTGCCAGGGTCAGGATGATATAGAAGTATATTGTCAGAAATTTAGGAAGTGGTCAGTACTCACTCTGTGGAATGAATCTGCGCTGGCAGCTTTGTTCAGAAAGGGTCTCTCTGAGGCTCTTAACCCCTTCATGACCCAGCCTATTTTGACCTTAAAGACCTTGCCGTTTTTTGCAATTCTGACCAGTGTCCCTTTATGAGGTAATAACTCAGGAACGCTTCAACGGATCCTAGCGGTTCTGAGATTGTTTTTTCGTGACATATTGGGCTTCATGTTAGTGGTAAATTTAGGTCAATAAATTATGCGTTTATTTGTGATAAAAACGGAAATTTGGCGAAAATTTTGAAAATTTCGCAATTTTCACATTTTGAATTTTTATTCTGTTAAACCAGAGAGATATGTGACACAAAATAGTTAATAAATAACATTTCCCACATGTTTACTTTACATCAGCACAATTTTGGAAACAAAATTTTTTTTTGTTAGGAAGTTATAAGGGTTAAAATTTGACCAGCGATTTGTCATTTTTAAAACGAAATTTACAAAACCATTTTTTTTAGGGACCACCTCACATTTGAAGTCAGTTTGAGGGGTCTATATGGCTGAAAATACCCAAAAGTGACACCATTCTAAAAACTGCACCCCTCAAGGTACTCAAAACCACATTCAAGAAGTTTATTAACCCTTCAGGTGCTTCACAGCAGCAGAAGCAACATGGAAGGAAAAAATGAACATTTAACTTTTTAGTCACAAAAATTATCTTTTAGCAACAATTTTTTTATTTTCCCAATGGTAAAAGGAGAAACTGAACCACGAAAGTTGTTGTCCAATTTGTCCTGAGTACGCTGATACCTCATATGTGGGGGTAAACCACTGTTTGGGCGCACGGCAGGGCTTGGAAGGGAAGGAGCGCCATTTGACTTTTTTAATCAAAAATTGGCTCCACTCTTTAGCGGACACCATGTCACGTTTGGAGAGCCCCCGTGTGCCTAAAAATTGGAGCTCCCCCACAAGTGACCCCATTTTGGAAACTAGACGCCCCAAGGAACTTATCTAGATGCATAGTGAGCACTTTGAACCCCCAGGTGCTTCACAAATTGATCCGTAAAAATGAAAAAGTACTTTTTTTTCACAAAAAAATTCTTTTAGCCTCAATTTTTTCATTTTCACATGGGCAACAGGATAAAATGGATCCTAAAATGTGTTGGGCAATTTCTCCTGAGTACACCAATACCTCACATGTGGGGGTAAACCACTGTTTGGGCACATGGTAAGGCTCGGAAGGGAAGGAGCGCCATTTGACTTTTTGAATGAAAAATTATTTCCATCGTTAGCGGACACCATGTCGCGTTTGGATAGCTCCTGTGTGCCTAAACATTGGCGCTCCCCCACAAGTGACCCCATTTTGGAAACTAGACCCCCCAAGGAACTTATTTAGATGCCTAGTGAGCACTTTAAACCCTCAGGTGCTTCACAAATTGATCTGTAAAAATGAAAAAGTACTTTTTTTTCACAAAAAAATTCTTTTCGCCTTAATTTTTTCATTTTCACATGGGCAGTAGGATAAAATGGATCATAAAATTTGTTGGGCAATTTCTCCCGAGTACGTCGATACCTCATATGTGGGGGTAAACCATTGTTTGGGCACTCGGCAGGGCTCGGAAGGGAAGGCGCGCCATTTGACTTTTTGAATGGAAAATTAGCTCCAATTGTTAGCGGACACCATGTCGCGTTTGGAGAGCCCCTGTGTGCCTAAACATTGGAGCTCCCCAACAAGTGACCCCATTTTGGAAACTAGACCCCCCAAGGAACTTATCTAGATGCATATTGAGCACTTTAAACCCCCAGGTGCTTCACAGAAGTTTATAACGCAGAGCTATGAAAATAAAAAATAATTTTTCTTTCCTCAAAAATGATTTTTTAGCCTGGAATTTCCTATTTTGCCAAGGATAATAGGAGAAATTGGACCCCAAATATTGTTGTCCAGTTTGTCCTGAGTACGCTGATACCCCATATGTGGGGGTAAACCACTGTTTGGGCGCACGGCAGGGCTCGGAAGGGATGGCACGCCATTTGGCTTTTTAAATGGAAAATTAGCTCCAATCATTAGCGGACACCATGTCACGTTTGGAGAGCCCCTGTGTGCCTAAACATTGGAGATCCCCAAGAAATGACACCATTTTGGAAACTAGACCCCCAAAGGAACTAATCTAGATGTGTGGTGAGGACTTTGAACCCCCAAGTGCTTCACAGAAGTTTATAACGCAGAGCCATGAAAATGAAAAAAAAAAATTATTTTCTCAAAAATGATCTTTTAGCCTGCAATTTTTTATTTTCCCAAGGGTAACAGGAGAAATTTGACCCCAAAAGTTGTTGTCCAGTTTCTCCTGAGTACGCTGATACCCCATATGTGGGGGTAAATCACTGTTTGGGCACATGCCGGGGCTCGGAAGTGAAGTAGTGACGTTTTGAAATGCAGACTTTGATGGAATGCTCTGCAGGCGTCACGTTGCGTTTGCAGAGCCCCTGATGTGCCTAAACAGTAGAAACCCCCCACAAGTGACCCCATTTTGGAAACTAGACCCCCAAAGGAACTTATCTAGATGTGTGGTGAGCACTTTGAACACCCAAGTGCTTCATAGAAGTTTATAATGCAGAGCCGTGAAAATAATAAATACGTTTTCTTTCCTCAAAAATAATTATTTAGCCCAGAATTTTTTATTTTCCCAAGGGTTACAGGAGAAATTGGACCCCAAAAGTTGTTGTCCAGTTTCTCCTGAGTACGCTGATACCCCATGAGTGGGGGTAAACCACTGTTTGGGCACACGTCGGGGCTCAGAAGGGAAGTAGTGACTTTTGAAATGCAGACTTTGATGGAATGGTCTGCGGGTGTCACGTTGCGTTTGCAGAGCCCCTGGTGTGCCTAAACTGTAGAAACCCCCACAAGTGACCCCATTTTAGAAACTAGACCCCCCAAGGAACTTATCTAGATATGTGGTGAGCACTTTGAACCCCCAAGTGCTTCACAGATGTTTACAACGCAGAGCCGTGAAAATAAAAAATCATTTTTCTTTCCTCAAAAATTATGTTTAAGCAAGCATTTTTTTAGATTCACAAGGGTAACAGGAGAAATTGGACCCCAGTAATTGTTGCGCAGTTTGTCCTGAGTATGCTGGTACCCCATATGTGGGGGTAAACCACTGTTTGGGCACACGTCAGGGCTCGGAAGTGAGGGAGCACAATTTGACTTTTTGAATACGAGATTGGCTGGAATCAATGGTGGCGCGCCATGTTGCGTTTGGAGACCCCTGATGTGCCTAAACAGTGGTAACCCCTCAATTCTAACTCCAACACTAACCCCCCCACACCCCTAACCCTAATCCCAACTGTAGCCATAACCCTAATCACAACCCTAACCACAACCCTAATTCCAACCCTAACCCTAAGGCTATGTGCCCACGTTGCGGATTCGTGTGAGATATTTCCGCACCATTTTTGAAAAATCCGCGGGTAAAAGGCACTGCGTTTTACCTGCGGATTTTCCGCGGATTTCCAGTGTTTTTTGTGCGGATTCCTACTGAGGAACAGGTGTAAAACGCTGCGGAATCCGCACAAAGAATTGACATGCTGCGGAAAACACAACGCAGCGTTTCCGCGCGGTATTTTCCGCACCATGGGCACAGCGGATTTGGTTTTTCATATGTTTACATGGTACTGTAAACCTGATGGAACACTGCTGCGAATCCGCAGCGGCCAATCCGCAGCCAAATCCGCACCGTGTGCACATAGCCTAATTCTAAAGGTATGTGCACACGCTGCGGAAAACGCTGCGGATCCGCAGCAGTTTCCCATGAGTTTACAGTTCAATGTAAACCTACGGGAAACAAAAATCACTGTACACATGCTGCAGAAAAACTGCACGGAAACGCAGCGGTTTACATTCTGCAGCATGTCACTTCTTTGTGCGGATTCCGCAGCGGTTTTACAACTGCTCCAATAGAAAATCGCAGTTGTAAAACCGCAGTGAAATGCGCAGAAAAAAACGCGGTAAATCCGCCATAAATCCGCAGCGGTTTAGCACTGTGGATTTATCAAATCCGCTGCGAAAAAATCCGCAGAGGACCAGAATACGTGTGCACATACCGAAACCCTAACCCTAGCCCTACCCCTAACCCTACCCCTAACCCTAGCCCTAACCCTACCCCTAACCCTAGCCCTAACCCTAGCCGTACCCCTAACCCTACCCCTAACCCTACCCCTAACCCTACCCCTAACCCTACCCCTAACCCTAACCCTATTCTAACATTAGTGGAAAAAAAAAAATTTCTTTATTTTTTTATTGTCCCTACCTATGGGGGTGACAAAGGGGGGGTGGGTCATTTATTATTTTTTTTATTTTGATCACTGAGATATAATCTATCTCAGTGATCAAAATGCACTTTGGAACGAATCTGCCGGCCAGCAGATTCGGCGGGCGCACTGCGCATGCGCCCGCCATTTTGGAAGATGGCGGCGCCCAGGGAGAAGACGGACGGGACCCCGGCTGGATCGGTAAGTATGATGGGGTGGGGGGGGACCACGGGGGGGGGGGGGGGGATCGGAGCACGGGGGGGGGAATCGGAGCGCGGGAGGGGTGGAACGGAGCACGGGGGGCGTGGAACGGAGCACGGGGGGGCTGGAACGGAGCACGGGGGGGTGGAACGGAGCACCGGGGGGTGTGGATCGGAGTGCAGGGGGGGTGATTGGAGCACGGGGGGGTGATTGGAGCACGGGGGAAGCGGACAAGAGCACGGGGGGAGCGGAGCACTGGACGGAGGGGAGCCGGAGCAGTGTACCGGCCAGATCGGGGGGCTGGGGGGGCGATCGGTGGGGTGGGGTGGGGGCACATTAGTATTTCCAGCCATGGCCGATGATATTTCAGCATCGGCCATGGCTGGATTGTAATATTTCACCAGTTATAATAGGTGAAATATTACAAATCGCTCTGATTGGCAGTTTCACTTTCAACAGCCAATCAGAGCGATCGTAGCCACGAGGGGGTGAAGCCACCCCCCCTGGGCTAAACTACCACTCCCCCTGTCCCTGCAGATCGGGTGAAATGGGAGTTAACCCTTTCACCCGATCTGCAGGGACGCGATCTTTCCATGACGCCACATAGGTGTCATGGGTCGGATTGGCACCGACTTTCATGACGCCTACGTGGCGTCATGGGTCGGGAAGGGGTTAAGGATGTCATGGTGGGTTTTCCTATGCCTGCTGGTTTGAATGAGTCTATGTCTTTGGCCATTCAGATCGGTCGACGCTTGCACGAGCGTAAATCTGTGCACCATTTGGCGGTATTGTCTAAGATTAAACCTGAGCCTATGCAGTGCGATAGGACTATGACCAGAGTTGAACGGCAAGAACACAGACGTCTGAATGGTCTGTGTTTCTACTGTGGTGATTCCACTCATGCTATTTCTGATTGTCCTAAGCGCACTAAGCGGTTCGATAGGTCTGCCGTCATTGGTACTGTACAATCCAAATTCCTTCTGTCCATTACCTTGATATGCTCTTTGTCATCGTATTCTGTCATGGCGTTTGTGGATTCAGGCGCTGCATCTGATGGATTTGGATTATGCTAAACGTTGTGGGTTTTTCTTGGAGCCTTTGCGGTGTCCTATTCCATTGAGAGGAATTGATGCTACACCTTTGGCCAAGAATAAACCTCAGTACTGGACCCAGCTGACCATGTGCATGGCTCCTGCACATCAGGAAGTTATTCGCTTTCTGGTGCTACATAATCTGCATGATGTGGTCGTGTTGGGGTTGCCATGGCTGCAAACCCATAATCCAGTATTGGATTGGAACTCTATGTCGGTATCCAGCTGGGGTTGTCAGGGGGTACATGGTGATGTTCCATTTTTGTCTATTTCGTCATCCACTCCTTCTGAGGTCCCAGAGTTCTTGTCTGATTATCAGGATGTCTTTGAAGAGCCCAAGTCCGATGCCCTACCTCCGCATAGGGATTGTGATTGTGCTATCGATTTGATTCCTGGTAGTAAATTCCCTAAAGGTCGATTATTTAATTTATCCGTGCCTGAACACGCCGCTATGCGCAGTTATGTGAAGGAATCCCTGGAGAAGGGACATATTCACCCATCGTCATCACCACTGGGAGCAGGGTTCTTTTTTGTAGCCAAGAAGGATGGTTCGCTGAGACCATGTATTGATTACTGCCTTCTTAATAAGATCACTGTTAAATTTCAGTATCCCTTGCCATTGTTATCTGACTTGTTTGCTCGGATTAAGGGGGCTAGTTGGTTCACTAAGATAGATCTTCGTGGTGCGTATAATCTGGTGAGAATCAGGCAAGGAGATGAATGGAAAACTGCATTTAATACGCCCGAGGGTCATTTTGAGTATCTAGTGATGCCGTTTGGACTTGCCAATGCTCCATCTGTGTTTCAGTCTTTTATGCATGACATCTTCCGTGAGTATCTGGATAAATTCCTGATTGTTTACTTGGATGACATTTTGATCTTCTCAGATGATTGGGATTCTCATGTGAAGCAGGTCAGAATGGTTTTCCAGGTCCTGCGTGCTAATTCTTTGTTTGTGAAGGGATCAAAGTGTCTCTTCGGTGTGCAGAAAGTTTCATTTTTGGGGTTCATCTTTTCCCCTTCTACTATCGAGATGGATCCGGTTAAGGTCCAAGCCATCCAGGATTGGACTCAGCCGACATCTCTGAAAAGTCTGCAAAAATTCCTGGGCTTTGCTAATTTTTATCGTCGCTTCATCTGTAATTTTTCTAGCATTGCCAAACCATTGACCAATTTGACCAAGAAGGGTGCTGATTTGGTTAATTGGTCTTCTGCTGCTGTGGAAGCTTTTCAGGAGTTGAAGCATCGTTTTTGTTCTGCCCCTGTGTTGTGTCAACGAGATGTTTCTCTTCCGTTCCAGGTCGAGGTTGATGCTTCTGAGATTGGAGCAGGGGCGGTTTTGTCACAGAGAGGTTCTGGTTGCTCAGTGTTGAAACCATGTGCTTTCTTTTCCAGGAAGTTTTCGGCTGCTGAGCGTAATTATGATGTGGGCAACCGAGAGTTGCTGGCCATGAAGTGGGCATTCGAGGAATGGCGTCATTGGCTTGAAGGAGCTAAGCATCGCGTGGTGGTATTGACTGATCATAAGAACCTTACTTATCTCGAGTCTGCCAAGCGCTTGAATCCTAGACAGGCCCGTTGGTCGTTATTTTTTGCCCGCTTCGATTTTGTGATTTCGTACCTTCCGGGCTCTAAAAATGTGAAGGCGGATGCTCTGTCTAGGAGTTTTATGCCCGACTCTCCGGGTTCATCTGAGCCAGCGAGTATCCTCAAGGAAGGAGTCATTGTGTCTGCCATCTCCCCTGATTTGCGGCGAGTGTTGCAAAAATTTCAGGCGAATAAACCTGATCGTTGTCCGGCGGAGAAACTGTTCGTCCCTGATAGGTGGACTACTAAAGTTATCTCTGAACTTCATTGTTCGGTGTTGGCTGGTCATCCTGGAATATTTGGTACCAGAGAGTTAGTGGCTAGATCCTTCTGGTGGCCATCTCTGTCACGGGATGTACGTACTTTCGTGCAGTCCTGTGGGATTTGTGCTAGGGCTAAGCCCTGCTGTTCACGTGCCAGTGGGTTGCTTTTGCCCTTGCCGGTCCCAAAGAAGCCTTGGACACATATTTCGATGGATTTCATTTCTGACCTTCCCGTTTCTCAAAAGATGTCAGTCATTTGGGTGGTCTGTGATCGCTTTTCTAAAATGGTCCATCTGGTGCCCTTGGTTAAATTGCCTTCCTCCTCTGATTTGGTGCCTTTGTTCTTCCAGCATGTGGTTCGTTTGCATGGCATTCCTGAGAATATTGTTTCTGACAGAGGTTCCCAGTTTGTTTCGAGGTTTTGGCGAGCCTTTTGTGGTAGGATGGGCATTGACCTGTCTTTTTCCTCGGCTTTCCATCCTCAGACTAATGGCCAGACCGAACGAACCAATCAGACCTTGGAGACATATCTGAGATGTTTTGTTTCTACAGACCAGGATGATTGGGTGTCCTTTTTGCCGTTGGCGGAGTTCTCCCTTAATAATCGGGCCAGCTCGGCTACCTTGGTCTCTCCATTTTTCTGCAATTCTGGGTTCCATCCTCGTTTCTCTTCAGGACAGGTTGAGTCTTCGGACTGTCCTGGTGTGGATTCTGTGGTGGACAGGTTGCAGCAGATCTGGACTCAGGTAGTGGACAATTTGGCCTTGTCCCAGGAGAAGGCTCAACTTTTCGCTAATCGCAGACGCCGTGTGGGTCCCCGACTTCGTGTTGGGGATCTGGTTTGGTTATCTTCTCGTCATATTCCTATGAAGGTTTCCTCTCCTAAATTTAAACCTCGTTTTATTGGTCCGTATAGGATTTCTGAGATTCTCAATCCTGTGTCTTTTCGTCTGACCCTCCCAGACTCCTTTTCCATACATAATGTATTCCATAGGTCGTTGTTGCGGAGATACGTGACACCTATGGTTCCATCTGTTGAGCCTCCTGCCCCGGTTTTGGTGGAGGGGGAATTGGAGTATATTGTGGAGAAAATTTTGGATTCTCGTGTTTCTAGACGGAAACTCCAGTATCTGGTTAAATGGAAGGGTTATGCTCAGGAAGATAATTCCTGGGTTTTTGCCTCTGATGTCCATGCTCCAGATCTTGTTCGTGCCTTTCATGTGGCTCATCCTGGTCGGCCTGGGGGCTCTGGTGAGGGTTCGGTGACCCCTCCTCAAGGGGGGGGTACTGTTGTGAATTCTGTGGCTGAATTCACTCCTGTGGTCACAAGTGGTACTGCAGCTTCTGAGCTTCCTCCCTCAGGTGTTCTGGTGAGCTCGTTGGCTGCTTTGTTATTTAACTCCACCTGATTCTGTCTTCCTTGCTCCTTGTCAATGTTCCAGTGTTGGACCTGAGCTTCTGGATCTTTCCTGTGGCCTGCTGCTCTGCTTAGATAAGTGCTTCTTTGCTTTTGTTGCTACTTTTTCTGTCCAGCTTGTCTATTCGTTTTTGCTGGAAGCTCTGAGACGCAAAGGGTGCACCGCCGAGCCGTTAGTTCGGCACTGTGGGTCTTTTTGCCCCCTTTGCGTGGTTTTTTGCTTTAGGGTTTTTTGTAGACTGCAAAGTTCTCTTTGCTATCCTCGCTCTATCTAGAATATCGGGCCTCACTTTGCTGAATCTATTTCATCCCTACATTTGTCTTTTCATCTTGCTAACAGTCATTATATGTGGGGGGCTGCCTTTTCCTTTGGGGTATTTCTCTGAGGCAAGTCAGGCTTGTTTTTCTATCTTCAGGCTAGTCAGCTCCTCAGGCTGTGCAGAGTTGCATAGGTAGTGACAGGCGCAATCCACAGCTGCCTTTAGTTGTGTTTAGGATAGGTTCAGGTATTGCGGTCTACAGAGATTCCACGTCTCAGAGCTCGTTCTATTGTTTTTGGGTTATTGTCAGATCACTGTATGTGCTCTGATTGCTGGCACACTGTGTCACTGGATTGCCTACGTAACAGTTATTACCCTGTATAAAAACGTTATTGCTGAGGCAACTCCGACTGGCACCTTCCTCAACCAAGAAGTAGACTCACCAGAGTACAATGGCACTGATCAAGGGGAGATCCCCAAGTATGTCCCCCTCAAGAAGATAGACAAAACCCCTTACTCTCAGATGTTGCTAGGAGATTTAGTTTAGGGACAGCAGGAGAACTCCATGTGAAGCTAGTGAAGGGTTCAGCTGCCTGGAGGCCTTTCGCAAGGGGAGAGCTTCTGAGGTGTCTGGATGAAGAAATCCACCTCCCCTTTCCCCATCACATGGACAGTCTCGAAGGATCTTTCTTTTTAGGGAAAAACTTCGTGTTTAGGGGGGATTGTCAAGGTGAAAATATATTTTCTTTATACTCTTTTGTACTTTTATGTATTCTTATGCTGTGAAACAATAAGTTTCTCCCTTTATGCTTGCTAATGCAAATTTAACTGTATTTAAGATGGCTGCCAGTATTCACCTTTGTCCCAGATTCACTCTGCTGAAGAAGCAAGTTACACATTCCAGAAGGACAAGTATCATTTCTCCTGAAATAATACTTAAAGCGACGTGGAGAAAGGAAGATTTATCAGATGATGTCAGAGCCAACCAGAAAGACTGAATACTAGATACATTGCTTAAACCCTGCATATCCCCGCCCTCTGCACACCTTCCCCCAATAGATCATATAATGTTGTGTATTAGAAAATAAAGTCAGTTGCTGTGACGTTGCTACACTATGTAGACACACGAGCATGCAATGAGTTTGAACCAGCCTTTGTCTGACTCATTCTTATCTGGTACCAATGCTTTATTCTGATTTGGAATGACTGGTGAAGGAAGGGTATTGTCGTGACGACCCCGACACACCTATACCTTTGGCCTCGGACAGCTCATAGAGTCCCATGGGTTTCAAACCATCTTTATGCAGACCACACACACATCTCAAATTCTGGACCAGACATCACCACCCTACTAACCAGAATCCCACAATGTTTGTCTGCTATTTCATCCTCCTTTTCTGCTAGATTTCTTAAACTTAATATGGAAAAACCAGAATTCATCATCTTTCTGCCATCCCACTTGATTCCCCAACAGACCTATCCATTAAAATAAATGGCTGCTCACTCTCCCCAGTCCCACAAGCTCGCTGCCTCAGGATAATCCTTGACACGCATTCTCTCCTTCAAACCACATATCCAAGCCCTTTCCACTTCCTGCCGCCTTCAACTCAAAAATATTTCCTGGATTCGTACATTCCTAAACCAAGAATCTGCAAAAACCCTAGTCCATGACCTCATCATGTCCCACCTTGACTACTGCAACCTCCTGCTCTGTGGCCTCCCCTCTAACACTCTCGTACCCCTCCAATCGATTCTAAATTCTGTTGCCCAGCTAATCCACCTTTCCCCCTGCTATTCCTCGGCCTCTCCCCTCTGTCAATCCCTGCACTGGCTCCCTAGTACCCAAAGATTCCAGTTCAAGACTCTAAGCATGACATACAAAGCCATCCACAATCTGTCTCCTCCATACATCTGTGACCTCGTCTCCCGGTACTTACCTGCACGCAACCTCCGATCCTCACAAGATCTCCTTCTATACTACCCTCTTATCTCCTCTTACCACAATCGCATACAAGATTTCTCCCGCGCATCACCCCTACTCTGGAACCCTCTACCACAACACATCAGACTCTCGCCTACCGTGGAAACCTTCAAAAAGAACCTGAAGACCTACCTCTTCCGGCAAGCCTACAGCCTGCAGTAACCATTGATCGACCAAATCGCTGCACAACCAGCTCTATCCTCACCTACTGTATCCTCACCCATCCCTTGTAGATTGTGAGCCCTCGCGGGCAGGGTCCTCTCTTCTCCTGTACCAGTCGCGATTTGTATTGATTAAGATTATTGTACTTGTTTTTTATTATGTATACCCCTCCTCACATGTAAAGCACCATGGAATAAATGGCGCTATAATTATAAACAATAATAATAATAATAAAGAGGGTCGTGGCAGAGGTGATGAACGATTTGTCACAATAGAGGCTTGTGGCAGATTCTCAATCTACATTCTCCAGCCCCTTTGTTTGAATCTCTGTAGAGAAATCATGTTGCAGAATTAATTACCGTATATACTCGAGTATAAGCCGAGATTTTCAGCCCAAATTTTTGGGCTGAAAGTGCCCCTCTCGGCTTATACTCGAGTCACGGTCGGCGGTGGGGTCAGCGGGTGAGGGGGAGAGAGGTCTGAGGCATACTTACCTGCTCCCGGCGCTCCCCCTGTCCGTCCCATGGTCTTCGGTGCTGCAGCGCTTCCCCTGTTCAGCGGTCATGTGGGACCGCTCATTAAACTTATGAATATGGACTCCACTCCCATAGGGGTGGAGCCGCATATTCATTCCTCTAATGAGTGGTGCCAGTGACCGCTGACAGAGGAAGAAGCTGCGGCACCCGAAGACCAGCTGTCCGGGAGAAGGAGCGGGACGCCGGGAGCAGGTAAGTATGTCATATTCACCTGTCCACGTTCCACACGCCGGGCGCCGCTCCATCTTCCCGTCCTCTGGCTCTGACTGTGCAGGTCAGAGGGCGCGATGATGTATCGTGTGCGCGCCGCCCTCTGCCTGAACAGTCAGTGCGGAGAGACACCGAGACGGGACGCTGAGGAGCTGTAAGCAAGAGATGTGAGTATGGCATTTTTTTTTTTATTGCAGCAGCCGCAGCGTTATATAAACCGGTAGCACAGTTTTATATGGCACATCTATGGGGCAATAATGAACGGTCAGAGCACTATATGGCAGAGCTTTCTATGCTACATCTATGGGGCAATAATGAACGGTGCAGAGCACTATGTGGCAGAGCTTTCTATGCTACATCTATGGGGCAATAATGAATGGTGCAGAGCACTATAAGGCAGAGCTTTCTATGCTACATCTATGGGGCAATAATGAACGGTGCAGAGCACTATATGGCAGAGCTTTCTATGGCACATCTATGGGGCAATAATGAACGGTGCAGAGCACTATATGGCAGAGCTTTCTATGCTACATCTATGGGGCAATAATGAACGGTGCAGAGCACTATATGGCAGAGCTTTCTATGCTACATCTATGGGGCAATAATGAACGGTGCAGAGCACTATAAGGCAGAACTTTCTATGCTACATCTATGGGGCAATAATGAACGGTGCAGAGTACTATATTGCAGAGCTTTCTATGCTACATCTATGGGGCAATAATGAACGGTGCAGAGCACTATATGGCAGAGCTTTCTATGCTACATCTATGGGGCAATAATGAACGGTGCAGAGCACTATATGGCAGAGCTTTCTATGCTACATCTATGGGGCAATAATGAACGGTGCAGAGCACTATAAGGCAGAGCTTTCTATGCTACATCTATGGGGCAATAATGAACGGTGCAGAGCACTATATGGCAGAGCTTTCTATGGCACATCTATGGGGCAATAATGAACGGTGCAGAACACTATATGGCAGAGCTTTCTATGCTACATCTATGGGGCAATAATGAACGGTGCAGAGCACTATAAGGCAGAGCTTTCTATGCTACATCTATGGGGCAATAATGAACGGTGCAGAGCACTATATGGCAGAGCTTTCTATGCTACATCTATGGGGCAATAATGAACGGTGCAGAGCACTATAAGGCAGAGCTTTCTATGCTACATCTATGGGGCAATAATGAACGGTGCAGAGCACTATATGGCAGAGCTTTCTATGGCACATCTATGGGGCAATAATGAACGGTGCAGAGCACTATATGGCAGAGCTTTCTATGGCACATCTATGGGGCAATAATGAACGGTGCAGAGCACTATAAGGCAGAGCTTTCTATGCTACATCTATGGGGCAATAATGAACGGTGCAGAGCACTATAAGGCAGAGCTTTCTATGCTACATCTATGGGGCAATAATGAACGGTGCAGAGCACTATATGGCAGAGCTTTCTATGGCACATCTATGGGGCAATAATGAACGGTGCAGAGCACTATAAGGCAGAGCTTTCTATGCTACATCTATGGGGCAATAATGAACGGTGCAGAGCACTATAAAGCAGAGCTTTCTATGCTACATCTATGGGGCAATAATGAACGGTGCAGAGCACTATAAGGCAGAGCTTTCTATGCTACATCTATGGGGCAATAATGAACGGTGCAGAGCACTATATGGCAGAGCTTTCTATGGCACATCTATGGGGCAATAATGAACGGTGCAGAGCACTATATGGCAGAGCTTTCTATGGCACATCTATGGGGCAATAATTAACGGTGCAGAGCACTATATGGCAGAGCTTTCTATGGCACATCTAAGGGACCATAATGAACGGTGCAGAGCACTATATGGCAGAGCTTTCTATGCTACATCTATGGGGCAATAATGAACGGTGCAGAGCACTATAAGGCAGAGCTTTCTATGCTACATCTATGGGGCAATAATGAACGGTGCAGAGCACTATATGGCAGAGCTTTCTATGGCACATCTATGCGGCAATAATGAACGGTGCAGAGTACTATATGGCAGAGCTTTCTATGGCACATCTATGGGACCATAATGAACGGTGCAGAGCACTATATGGCAGAGCTTTCTATGGCACATCTATGGGACCATAATGAACGGTGCAGAGCACTATATGGCAGAGCTTTCTATGGCACATCTATGGGGCAATAATGAATGGTGCAGAGCACTATATGGTACAGCTTTATATGGCACATCTATGGGGCAATAATGAACAGTATGGAGCATTATATATGGCACAGCTTTATATGGAGCATCTATGGGACCATAATGAACGGTGCAGAGCACTATATGGCACAGCTTTATATGGAGCATCTATGGGGCAATAATGAACAATATGGAGCATTATATGTGGCACAGCTTTATACAGAGCATCTATGGGGCAATAATGAACAATATGGAGCATTATATGTGGCACAGCTTTATACAGAGCATCTATGGGGCAATAATGAACAGTATGGAGCATTATATGTGGCACAGCTTTATACAGAGCATCTATGGGGCAATAATGAACGGTATGGAGCATCTATTTTTGACATTTACCGGTAGCTGCTGCATTTCCTACCCTGGGCTTATACTTGAGTCAATAAGTTTTCCCAGTTTTTTGTGGCAAAATTAGGGGGGTCGGCTTATACTCGAGTATATACGGTAGTTATTTTGTTCTTATACTCTGGACATGCTATTCAAATACATGTCATTCATTTATATTTATTCTCCGCTTATGGACTTTGCAGATCACTTGATGTTACTCCACATGGATCACTAATTAATGACATTGTTTGTTGTGTCTGTGATCCAAGCAAAACCACAGAGTACTTTGACAGCACTAACTATTTTATCTAGATACACCATTACTATGGCTGCTTGGTGGTGCCAGAAAAGATTTGGTAATTTTTACTGTACCGGGATGTGTTAGACTTCTTGTATATATTTTTAATGGTTATAAATAAAAGATTTTACCCTTCCTGATCTGGATTAGGGTAAGTTCACACAGGGAGTTTTTGTTGCTTTTTTTTCTGCAGCAAAACCTGATCTTCTTGGCAGGAAAGAAGCTGCGTCAAAAACAGAGGTTTAGGTGCGTTTTTGGAGCGTTTTTTTTCTCTTTGTCCATGCTAATGTCCTTGGATTTTCAGCAGCAAAAACACATCAAATAATGATACCTGCGTTTTTGCCAACAC
The DNA here is from genome assembly GCF_032444005.1 of Ranitomeya imitator. NCBI lineage: Eukaryota > Metazoa > Chordata > Amphibia > Anura > Dendrobatidae > Ranitomeya > Ranitomeya imitator. Next base: position 634,503,786 of record NC_091283.1, on the reverse strand, counting down.
CTATTCAAGTCAATGGGTGAAAAAAAGAAGCAAAAACGCTGAAAGAAGTGACATGCTCTATGTCCAAAAAACGCAGCAAAGCACAAAATACTGATCAAACAAAAAACCAATGTGTGTGCATGAGATTTCTGAAATCTCATAGGCTTTGCTGGTACTGTAAAAAGCAGCTGAAAATTAGCATAAAAAGACGCAGCAAGAACTCTGTCATGTAGACACCCCACACCTCGACACTCACCAGTAGCAGAGGTGACTCTGTAGTGCAAACAAATATTCATTAAAGCTCTCAATAGGTTTCTCCTGAAGAACATAGTCAATCCTGCGCCCCCCGTTCAACATGCCGATCTTCACAGACAGATCCTCTTCTCGCCAGGGATCAGAGCTCTCAAGCTTTTCAGCTGAAATTCAAGTAACAAGGAAAGGTTTCATTTGGGGCCTCCAAAGCATTTTTGTACACAGCGTGCAGTTACCTTCCACTTCCTGTTTGGCCTCCTCCTCCTTAATCTGATCAGCGACCTTTTCCAGTTCTGCCTGGAGCTGAGATGAAGACGTGTGAGCGCGGGCAAATTCATTCAAAGTCTGCCATGCCGAGCGGAGAGAGCTGATGAAGCCATGCTTGAGGTCAGATCCCATGCGGCTCAGGCTTTCCTTCAACTCTGCCAAATAGAAAAATATGTGCATCATGGCCACCGCAGAGCTAACTCATGCCAAAAACTATCTACAAGCGTTAAGTACAAGTCACATACCCAGGTGTAAGCGCTTTCTGCCCTTGTGATGTGGGACCAGGAGGGGCTTCAGATCCAGGTCCGGTAGAATCATTGGTTCCAACCTATAGGCAACAGGATCCAGCTGCAGAGAGAAACCAATGGCATCATGCCTTAAGACAACCCTATAGATATGGATGGAAGGAGCCCTACTCATAAAAACATACTGGGTGGTAAATGTTGAAGAATCCTTTACAGGTCGGCAGTCTATAGTTCTCATCAATCCTGTCAATGCCTCGTACTGTAAGGAACATGCCAATAGGGGAGCCAAGGGCAAAGAAGCTCACCGGCTCAAAATCCAGAGGGTTATAATGCACAGACACCTGCCGAAAACAAAAGAGAGTATTCGTAAAAGGGGTATTCACACCTAACACTATTCTTAGAATCATGCAACCTCGTAGACAACAGATCCTAAAAATATAGAGATGGAAGTTTCTCTTAATTTTACCTTCAGAAGCGCAATCCTGTTCCTAGAATATCCATTGTTTTAATTTTTATTTTATAAATCAATAGTTCAAGTGAAAATAAGTAACATTGTCATGTATCTTATCAGAGAAATCGGTTTCTTTCTCTGTAAAAACTGATCATTATAGAATCCTAGAATGATACAATGTCAGAGTTGGAAGGGACCTTCAGGGCCATAGTGTCCAACCCCCGCTCAATGCAGGAGTCACTAAACCATCTCAGACAGACGTCTGTCCGGCCTCTGTGTGAAGACTTCCATTATCAAATTATTATCAAAATTCTCAGTTTGTACGTAAAATCTGTACTTAGTGAAGACTTTCCGATCACTGAGAGGAGACGGCAGTGGCTACGGATACAATTCTATATAGACAGGATGAGCAGCTATGCTAGAGGCGGAGCTAGAGGCAGAGCTAGAGGCGGAGCTAGAGGCAGAGCTCCTCCCTCATCCTTCCCTGAGGAAGAAGGATGATTCCTTGGTAACGCGCAGCATCACTGCTTTCCTTTTGTTCTTTGAACCTTCCATAATTTGGTGACGTCAAAAACCATAGAGCAGTTTGCTCAGCAAATTTCATTTTGTTACGGTGCTGCCAACGGCAGCCACTCAGATACTTGGAGCTATAGGACTATTATTTCAAGTTCCATAGACAGCTTCAACTCAAATACCCTTATCCAATCCCGATCGCTTCCACAGATACTAGCAACCCACATCAGGATTGTCAGTGAGAGTGCTGATATACTCTGCATTACTGATACCAGCATCCCACAGCAGTGTTGTCAGTGAGAGTGCTGATATACTCTGCATTACTGATACCAGCATCCCACAGCAGGGTTGTCAGTGAGAGTGCTGATATACTCTGCATTACTGATACCAGCATCCCACAGCAGGGTTGTCAGTGAGAGTGCTGAGATACTCTGCATTACTGATACCAGCATCCCACAGCAGGGTTGTCAGTGAGAGTGCTGAGATACTCTGCATTACTGATACCAGCATCCCACAGCAGGGTTGTCAGTGAGAGTGCTGAGATGCTCTGCATTACTGATACCAGCATTCCACAGCAGGATTGTCAGTGAGAGTGCTGATATACTCTGCATTACTGATACCAGCATCCCACAGCAGGGTTGTCAGTGAGAGTGCTGAGATACTCTGCATTACTGATACCAGCATCCCACATCAGGATTGTCAGTGAGAGTGCTGAGATACTCTGCATTACTGATACCAGCATCCCACAGCAGGGTTGTCAGTGAGAGTGCTGAGATACTCTGCATTACTGATACCAGCATTCCACAGCAGGATTGTCAGTGAGAGTGCTGATATACTCTGCATTACTGATACCAGCATCCCACAGCAGGGTTGTCAGTGAGAGTGCTGAGATACTCTGCATTACTGTTACCAGCATCCCACATCAGGATTGTCAGTGAGAGTGCTGATATACTCTGCATTACTGTTACCAGCATCCCACATCAGGATTGTCAGTGAGTGTGCTGATATACTCTGCATTACTGATACCAGCATCCCACAGCAGGGTTGTCAGTGAGAGTGCTGAGATACTCTGCATTACTGTTACCAGCATCCCACATCAGGATTGTCAGTGAGAGTGCTGATATACTCTGCATTACTGTTACCAGCATCCCACATCAGGATTGTCAGTGAGTGTGCTGATATACTCTGCATTACTGATACCAGCATCCCACATCAGGATTGTCAGTGAGAGTGCTGATGTACTCTGCATTACTGATACCAGCATCCCACATCAGGATTGTCAGTGAGAGTGCTGATATACTCTGCATTACTGATACCAGCATCCCACAGCAGGATTGTCAGTGAGAGTGCTGATATACTCTGCATTACTGATACCAGCATCCCACAGCAGGATTGTCAGTGAGAGTGCTGATACACTCTGCATTACTGATACCAGCATCCCACAGCAGGATTGTCAGTGAGAGTGCTGATATACTCTGCATTACTGATACCAGCATCCCACAGCAGGATTGTCAGTGAGAGTGCTGATATACTCTGCATTACTGATACCAGCATCCTACATCATGATTGTCAGTGAGAGTGCTGATATACTCTGCATTACTGATACCAGCATCCCACAGCAGGGTTGTCAGTGAGAGTGCTGATATACTCTGCATTACTGATGCCAACATCCCACATCATGATTGTCAGTGAGAGTGCTGATATACTCTGCATTACTGATACCAGCATCCCCCATCAGGATTGTCAGTGAGAGTGCTGATATACTCTGCATTACTGATGCCAACATCCCACATCATGATTGTCAGTGAGAGTGCTGATATACTCTGCATTACTGATACCAGCATCCCACAGCAGGATAGTCAGTGAGAGTGCTGATATACTCTGCATTACTGATACCAGCATCCCACAGCAGGATAGTCAGTGAGAGTGCTGATATACTCTGCATTACTGATGCCAACATCCCACATCATGATTGTCAGTGAGAGTGCTGATATACTCTGCATTACTGATACCAGCATCCCACATCAGGATTGTCAGTGAGAGTGCTGATATACTCTGCATTACTGATGCCAACATCCCACATCATGATTGTCAGTGAGAGTGCTGATATACTCTGCATTACTGATACCAGCATCCCACATCAGAATTGTCAGTGAGAGTGCTGATATACTCTGCATTACTGATACCAGCATCCAACAGCGGGATTGTCAGTGAGAGTGCTGATATACTCTGCATTACTGATGCCAACATCCCACATCATGATTGTCAGTGAGAGTGCTGATATACTCTGCATTACTGATACCAGCATCCCACATCAGAATTGTCAGTGAGAGTGCTGATATACTCTGCATTACTGATACCAGCATCCCACAGCGGGATTGTCAGTGAATGTGCTGATCTACTCTGCATTACTGATGCCAACATCCCACATCAGGATTGTCAGTGAGAGTGCTGATATACTCTGCATTACTGATACCAGCATTCCACATCAGGATTGTCAGTGAGAGTGCTGATATACTCTGCATTACTGATACCAGCATCCAACAGCGGGATTGTCAGTGAGAGTGCTGATATACTCTGCATTACTGATACCAGCATCCCACATCAGAATTGTCAGTGAGAGTGCCGATATACTCTGCATTACTGATACCAGCATCCCACAGCGGGATTGTCAGTGAGAGTGCTGATATACTCTGCATTACTGATAGCAGCATCCCACAGCAGGATTGTCAGTGAGAGTGCTGATAAACTCTGCATTACTGATGCCAACATCCCACATCAGGATTGTCAGTAAGAGTGCTGATATACTCTGCATTACTGATACCAGCATCCAACAACAGGATTGTCAGTGAGAGTGCTGATATACTCTGCATTACTGATACCAGCCTCCCACAACAGGATTGTCAGTAAGAGTGCTGATATACTCTGCATTACTGATACCAGCATCCAACAACAGGATTGTCAGTAAGAGTGCTGATATACTCTGCATTACTGATACCAGCATCCAACAACAGGATTGTCAGTGAGAGTGCTGATATACTCTGCATTACTGATACCAGCATCCCACATCAGGATTGTCAGTGAGAGTGCTGATATACTCTGCATTACTGATACCAGCAACACACAGCAGGATTGTCAGTGAGAGTGCTGATATACTCTGCATTACTGATACCAGCAACACACAGCAGCATTGTCAGTGAGAGTGCTGATATACTCTGCATTACTGATACCAGCATCCCACATCAGGATTGTCAGTGAGAGTGCTGATATACTCTGCATTACTGATACCAACAATCCACATCAGGATTGTCAGTGAGTGTGCTGATATACTCTGCATTACTGATACCAGCATCCCACATCAGGATTGTCAGTGAGAGTGCTGATATACTCTGCATTACTGATACCAGCAACACACAGCAGGATTGTCAGTGAGAGTGCTGATATACTCTGCATTACTGATACCAGCATCCCACATCAGGATTGTCAGTGAGAGTGCTGATATACTCTGCATTACTGATACCAGCAACACACAGCAGGATTGTCAGTGAGAGTGCTGATATACTCTGCATTACTGATACCAGCATCCCACATCAGGATTGTCAGTGAGAGTGCTGATATACTCTGCATTACTGATACCAGCATCCCACAGCAGGATTGTCAGTGAGAGTGCTGATATACTCTGCATTACTGATACCAGCATCCCACATCAGGATTGTCAGTGAGAGTGCTGATATACTCTGCATTACTGACACCAGCATCCCACATCAGGATTGTCAGTGAGAGTGCTGATATACTCTGCATTACTGATACCAGCATCCCACAGCAGGATTGTCAGTGAGAGTGCTGATATACTCTGCATTACTGATACCAGCATCCCACAGCAGGATTGTCAGTGAGAGTGCTGATATACTCTGCATTACTGATACCAGCAACACACAGCAGGATTGTCAGTGAGAGTGCTGATATACTCTGCATTACTGACACCAGCATCCCACATCAGGATTGTCAGTGAGAGTGCTGATATACTCTGCATTACTGATACCAGCATCCCACAGCAGGATTGTCAGTGAGAGTGCTGATATACTCTGCATTACTGATACCAGCATCCCACATCAGGATTGTCAGTGAGAGTGCTGATATACTCTGCATTACTGACACCAGCATCCCACATCAGGATTGTCAGTGAGAGTGCTGATATACTCTGCATTACTGATACCAGCATCCCACAGCAGGATTGTCAGTGAGAGTGCTGATATACTCTGCATTACTGATACCAGCATCCCACATCAGGATTGTCAGTGAGAGTGCTGATATACTCTGCATTACTGACACCAGCATCCCACATCAGGATTGTCAGTGAGAGTGCTGATATACTCTGCATTACTGATACCAGCATCCCACATCAGGATTGCCAGTAAGAGTGCTGATATACTCTGCATTACTGATACGAGCATCCCACATCAGGATTGTCAGTGAGAGTGCTGATATACTCTGCATTACTGATACCAGCATCCTACAGCAGGATTGTCAGTGAGTGTGCTGAGATACTCTGCATTACAGATAGCAGAAAGTTCCCACAGAGGATTGTCAGCAAATATGCTGACATAGTCTTCACTAAGGATTCGATCACTCACATTTTGGACAATTTGAAAACCAGACTAGTAAGTGGAATATTTTATCCTCAGCTTTTATATTCAGAGATATGGAGGGGAACAACAATTGCAATTTTTGTTTATTGACGTTCTTACTCTAGTTTGAGTCACTTGCAGCAAGTATTATCCTTGTCTGTAAATAATAGAACCATGGAAGAAATATATGCAAAACACCCCAATATTGTAGAAGAGACCTCACAGAAACAAGGAGAAGTGGAATTCCATTCCTAGATTCCAATGATGTGAGGAATGCGTCCAGCACAGTGCAACCGCCTGGGCTTATGTCTGATGATACAGACCACACACATCAACCCAAAGACAGCCACAAATATCACATCCCACGCCTCACAATAAGTCCTTTGGAGGACATTACCTGTCCAGTCCCAGTCTCAAAACGGTCATAACCCACATGTATGGAGGAGACAGAAGCACCGACCGTCAGTGTCCGCTTGTTAGGGTTCATACCATCATGAAGGGGCAGAGGCTCCTCTCGCTGGGTAAGAAGCGTGGCCTCCTCCTGGATGATTCTCTGTTTGGCCTTTATCTGGTAAACAAAAAAAAATTAAATGAAAAATGAGAGCACCGCAGCCACATGAGAGATGGCAAGACCTGACAGAGGCGCAGCCATGTGAGAAAGTGGGGCCGCACAGAGAGAAGCAGCTACGCAATAGTGTGGTGGGTGGTACAGAGAGGTTCAGCCACACGAGAAAGTGGGGGCCACATAAAGAGGAGAAGCCAGGTGAGAAAATTGGCGGTGCCACACAGAGAGGAGCAGCCTTCTGAGAAAGTGGTGGCCACACAGTGAAAAGAAGCCACGCAAGAAGAGACTACATGGCCATACATAAAGGAGCAGCCACGTGAAATACAGTATGGTCTTACAGAGAGAAGCAGCTGCGCAAAAGTGTGGGGGGTGGTAAAAAGAGAGGCAGCCTTGCAAGAGTGTGGGGAGGATGTTAGAAAGAGAAGCAGCCATGCGAGAGAGTGGAGAGGGTGGTACAGAGAGAAGCAGCCATGCGAGAGAGTGGAGAGGGTGGTACAGAGAGAAGCAGTCAAGCCAACATGTGGGGAGGGTGGTTCAGAGAGAAGCAGTCATGCGAGAGAGTGGAGAAGGTGGTACAGAGAGAAGCAGCCATGCGAGAGTGGAGAGGGTGGTACAGAGAGAAGCAGTCATGCCAGAGAGTGGAGAGGGTGGTACAGAGAGAAGCAGTCATGCCAGAGAGTGGAGAGGGTGGTACAGAGAGAAGCAGCCATGCGAGAGAGTGGAGAGGGTGGTACAGAGAGAAGCAGTCATGCCAGAGAGTGGAGAGGGTGGTACAGTGAGAAGCAGTCATGCGAGAGAGTGGAGAGGGTGGTACAGAGAGAAGCAGCCATGCCAGAGAATGGAGAGGGTGGTACAGAGAGAAGCAGTCATGCCAGAGAGTGGAGAGGGTGGTACAGAGAGAAGCAGCCATGCGAGAGAGTGGAGAGGGTGGTACAGAGAGAAGCAGCCATGCGAGAGAGTGGAGAGGGTGGTACAGAGAGAAGCAGCCATGCGAGAGAGTGGAGAGGGTGGTACAGAGAGAAGCAGTCATGCGAGAGAGTGGAGAGGGTGGTACAGAGAGAAGCAGCCATGCGAGAGAGTGGAGAGGGTGGTACAGAGAGAAGCAGTCAAGCCAACATGTGGGGAGGGTGGTACAGAGAGAAGCAGTCATGCCAGAGAGTGGAGAGGGTGGTACAGAGAGAAGCAGTCATGCGAGAGAGTGGAGAGGGTGGTACAGAGAGAAGCAGTCATGCCAGAGAGTGGAGAGGGTGGTACAGAGAGAAGCAGCCATGCGAGAGAGTGGAGAGGGTGGTACAGAGAGAAGCAGTCAAGCCAACATGTGGGGAGGGTGGTTCAGAGAGAAGCAGTCATGCGAGAGAGTGGAGAAGGTGGTACAGAGAGAAGCAGCCATGCGAGAGAGTGGAGAGGGTGGTACAGAGAGAAGCAGTCATGCCAGAGAGTGGAGAGGGTGGTACAGTGAGAAGCAGTCATGCGAGAGAGTGGAGAGGGTGGTACAGAGAGAAGCAGCCATGCGAGAGAGTGGAGAGGGTGGTACAGAGAGAAGCAGCCATGCGAGAGAGTGGAGAGGGTGGTACAGAAAGAAGCAGCCATGCGAGAGAGTGGAGAGGGTGGTACAGAGAGAAGCAGTCAAGCCAACATGTGGGGAGGGTGGTTCAGAGACAAGCAGCCACACGAGAGTGTGGAGGATGGTACACAGGAAAGTAGCCATGTGAGTGTGTGAGGTGGTACAGAGAGAAGCAACTATATGAGAGTGGGGGATACAGAAAGAGACAGCGATGCTTAAGTATGGGGGGTGGTACAGAGAAAAGAAACCATGCAAGAGTGTGGAGGGTGGTACAGAGAGGAGCAGCTACTCGAGAGGGGGGAGGGCTTACAGACAAAAGCAGTCATGTGAGAAACTGGGGTGCCATACAGAAAGGAGCAGTCACATGAGAGATGGCATGGCCTTACAAAGGAGAGCAGCCACATGAGAAAGTGGAGGCCACATAGAGAAAAGCACCCACGCAAGAGAGTAAAGCGTGGCACAGAGAAGAGCAGCCATGTAAGAGTATGGTGGGGATTATATAGAGGAGACGTCACACAAGATTGTGGGGTGGTGGGGGTCTTGGCAAAGAGCAGTCACACAAGATAAACAGCATGGCCATACAGAGCTAAGCAGCAACATGAATGTGTGTGGGTACAGTGGTACGGAGAGAGGCAGCCACGCAAAAGTGTGTGGTGGTGGTACAGCAAGGAGCAGCCACGTGAGAGTATGGGGGGAGGTACATACAGGAGCAGCCATACTACAGTATAGGGGGTGGTACATAGAGGAGCAGCCACGTGAGAGTATGGGGGGAGGTACATACAGGAGCAGCCATACTACAGTATGGGGGGTGGTACATAGAGGAGCAGCCACGTGAGAGTATGGGGGGAGGTACATACAGGAGCAGCCATACTACAGTATAGGGGGTGGTACATAGAGGAGCAGCCACGTGAGAGTATGGGGGGAGGTACATACAGGAGCAGCCATACTACAGTATGGGGGGTGGTACATAGAGGAGCAGCCACGTGAGAGTATGGGGGTTGTGGTGCAAAAGGAAGCAGCCCTGTGAGATTATGAGGGGGGGGGTAAGAGAAGACGAGCAGTCACGTTAGAGAATGGGTGGGGCCGTACAGAGGGAAGCAGCCAAGCAAGACAGTGGTGGGAGGCATACATGGAGGAGTAGCGAGAGAGAGAGAGAGAGAGAGTGGGGGGGAGCATATAGAGTGGAGCAGCCATGCGATAAGAGTGGGGGGCCTTACAAAAAGCAGTAATGCGAGAAAGTGGGGAGGGGAAAGTACAGAGAGAATAAGCCACACGAAAGAAGCAGACATGAAAGAGAGTGCGGGTGTACAAAGAGGAGCAGTCATGAAAGAGAGTGCGGGTTGTACAGAGATGGGCAAGTCACATGAGAGTGTCAGGGCCTGTAGTGAGAATAGGTCACTGTAATTTATGTGTGTTGTATAAAATATGTCATGTATCTTCCAATGTCTCCAGAATGTCTAGTAGTCATTGTGAAATGTAAATTTCTCCCTCATCCTGCTTGTAGAAACACAATTAGCGCACATGACTACCACTTCTGACATCACACGCTACCTCTATTATGTTCATTCACAGTGCAATATAGTGGAAGTATATGGCTGCTGCCCCAACTGAGCCGATATCCGGTGACTGTAACCTCATTCAGCCAAGATTCATACCATATGTGTAATACAATCATGGTCGAAAGTGCTGGCACCCATGAAACTGTTACAGAAAATTATATATTTCTCCCTGGAAATTATTGCATGTACAAGATTTGTTATACATATGTTTATTTTCTTTGCGTCTATTGGAACAACACAAAAAAACTAGAAAAAAGGCTAATTAGACAAAATTTCACACAAAATCACAAAAATGGGAAGGCCAAACAAAATTGTTGGAAACAACTTTGTTTCAAGCATGTGATGCTTGTTCAAACTGACCTGTGGCAAATAACAGACGTGGCAATATGAAAATCACACCTGAATCCAGATAAAAAAGGAAGAAGTTGACTCAATCTTTGCATTGTGTGTCTGTGTGTGCCACAGTAAGCATGGAGAAAAGAAAGAGAAGAGAACCGTCTGAGGACTTGAGAACCAAAATTGTTGAACAATATCAACAACTTCAAGGTTACAAGTCGATCTACAGAGATCTTGATGTTCCTTTGTCCATGGTGCACAACATAATCAAGTAGTTTACAACCCATGGCACCGTAGCTAATCTCCCTGGATGTGGACGGCAGAGGAACATTGATGAAAGGTTGCAACACAGGATAGTACGTAGAGTGAATAAGCAAAGAAATTGAAGCTTTCCTGAAGGCTCAGGGTGCATCAGAGTAAATGTGAACTATCCGTTGACATTTGTATGAAAAGAAAGCCTATGGCAGGAGACCCTGGAGGACCCCACAGCTGACACAGAGACATAAAAAAGCTAGACTGCAGTTTGCCAAAATATACGTGAGTAAGCAAAAATCCTTCTGATAAAGCATTTTTGGACAGAAGAACAGGATAGAGCTTTTTGGTAAAGAAAATAATTCTACTTTTTACCCAAAATGAAATGATGCCTAGAAATAAAAGAACACACTAACTTCAGTCAAAAATAGTGGAGGGTCAAAAATGTTTTGGGGTTGTATTGCTGCCTGTGGCACTTGGTGCCTTAACTGTGTGCAAGGCATCATGAAATGTGAAAATTACAAACAGATTTTAGGTGGCAATGTAATGCCTAGTGTCAGAAAGCTGGGATTACGTTCTTGGTCATGGGTCTTCCAGCAGGACAATGATCTCAAACATACTTCAAGAAGAACCCAGAAATGGATGGAAACAAAGCGCTGGAGAGTTCTGCAGTGGCAGCAATGAGTGCAGATCTGAACCCTAAAGAACACCTGTGGAGAGATCTTAAAATATATATTGGGAGAAGGCACCCTTCACATATGAGAGACCTGAAGCAGTTTGCAAAAGAAGAATAGCCCAAAATTCCAGCTGAGAGGTGTAAGAAGCTTGTTGTTGGTTATAGGAGGAGATTGATTGCAGTTATTTATTCCAAAGGATGTGCAACCAAATATTAAGTTGACGGTGCCAACAATTTTGTCTGGCCCGTTTCTGGAGTTTTGTGTGATATGTGCAATTTGCCTTTTTCTCTGTATTTTTTGTAGTGTTCCAATTCACATAAAGTAAATACACATGTGTTTAACAAAACATGTGTAACAGCAATAATAATCTAGGATAAATACTTCATTTTCTGGAACAATTTCAAGAGTGCCCACACTTTCGGCCATGACTGTAGATCGTATACCATACAACTATAGGAGGCAGGGGGCGGTGTGCATGTGTAATAATGAACCTCTGTTACGCACTGCATAGGTACGGACAATTCAGGTTCAGATCTTGGTAAAGGCAGAGTGGGCTCAGAAACCGGTTACAGCAGCACGGACAGGATCAAGTTCAGACAGGGCAGACAGGATTATGTTCAGGGAGCACAGGTACTGGGATCTTACAATTAGGTAGCAGGAAACACACTGGTTACAAAATTCACTAAAGCGCCTCTCAATATTGAAATCTGCCTTATTTGCTATTAGCTGGGGATGTTTTCAGAAGCATGAGAGGCAGGGAGTGTGCGCACCCTAAGCACGCTCCCAGGAGACCTGCATGCCATGTGCAGGTCCTGGGAGGAAACAGACGCCAAGGGAGCATGGTTGGGTAAGTGCAAGTGGATAAGTGGGAGAAGGAATGGGTGTAGTCCAGGTAGCCCCCCATTACACCCCCTCTGCTTCAAGGCCGCTAGGAATTTCTGTAGAAAAATTTGAACATGAACAATTTTTTTTTGAGTTCCCAAAATCTTTTTTTCACGTCAAAATCTCTTCCACTAAGAAAAATGTTATTTTCCTCTCCTTTTTCAAGGCTATGATATTCTTCACCTCAAAGACATTCTCTGAGCTTATGCGAGCGGGCGCTGCATCAGGATCCTTAAAGAAAGAAAGGGAGTCAAGATGACTGGCTTCAGGAGGGATACGTGGAAGGAATACGGTATTCGCAAAGAGGCTGGCAGCTTCATCTTCTAGGATATGACATTAATTTGCTTGAGGACATCAAAGGGACCAATGCAGCAAAGATGGAATTTTGAGACATATGTACTTAGAAGAAAGCTACATCTTATCCCCTAATAATAACAATGAGGATCTAAGTGTCTCTTGTCCGTATGCCTCTTCATACGCTCAGACGATCTCTCTAAAGTGGCCTTGGTATCCTCCTATATCTTCGAGAAACCCTTAGTGAAAGCATTGGCTGCTGGTACGCTAGAAGTGGCCGACATCTGAAGAGGGATACCTGGCTGTTGTCAAAAGAAAATAAAGAATAGAGAACTTGCAGGAGACTTATTATGCCCATAGTAAGAACTTGGAACTCTGAAGTTCCGCAGGAAGTTGGCCAGATCTAGTTGATTCTCTCTATGTTTCCATTGGATTTAAGGTGGTATGTAGATGAAAAGTCCAGCACTACGTTCAGAAGCTTGCACAACGCTTGCCAAAATCTGGATGTGAACTGGACACCTCGGTTGGACATGATGTGACGAAGAGACCTGTAAAGACCAAAAATGTGCTGGATAAATTTCTCTGCAAGTTCTGGAGGGAATGAAAGGCCTGGCAATAGGGTAAAATGTGCCATTTCTGAGAAGCGATCCATCACTACTCAGATGACAGAACAGCTCGAGGACACAGGATGGTCTGTAATGAAAGTCCATGGCAATATGCTGCCAGGGCACAGAGGGTACAGGAAGTGGTAGGAGTCCTGAGGTGGAAGTTGCCTACGAGTTTTGTTATGGCCCAGGAAGGGCAGGTGGAAATGAACTACGCGATGACCTTACACATGGTAGGCCACCAGTAGTGACGTGATAGGAGCGGCAACGTCTTTCTCTTCCTGGCATGACCGACCACCTTGGAGTGCCTTCATGGCAGAACTCGCCTCTTATCTGATTCTGACACCAAGGTCTTTCCTGGAGGAATTTGGAACAAGTTTAATGGAGCCATAGTAACCATCTTGGATGGCTCGATGATGAGATGAGGTTCCATCTTTTAGTTGGTAGGCAAGAAGGAGCGAGAAAATACATTGGCCTTGATGTTCATGTCAGCTGCCCAAAAATGCAGAACAAAATAAAAAGGGGCAAAAAATAATGACCACCTTAGCACTTGGCGTGGGTTCAGTCTTTGTGCGGACAGTAAGTAGGACAGGTTCTTAAGGTCTTTATACATTATTTTTCGGACTATAAGACGCACCCAGATTTTAGAGGTAGAAAATAGGGAAAAAAATATTTGAAGCAAAACATGTGGTAAATTATATAATAACATAAATAACACACTATTATATGTGGTGTTTTATATATAACAGTATGTTATTATGTTGGAACCTGCGGGTAGAAGATGGAGCTGCGGGACCATTGTGGTGTCTGTACAGTACTATATGAAGACGCTGGAGGGTGAATATAAGAATGGGGGCACAGGGCTTATATTTAAAGCACCACTCCAGCACTGAAAAATTACACTGGAGTGCTGCTTTAAATCTCATGGGAGAACTATAACTCCCAGCATGTCCAGCAGATTCTATGACATGCTGGGAGTTATAGTTCACCACAGGAGTGGCAGAGTGTAATCACTGCTCTGTATATGGGGAGTAGCTGGGTACAGCAGTGTACTTTGCAGTCAGGCTGAGTGTAGCAGACAGTGCTGATGTGCGGAGCTGCCTGTAATTCTAGGGCAGCGTCTGAAGGACCTGTGATGACATCATGAGGAGGGAGGGCTCTGTGCTGTCATGTGATGCTCCAGCCCGTCCTCTTCATGACCTCACACAGGTCCTATACCGGAGCACTCAGCAGAGCAGGTATGCGGCAATCTCTCCTCTGGCACCCTGCTCATGCCCCCTCCTCCACTGGACACATTACCACTGCAGGAATCTGGCACTGGGGAAACCATGTGTATCCGCTGTTTAAGTGAAGGAATATTCATTTGCTGCTCCCTGCTTGGCACTGACAGGTGGGCGGGGAAGCGGCTAATGAATAATCCTTCACTTTAAGCATCGGGACAATGTGGTTTCCCCAGCGCCGGATTCCTGCAGTTGGGACATTTTCCTGCCTCCTGCGAGTGGAATCCCAGTACGATCCCACTCCGCAGCTGCCCCCCCATATTTTACATTTGAACCATAAGATGCACCCCACACTTCCCTCCCAAATCTGGAGGGAAAAAAAATGTGCGTCTTATTGTCCGAAAAATACAGTAAATGATGAATGGATGGACTGCTCTTGAGGAGATACCACCACTCTTCTAGAGCCATCTTAACTGCCAACAGTTCTTAGTTGCCAATTGAGTAGTTGCACTCCGGGACAGAGAAGGACTTGGAGAAGAAACCACAGGCCACCATACAGCCGGAGGGGGACTTTCGGTTGAGAACTATTCCTGCCCCAGAAGATGAGGTGTCTACCTTCAGAAAGAATGTTATGTTCACTTGCAGTCAATGTAATACCGGAGTGGTGGAAAAGGCCTGTTTCAAGGAGAGAAAAGCGTGCTCAGCCTCTGAAGTCCATGCCTTTGGATCGGCACCCTTATGGATCATAGCAAAGATGAGAGCGGTCCGAAAAATGCAGAATGAGTTGCCGGTAGTTGGGTAATCCTAGGAAATGCTGCACGTTGACAGGGCATGGCCACTTGAGGATGCAAAACACTTTTTCCGAATCCCTCTTCAAGCCTGTGTCCAAGATGATATAACCAATGAAAGGCAGAGAGGCTTGTTCAAACACATTTTTCAAATTTAGTGTACAATACAATTTTCCCTAAGTCATAGAATATTAGAATTGGAAGGGACCAACTGGGTCGTGTCCAACCCCTTGCTCAATGAAGGATTCACTAATCCATCTCATCTCTGTTAGAAGACTTCTATTGAAGTCCATATCTAATCTGTATCTTCTCCCTTTCAGTTTCATTTCATTGCTTCTCATGTTTCCATGTGCATGTGAGAATAAGGATTATTTCTCTTCATTGTGACATCCCTTTAGATATTTGTAGACTGCTATTAAGTCTCCTCTTAGCCTTCGTTTTTTGCAAGCTAAACATTCCCAAATTCTTTAACTGTTCCTCGTAGGACATACTTTGCAGTCCACTCACCATCATGGTATCTCTTCTCTGAACTTGTCTAGTTTTCAATGTCTTTTGTAAAATGTGGTGCCCACAACTGGACACAGTACTCCAGATGAGGTATGACCAAGGACTAAGGAAGAGTAGAGGGGGATAGTTACTTAACATGATCTAGACTCTATGCTTCTCTTATCACATCCTAGAACTGTGTTTGTCATTTTTGCTGCTGCATCACACTGTTGACTCATGTGCAGTCTGTGATCTATTAGTATACCCAAGTCTTTTTCACACATGCTGTGGCTTAGTTCTATTCCCACCATTCTATAGATGTAATTTTCATTTTTCTTGCCCATACGTATAAGCTTGCATTTCTCCCTGTGAAGTACTATTCTATTAGTTGCTGCCCACTGTTCAATCTTATTTAGAGCCTTCTGAATCCTTTCTCGGATTTCTCTAGTGTTAGCTATCGCTCCTAGCTTTGCATCGTCTGCAAATCTGATTAGTTTACCTGCAGTTCCCTTACCCAGATCATTTATAAAAATGCTGAACAACACTGGAGCCAGGACAGAGCCTTGAGGTATTCCACTTGAAACACTATACCAATTGGATGTGCAACCATTTATCACCACTCTGAGTATGATCACTGAGCCAGTTATGAATCAACCTAACCGTAGCCTTGTCAATCCCATACTTGGTCATTTTTCAAAAAGGATAATATGAGATACTTTATCAAATGATTTTCTGAAGTAAAGATATACTATATATACCACGTTTCTCTGATCCACCCATCCGATTCCATCATATAAGGAAATTAGATTAGTCTGGCATGACTGGTTTGCTACAAATCCATGCTGGCTCTGCTTAATTACTGTATTTTTACCTAAGTACTTACATACATGCTGTTCAATAATTTGTTCAAACATCTTTCCTGGTATAGAAGTAAGGTTCACTGGCCTGTTATTTTTTTTCTTTGCTCCATCTACTTTCCTTTTTTGAAGATATGGTCAACAATTGCCATCTCCTTGGCGTTTTCAGATTAGATTGTATGTTCTTCACAGATCCAGCTTGGTAAAAATTCTAGCATCTCTGAGGCGGTCGAACAACTCTGGGATCAACGGCAACGGATACTTGATCTTAACTGTGATTTAATTGAGACTTCAAAAATGAAAGCAAGGCCGGAGAGTCCAGTACTTTTTCTTGACAAAGAAGAAGCTGGCTCCTGCTGTGAAGAGGACTTCTGAATGAATCCCCTTACCAGATTTTCCCTAACATACTTGGCCATTGCTAGGGTCTCCATCTGGAACAGGGGGTAGATACGGCCTTATGGAGGTGAAGATCCCAGAACCCTAACCCTCTCCAGATCTTCAGTCAAGGAGCGGGTTCATGCATGTGGTGCCACGGGATCTTCATAAGAAGTACATGAGACAGGCTAGGAAGCACATAAAAGGCAATCTTCTCAGTGTGCAGCATTCCTATCCTGAGCTCTACTTGCTCGGTGAATACCTGAACGGCTTCGGATAAGGGCTTCTCATCGACAGATAACACCAACAATGGATTCTGGAGTAGTCAAGAGGGGATCTGGTAGCAATCTACCACTGCTTGCTGTATGAAGTTCCCTGCTGCAGATACGCTGCCTCAATGAAATGGGAACTTCCACAAGTCACAGATATGGTCAGGATCAAAGAGATCGGAGAGGAATTGCGGTCGCCCATGGTATCCTCGCCTACCGACTCAAGGCTTGGGAGTTTCCCAGCCTTTTAGGACAAGAGCAAATTAGGTGTCCGGCGTCTTGACAATAGAAGCACAAGCCCTTGGCTCTACGGATCTACTGCTGTTGCTCAGCCAGCTCCACGTCGTCGACCTGCATAGGTTCAAGAGATGCTGTGGTCATGGATGGCTGGGGAACGAATGGCCTTTGGAAGGATGGGGCCAGACAAAGCAGTTTTCTTTCATGCACCAGCTCTCGGGAAGAACTCATGGAAAAGAGGAAGATTCAGATGGCCAAAGAAACTAAATCGTCCAATGTAGTGGGAATGTCTTGACCTGCTAGCTCATCCTTGTTCCTTTTGGTCAATCCCTCCCAGAAGGCGGCTACTAGTGCCTCGTTGTTCCAGTTCAGTTCAAAAGCCAGGATGCAGAACCAGACAGTATATTGGCCAACTGACAGACTGACCTGGTGTTGTTTGAGGAGGGATGAGAAACATGAGGTAACAACCTGGCTAGTTAAATACATTGCGGAACGCTTCCCACAAGGGTTGACCCACGCCAGGGCTTCTCCTCCAAGTTGGGATATTAGAAAGGCTACTTTCACCCAATCTGAGGGTAACTGGGGGGCCAGCAGTTCAAAGTGCAGCTAGCACTGGTTGATAAAACCTCAGCATTGCTTAGGATCCCCGTCAAAACAAAATGGTGCAGACAGACGGGTCTAGGACCTGGATCATGACTGAATACACACTGCCGAGGTTGCCACAGCTTTAACTGGACCGGATGCAGCGGCTGATGTCAGGGAGTCCAGGCGGACGTTAACTGTCCATAAATAAGATAGGATCTTGTCTTAGGGTACCGTCACACAGTGGCATTTTGATCGCTACGACGGCACGATTCGTGACGTTCCAGCGATATAGTTACGATCTCGCTGTGTCTGACACGCTCCTGCGATCAGGGACCCCGCTGAGAATCGTACGTCGTAGCAGATCGTTTAAAACTTTCTTTCGTCGTCTAGTGTCCCGCTGTGGCGGCATGATCGCATGGTGTAACAAAGGTGTGCACGATATTGTATACGATGTGCGCATAGTAACCAACGGCTTCTACATCGCACATACGTCATGAAATTATCGCTCCAACGTCGTACATTGCAAAGTGTGACAGCAGTCTACGACGCTGGAGCGATATTGTTACGATGCTGGAGTGTCACGGATCGTGCCGTCGTAGCGATCAAAATGCCACTGTGTGACGGTACCCTTACTGTTCTCTCTCTCATCTCGTGGTACCAGTCCGAGACTGGAGGGGTATGAGAGCCAGCGGGTTCCATGACCTTAGCAAACTGTTACGCATGCGGTTGTGAAACCACTGCGCCAAGGTCCGGTGAGAGCCTTGAGAGGTGTAACTAATCGACCACCTGGTTATTCACTATAGCACCTGATGGTGTGGTCAGACTTGAACCCAAGTGGACGCCAAGTGCCACTCCATGATAGACCCAAGACCGTTGGCAGATGAGCCCAAAGGGGCAGGGAAGCAGGAACGGCAAGGAAGTGATTAACAGGGGGACGTACAGCTAGTAGACAGGACAGATTCGGGGTCAAGACTACACAGCTAGTAGACAGGACTGATGTTGGATCAGGAACAGAGGATAAGCACAGGAATGGACGGACACAGGTATAGGATTACAGGTTCAAGTTCAGACTGGACTGGTGCGGGTAGCTGTATAGGTGCGGACAAGACTGATCAGGTTCAGGACTTGGTAAAGGCATGACGGGCTCAGGAACAGTTTACAGCAGTACAGACAAGATCATATTCCGAAAGGGCAGGCAGGACAGACAGGATCAGGAAGCACGGGTACTGGGACATTGCAACTAGGTAGCAGGAAACACATTCATTAAAAAAATGTTGCTAAAACACCTCCCAATAGGGGAGGGTGCCTTAAATACAGACATCCCCAGCCATTGGCTGAAAACATTTTTCAGACATGTACACGAACTGCCCCTTTTAAGAGGCAGGTAGCGCATGCCCTAAGCACACTCCCAAGACACCTGCGCGCAGGTTCTTGGAGGAAACAGAGGCCAAGTGGAGGGGGTAAGCGAACACGCCAGAGTCCCTACTATGAGGAGTAAGGGGTCTAAAGCAGATGCGCCGGCGCTGTTCTAACACTCTCCCCATGGGTGGACTGTATATAATGAATAGATTATTTCTCGGATTTCACAGGACAATTGGACTTGTGCACACTCTGCCACTGTTCCAAGGAACAGAAAAGGACTTTCTTATAGATGACCGCTAAGTATATAAATTTCCTGTTTTTAACTTTTTGTTTTTATAACAAGCAACAAGCTTTCCTACATCCACGATCTTTTTGTTACTACTAAACTTTCCTTCCTCGCCATCACCGAAACCTGGCCCACCCCTTCTGACACAGCCTCTCCTGCTGCACTTTCGTATGGTGGCTTCCACCTTTCTCACACACACCGCCCCAGCAGCAAGCATGGCAGAGGAGTTGGTTTTCTCCTGTCAGATAACTGCTCCTTCACCCCAATCCCACTGCCACCCTCTATTACCCTCCCTTCCTTTGAGGTGCACTCTGTGTGCATCTATGCCCCCACCAACCTCCAACTGGCTGTCATTTACCGCCCCCCAGGGCCAGCCACCACCTTCTTTGACCACTTCACCACCTGGCTACTTCATTTCCTTTCTGCGGACATCCCCACTATCATCATGGGCGACTTCAACATCCCCATTGACACTTCCCTCTCAGCTGCTACTAAACTTCTATCTCTCACTTCCTCCTTCGGCCTCATTCAATGGTCTTCTGCAGCCACTCACAAAGATTGGACCTCATCTTCACCATCCTCTGCTCCCTATCTAACCTCTCTAACTCACCTCTTCCTCTTTCTGACCACAATCTACTCACATTCTCTTCTCTCTCCACTCCTTGTCTACAATCCCCACCCCACAAACTTGCACACCCTCGCAGAAATCTTAAACACCTTGATCTACATTCACTCTCTTAATCCCTCCTCCCTCTCACAGACATAAGTTCCCTACCCAATGCGGATGACGCTGCCGCTCTATATAACACCACAATAGCTGCAGCTTTGGAATCTCTTGCCCCTCTCACACATACCAAAGCCCGCAAAATCAACAGACAGCCCTGGCACACCAGCCTGACCAAAGAACTGAGGCGAGGTTCCAGGGCTGCAGAGCGGAGATGGAAAAGATCCCACTCCAACTAGCCCTTTATCACATTCGAACAGTCCCTCACTACTTTCAAGACCACACTCGCCTGTTGTGAATTCTGTTGTCAAGCTCCCTCCTGTGGTCATGAATGGTACTTCGGCTGGTTCTGTCCATGGGCTTCCTCTGGTGGTTGTGAGTGGGGTTGCGGCTTCTGAGTTTCCTTCCACAGGTGACGAGGTTAATTCGTTAGCTGGCTGCTCTATTTAACTCCACTTAGATCATTGCTCCATGCCACCTGTCAATGTTCCAGTATTGGTCTGTTCGCTCCTGGATCGTTCTTGTGACCTGTCTTCTCCAGCAGAAGCTAAGTTCCTGCTTGTTTTTCTCTTGTTTGCTATTTTTCTGTCCAGCTTGCTATTTTGATTTTTGTCTTGCTTGCTGGAAGCTCTGGGACGCAGAAGGAGCGCCTCCACACCGTGAGTCGGTGCGGAGAGTCTTTTGCGCCCTCTGCGTGGTTTTTTTTGTAGTTTTTGTGCTGACCGCAAAGTCACCTTTCCTATCCTCTGTCTGTTCAGTAAGTCGGGCCTCTCTTTGCTATATCTATTTCATTTCTGTGTTTGTATTTTCATCTTTACTCACAGTCATTATATGTGGGGGGCTGCCTTTTCCTTTGGGGAATTTCTCCGAGGCAAGGTAGGCTTATTTTTCTATCTTTAGGGCTAGCTAGTTCCTTAGGCTGTGACGAGTTGCATAGGGAGCGTTAGGAGCAATCCACGGCTATTTCTAGTGTGTGTGATAGGATTAGGGATTGCGGTCAGCAGAGTTCCCACGTCCCAGAGCTTGTCCTGTATTATAATTAACTATCATGTCTTTCCGTGTGCTCTTTACCACCTGGTCCATTATTGTCCTAACCACCAGGTCATAACACTCGCCACAGCTAAACAAACCTACTTATCTCTCATATCCTCCCTTTCTCACAACCCTAAACAGTTATTCAACACCTTCAACTCTCTCCTCTGTCCCCCAGCACCTCCTCCCTCCCCACTCATCTCAGCTGAAGACTTTGCCTCATTTTTCCCAACTACCCAGCCCTCCACCTCCAAAACCAACTTCTCCACTATTACAGAAGATCGACTCTCCACTCTACTCTCAAGACCGCATCTCACCACCTGTGCACTTGACCCGATCCCATCCCACTTCATCCCAAACCTCGCCACAGTCTTCATCCCAACTCTAACCCATCTCTTCAACCTATCACTAACAACTGGTGTTTTCCCCTCAAGCTTTAAACATGCCTCAATCACACCTATCCTCAAAAAGCCTTCTCTTGACCCATCCTCTGTATCGAGCTATCGCCCTATATCACTTCTCCCCTATGCCTCAAAACTACTGGAACAACACGTCCATCTTGAACTGTCCTCCCATCTCTCTTCTTGCTCCCTCTTCGACCGCTTACAATCAGACTTCCGGTCACACCACTCCACAGAAACTGCCCTAACTAAGGTCACCAATGACCTATTAACCGCCAAGAGCAAGCGACACTACTCCATCCTCCTCCTGCTGAACCTGTCCTCTGCCTTTGACACAGTGGACCATTCCCTATTACTACAGACCCTCTCATCCCTTGGCATTAAAGACTTGGCCCTATCCTGGATCTCGTCATACATTCTGACCAAACATTCAGCGTCTCCCATTCACACACCACCTCCTCACCTCGCCCCCTATCTGTCAGAGTCCCGCAAGGCTCAGTTCTAGGGCCCCTGCTCTTCTCCATTTACACTTTTGTCCTGGGACAGCTCATAGAATCTCACGGTTTTCAGTATCATCTCTATGCTGATGACACACAGATCTACATCTCTGGACCAGATATCACCACCCTACTAACCAGAATCCCTCAATGTCTGTCCACTATTTCATCCTTCTTCTCCGCTAGATTTCTAAAACTTAACATGGACAAAACAGGATTCATCATCTTTCCCCCATCTCACGAGACCCCCCCAAGGAACCTATCCATTACAGTAAACGACTGCCCACTCTCCCCAGTCCCACAAGCTCGCTGTCTCGGGGTAATCCTTGACACTGATCTCTCCTTCAAACTGCATATCCAAGCCCTTTCCACTTCCTGCCGCCTTCAACTCAAAAATATTTCACGGATCCGTACATTCCTAAACCAAGAATCTGCAAAAACCCTAGTCCATGCCCTCATCATCTCCCGCCTCGACTACTGTAACCTCTTGCTCTGTGGCCTCCCCTCTAACACTCTCACACCCCTCCAATCTATTTTAAACTCAGCTGCCCGACTAATCCACCTGTCCCCCCGCTATTCCCCGGCCTCTCCCCTCTGTCAATCCCTTCATTGGCTCCCCATTACCCAGAGACTCCAGTACAAAAGCCTAACCATGACGTACAAAGCCATCCACAACCTGTCTCCTCCATACATCTGTGACCTCGTCTCCCGGTACTTTCCTGCACGCAGCCTCCGATCCTCACAAGATCTCCTTCTCTACTCCCCTCTTATCTCCTCTTCCCACAATCGCATACAAGATTTCTCTCGCGTATCCCCCCTACTCTGGAACTCTCTACCACAACATATCAGACTCTCACCTACCATCAAAACCTTCAAAAAGAACCTGAAGACCCACCTCTTCCGACAAGCCTACAACCTGCAGTAACCACCGATCGACCAAACACTGCACGACCAGCTCTACCCTCACCTACTGTATCCTCACCCATCCCTTGTAGATTGTGAGCCCTCGCGGGCAGGGTCCTCTCTCCTTCTGTATCCTCACCCATCCCTTGTAGATTGTGATCCCTCGCGGGCAGGGTCCTCTCTCCTCCTGTATCGTCACCTATCCCTTGTAGACTGTGAGCCCTCGCGGGCAGGGTCCTCTCTACTCCTGTATCGTCACCTATCCCTTGTAGATTGTGAGCCCTTGTGGGCAGGGTCCTCTCTCCTCCTGTA
The DNA here is from genome assembly GCF_032444005.1 of Ranitomeya imitator. NCBI lineage: Eukaryota > Metazoa > Chordata > Amphibia > Anura > Dendrobatidae > Ranitomeya > Ranitomeya imitator. The sequence continues at coordinate 634,480,383 of NC_091283.1, read as the reverse complement.
TCGTCACCTATCCCTTGTAGATTGTGAGCCCTTGCGGGCAGGGTCCTCTCTCCTCCTGTATTTTCACCCATCCCTTGTAGATTGTGAGCCCTCGTGGGCAGGGTCCTCTCTCCTCCTGTATTCTCACCCATCCCTTGTAGACTGTGAGCCCTCGCGGGCAGGGTCCTCACTCCTCCTGTATCCTCACCCATCCCTTGTAGATTGTGAGCCCTCGCGGGCAGGGTCCTCTCCTCCTGTACCAGTTGTGACTTGTATTGTTCAAGATTATTGTACCTGTTTTTATTATGTATACCCCTCCTCACATGTAAAGCGCTATGGAATAAATGGCGCTATAATAATAAATAATAATAATAAAGTTTTTTGCACCTATTACGTCTGTTATTTCCCTATTTTTATACATATTAGTCAATAGGCCTTTTGTGTATTAAATCATTAAGCATGAATAGTTTTGCCACGCTGCCCCAATGAACCTAAGTGGTTCCGTAAAGACTTAAGTGGTAATTTCTGAGTGAGACCTGTGTTCAATTTGCAGGCAGTGAGCACACTGTGTGCAAGACATTGAGATTTACCGAACTGTGGGTAATTGGTGGCAGCATGGAGTATCTGGGTTGTGTGGACTGTTTGGTGGCACATGTGTATTCAATCTGGAGCCGAAGTGATCGACAAATGTGAGACTGAGCTGTTGAGGGACTCGGACATCATATAGTCACCCCCACCCAAAACCAGGGATTCAAGCTTCAGGAGGCTAATTTGCATATTCCAGGTGCCTTCTGGGAGAAGCGAAGTCTCCCTAAGCTAGAAGATCGTTGGGTACAGCCGGGACCAGCTGCTTCGAAAGCATCACCAAACCAGGGATTCAAGCTTCAGGAGGCTTATTTGCATATTCCAGGTGCCTTCTGGGAGAAGCGAAGTCTCCCTAAGCTAGAAGATCGTTGGGTACAGCCGGGACCAGCTGCTTCGAAAGCATCACCAAACCAGGGATTCAAGCTTCAGGAGGCTAATTTGCATATTCCAGGTGCCTTCTGGGAGAAGCGAAGTCTCCCTAAGCTAGAAGATCGTTGGGTACAGCCGGGACCAGCTGCTTCGAAAGCATCACCAAACCAGGGATTCAAGCTTCAGGAGGCTAATTTGCATATTCCAGGTGCCTTCTGGGAGAAGCGAAGTCTCCCTAAGCTAGAAGATCGTTGGGTACAGCCGGGACCAGCTGCTTCGAAAGCATCACAAATTTTTGCCTGTAGGACATTATTGCAAGAGAGCTTGGCTGAGTAGATTACACAAGAAGGAAAACACACAGCAAGTCAGCAGGATCTAGGAGCAACATGGCAGATGTGACAACCTACATGGTGAGCTGCAGCATGTGCTACATGTTCACAGATCGACCAGAAGAAGAATCCAATTTCACCTGTCAGAAGTGTAGACTAGTGGCCCTTTTAGAAGAAAAGGTGCGGGGTCTGGAAGGAAGAATAGCAACTTTGAAACTCATCAAAGAGAATGAAGACTTTCTAGACAGAACAGAAGCATCTCTACTGGTCACAGAAGGTGAAAAAAGTGTCAGAGAACCTCCAAAAGCAGATGAGTGGAAGCATGTGACCAAAAGAAGCAAGAAGACCATGGAGAAATCACCAACCACACAACTGAAGAACCGATATCAAATCTTTGTAGAGGATGAAGATGGCACACCTAAGAATGAAGCAATACCAGCAAGCAAAAAAGAAAAGGGCACACAGCAACAAGTGACAGCAAAAAGTACAGCCAAGAAGCAACGAAGAGTGGTGGTGGTGGGAGACTCACTACTGAGAGGCACAGAAGCAGCCATCTGCAGACCGGACATAACTGCAAGAGAAGTATGCTGCCTTCCAGGTGCGATGATCAAGGATGTGACCGATAGGATACCAAAGCTCTTCAGCTCCAAGGACGTCCACCCATTTCTTCTGATACATGTTGGCACCAATGACACGGCAAGGAAGGACCTACCGACAATCTGCAAGGACTTTGAAGAGTTGGGGAAGAAAGTAAAGGAACTGGATGCACAGGTAGTTTTTTCTTCTATCCTTCCAGTAGACGGGCATGGCACCAGGAGATGGAACAGGATCCTTGATGCAAACAACTGGCTAAGACGATGGTGCAGACAACAAGGATTTGGATTCCTGGACCACGGTGTGAATTACTGGTATGATGGACTCCTCGCCAGAGACGGACTACACCTCAACAAACCTGGGAAACACACATTCGCCAGAAGACTCGCTACACTCATCAGGAGGGCGTTAAACTAGAAGAAGAGGGGACGGGAAGAAAAACATTAGACTCGAACAAAGACGACCCAGGAAAACATACTCAAAAAGGAGGTAAGAACATTTCTAAAACAATCCACAGTGAGGAGATTGGAACAAAACAAAATCCTCTAAACTGCATGCTCGCAAACGCCAGAAGCCTGACAAACAAGATGGAAGAACTAGAAGCAGAAATATCTACAGGTAACTTTGACATAGTGGGAATAACCGAGACATGGTTAGATGAAAGCTATGACTGGGCAGTTAACTTACAGGGTTACAGTCTGTTTAGAAAGGATCGTAAAAATCGGAGAGGAGGAGGGGTTTGTCTCTATGTAAAGTCTTGTCTAAAGTCCACTTTAAGGGAGGATATTAGCGAAGGGAATGAGGATGTCGAGTCCATATGGGTTGAAATTCATGGAGGGAAAAATGGTAACAAAATTCTCATTGGGGTCTGTTACAAACCCCCAAATATAACAGAAAGCATGGAAAGTCTACTTCTAAAGCAGATAGATGAAGCTGCAACCCATAATGAGGTCCTGGTTATGGGGGACTTTAACTACCCGGATATTAACTGGGAAACAGAAACCTGTGAAACCCATAAAGGCAACAGGTTTCTGCTAATAACCAAGAAAAATTATCTTTCACAATTGGTGCAGAATCCAACCAGAGGAGCAGCACTTTTAGACCTAATACTATCTAATAGACCTGACAGAATAACAAATCTGCAGGTGGTTGGGCATTTAGGAAATAGCGACCACAATATTGTGCAGTTTCACCTGTCTTTCACTAAGGGGACTTGTCAGGGAGTCACAAAAACACTGAACTTTAGGAAGGCAAAGTTTGACCAGCTTAGAGATGCCCTTAATCTGGTAGACTGGGACAATATCCTCAGAAATAAGAATACAGATAATAAATGGAAAATGTTTAAGAACATCCTAAATAGGCAGTGTAAGCGGTTTATACCTTGTGGGAATAAAAGGACTAGAAATAGGAAAAACCCAATGTGGCTAAACAAAGAAGTAAGACAGGCAATTAACAGTAAAAAGAAAGCATTTGCACTACTAAAGCAGGATGGCACCATTGAAGCTCTAAAAAACTATAGGGAGAAAAATACTTTATCTAAAAAACTAATTAAAGCTGCCAAAAAGGAAACAGAGAAGCACATTGCTAAGGAGAGTAAAACTAATCCCAAACTGTTCTTCAACTATATCAATAGTAAAAGAATAAAAACTGAAAATGTAGGCCCCTTAAAAAATAGTGAGGAAAGAATGGTTGTAGATGACGAGGAAAAAGCTAACATATTAAACACCTTCTTCTCCACGGTATTCACGGTGGAAAATGAAATGCTAGGTGAAATCCCAAGAAACAATGAAAACCCTATATTAAGGGTCACCAATCTAACCCAAGAAGAGGTGCGAAACCGGCTAAATAAGATTAAAATAGATAAATCTCCGGGTCCGGATGGCATACACCCACGAGTACTAAGAGAACTAAGTAATGTAATAGATAAACCATTATTTCTTATTTTTAGTGACTCTATAGCGACAGGGTCTGTTCCGCAGGACTGGCGCATAGCAAATGTGGTGCCAATATTCAAAAAGGGCTCTAAAAGTGAACCTGGAAATTATAGGCCAGTAAGTCTAACCTCTATTGTTGGTAAAATATTTGAAGGGTTTCTGAGGGATGTTATTCTGGATTATCTCAATGAGAATAACTGTTTAACTCCATATCAGCATGGGTTTATGAGAAATCGCTCCTGTCAAACCAATCTAATCAGTTTTTATGAAGAGGTAAGCTATAGGCTGGACCACGGTGAGTCATTGGACCTGGTATATCTCGATTTTTCCAAAGCGTTTGATACCGTGCCGCACAAGAGGTTGGTACACAAAATGAGAATGCTTGGTCTGGGGGAAAATGTGTGTAAATGGGTTAGTAACTGGCTAAGTGATAGAAAGCAGAGGGTGGTTATAAATGGTATAGCCTCTAACTGGGTCGCTGTGACCAGTGGGGTACCGCAGGGGTCAGTATTGGGACCTGTTCTCTTCAACATATTCATTAATGATCTGGTAGAAGGTTTACACAGTAAAATATCGATATTTGCAGATGATACAAAACTATGTAAAGCAGTTAATACAAGAGAAGATAGTATTCTGCTACAGATGGATCTGGATAAGTTGGAAACTTGGGCTGAAAGGTGGCAGATGAGGTTTAACAATGATAAATGTAAGGTTATACACATGGGAAGAGGGAATCAATATCACCATTACACACTGAATGGGAAACCACTGGGTAAATCTGACAGGGAGAAGGACTTGGGGATCCTAGTTAATGATAAACTTACCTGGAGCAGCCAGTGCCAGGCAGCAGCTGCCAAGGCAAACAGGATCATGGGGTGCATTAAAAGAGGTCTGGATACACATGATGAGAGCATTATACTGCCTCTGTACAAATCCCTAGTTAGACCGCACATGGAGTACTGTGTCCAGTTTTGGGCACCGGTGCTCAGGAAGGATATAATGGAACTAGAGAGAGTACAAAGGAGGGCAACAAAATTAATAAAGGGGATGGGAGAACTACAATACCCAGATAGATTAGCGAAATTAGGATTATTTAGTCTAGAAAAAAGACGACTGAGGGGCGATCTAATAACCATGTATAAGTATATAAGGGGACAATACAAATATCTCGCTGAGGATCTGTTTATACCAAGGAAGGTGACGGGCACAAGGGGGCATTCTTTGCGTCTGGAGAAGAGAAGGTTTTTCCACCAACATAGAAGAGGATTCTTTACTGTTAGGGCAGTGAGAATCTGGAATTGCTTGCCTGAGGAGGTGGTGATGGCGAACTCAGTCGAGGGGTTCAAGAGAGGCCTGGATGTCTTCCTGGAGCAGAACAATATTGTATCATACAATTATTAGGTTCTGTAGAAGGACGTAGATCTGGGTATTTATTATGATGGAATATAGGCTGAACTGGATGGACAAATGTCTTTTTTCGGCCTTACTAACTATGTTACTATGAGGCGGAGTGAAGTCCCAACCGTGACAGGGCTGCACAGAGGAAAGCAGTCACATGAGAGTATCAGGGATGCACATGACACGCTACTTACCTGTAAAACAGAGAGTTCGTCTACAAATTTAGCGATCTTCTTCCGGGGCCCCAGGGGAATCCCCATCTCCTTCAGGTCATTGACAGTACACATGAGCTGAGGGTGAGAGGTGAGAGGTCATAATCCAGGACTAGAGCCTCCTTCATGTTCATTCTCATCACTCACAAGATACTGCTTAGATATGGGTATAAGATGCTATAGACTTTCTCTTGAGAACTCTTCTATTCTTTTAGCAATCGGCAGTGGTCGACCACAGATCAAAACTTCTGGAATTGCCATTTTATAAAACAGTCTTGCTGAAGTATACAGGTCCTTCTCAAAAAATTAGCATATAGTGTTAAATTTCATTTTTTACCATAATGTAATGATTACAATTAAACTTTCATATATTATAGATTCATTATCCACCAACTGAAATTTGTCAGGTCTTTTATTGTTTTAATACTGATGATTTTGGCATACAACTCCTGATAACCCAAAAAACCTGTCTCAATAAATTAGCATATTTCACCCATCCAATCAAATAAAAGTGTTTTTTAATAACAAACAAAAAAACCAACAAATAATAATGTTCAGTTATGCACTCAATACTTGGTCGGGAATCCTTTGGCAAAAATGACTGCTTCAATGCGGCGTGGCATGGAGGCAATCAGCCTGTGACACTGCTGAGATGTTATGGAGGCCCAGGATGCTTCAATAGCGGCCTTAAGCTCCTCCAGAGTGTTGGGTCTTGCGTCTCTCAACTTTCTCTTCACAATATCCCACAGATTCTCTATGGGGTTCAGGTCAGGAGAGTTGGCAGGCCAATTGAGCACAGTAATACCATGGTCAGTAAACCATTTACCAGTGGTTTTGGCACTGTGAGCAGGTGCCAGGTCGTGCTGAAAAATGAAATCTTCATCTGCATAAAGCATTTCAGCCGATGGAAGCATGAAGTGCTCCAAAATCTCCTGATAGCTAGCTGCATTGACCCTGCCCTTGATGAAACACAGTGGACCAACACCAGCAGCTGACATGGCACCCCACACCATCACTGACTGTGGGTACTTGACACTGGACTTCAGGCATTTTGGCATTTCCTTCTCCCCAGTCTTCCTCCAGACTCTGGCACCTTGATTTCCGAATGACATGCAAAATTTGCTTTCATCAGAAAAAAGTACTTGGGACCACTTAGCAACAGTCCAGTGCTGCTTCTCTGTAGCCCAGGTCAGGCGCCTCTGCTGCTGTTTATGGTTCAAAAGTGGCTTTACCTGGGGAATGCGGCACCTGTAGCCCATTTCCTGCACACGCCTGTGCACGGTGGCTCTGGATGTTTCCACACCAGACTCAGTCCACTGCTTCCTCAGGTTCCCCAAGGTCTGGAATCGGTCCTTCTCCACAATCTTCCTCAGGGTCCGGTCTCCTCTTCTCGTTGTACAGCGTTTTCTGCCACATTGTTTCCTTCCAACAGACTTACCATTGAGGTGCCTTGATACAGCACTCTGGGAACAGCCTATTTGTTGAGAAATTTCTTTCTGGGTCTTAGGGTACCGTCACACTTAGCGACGCTGCAGCGATACCGACAACGATCCGGATCGCTGCAGCGTCGCTGTTTGGTCGCTGGAGAGCTGTCACACAGACCGCTCTCCAGCGACCAACGATCCCGAGGTCCCCGGTAACCAGGGTAAACATCGGGTAACTAAGCGCAGGGCCGCGCTTAGTAACCCGATGTTTACCCTGGTTACCATCGTAAAAAAACAAACAGTACATACTTACATTCAGCTGTCTGTCCCTTGCCGTCTGCTTCCTGCACTGACTGCTGGCCGTAAAGTGAAAGCACAGCACAGCCACAGCGGTGAGTCACCGCTGTGTGACTCACCGCTGTGCTGTGCTTTCACTTTCACTTTACGGCCAGCAGTCAGTGCAGGAAGCAGACGGCAAGGGACAGACAGCTGAATGTAAGTATGTACTGTTTGTTTTTTTACGATGGTAACCAGGGTAAACATCGGGTTACTAAGCGCGGCCCTGCGCTTAGTTACCCGATGTTTACCCTGGTTACCAGTGAAGACATCGCTGAATCGGTGTCACACACGCCGATTCAGCGATGTCTGCGGGGAGTCCAGCGACAAAATAAAGTTCTGGACTTTCTTCCCCGACCAGCGACAGCACAGCAGGGGCCTGATCGCTGCTGCCTGTCACACTGGACGATATCGCTAGCGAGGACGCTGCAACGTCAAGGATCGCTAGCGATATCGTCTAGTGTGACGGTACCTTTACCCTCTTGCTTGAGGGTGTCAATGATGGCCTTCTTGACATCTGTCAGGTCGCTAGTCTTAAGGTACCGTCACACATAGCGACGCTGCAGCGATACCGACAACGATCCGGATCGCTGCAGCGTCGCTGTTTGGTCGCTGGAGAGCTGTCACACAGACAGCTCTCCAGCGACCAACGATCCCGAGGTCCCCGGTAACCAGGGTAAACATCGGGTAACTAAGCGCAGGGCCGCGCTTAGTAACCCGATGTTTACCCTGGTTACCATCCTAAAAAGTAAAAAAACAAACGCTACATACTTACCTACCGCTGTCTGTCCTCGGCGCTCTGCTTCTCTGGTCTGGCTGTGAGCGCCGGGCAGCCAGAAAGCAGAGCGGTGACGTCACCGCTCTGCTTTCCGGCTGACCGACGCTCACAGCCAGAGCAGGAGGAGAGCAGAGCACAGCGCTGGAGGACAGACGGCTGTAGGTAAGTATGTAGTGTTTGTTTTTTTACTTTTAGGATGGTAACCAGGGTAAACATCGGGTTACTAAGCGCGGCCCTGCGCTTAGTTACCCGATGTTTACCCTGGTTACCAGCAAAGACATCGCTGAATCGGTGTCACACACGCCGATTCAGCGATGTCTACGGGGAGTCCAGCGACGAAATAAAGTTCTGGACTTTCTTCCCCGACCAGCGATCTCCCAGCAGGGGCCTGATCGCTGCTGCCTGTCACACTGGACGATATCGCTAGCGAGGACGCTGCAACGTCACGGATCGCTAGCGATATCGTCTAGTGTGACAGTACCTTTACCCATGATGGGGGTTTTGAGTAATGAACCAGGCAGGGAGTTTATAAAAGCCTCAGGTATCTTTTGCATGTGTTTAGAGTTAATTAGTTGATTCAGAAGATTAGGGTAATAGGTCGTTTAGAGAACCTTTTCTTGATATGCTAATTTATTGAGACAGGTTTTTTGGGTTATCAGGAGTTGTATGCCAAAATCATCAGTATTAAAACAATAAAAGACCTGACAAATTTCAGTTGGTGGATAATGAATCTATAATATATGAAAGTTTAATTGTAATCATTACATTATGGTAAATAATGAAATTTAACACTATATGCTAATTTTTTGAGAAGGACCTGTATGTGTCACATTGCTTAAAAAGCACAAGTCTCCAAATAAATTATTTCTTATCCGAGGGCCAGAAAATCAAATCTATGACAGTCAATGGGCTCCATTCAGTCTGTATGAGAAGGCCAATGAAAAAATGTAGAATAGATGCAAATGACTGGAAATATGGCGTGCAGTGTTATTATAGAATACCGCCCATTCAGACCTGAGGCTGAACAGACAGAACCCTTACCAGAGACTCCGTGTCCATCCTTTCCTTCTCCAGCAAAGAGATAAACTCTGCCAAGCCAAGTGACCCCAGCACCTCCTGCAGGCATGGCAGGTCTCCTTGTGGTGAGCATACTTCACTGGACTCTGTGGGTTCTAGAAGGGAAATCTGGAGACAGACGGAGAGTCAGTGACCTGCGCCCCTGATAGATGCCAAGAACTGACAAGTGGGAGACAGTCACCGGTACAGGACTTTCTTGGGTACCAGTTAACTCCTGCATTACAACCTTGGGGTGAAGGGTACAGAAAGTGGCAGAGGAGGTTCTGCACCACCTAAGACTAACCTGCTTTTCCACGGTGGATTCACCTTTCGTCATAATACTGTTGTCAGAGTGGGTTGATGCTGCTGAAGACGCAGTTCTGTCTGTCTGGTTGGACAACATATCAAACAGAATCAAAGATCCTAAAAAGGAGGAGACAAGGTAGCAAGAGACAAAAGATTACAGACTTCCATGAAAGCCACCCCCCTCCAGCCTGTCCCCTCACACAGCTGATCTTTGAGAGTCCTACAGTGGCAGTAACAGAAGACATTACTGACCAAGAGAGTCTTCCACAGCTTTGTTAATGGGAGACAGGTACAATTTTTGAGAAAGTCCTATACCAGCGGCAATATGGAAACACGGCCAATCCGTGAGAAAGTCTTACAATGGAAGAAATCTGAGATAGGTCTGATCTACAAAAAAGGTCTACAGTGTCCAGTGTCGGTAACAAAAGTCCTGGGCAATCTACAAGAAAGTCCTATACCGCTAATAATGGGAGACACGGCCAATCCATGAGAAAGTCCTACAGAGGCAGTAACAGAAGTCTCGGCCTATCTTCAAGAAAGCCCTGTGGCAGTGATAATGGGAGATAGGCCAGATGTACGAGAGTCCTATAATCAGCGGTAATGGGAGATGTGGAGACACAGCATTGTATCTGAACTAATCAGACGTCTATGTTTAGCAAGCCAGGAAGAATATGCTGACTTAAGTTTATGTGTTTCTTTGTGGTTGGTCAAGAAAACAGACCTTTGCTTGTGTAAGCCTGTAATATTGACTTGTAAGTTGACAATTGACATAACATATTGTGCTCTTATCCATGATGACTACTGATGTTTACTGATATGCTAATTATACATTTAACTACCGCTTCCGGCCGCGCGGCAGGAAATGCGCGCATTGCCGACCCCCGTCACATGATCGGGGTCAGCGAAGCGTCAGGATAGTAACCATATTACAAGCCTGTAATTCAGCTGCATAGGAGCGATCTGATGATCTCTCCTATGTAGCTGAGCCGATCCTGTTGTGCTAGCTTCTAGCCTCCAATGAAGGCTATTGAAGCATGGCAAAAAGTAAAAAATGTTTTAAAAAATATGAAATAAATTAAAAAAAATATGAAAGTTTAAATCACCCCCCTTTCGCCCCATTCAAAATAAAACAATAAAAATAAAATCAAATATACACATATTTGGTATCGTCGCGTTCAGAATCGCCCGATCTATCAATAAAAAAAAGGATTAACCCGATTGCTAAACAGCGTAGCGAGAAAAAAATTCGAAACTCCAAAATTACGTTTTTTTTGGTCGCTGTGACGTTGGATTAAAATGTAATAACGGGTGATCAAAAGAACGTATCTGCACCAAAATGGTATCATTAAAAACGTCAGCTCGGCATGCAAAAAATAAGCCCTCACCCGACCCCAGATCATGACAAGTTGAGACGCTATGGGTATCGGAAAATAGCGCAATTTTTTTTTTTTTTAGCAAAGTTTGGAATTTTTTTTCACCACTTAGATAAAAAAAATAACCTAGACATGTTTGGTGTCTATGAACTCGTAATGACCTGGAGAATCATAATGGCAGGTCAGTTTTAGCATTTAGTGAACCTAGCAAAAAAGCCAAACAAAAAACACGCATGGGATTGCACTTTTTTTTGCAATTTCACCGCACTTGGAATTTTTTTCCCCATTTTCTAGTACACGTCATGGTAAAACCAATGATGTCGTTCAAAAGTACAACTCGAAAATAAAAAAGTTATGGCTCTGGGAAGGAGGGGAGTGAACAATGAACACAGAAAATCCCAAGGTCATGAAAGGGTTAAATCCAACAACTTTTTAAATTTGTCTCCAAATTGACCGTGTAAGTCAAAGCAAAAGGTAGTTAACGAGGGACATTCATTTTTTCTGATTTCAGGAAGCTCAACGGACATTCGATTCGGGCAGAATGAAGTAAATGATGTTCAGAATTGGGGAGATAATTATTAGGCATCCATTTACTCATTGCTTTAGCCTGTCCGGCCAGATAATACAGAAAGAAATCCGGTAATGCCGCTCCACCCCCTGTTTAGGTCTCTGCAGAGCAGATAGCTTAAGCTTGGGCCTAGTTTTTCCCCAAATAAAAGAGGCGATTTGGGAATTTAAATTTGTAAAAAGGATTTAGGTATTATTACTGCATTATGTTGGAGACAATAGTGGAGCTTAGGGAGTAATATCATTTTGATTAAATTAATATCAGGAGTTTGCTCCAAGATGTAAATTTAAGTTTGACTAATTCTAATAGTGGATAAACATTAAGTTGTAAGTCTGAATCACTATATTGAGACATGTAGATACCTAGACACTTAAAATTAGAAACAATAGGTAACGAGGAAAGAGTATCAAGATTGGACATTGGGGCATGAGAAAGAGGTAATAAAGCAGACTTGTCCCAATTTATATATAGGCCCGAGAATTTACTAAATTTATCTATAGTGGCAATCACCCGTGCAGTGTTTCCTCCGCCCTGTCCATGAATATTACCATGTCATCAGCATATAAACCAATGGTATCCACACGACCCGCTAGATCTTTAATAATAATCTTTATTGTTATATAGCTCCAACATATTCCGCAGCGCTTTACAGTTTGCTCACATTATCATCACTGTCCCCGATGGGGCTCACAATCTAAATTCCCTATCAGTATGTCTTCGGAGTGTGGCAGGAAACTGGAGTGCCTGGAAGAAACCCACGCAAACACGGGGAGAACATACAAACTCCTTAAAGATGTTGTCCTTGGTGGGATTTCCTTTTCAGAGGAAATTGTCAAATGTATAGAAAATGGTAAAAAAACAGCAGCAAAGTAAACTAGATGGGTATTTCCTGAAGGATCTACAGATAGTGCTTTGGAATGGTGCCCGGGCTGCCCCTGCAAGACTTTCACACTTGGGTGCCCTTCAGGCGCTGATTTGGTGGGTGGGGCCCCTCAGGGTCCGATTTGGTGGGCGGGGCCCCTCAGGGTCTGATTTGGTGGGTGAGGCCCCTCAGGGTCCGATTTGGTGGACGGGGCCCCTCAGGGTCCGATTTGGTGGACGGGGCCCCTCAGGGACCGATTTGGTGGGCGGGGCCCCTCGGGGTCCGATTTGGTGGGCGGGGTCACCCAAGGTCCGATTTGGTGGGCGGGGTCACTCAGGGTCCGATTTGGTGTGCGGGGCCTCTCAGGGTCCGATTTGGTGGGCGGGGCCCCTCAGGGTCCGATTTGGTTGCCGGGTCCCCTCAGGGGCCGATTTGGTGGGCGGGGCCCCTCAGGGGCCGATTTGGTGGGCGGGGCTTCTCAGGGGCCGATTTTGTGGGCGGGGCCCCTCAGGGGCCGATTTTGTGGGCGGGGCAACTCTGGGTCCGATTTGGTGGGCGGGGCCACTCTGGGTCCAATTTGGTGGGTGGGGTCACTCAGGGTCCGATTTGGGGGGCGGGGGCGCACTTACTTTTTCACACACGGGACCTGGGTGCACTTACTTTCCACCCACGGGATCAGGGGTGCACTTACTTTTCACCCACGGGATCGGGGGTGCACTTACTTTTCGCACACAGGACCAGGGGTGCACTTACTTTTCACACCCGGGACCGGGGGTGCACTTACTTTTCACACATGGGACCGGGGGTGCACTTACTTTTCACCCACGGGACCGAGGGTGCACTTACTTTTCATCCACGGGATTGGGGGTGAACTTACTTTCAACCACTGGAGCGGGGGTGCACTTAATTTTCACACACAGGACCGGGGGTGCACTTACTTTTCACACACAGGATTGGGGGTGCACTTACTTTTCACCCACAGGATTGGGGGTGCACTTACTTTTCACCCACAGGATTGGGGGTGCACTTTTCACCCACGGGATTGGGGGTGCACTTACTTTTCACCCACGGGACCGGGGGTGCACTTACTTTTCACCCACGGGACCGGGGGTGCACTTACTTTTCACCCACGGGACCGAGGGTGCACTTACTTTTCACCCACGGGACCGAGGGTGCACTTACTTTTCACCCATGGGACCGGGGGTGCACTTACTTTTCACACACAGGACCGGGGGTGCACTTACTTTTCACACACAGGATCGGGGGTGCACTTACTTTTCACACACGGGGCCGGGGGTGCACTTACTTTTCACACATGGGGCCGGGGGTACTTACTTTTCACACATGGCGCCGGGGGTGGACAAACTTTTCACACACGGGGTCGGGAGTGCACTTACTTTTCACACACGGGGCAGGGTGCACTTACTTTTGCACACACGGGGGCGGGGGCGCACTTAATTTTGCACACCCGGGACCTGGTGTGCACTTACTTTTCACACATGGGGCAGGGTGCACTTACTTTTGCACACACGGGGGCGGGGGTGCACTTACTTTTGCACACACAGGGCGGGGGTGCACTTACTTTTGCACACACAGGGCGGGGGTGCACTTACTTTTACACACTTGGGGTGGGGGTGCAATTACTTTTGCACACATGGGGTGGGGGTGAACTTAGTTTTGCATACACAAGGGGTGCACTTACTTTTGCACACATGGGGCAGGGGTGCACTTACTTTTGCACACACGGGGCGGGGGTGCACTTACTTTTGCACATACGGGGCGGGGGTGCACTTACCCTCTGGGTCCGATTTGGTGGGCGGGGTCACTCTGGGTCCGATTTGGTGGGCTGGACACCTCAGGTAACAATTTGGTGCGCGGGTCACTTTAAGAGCTGATATTATCTGGCAAAACTGTGTCCTGGTGGGGTCATGTAGAGTTTGTACGCGTTGGCATAGTAACTGGGTCTGGCTTCGCATATCAATGAGCTGATCAGCCAGGTGGCAGTTGGCAGTTATTTTTAAATTGCCTCAGAAATCAGCCATTATCCCTTATGGCAAAATTTCCCTATTGAAATGCATTGGCAATGCTTTCCAATGACAGAAAAACAATTTTCAAACGCAAATTGCGCCAAAACTACAAATCGGATCGACACGAAAAATACTTAGCACACCTCTCATGGACGCTGGCTTCGAAATGACACCTCATTGGAGTCTGTGCGTGCAGCGGTTCGGGCCGCATTAATTGCGGAAAAAAGCCTAATAATAAGAACTAGATGGGTATTTCCTGAAGGAACTACAGATAGTGCTTTGGAATGGTGCCCGGGCTGCCCCTGCAAGACTTTCACACTTGGGTGCCCCTCAGGTGCTGATTTGGTGGGCGGGGCCACTCTGGGTCAGATTTGGTGGGCGGGGTCACTCTGGGTCGATTTGGTGGGCGGGGTCACTCTGGGTCGATTTGGTGGGCGGGGTCACTCTGGGTCGATTTGGTGGGCGGGGTCACTCTGGGTCGATTTGGTGGGCGGGGTCACTCTGGGTCGATTTGGTGGGCGGGGTCACTCTGGGTCGATTTGGTGGGCGGGGTCACTCTGGGTCCGATCTGGTGGGCGGGGTCACTCTGGGTCCGATCTGGTGGGCGGGGCCCCTCGGGGTCCGATCTGGTGGGCGGGGTCACTCTGGGTCACATTTGGTGGGCGGGGTCACTCTGGGTCACATTTGGTGGGCGGGGTCACTCTGGGTCACATTTGGTGGGCGGGGTCACTCTGGGTCACATTTGGTGGGCGGGGTCACTCTGGGTCACATTTGGTGGGCGGGGTCACTCTGGGTCACATTTGGTGGGCGGGGTCACTCTGGGTCACATTTGGTGGGCGGGGTCACTCTGGGTCACATTTGGTGGGCGGGGTCACTCTGGGTCACATTTGGTGGGCGGGGTCACTCTGGGTCACATTTGGTGGGCGGGGTCACTCTGGGTCACATTTGGTGGGCGGGGTCACTCTGGGTCACATTTGGTGGGCGGGGTCACTCTGGGTCACATTTGGTGGGCGGGGTCACTCTGGGTCACATTTGGTGGGCGGGGTCACTCGGTCACATTTGGTGGGCGGGGTCACTCGGTCACATTTGGTGGGCGGGGTCACTCGGTCACATTTGGTGGGCGGGGTCACTCGGTCACATTTGGTGGGCCTCCGATTTGGAGGTCGGGGCCCCTCGGCCTCCGATTTGGAGGTCGGGGCCCCTCGGCCTCCGATTTGGAGGTCGGGGCCCCACGGCCTTTGATTTGGTGGTCGGGGCCCCTCGGCCTCCGATTTGGGGGTCGGGGCCCCTCGGCCTCCGATTTGGGGGTCGGGGCCCCTCGGCCTCCGATTTGGGGGTCGGGGCCCCTCGGCCTCCGATTTGGTGGGCGGGGACCCTCGACCTCCGATTTGGTGGGCGGGGACCCTCGGCCTCCGATTTGGTGGGCGGGGACCCTCGACCTCCGATTTGGTGGGCGGGGACCCTCGGCCTCCGATTTGGTGGGCGGGGCCTCTCGGCCTCCGATTTGGTGGGCGGGGCCCCTCGGCCTCCGATTTGGTGGGCGGGGCCCCTCGGCCTCCGATTTGGTGGGCGGGGCCACTCGGGGTCTGATTTGGTGGGCGGGGCCACTCGGCCTCCGATTTGGTGGGCTGGACACCTCAGGTAACAATTTGGTGTGTTGGTCACTTTAAGAGCTGATATTATCTGGCAAACCTGTGTCCTTGTGGGGTCATGTAGAGTTCGTAGGCGTTGGCATAGTAACAGGGTCTGACTTCGCATATCAATGAGTTAATCAGCCAGGTGGCAGTTGGGCTGATTTCTGAGGCAATTTCAAAATAACTGCCATTATAAGCTTATGTAAAAATTTCCCCATTGAAATGCATTGAGACAAAATTTCAAAAGCAAATTGTGCCAAAACTACAAATCCGATCGACACGAAAAATACTTAGCACACCTCTCAGGAACGCTGGCTTCGAAATGACACCTCACTTGAGTCTGTGCGTGCAGCGGTTCGGGCCGCATTAATTGCAGAAAAAAGCCTAATAATAATAAGAAGAAGTTATCTACGGTGGAATAACAATATAGTGCTTTGTGCCAAAGCACTATAATAAGAAGAAGTTAACTACGATGGAATAACAATATAGTGCTTTGTTCCAAAGCACTATAAATAGTCTAATTATCTTTTCAATAAGGTCCATTTACATTATAACACTAATTGATAAGAGAAACCAGTGAAAATACACTGCTCAAAAAAACCCCAAAGGGAACACTAAAATACCACATCCTAGATATCACTGAATGAAATATTCCAGTTGAAAATCTTTATTCATTACATAGTGGAATGCGTTAAGAACAATAAAACATAAAAATGATCAATGTAAATCAAAATTGATATCCCATAGAGGTCTGGATTTTGAATGATACTCAAAATCAAAGTGGAAAATTAAATTATAGGCGGATCCAACTTCAGTGGAAATTACTCAAAACAAGGAAATGATGCTCAGTGGTGTGTGTGGCCTCCACGTGTCTGTATAGCCTCCCTACAATGCCTGGGCATAGTCCTAATCAGGCGGCAAATGTTCTCCTGAGGGATCTCCTCCCAGACCTGGATTAAAGCATCAGTCAACTCCTGGACAGTTTGTGGTACAACATGGCGTTGGTGGATGGAGTGACACATGATGTTCTCGATTGGATTCAGGTCTGGGGAAAAGGTAGGCCAGTCCATAGCATCAACGCCTTCATCATACAGAAACTACTGACACACTTTAGCCACATGAGGGCTAGCATTGTCATGTATCAAAAGGAACCAAGGGTCAAGTGCACCTGTGTAGGATCTCAAAATGGGAATAAGGCTCTAATCCCAGTACCTAATGGCAGACAGGGTAGGGAATTGGCTAGTGAGAGCACTGGTCCCACCGCTGCACTAATAAAACACAAAGGGAAAGTTTAGACAAACAAGGTATAAGCAAACAACACTTAGCTTCCTCTGCTGCAATGCACAGTACAGCAGAGTAATGCACCAGGTATGAATATACAGCAGAAGAACCACTGCACTCAGAAAACTCCTTCCACCTGCTTTGCTGATCTCCAGAAGGACCTGTATAACCAACAGTCTGCTGATGCACCAGGTGACCTTATGAAGGATGGTCGGAGTGGTCACCAACATCAGGTGACCCAGCAGCAAAACATTGAACTAACACCAGCGGCCACAGGGGGGAAAAAAGTTGCATTAACCCCGATGACCAGAAAGGAAAAAAGGTTTGAATCGGGAAGACCAGAGCTGCCACAGATCCAAACATGGATCGTGACACCAAGATTTTACATTTTCACACAAGAAGTGGGTAGAAATGGCACCATAATTTATCCCACAATTTCTACTGAACGTGGCAATACCCCATATGTGGCTGTACAGTACTACTTAGCCATACAGAGAGACTTGGGAGAAAAGGAGGGCAGATTTTCCTAGAACAGTTAGTGGGCTCCATATACAGAGCCGCTAATTGCTAGAAGAGAAGAATCTCCCCAGAAGTGACCACATATTGGAAATTATACCCCTTTGGGAATTTATCTCCATGTGTAGCGATGATTTTGACTCCATGGGTATTTTCCAGAAACAAGCAGCAATGAATGTTGTTGAGTGAAAATTGCAAACTGCTGTTATAGTGACAAGTAAGCTGTACTGACCAGTACATTGAGGTCACCAGTACGTGGAGGTCACCAGTATGGTACGCCCAGCCCGTGCCTCTGGAGACATGAACCCGTAAACTAGGTGAGCTCTCATCAATACAGAAATGCCAAATGTGGACGCTATATGTGGTTTAGGTACACTGTGGGGCTCAGAAGGGTGAGGACATTTGGATTTGGTAGGGAAAATGTCCTGAATTTATTTTGGAGGGTGAGGAGCCATTTCACTTTTCCAGAGTCTTTGTACTACCAGTAACGTGGAAGCCCCCTATATTTCCGTTAACAGATGACTGACCTGAGTGAGGACTTGCTTTTTTTGTGGATTGAGTTGAAGCTTTTATTGGGAACATTTTACATAACGTTTGGGATCACATTTATCCGGCGCTCTACACTGAAAACTTACTTTGGGGCTTCCATCTAAGTCTCTGAGTGATGTGATTCCAATGAAACACCTGTCAAGATAATGTAAAAATACCATGGTCTGAGGGATTTTTTCCAGAAGGTGATATGGTTCCTGACACTCCTAAGAAGCTCTCCTTTTCTGTCTTGGCCTGCAGGCAACTCCCTCCCCTCTGAATACAGATGTAACTTGAAACTCCAGTGTGGGACTCTGCCACCCCTTCCTCTCAAATGCAGGAGTGTGTAGAAAATCCTTTGTCTGAAAACCATGTGCTCTCCTGCCCATGTACCACGTTAATAGTAAGGCATCACTTTACCCCAATTAGTGACAGAGACATGGAAGTTATATATTTGGTATGTGCGTCGGCCGGGCCATCACACAGTGCGTTTTCTAGGCGCAGCACCTAGCAGATATGGAGAAACGGATTGCTGCTTAACAGGGGCTCATAACCACATCATGTTTGGGCTCAAATTAACGCCCAGCTCATTGCCGCAAGAATGGTAGTTCTGTGATCGCTATATGAGGTTGCATCCTGGAACTACGGGAGATATGAATGTTCCATAACTGAGTCCCTCTGAGAAAGTAGGAGTGCATTTCATAGCTCCGCCCACTCAGTGATGTCACGAACAAAGGGTATAAGACCCTGAGAGCTCAGCTTCCACTAGCCTTTGACCAGGAAGCTAGCTAAGAGACGCTCTGTAATACATCTTGATGCATCGCCCCTCCCCCAGCCACATGGTCTGCCATGAGCTGAAATGATATACGGAACTGTGTTTTTTTCTTCTGTTAACCCCTTTTTATTTGTAATAGTCTGTATATACCTAATCGTCTCATTTTATAATATCTTTTTATACCTCTGTAAACACTGCCTATCTTTTTTGGAGTAAAATATAAATTACTAGCTTGTCTCTCCTTGCTCTGTAACGTACAGTCACATCCTCTGAAGTGAATTACGCTACTAATCTGTGTTGGCTCCGGACCAGTTAATTAATAAATCGGAGCTGGTGGCAGTGGATTTGTCCTGTGTGTTTGAGAGTCTTTGTAGCGACTGGCGGCGCTGATAATTATTGTTCCCGCCTGAGTGGGAGTAGTTATATCGCCCTTGCTGAAGTGTGCCTATTAGGCAGTACAAAGTAAGGCAGCCTTTCTGACGACTAATTATCCTAGGTGCAGTACCCTGACTGACCTGAGGGTAAGGGGGGGCGCCAGAGAGCTGTAAGTTCCAAACCGGAACTGGGAAGTGGGATATAGATAAATCCCCTTCAGAAAGAAACAAGGGGCAACCAAACACCCCGGTTCATGACAAATTGATGTGAGTGGTAGGGATGATAAAGGTATCCTCCCCGAGAACCTTGACATATTGGTGGCAGAGCGGTGGGATAATAGAGCATTAGTGATCTGGTTTGAGCAATGATTCCTCTCACTAAAAACTTGCACAGTTCCTGCGAGGACATTTTTCTATCCTATCTTTTATTTGACAATGATGGCCACAAAAGGAGAAGGCTGGTATAAGCAGCATAACAAGGACACTCTTATTGCCCTTTGCGGGCAAAAACAAAAGCCGCTGGGCTCCACCCTTGTACACCCTTATGGGAGGTGGAGCCGCATATTCATTACTGTAATGAGCGGTATCATGTGACCGCCCAGTACAGGAAGAAGCTGGGGAGCCGGGGACCTGCAGGGACCGCGCCAGCCGCCAGGAGTAGGTGAGTATAATTAGACAGCCCCCGGCCACTCCCCCTCCCCTGCCGAATCAGCTCCGTGATGTGCCGCTAGCTGAGGGCCCCTGGGGGAGCGGTGGTCCTAGGCACTGGCAGCTGCCTTCCCTTAAAGGGAACCTGTCACCCCGAAAATCGCGGGTGAGGTAAACCCACCGGCATCAGGGGCTTATCTACAGCATTCTGTAATGCTGTAGATAAGCCCCCGATGTTACCTGAAAGAGGAGAAAAAGACGTTAGTTTATACTCACCCAGGGGCGGTCCCGCTGCTGGTCAGGTCAGATGGGCATCTCTGGTCCGCTGCGGCGCCTCCTATCTTCTTTCCATGACGTCCTCTTCTGATCTTCAGCCACGGCTCCGGCGCAGGCGTACTTTGTCTGCCCTGTTGAGGGCACAACAAAGTACTGCAGTGCGCAGGCACTGGAAAGATCAGAGAGGCCCGGCGCCTGCGCACTGCAGTACTTTGCTCTGCCCTCAACAGGGCAGACAAAGTACGCCTGCGCCGGAGCCGTGGCTGAAAATCAGAAGAGGACGTCATGGAAAGAAGATAGGAGGCGCCGCAGCGACCAGAGATGCCCATCTGACCTGACCAGCAGAAGGACCACCCCTGGGTGAGTATAAACTAACGTCTATTTCTCCTCTTTCAGGTAACATCGGGGGCTTATCTACAGCATTACAGAATGCTGTAGATAAGCCCCTGATGCCGGTGGGCTTACCTCACCCGCGATTTTCGGGGTGACAGGTTCCCTTTAACGCCGGCCTTGAATGGGCGCCCCTGTCTCGCCAGGGCCCCGGCACTTGCATGGGTACGCTGGGTGCTGACGCCGGCCCTGGCCCTAGGTGTAGGAATGATAATGATGTAATGTTTCACATGCTCTGGTCGTGTCCGAGGTTGACTGCTTTTTGGTTAGTGGTTCTCAGCCGGATAGAAAGGGCGTACAGATGTGTAATTCCAAGGGAACCAATGGTGTGCGTGCTGGGATATGTGGATGAGATAATTGTAGATAACAAGTTGAAAATAGCAATCGCTAGACTGCTATACATGGCTCGGAAGGTCATAGCAAGAAATTGGATGAAAGAGGAGCCTCCCTCGAGGGGAGAATACATCAAATATGTGGGGAAGGTCATAGCCTTAGAAAAGGGAGTATATCAGAAAAGAGGGAAAATGGCCTTGTATGACAAATTGTGGACGCCTTGGTTGGAATTGGGTTAGAAGGAGATTAAGGGAAAATAGGCCTGAGGAGGGTTCGCCTATAAAATAATGGTCTATAGATTCATAGTGAAGGACATTGCTACGTGTTACGGAACCACTCAGCACCCAGAATATGTTGTGCAGTTATATGTATGAATATATTGACAGTGGTAGATTATGCCACATGGTATCCAGAGGCAGTTGCGTTACCTAACCTACTGGCAGAGACGGTGGCGGCTGCCCTGCTCCAGGTTTTCTCACGGGTTGGATTTCCCTGGGAGATTATCTCAGACCAGGGTACCCAGTTTACAGCAGAGGTGACCAACCAACTGTGGAAGCTGTGCGGCGTAAAGTCCATTAGAAGCGCCCCGTACCACCCGCAAACCAATGGGTTGTGTGAACGCTTTAACGGGACGTTAAAACAACTCATTGGGACTTTTACCAGGACCTACAGGGACTGGGAGAAATTCTTGCCTCACCTCCTGTTTGCCTATTGGGAGGTGCCCCAAGAATCCACGGGGTTCTCCCCATTCGAGCTGGTATACGGGAGACGGGTAAGGGGACCCCTAGACTTAGTGCTAGAACACTGGGAAGGGGAGGGCACCATAGAAGGGGTACCTATTGTACCCTATGTGCTGGAATTCCGGGACCGCCTACAGGAGCTGACCCAGGCTGTACCTGGGAACATGCAGGTGGCCCAGCGGCGCCAGCGCGTATGGTGCGATCGGAGGGCCAGAGAGCGCACCTTGGAAATAGGGCAGAAGGTCCTGGTTTTAGAGCCCACTAGGCAGAACAAGTTCCAAGCTGCATGGCAGGGGCCCTACCAGGTAGTGGGGAAAATATCCGACACCACATATAATGTCGCCAATTGTGACGACCTCAGGGTTATCCGCATGTTCCACGTGAATATGCTGAAGCCCTATCGGGAGCGCCCAGAAGAGGTAGTGGCCATCTGTGCACCTGAAGCAGAGGATTTAGCCGGACTTCCCTTGCCTGATGTCTTAGAGGAGAGGACTAAGTCTAAAACATGGGACCAGGTACACTGGGGTGAAGACTTAGGTCCCCGGGAGAGACAGCAGGCGGAGTTGTTGAGGCAGCGACAGAGGATGTTTTCGGGGAAACCCGGGTACACTCACCTGGCACAACACAAGGGTGAGACCCAGGATCAGACCCCCCTGCGACAACCCCCCTTCCGCGTCCCTGAGTCTGTACGAGAAGGGATGCGACAAGAGATACAAGAGATGTTGCGTTTAGGGGTCATTGAAGAGTCAGATAGTCCCTGGGCATCCCCCGTAGTGTTAGTGCCCAAGAAGGATGGGACTACACGGTTTTGTGTAGACTATCGTAAGCTCAATGAGAAAACAGTGACGGATGCGTATCCCATGCCGCGTGTGGATGACTTGTTAGATCGGCTGGCAGGGGCAAAGTATTTGACCACCATCGATCTATGCAAAGGCTACTGGCAGATTCCCCTTAGTTCTGACGCTATTCCCAAGTCGGCATTTGTCACCCCGTTTGGCTTATTCCAGTTTCGAGTTATGCCATTCGGGATGAAGACTGCCCCGGCGACCTTCCAGAGGCTGGCTGACCGGCTTCTGGATGGTCTCCAGGACTATGCGTGTGCCTACCTGGATGACATCGCCATCTACAGCGCGACATGGGAAGAGCATCTAAATCACCTAGAGACAGTATTGGACAGGATCCACAAGGCCGGAATCACCCTGAACCCAAACAAGTGTCACGTGGGCAAAGCAGAGGTTCAGTATTTAGGGCATTGGGTGGGAAGTGGGAAACAGAGACCAGAACCAGCCAAGATTGAGGCCATAGCCAAATGGCCCACCCCACGCACTAAAACCCAGGTCATGGCGTTTCTAGGGACAGCGGGGTATTACAGGAAATTCGTTCCTAATTACAGAAGCGAGGCCAAGCCCCTCACTGATCTGACCCGTAAGAACCAACCCCGCAAGGTAACCTGGACCCCAGAGTGTGAGGAAGCCTCCATACTGGGGCACACACTGGGCTCAGCGCCTCCATACTGGGGCGCACACAGGGCTCGGCGCCTCCATACTAGGGCGCACACAGAGCTCGGCGCCTCCATACTGGGGTGCACACAGGGCTCGGCGCCTCCATACTGGGGCGCACACTGGGCCCGGCGCCTCCGTGCTAGGGTGCACACAGGGCTCGGCGCCTCCAAACTGGGGCACACACTGGGCTCGGCGCCTCCATACTGGGGCGCACACCGGGCCCGGCGCCTCCATACTGGGCCGCACACTGGGCTCGGCGCCTCCATACTAGGGCACACACAGGGCTCGGCGCCTCCATACTGGGGCGCACACTGGGCTCGGCGCCTCCATACTGGGGCGCACACTGGGCTCGGCGCCTCCATACTGGGGCGCACACCGGGCCCGGCGCCTCCATACTGGGGCGCACACTGGGCTCGGCGCCTCCATACTAGGGCGCACACAGGGCTCGGCGCCTCCATACTGGGGCGCACACTGGGCCCGGCGTCTCCATACTGGGGCGCACACAGGGCTCGGCCCCTCCATACTGGGGCGAACACTGGGCTCGGCGCCTCTATACTGGGGCGCACGCGGGGCTCGGCCCTTCCATACTGGGGCGCAAACGGGGCTCGGCGCCTCTATACTGGGGCGCACGCAGGGCTCGGCCCCTCCATACTGGGGCGCACACGGGGCTCGGCGCCTCTATACTGGGGCGCACACAGGGCTCGACCCCTCCATATTAGGGCGCACACTGGGCCCGGCGCCTCCGTGCTAGGGCGCACATTGGGCCCAGCGCCTCCATACTCGGGCGCACACAGGGCTCAGCGCCTCCATACTGGGGCGCACACTGGGCCCGGCGCCTCCGTGCTGGGGCGCACACAGGGCTCGGCGCCTCCATACTGGGGCGCACACCGGGCCCGGCGCCTCCATACTGGGGCGCACACTGGGCTCGGCGCCTCCATACTAGGGCGCACACAGGGCTCGGCGCCTCCATACTGGGGCGCACACTGGGCTCGGCGCCTCCATACTGGGGCACACACAGGGCTCGGCCCCTCCATACTGGGGCGAACACTGGGCTCGGCGCCTCTATACTGGGGCGCACGCGGGGCTCGGCCTTTCCATACTGGGGCGCAAACGGGGCTCGGCGCCTCTATACTGGGGCGCACGCAGGGCTCGGCCCCTCCATACTGGGGCGCACACGGGGCTCGGCGCCTCTATACTGGGGTGCACACAGGGCTCGACCCCTCCAAATTAGGGCGCACACTGGGCCCGGCGCCTCCGTGCTAGGGCGCACACTGGGCCCGGCGCCTCCATACTCGGGCGCACACAGGGCTCAGCGCCTCCATACTGGGGCGCACACTGGGCCCGGCGCCTCCGTGCTGGGGTGCACACAGGGCTCGGCGCCTCCGTGCTGGGGCGCACACATTGCTCGGCGCCTCCATACTGGGGCGCACACAGGGCCCGGCACTCCCGTGCTAGGGCACACAATGGGCCCAGTGCTCCCATGTTGGGGAAGTAAAGGTGAGGCGCTTCCATGCTGGGGGTTACAGAGGGACGGGCGCCTCCGGGCTGGGGGGGCACACAGGGCTCGGCCCCTCCATACTAGGGCGCACACTGGGCCCGGTGCCTCCGTGCTGGGGGACACAGAAGGCCAGAAAGCAGCAACTGCCATCAAACACCCTGTTCCCACAATAGGCACACATCAGAAGGTGTATTGTTCACCAATGAGGCATTCATGGCAGATCTTGTGTATTTTCCACAGTGGGAGTTTGTGATATAGAGGAAGATGCAATAGAATTGAAATTAACAGTCATTGGAAAGGGAGCGTACCTAAACTGTGCCCGGCCACAGACACTCCGCCCATGAAGTCTGGGTTGCGGCTCATGAAGAGCTCATACAGCCGGTTGACCTCCAGACTGACTTTGTCCACGATGGTCTGGCAGTAGGTGGGACTGTTGTAGAACAGGACATCCAGCAGTGTCTCGTTGGTGAAGTGTCGTAGACGTCCAATACTGGGCAGAGTGATTTTCTTGATGTGTCTGTACAAGAAGACAGAGACTGACTGAGCAGATCAATTGAGAGGACAAGAGGTCAACCAGGAAAGGCCAGCACACCCCTTTCAAACCCCATTCCTGCAGCTACATTTTGTGCCTACTAGAGGTAATCAAAACAACAAAATGGGCAACAATCATCGGTTGCCACCATGACTCAGAAGCAGAGACCTACAGTCATGGCCAAAAGTATTGACACCCCTGCAATTCTGTCAGATAATACTAATTTTCTTCCTGAAAATGATTGCAAACACAAATTGTTTGTTATTATTATCTTCATTTAATTTGTCTTAAATGAAAAAACACAAAAAGAATTGTCCTAAAGCCAAATTGGATATAATTCCACACCAAACATAAAAAAGGGGTGGACAAAAGTATTGGCACTGTTCGAAAAATCATGTGATACTTCTCTAATTAGTGTAAATAACAGCGCCTGTAACTTACCTGTGGCTCCTAACAGGTGTTGGCAATAACTAAATCACACTTGCAGCCAGTTCACATGGATTAAAGTTGACTCAACCGCTGTCCTGTGTCCTTGTGTGTACCACATTGAGCATGGAGAAAAGAAAGAAGACCAAAGAACTGTCTGAGGACTTGAGAAACCAAATTGTGAGGAAGCATGAGCAATCTCAAGGCTACAAGTCCATCTCCAAAGACCTGAATGTTCCTGTGTCTACCGTGCGCAGTGTCATCAAGAAGTGTAAAGCCCATGGCACTGTGGCTAACCTCCCTAGATGTGGACGGAAAAGAAAAATTGACAAGAGATTTCAACGCAAGATTGTGCGGATGTTGGATAAAGAACCTCGACTAACATCTAAACAAGTTCAAGCTGCCCTGCAGTCCGAGGGTACAACAATGTCAACCCGTACTATCCGTCGGCGTCTGAATGAAAAGGGACTGTATGGTAGGAGACCCAGGAAGACCCCACTTCTTACCCCGAGACATAAAAAAGTCAGGCTGGAGTTTGCCAAAACTTACCTAAAAAAGCTTAAAACGTTTTGGAAGAATGTTCTCTGGTCAGATGAGACAAAAGTAGAGCTTTTTCGGCAAAGACATCAACATAGAGTTTACAGGAGAAAAAAAGAGGCATTCAAAGAAAAGAACACGGTCCCTACAGTCAAACATGGTGGAGGTTCCCTGATGTTTTGGGGTTGCTTTGCTGCCTCTGGCACTGGACTGCTTGACCGTGTGCATGGCATTGTGAAGTCTGAATACTACCAACAAATTTTGCAGCATAATGTAGGGCCCAGTGTGAGAAAGCTGGGTCTCCCTCAGAGGTCATGGGTCTTCCAGCAGGACAATAACCCAAAACACACTTCAAAAAGCACTAGAAAATGGTTTGAGAGAAAGGACTGGAGAATTCTAAGGTGGCCAGCAATGAGTCCAGACCTGAATCCCATAGAACACCTGTGGAGAGATCTAAAAATGGCAGTTTGGAGAAGGCACCCTTTAAATATCAGGGACCTGGAGCAGTTTGCCAAAGAAGAATGGTCTAATATTCCAGCAGAGCATTGTAAGAAACTCATTGATGGTTACCGGAAGCGGTTGGTCGCAGTTATTTTGGCTAAAGGTTGTGCAACCAAGTATTAGGCTGAGGGTGCCAATACTTTTGTCTGGCCAATTTTTGGAGTTTTGTGTGAAATGATCAATGTTTTGCTTTTTGCTTCATTCTCTTTTGTGTTTTTTCATTTAAGACAAATTAAATGAAGATAATAATACCAAATAATTTGTGTTTGCAATCATTTCAGGAAGAAACTGAGTATTATCTGACAGAATTGCAGGGGTGTCAATACTTTTGACCATGACTGTATGTGGGGCGATCCTCTGTAGATATAGGAACACAAGAGGGTGCTGGCTAAGATGTTTCAACCTCAGAGTTTATGTTCCCACAGAGGTCAACTCAAATGTGCGCTCATAAAAGGACACGGTATGAGTAAAATAATGTAACACTACTGACCTGTCCACTCCAGTCGCATCTCCATGCAGGGCACTGTGCCAATGGACCGGCAGAAACTCCACGCGATGCACTTTACCCTCGTCCAGAAACTTTTTAAAATGAGACTGCAGTAACTTCAGAGACACGGACCTAAAATCATCGACTTCCCGGAAAGAAGAGGAAACGCTGATTATACATACATTGTACATAGCGCCTCCACACTCCTTCACTCCTCTCCTCATTACTGCTGAAATATGCCATGATTTCATGATCGTGGGGGTCAGACCACCGCAGCCAAGTCACAAGTCCTCCAACACGTGGAGTGAGAAGAGGCGATGCTAGAGAGGCCTTGGCCCCTTCATGTTTGGAGGCCATTGTTCAGACCCTCACAATCCTGAACTTATGGCTCCCTAAAAATATTAAGTCCAGTGTAAAGATGTCTGGAGAGTTTAATTGTGGTGCAGAAGACCTTCGAATGCACTTTTGTGCAATCCTCATCCTGGTTTGTTCAAAGCCAGTCTTAATGAATCAAGCCATTTGTGTTTTACACTTCATCACTTTAACAGCTCCATAGGGACCATCATGACTAACTTCAGGTGCCAACAGCCCGTCTTGCTCTGGATGTGCTCAGACAGCTGACACATTGTTACAATGTATCAGTGCAAGAGTATGGACAGTAAAGGTACCGTCACATTAAGCGACGCTGCAGCGATCCAGACAACGATTTCGATCGCTGCAGCGTCGCTGTGTGGTTGCTGGAGAGCTGTCACACAGACATCTCTCCAGCGACCAACTATGCGAAGTCCCCGGGTAACTAGGGTAAACATCGGGTTACTAAGCGCGGCCCTGCGCTTAGTAACTCGATGTTTACCCTGGTTACCAGTGAAGACATTGCTGAATCGGTGTCACACACGCCGATTCAGCAATGTCAGCGGGAGATCCAGCGAGGAAATAAAGTCCTGGACTTTCCCCAGCGACCAACGATGTCACAGCAGGGGCCTGATCGTTGGTCGCTGTCACGCATAACGATTTCGTTAACGATATCGTTGTGTGACGGTACCTTAAGGCTATGTGCACACCTTGCGGATTTGCCTGCGGATCTGCAGCAGTTTTCCATGCGGTTTACAGTACCATGTAAACCTATGGAAAACCAAATCCGCAGTGCCCATGGTTCTGAAAATACCGCGTGGAAACACTGCGGATTATTTTCCGTAGCATGTCAATTCTTTGTGCAGATTCCGCAGGGTTTTACACCTGCTCCTCAACAGGAATCCGCAGGTGTAAAAATGCAGGTGAAATCCGCACAAAAAAACGCAAGAAATCCAAGAGTAATCCGCAGGTAAAATGCAGTGCGTTTTACATGCGGATTTTTCAAAAACGGTGAGAAAAAATCCGCACACGAATCCGCAACGTGGGCACATAACCTTAGGATATGTGTCCACGATCAGTAATTGCTGCGGGTTTGATGCTGCATATTTATGCAGCATCAAACTCGCAGCGGCCAGCTGTGACAACATAGTGGATGGGATTTCAAGAAATCCCATGTCCTCTATGTGTCCACAGAAGCCCACGGAGACGGACATGTGGCGCGTCTTTCGAGACCGCAGCATGTCAATTTCTCTTGCAGGAACACTAGACTCCGCAAGAGAAATAGGGATTTTTGTGTACTCACCGTTAAATCCTTTTCTCCGAGCCATTCATTGGGGGACACAGACCGTGGGTGTATGCTGCTGCCAATAGGAGGCTGACACTAAGGCTTGGTTCCCATTGCGTTAATGGGAAAGCGCTAACGGACAGCTTTGCACGGCGAAATTAACGCCGTGCAACGCGTCCGTTAGCGCGCCCATTCACGGCAATGGGAACGCGCAGCACTAGTGCGTGCCATGTTCGGCACGCGCTAGCGACGCGCCGGTGTTTCCTGGCGCGCCGCGGACGCTGCTTGCAGCGTCCGAGGCGCGCCCGCGGTCCGTTCCCCGCTCTCGCAGATCGGCGATCTGCGAGAGCGGGGACGTTACCGCGACCCCGGGACGCGGCCCCATTAAAAACATTGCGTTAGCGCAACCCGCTAGCGCTAAACGGATTGCACTAACGCAATGTGACCCTAGCCTTAGTGATACAAAAAAAGTTAGCTCCTCCCCTGCAGTATACACCCTCTTGCTGGCTCTCAGCTAACCAGTTCGGTGCAAAAGCAGTAGGAGATCAATAACAATATATGAGCGTATAGCATGTCATATTATAAAAAACAAGCATAAGCTAATAACAGGGTGGGAGCTGTGTCCCCCAATGAATGGCTCGGAGAAAAGGATTTTACGGTGAGTACACAAAAATCCCTATTTCTCCTTCGCCTCATTGGGGGACACAGACCGTGGGACGTCCCAAAGCAGTCCCTGGGTGGGGACAACAATAGATCAGGCCCTGTGTAACCACTACTTACAAGTGCGCCACCGCGGCCTGCAGAGTCCGCCTGCCCAGACTCACATCTGTGGAAGTGTGGGAATTATAGTGCTTCAAGAATGCATGCGGACTGGACGAATCCGCAAGCTTGCAGGCGTGCCTTGCCGACGCCTGGTGCCTAGAACCCTTGATAGACAGGGAGATAGGCTGACATCTAGCACGGAAGGACTCCTGGATGGTGAAAAGAATTCACCATGTTATCATGGTCGATGAAACGGCTAAACCCTTCCTGAAAATGTCAGGAAGCCTTCCTCTACCGTCAGGAAGCCCAAATAAAGCGTCCAACCTTCAGAAGGACGCCGTCCTCAAGACGTACCTACTCAGAGCACTCACTTCGTCCAGAATATGGGGGATCTTATTCCATTTTGTGGACTGGAGCCAAAAGAGATGAGGGAAGAACTATGCCCGCATAACAGTGGTAATACAGTACCACCTTGGTAACAAGGGATGGAGATGGCCTGAGGACAACCTTGCCTCGAAGGAAATAAGGGAAAAAAAGTCTGAAAGAGCAGAGAAGCTAGCTCCGAAGACTCGTCAGAGTGAGAATATCGCAGAGGAGAACGGGGCGACTTTCCCTGACAGTAAAGTCTGCCCGGATGAAAAAGGAGCCTACTGTTAGGCTCCTAGGAATAATAAGGTCCCAATGATCTAATGGTATGCGATAGGGAAGAACTACGTGTGAAAACTCCCTGTGAGAAAGTCCCTACTTGCAGTTGTGCTGCGATAAGGCGAGAAGATACTAGCTCCGCAAACAAAAAACGGACGTGGTCAGTGCGGATCTCTGAGGATCACTGGGGCCCCTTTCTGCTTCCGAAAGGCTTTCGGAAGCAGCGGAAGGGGAGTTATGGAAACTGGTACCACGGCAGAACCAGAGCATGGAGAGCGATGGCTCTTGGATCTCGAGGCCGAACCACGAACTCGAGTACATTGGCCTTCAGTCTGGATGTCATCCCACCTACAACTGGAGAGCTCCAGTAAGGACAGATCTGATGGAAGACTTCAGGGTGAAGTTCCCACTGACTTGAGGCGGAACCCTGACGGCTGAATTT
Organism: Ranitomeya imitator; assembly: GCF_032444005.1. Lineage (NCBI taxonomy): Eukaryota > Metazoa > Chordata > Amphibia > Anura > Dendrobatidae > Ranitomeya > Ranitomeya imitator. The sequence continues at coordinate 634,449,790 of NC_091283.1, read as the reverse complement.
GTTTGCCATTCAGAGTTCTACTTCTGGGATATATACTGCCGAGATCACCGAATAATAGACTTCGGCCCATCAGAGAAAGTGAGGTACCTCGGTCATGGCGCCTGACCGTGGGTACCTGCTAGATGACTGACGTAAGGCACCGCCGTGGCATTATCCAAATGAATTCGGATAGGGTGACCCGCCAGAAGGCAGTGGACCTGCTGTAAGACTACCGTTCGGATCTCCAGAACAATGATGGGGAGAAGAAGACTGGCATTGGTAGTTACTAATAACCATTGAACTGGGAGAAAGGCCCTGGATGAAGAAGGAGCTCAGAGACTATTGTCTGAAAGTCTGTTTGACTTGCTGAAAACTAGCGGAGTGAAGGAAACCGCTTCCATTGTCGTCACCATTTTTCCTCAGAACTCTCTTAGCAAATCGAATGAAATGAGGGGGTGAGTAATCAAGTCCTCAGAACTCTCCTTGCGCAAGCTCCCTGTTGAAGGGCCATGACCTTGTCTCGAGGAAGAATTACCATCCTTCTAGAAGTGTGCAGGATCATCCTCAAAAAGGATATCTGCTGGGCTGGAAATGAGGAGAACTTGTCTAAGTGTAGCTGCCAGCCCAGGAGAGAAGGTATCGCAAGAGATATAGACGACTCAGCGTAGTCCTGGAAGGGCGACTAGACAGACCAAACAGGGCAGGACGAGCACGCCTCTAGAGTGCAAAAGAAACATGACATCCGCCATGACCCGTGCGAACACTCTGGGTGCGGAAGCAAGGCCGAAGGACAAGGTTGTGACTTGAAAATGCTGTTGACGAATGGAAAGGCGAAGGAATTTTTGCAGAGGGTAAACAACCCGAATGTCGATGGATGCCAGAAACTGCACCTTTTTCTGTTGAAGTAATGGCTGAGCGGAGGAACTCCATCCAAAGAAGGAGGACCATATCAAAGGTTGTTAGAAGTTTGAGGTCCAGGGTCGATCTTACTTTTCGTTCCCCTGTTTGGAACCAAGATCCCTTAGATCTAGACTGTGCTGGACAATCCTTATACAATCCTTTGTCAGTCTCCCGCTCAAAGGATTTGATTGGCCAGTTGTTTCTGGTGTGAATCAAGGTAGTTAAGGTCTCCAGCCAGGAGACCATTGCTCTAGCAATCCATGCGGCCGCTAGGGAGGATAGAGCGCTGGACCAGAAGCCGCAAGACGGAACGAACCAGATTTGCTATCTGACAGTCCGTGGTATTTTTAATTGATGACCCATCGGGTAGGGATACTGGTAGGTATACCACAGGAGATTATTCCCGGTTAATCTGCCCCATGGCAGAATGTGCGGCTGCATCCTGCAGGTCATAGTCTCTTGCCATCTCCTCTTTTCATGGTGCAGAGATAAAAATTAGGAACCCTCGATCCATCAACCTCTTAACAGGGAAGTGGAGAGGAATTGTCCGCCTTCTTGCATCATCCGCTAAATAGTGGTGATGCAGAGGGGAGAGCTCGTACGCCAAAAAGGGAGCCTCTATATGTCCACAGAGTTCAGGTCTCCGGGTGGACAGGACAGGTTGTCTGGCGTTATGCCTGGATGCAGAAGAGGAAACATGGAGACGACACTCCGTGTGCTCGTCTGTTGATGGTGTGGGGAGATCGGTGCCCTTTAAAGGACCCGTCGCCCTTAAAAAACAGGCCAGGCATGGCATCCCACATAGAGGCTTCTGTCCAGTGAATCGCTTATCCGAATTGAATGGCAAATGCTCTCGAGGGAGTTTAGTCTCTGAAGCTCTGGCAAGCTCAGGCAATATCCAATCCATATTCAGAGCCTTGTTGTCATCAAATCATTGGTGAGGGAGCAGGAAACGAAAAACTTCCGTTTTCTAGATGCCTGTATGTTTCTAGACGCCTGCACGTTTCTAGAATACTTGCAGCCCCTGCTAGCCGACGGCTCCCATGTAGGATAGGGACCATGTATATTGGTCCTGCGAGCACTCCAAACACAGAGGGTACACAGAGGGATTCAATCTCTTGGTCAGAGAACCATGGATTGGTCAGTGAAGAAGTCCACTGAGGGGAACTAGAGGATAAAGCTGGGGTCGGCGGCGGAGGGCTCCTCGGACTGACCAAGCGCCTTTAAGACCAGGGAATACTGGTCATGCACCTTTAAGACCAGGAAATACTGGTCATACGCCTTTAAGACCAGGGAATACTGGTCATGCACCTTTAAGACCAGGAAATACTGGTCATACGCCTTTAAGACCAGGGAATACTGGTCATGCACCTTTAAGACCAGGAAATACTGGTCATACGCCTTTAAGACCAGGGAATACTGGTCATGCACCTTTAAGACCAGGGAATACTGGTCATACACCTTTAAGACCAGGGAATACTGGTCATGCGCCTTTAAGAACAGAGAATACTGTTCATGCACCTTTAAGACCAGCGAATACTGGTCATGCACCTTTAAGACCAGAGAATACTGGTCATGCACCTTTAAGACCAGAGAATACTGGTCATGCACCTTTAAGACCAGAGAATACTGGTCATGCACCTTTAAGACCAGAGAATACTGGTCATGCACCTTTAAGACCAGAGAATACTGGTCATGCACCTTTAAGACTAGAGAATACTGGTCATGCACCTTTAAGACCAGAGAATACTGGTCATGCACCTTTAAGACCAGAGAATACTGGTCATGCACCTTTAAGACCAGGGAATACTGGTCATGAACCTTTAAGACCAGGAAATACTGGTCATGCGCCTTTAAGACCAGAGAATACTGGACATGCACTTTAAAAGATCAAGGAATACTTGTCATACGCCTTTAAGACTGGGAATACTGGCCATATGCCTTTAAGACCAGGGAATACTGGCCATATGCCTTTAAGACCAGGGAATACTGGTCATGTGCCTTTAAGACCAGGTACTTCCTTACCCGGGTACTGATGTAGAGTCGATGTGCCCCTTTAATGCAAAAATACTGTCACCCCAGTGTGAGCTGGCCGGGTGGACCAAGATGGCCACTGGGAGCTGCAGAGTTGATAAAATCTCGCAGAGAGCGAGAAGCGCCAATTTGGGGGGCGGAGCCACAGACACGATGTTGAATAGGCCTAAGCCGGGGCCTAAATTTCTGTAGCCGGCGGACGTCACCAGTGGGTCGTTCCAGGCAAGACTTCCAGGATGCGGCCTACAAATCGGCCGAAGCCGGGGACTAAATTTTTGCAGCCATCCAGAGCGTTACCTCAGAGAGGTGGGCCACAGGGAAGTGGCTGAGGCTGCCTGTCAGCATGTTAATATCCCTCTGAAGATGGATCCACTCACCATTGGTGCGTGTCCCGGCATGGAGCCGCCGCGGATGTGGGTTTCAGCGCTGTTCTGTGCAGCGTGGACGGTGCAGGGATAAGCCTCAATCCATCATCTGTTTGTTAGGGAGGTGGAGAGGACCCGTCCGCCTCCTTGTGCCATCCGCTTTCACAGTGGTGGGACAGTGGGGGCTGCTCGGACGCCATAGAGAGGGGCCTCTGTACATCCACGGAGTTCAGTCCGGGTGGACAGGGCCAGTTGTCCGGCATTAGGCCTGGCTCCAGGAGAGGATACATGGAGGCGACACTCCATGTGGTCGCCTGCTGCTGGTGTGGGGAGATCGGGACCGTGAAGGAACCGTCGCCCCTGAAGTGAGCTCAGGCACGGCTTCCCACGTCACAGGAGAGGGTACGAGGAGGAATACTCGCCGTGCTCGCCTGTTGCTGGTGTGGGGAGATCGGGACCATGAAAGGACCCGTCGCCCCTGAAGTGAGCTCAGGCATGGCTTCCCACGTCACAGGAGAGGGTACGGGGAGGTATACTCGCCGTGCTCGCCTGTTGCTGGTGTGGGGAGATCGGGACCATGAAAGGACCCGTCGCCCCTGAGGTGAGCTCAGGCATGGCTTCCCACGTCACAGGAGAGGGTACGAGGAGGTATACTCGCCGTGCTCGCCTGCTGCTGGTGTGGGGAGATCGGGACCGTGAAGGAACCGTCGCCCCTGAAGTGAGCTCAGGCACGGCTTCCCACGTCACAGGAGAGGGTACGAGGAGGTATACTCGCCGTGCTCGCCTGCTGCTGGTGTGGGGAGATCGGGACCGTGAAGGAACCGTCGCCCCTGAAGTGAGCTCAGGCACGGCTTCCCACGTCACAGGAGAGGGTACGGGGAGGTATACTCGCCGTGCTCGCCTGCTGCTGGTGTGGGGAGATCGGGACCAAGAAAGGAACCGTCGCCCCTGAAGTGAGCTCAGGCACGGCTTCCCACGTCACAGGAGAGGGTACGAGGAGGTATACTCGCCGTGCTCGCCTGCTGCTGGTGTGGGGGAGTTCGGAACCTTGAAAGGACCCGTCGCCCCTGAAGTGAGCTCAGGCACGGCTTCCCACGTCACAGGAGAGGGTACGAGGAGGTATACTCGCCGTGCTCGCCTGTTGATGGTGTGGGGAGATCGGGACCATGAAAGGAACCGTCGCCCCTGAAGTGAGCTCAGGCATGGCTTCCCACGCCGCAGGAGAGGGTACGGGGAGGTATACTCACCGTGCTCGCCTGTTGATGGTTCGGGGGAGATCGGAACCTTGAAAGGAACCGTCGCCCCTGAAGTGAGCTCAGGCACGGCTTCCCACGTCACAGGAGAGGGTACGAGGAGGAATACTCGCCGTGCTCGCCTGTTGCTGGTGTGGGGAGATCGGGACCATGAAAGGACCCGTCGCCCCTGAAGTGAGCTCAGGCATGGCTTCCCACGTCACAGGAGAGGGTACGGGGAGGTATACTCGCCGTGCTCGCCTGCTGCTGGTGTGGGGAGATCGGGACCAAGAAAGGAACCGTCGCCCCTGAAGTGAGCTCAGGCATGGCTTCCCACGTCACAGGAGAGGGTACGGGGAGGTATACTCGCCGTGCTCGCCTGCAGCTGGTGTGGGGAGATCGGGACCAAGAAAGGAACCGTCGCCCCTGAAGTGAGCTCAGGCACGGCTTCCCACGTCGCAGGAGAGGGTACGGGGAGGTATACTCGCCGTGCTCGCCTGCTGCTGGTGTGGGGAGATCGGGACCAAGAAAGGAACCGTCGCCCCTGAAGTGAGCTCAGGCATGGCTTCCCACGTCGCAGGAGAGGGTAAGGGGAGGTATACTCGCCGTGCTCGCCTGTTGATGGTTCAGGGGAGATCGGAACCTTGAAAGGAACCGTCGCCCCCTTCACTCCGGTAATTAAAAAATAAAAATTTACAGAAAAGTAAACAATAAAATAAAAACGTTGGGGTCTGAAACAGACCCATGTGCCTCCTACAGACACTAAGCAAGAACTGGTTAGCTGAGACTCAGCAGGAGGGTGTATACTGCAGGGGAGGAGCTGAGAGCCAGCAGGAGGGTGTACACTGCAGGGGAGGAGCTGAGAGCCAGCAGGAGGGTGTACACTGCAGGGGAGGAGCCGATAGCCAGCAGGAGGGTGTATACTGCAGGGGAGGAGCCGAGAGCCAGCAGGAGGGTGTATACTGCAGGGGAGGAGCCGAGAGCCAGCAGGAGGGTGTATACTGCAGGGGAGGAGCCGAGAGCCAGCAGGAGGGTGTACACTGCAGGGGAGGAGCTGAGAGCCAGCAGGATGGTGTATACTGCAGGGGAGGAGCTGAGAGCCAGCAGGAGGGTGTACACTGCAGGGGAGGAGCCGAGAGCCAGCAGGAGGGTGTATACTGCAGGGGAGGAGCCGAGAGCCAGCAGGAGGGTGTATACTGCAGGGGAGGAGCCGAGAGCCAGCAGGAGGGTGTACACTGCAGGGGAGGAGCTGAGAGCCAGCAGGATGGTGTATACTGCAGGGGAGGAGCCGAGAGCCAGCAGGAGGGTGTACACTGCAGGGGAGGAGCTGAGAGCCAGCAGGAGGGTGTACACTGCAGGGGAGGAGCCGATAGCCAGCAGGAGGGTGTATACTGCAGGGGAGGAGCCGAGAGCCAGCAGGAGGGTGTATACTGCAGGGGAGGAGCCGAGAGCCAGCAGGAAGGTGTACACTGCAGGGGAGGAGCCGAGAGCCAGCAGGAGGGTGTATACTGCAGGGGAAGAGCCGAGAGCCAGCAGGAGGGTGTACACTGCAGGGGAAGAGCCGAGAGCCAGCAGGAGGGTGTACACTGCAGGGGAGGAGCCGAGAGCCAGCAGGAGGGTGTATACTGCAGGGGAGGAGCCGAGAGCCAGCAGGAGGGTGTATACTGCAGGGGAAGAGCCGAGAGCCAGCAGGAGGGTGTATACTGCAGGGGAGGAGCCGAGAGCCAGCAGGAGGGTGTACACTGCAGGGGAGGAGCCGAGAGCCAGCAGGATGGTGTATACTGCAGGGGAGGAGCCGAGAGCCAGCAGGAGGGTGTACACTGCAGGGGAGGAGCTGAGAGCCGGCAGGAGGGTGTATACTGCAGGGGAGGAGCCGAGAGCCAGCAGGAGGTGTATACTGCAGGGGAGGAGCTGAGAGCCAGCAGGAGGGTGTATACTGCAGGGGAGGAGCTAACTTTTTTTGTATCACTTAGTGTCAGCCTCCTATTGGCAGCAGCATACACCCACGGTCTGTGTCCCCCAATGAGGCAAAGGAGAAATCTCACCAACCGAATGTATTGGATGCGGGAAATCTGCAAGCTTCAGTGAACACATCCGGATAAACCTGAGCTCATTAGATGGCAGCGCTTTGGACGCAGCGAACATGTACTGCGCCCATAACGCTGCTACTTCTGGATCTTGGGCACCCGGCCTTAGAACTCACAGGGGATTGTCTACATTGCAACAAAACTAACACCCAAATGAACGAGATTAGACAAGGATTCCAGAAAAAAACAAGTTGAGGAGCACTCACCACATTCAATGATACTCCTAAAGCGCAGGTCACACACGGGACCAATACCATGAACCATGAACACTAGATGGTCAGCCTGTGGCACCTCTCCTGCAGACACAAGACAGTCACAATCAGTTACTGGAGCCCCCCAAGACACTAGAAGAAAGAAGCTGAAAATGCATACAAAGCAGAAACAAAGCGTTCATAACCACGTCCATGTCCTATTCTTATACATTTTTATGTATCCCTCATCTCTCCTCTCCATCTGATGGATGATGTGGTGTGTATCCCTCATCTCTCCTCTCCATCTGATGGATGATCGGTTATGTATCCCTCATCTCTCCTCTCCATCTGATGGATGATGTTATGTATCCCTCATCTCTCCTCTCCATCTGATGGATGATGTCGTATGTATCCCTCATCTCTCCTCTCCATCTGATGGATGATGTAGTGTGTATCCCTCATCTCTCCTCTACATCTGATGGATGATGTGGTGTGTAACCCTCATCTCTCCTCTCCATCTGATGGATGATTTAGTGTGTAACCCTCATCTCTCCTCTCCATCTGATGATCTGTTATGTATCCCTCATCTCTCCTCTCCATCTGATGGATGATGTAGTGTGTAACCCTCATCTCTCCTCTCCATCTGATGATCTGTTATGTATCCCTCATCTCTCCTCTCCATCTGATGATCTGTTATGTATCCCTCATCTCTCCTCTCCATCTGATGGATGATGTAGTGTGTAACCCTCATCTTTCCTCTCCATCTGATGATCTGTTATGTATCCCTCATCTCTCCTCTCCATCTGATGGATGATGTGGTGTGTATCCCTCATCTCTCCTCTCCATCTGATGGATGATGTGGTGTGTAACCCTCATCTCTCCTCTCCATCTGATGGATGATCGCTTATGTATCCCTCATCTCTCCTCTCCATCTGATGGATGATGTGGTGTGGAACCCTCATCTCTCCTCTCCATCTGATGGATGATGTAGTGTGTATCCCTCATCTCTCCTCTCCATCTGATGGATGTGGTGTGTATCCCTCATCTCTCCTCTCCATCTGATGGATGATGTAGTGTGTATCCCTCATCTCTACTCTCCATCTGATGGATGATCTGTTATGTATCCCTCATCTCTCTTCTCCATCTGATGGATTACCTGTTATGTAACCCTCATCTCTCCTCTCCATCTGATGGATGATGTGGTGTGTAACCCTCATCTCTCCTCTCCATCTGATGGATGATGTGGTGTGTATCCCTCATCTATCCTCTCCATCTGATGGATGATGTGGTGTGTATCCCTCATCTCTCCTCTCCATCTGATGGATGATGTGGTGTGTAACCCTCATCTCTCCTCTCCATCTGATGGATGATCGCTTATGTATCCCTCATCTCTCCTCTCCATCTGATGGATGATGTGGTGTGGAACCCTCATCTCTCCTCTCCATCTGATGGATGATGTGGTGTGTAACCCTCATCTCTCCTCTCCATCTGAGGCAGGATTAGGTGTGTAACCCTCATCTCTCCTCTCCATCTGATGGATGATGTGATGTGTAATCCTCATCTCTCCTCTCCATCTGATGGATGATCTGTAATGCGTCCCTCATCTCATCTCATGGTGGCGACCCTGTGTCTGACCGCCCTGACACTGATCATCACAGTGGTGTCTGCATGCAGTGTGGTCAGTATGTCACCATCGGACGTCTAATTCTTTTCAATAATGAAGTAATTTTTGAAGGGCAAGCATTTTCCAGATGAGATTGATTTCCAAAGTCACAAATGGCTTTTGGAGCAACCTGTCGACTTCTACAAGCGAGGTGTTTACAGGTAGAGATGGGAGAAGTGTGTCCCCAGGTGGCACCTATGTAAAGGAGGACTAATAACTGTGCAAAGTTTCATTGCTCTCAGTCCACAGGAAGTGAGTCAGGGGAAATCTTTAATGAATGCCCCTCGTAGAAGTCCTTATTTTCTTTCCACTTCACTGCAAGAAGTTGGTCACTTGCAAGTAAGAACGATGCCCCTTCTTCAAACATCTGGACGCCAATTGTGACGGAAACCCCACTGTTTTTCCTGACTGCCCCACAAGCCGTGTATTTGTAGCACGGCGGGATGATACAAAACTACATAAAGCAGTCAGTACAAGAGAAGATACTGTAGTATTCTGCTACAGATGGATCTGGATAAGTTGGAAACTTGGGCTGAGAGGTGGACGAAGCGGTTTAACAATGATAGATGTAAGGTTATACACATGGGAAGAAGGAATCAATATCACCATCAACACTGAACGGGAAACCACTGGGTAAATCTGACAGGGAGAAGGACTTGGGGATCCTAGTTAATGATTAACTTACCTGGAGCAGCCAGTTACTTTTACATAGTAACATAGTTAGTAAGGCCGAAAAAAAAGACATTTGTCCATCCAGTTCAGCCTATATTCCATCATAATAAATCCCCAGATCTACGTCCTTCTACAGAACCTAATAATTGTATGATACAATATTGTTCTGCTCCAGGAAGACATCCAGGCCTCTCTTGAACCCCTCGACTGACTTCGCCATCACCACCTCCTCAGGCAAGCAATTCCAGATTCTCACTGCCCTAACAGTAAAGAATCCTCTTCTATGTTGGTGGAAAAACCTTCTCTCCTCCAGACGCAAAGAATGCCCCCTTGTGCCCGTCACCTTCCTTGGTATAAACAGATCCTCAGCGAGATATTTGTATTGTCCCCTTATATACTTATACATGGTTATTAGATCGCCCCTCAGTCGTCTTTTTTCTAGACTAAATAATCCTAATTTCGCTAATCTATCTGGGTATTGTAGTTCTCCCATCCCCTTTATTAATTTTGTTGCCCTCCTTTACTCTTTTACTTCTGGAAGATGACATTCCTGTTTTATTGAATCAATTATTATCCCCAAGTATTGTTGTACAGTATCTGAGTTGGGATAATTCTGGATTTTTCTAGATTCAATAACCACCCCAGATTTGATAGGGCTGCCATCACTTTGTCTAGCTGCTGACTGCAATGGAGAGGGGATCTGCCCATCACTAGGAGGTCGTCCAGATAAGGGACAATCAATACATCTTGCTCCCTTATGTGGGCCATTACTTCTGCAATCAGTTTTGTAACTACCCTCGGGGCTATGGCAAGGCCGAACGGAAGCGCTCTGTATTGATAATGTTTCAGCTCCCTTGCATCATTACTGCCACCCCAAGATATTTTTGGAAGTCTGGATGGATCGGCACATGGTAGTATGCGTCTTTCAAGTCTATGACAGTCATGAAACAAGATGGATGAAGGGTCCTGACACATGACTTTATTGTTTCCATCTTGAAACTTTCTGTCACTAGGTATTTGTTCAACCTCTTCAGGTTTATTATTACTCTGAAAGTCCCGTCCGGCTTCGTCCGAAGAAAAAGGGGAGAGTGGAAACCTGTTGCTTCCTCCTGTTGTGGGACTTCCTGAAGGACATTCTTTGTAAGGCTAGGGTCACATTGCGTTAGTGCAACCCGTTTAGCGCTAGCGGGTTGCGCTAACGCAATGTTTTTAATGGGGCCGCGTCCTGGGGTCGCGGTAACGTCCCCGCTCTCGCAGATCCCCGATCTGCGAGAGCGGGGGAACGGACCGCGGGCGCGCCTCGGACGCTGCGAGCAGCGTCCGCGGCGCGCCAGGAAACACCGGCGCGTCGCTAGCGCGTGCCGAACATGGCACGCGCTAGTGCTGCGCGTTCCCATTGCCGTGAATGGGCGCGCTAACGGACGCGTTGCACGGCGTTAATTTCGCCGTGCAACGCTGTCCGTTAAGCGCGTTCCCATAACGCAATGGGAACCCAGCCTAAGGAGATTGTGGACTTCTTTCTGGATGCTCAACTGTTCGGTCTCGGATTTCCTTTGTGGTGTTATAATGAATTGATGGTGTGGCCTTGTATGAAATTTCAGCTTCAGGCCTGTCTCTATTATGTCCAAAGTCCAGTTGCTCCCTGATATTTTTTCCCAGGCTTGGAGTAAGTATGTCAGTCTCCCTCCTACCTGGGGTGCACCTTCATTGTGGCTGTTTTTTATTATCTGGCTTGTTGAACATGAAGCCTCCCCTTCTAAATTTTTTATCTTCCCATCCATCTTTTTGATTTTTTGGGGGGCGTCTTCGCATAAATTTCTTCCCTCGAAAGGGCCGCCTATAGGATTGGTTGGGAAACCCTGGAAAAGCTTTTTTCTTGAGGATATTATCCAGGGTAGGCCCAAACAAAAATTCCCCTTTACATGGTATGGAACAAAGTTTTGCCTTTGTTTGCAAGTCACCCGGCCAGCACTTCAGCCATACTGCTCTTCTGGCTGCGTTTGAGAATGAAGCTGATCTCGCTGTCAGTCTGACCGAGTCTATGGAGGCGTCTGCTAAATATGCTGCAGCTCCCCTCATGATTGACACAATATAGACTTTCTTGCTGTTTTATTTTTTAATTGTGTTTCCAAATGATCCAGCCAGACTATTAAAGCTCTGGCTGTGCATGTAGCAGCTATCCCGGGTTTTAACCCTCCGCTAGCGGCTTCCCAGGATCCTTTTAAAAACCCATCCGCCCTTTTATCCATAGGATCTCTGAGGGTTCCCATATCCTCAAAGGGTAAACCAAATTTTTTGGAAGCCTTCGCAATAGCTACATCCAATTTCAGTGCTTTCCCCCATGAAGCACAAGCTGGGTCATTAAACGGATATTTCCGTTTAGGGGTCAACAGGACTTTTTTATCTAGCCTCTTCCATTCCTTTTTTATTAGGGCCTGAATTTTTTCATTTAACGGAAACACCCTATGTTTCTTTTGTACTTGGCCACTAAACATAAGGTCTTCTGCGGTTTTTTAGCGCGAGTGTCTGCCAGACCCATAGTTGTTCTAACCATTTTAACTAACGCATCTGTTTCTTCAATTGGAAAACAGTTGCGGCCGCCTTCTGAGGATGATGACGATGAAGATACCGAGCTCTGAGCTATAATGTACACTATCTTCCTCGCTGGAGCTGTAACCTGGGGATTTATTTCTCCGTTTCCTCTTATGGCTTTTTACACCCTTTAGTGCTTCTTTTACTTGGGATTTAATTAGATCTTTTAGCTCAGATGCGAATCTTGGAGTCTCTTCATTTATGGTGTTCTCTATGCATAAGGCACAGAGCTTTTTTGCCCATGCAGTTGGTAGATCTGCCGAGCAGAGCGGGCACACTTTATGTTTTGTTTTCGCCTGGCATTTCTTCCCCTAAGAAAACAATAAACCCCTATTTAGAACATATACATTCACGGAGGTCACTTACCCTCCTAACGTGAGGAAGATACCGGTTCTGGTCTTGGGGATGCCTCCTCCATTTGAACCGTTGTTTTCCTCCTGGATCCACTGGAGCCTCTGCTATGCTGGGATCCTGAGCTGCGGCGCTGTATAGGTTGGTCCTGCTTTTGTTTTTTCTGCGGGAGACGGCGCTCCTGCGGGTCTTCTCCCAGCTGGGTTTGCGGAGTATCCTCCACCGACTGCTCTTTTCCACTCATAGTGGCACGATTTGAGCAGCGGCGTTCAGTCCCTCCGCTGTTTTTATCTCCGGTGTGCGGCGCAAGGCAACATTCGGTCTACCCAGAGGTACCCTGCGCTGCTCCGGAAGATACCGCCGGACCTCGCACGCGCATTACCGTTACCGGCTTCCAGGAGGCACGGAGGGGATCGCAGCAGCCTCTGCAGACCATGCCAGTACCTCCCATCGGTGACCGCCGTCACCTTCCTCCTGAGCTCCAGACCAGCGGTGTAACCCCAGGTAGCCGCTGCTACCCATTACCGGTCTCGTAGAAGAACAGAGGAAGAGGCAGACTTGATCCTCTTCACTGCCTCCTCCCCACACATACCACACAGGACCCGCTGGCCCCGGAATGTGCCTTCGGGGAGAATATGCATCTATGACCGCGGCAGGACCCCCCGCTGCCTGAATTCGGCCCGATGGTCCCCGGGATCCTGCGTTGAGGTAAGCTGTGGGTTCCCCATAAGGGATAGGAAACCGAACTGAGGTGGAGGAGAGGTCCCGCCTTTTTAACCTGTGGGTTTCCTGTCCCTGAGGGCGGATCCCTCTCTCTCCGTGGTGCCGTCATGGGGGTAAGAGAAATTAGGATTATTTAGTCTAGAAAAAAAAGACGACTGAGGGGCGATCTAATGACCATGTATAAGTATATAAGGGGACAATACAAATATCTCGCTGAGGATCTGTTTATACCAAGGAAGGTGACGGGCACAAGGGGGCATTCTCTGCGTCTGGAGGAGAGAAGGTTTTTCCACCAACATAGAAGAGGATTCTTTACTGTTAGGGCAGTGAGAATCTGGAATTGCTTGCCTGAGGAGGTGGTGATGGCGAACTCAGTCGAGGGGTTTGAGAGCGGCCTGGATGTCTTCCTGGAGCAGAACAACATTGTATCTTACAGTTATTAGATTCTTTAGAAGGACGTACAGTACAGACCTAAAGTTTGGACACACCTAATTTAAAGATTTTTTTCTATATTTTCATGACTTGCAGGCGAGGAATTGGCAGAATGACAGACGACCTTGGAAACGCATGAGCGACTGCAATATTTTGTTCTGAGGACTTTAGAAATGAATCTTCTCAATTTGTTACGGCAATCGTAGCTGGGCTCCTTTCTGGTAGGGGCGTGGAATTATCACTAAAATGAAGGACTCTCATTAAGCTTTCATAGCAGGCTCAGGGCATGACCGCTGCAGATACCAGGGTGCCGTGGACTGATTCTGTTGCCCAGCAGGAGCAAAAAAAATATTTCAGGAACATTTGTGGGGATCCATGAATGGGAATGAAAAGCAGTGGGGTTTAGGGAAATGTGCTGACGAGCATACAATTTTGAAAAAAATCAAAAGGGGGTAAAATTAGTTACATCAACTTTTATACCAGGGGCTGATAAAAAATGAAAAAAGGGGGGGGGGGGGATTTGTAACGAAAAGGAATTGTGAAAAGGGGACTGTGGACCTTGCTCCTGCCTCTGACTATTCACCAGTGACCACTGACTCCGCCACCATTGGGCTGTGGGATCCCACGGGGGAAGAAGAGTCATCACTGCCAGAGCAAAGCGGGATGTATGTCTGCTCCGTGGGGAACGTTCAGAGGGCCATTGTTTATTTTATACCTGCCTAGATTTAAAAAAAATATCTAGATCTAATCTAACATTAGGATTTTTTTTTGTAACTTTAAAAAAAAAAAAAAAAACTAAAGGCAAAGAATGAAGGAAATAAAAATGCTAAAATAAAAACTGTAATCTGACTAGGGAGATTAAGACTCAAGGGGAAGATTAGAAAATTGGAGAAGGGTTTATTGAAATGGAGCCAGAAATGTGATTTTTTTTCTCCTCTGACAGGACAGCACTTGGACGTAGTTATCAGTCTTCTCTTCCAGAGCAACTAGGATGGCATTCTAAGGGACGCTATACTGGAGTATCTGAGGAGGAAGAACCTCCTGACCCAGTATCAGCACGGGTTTACTAGGGACCGTTCATGTCAGACTCATCTGATCAGTTTCTATGAAGAGGTACCGTAAGTTCCAGACTGGACCAAGGGAACCCAGTGGACGTAGTGTATATGGACTTTTCAAAAGCTTTTGATACGGTGCCACACAAAAGGTTGATACATAAAATGAGAATAATGGGGATAGGGGAAAATATGTGTAAGCTGGCTCAGGGATAGGAAACAAAGGGTGGTTATTAATGGAGCACACTCGGACTGGGTAGCGGTTAGCAGTGGGGTACCACAGGGGTCAGTATTGGGCCCTCTTCTTTTTTTAACATATTTATTTAATGACCTTGTAGGGGGCATTCAGAGCAGAATTTCAATATTTGCAGATGACACTAAACTCTGCAGGGTAATCAATACAGAGGAGGACGATTTTATATTACAGGATGATTTATGTAAACTAGAAGCTTGGGCTGATAAATGGCAAATGAGCTTTAATGGGGATAAATGTAAGGTCATGCACTTGGGTAGAAGTAATAAGATGTATAATTATGTGCTTAATTCTAAAACTCTGGGCAAAACCGTCAATGAAAAAGACCTGGGTGTATGGGTGGATGACAAACTCATATTCAGGGGCCAGTGTCAGGCAGCTGCTACAAAGGCAAATAATATAATGGGATGCATTAAAAGAGGCATAGATGCTCATGAGGAGAATATAATTTTACCTCTATACAAGTCACTAGTTCGACCACACTTAGAATACTGTGCACAGTTCTGGTCTCTGGTGTATAAGAAAGACATAGCTGAACTGGAGCGGGTGCAGAGAAGAGCGACCAAGGTTATTAGAGGACTGGGGGGTCTGCAATACCAAGATAGGTTATTACACTGGGGGCTATTTAGTTTGGAAAAACGAAGACTAAGGGGTGATCTTATGTTAATGTATAAATATATGAGGGGACAGTACAAAGACCTTTCTGATGATCTTTTTAATCATAGACCTGAGACAGGGACAAGGGGGCATCCTCTACGTCTGGAGGAAAGAAGGTTTAGGCATAATAACAGACGCGGGTTCTTTACTGTAAGAGCAGTGAGACTATGGAACTCTCTGCCGTATGATGTTGTAATGAGTGATTCATTACTTAAACTTAAGAGGGGACTGGATACATTTCTGGAAAAGTATAATGTTATAGGGTATATACACTAGATTCCTTGATAGGGCGTTGATCCAGGGAACTAGTCTGATTGCCGAATGTGGAGTCGGGAAGGAATTTTTTTCCCCAAGGTGGAGCTTACTCTTTGCAACATGGGTTTTTTTGCCTTCCTCTGGATCAACATGTTAGGGCAGGTTAGGATCGGCTATGGGCTGAACTAGATGGACTTAAAGACTTCCTTCAACCTTAATAACCATGTTACTATCTTACAATGACAGAAGACAGTGGCACGGCCCAGACATCGCCAAACCAAAAAGTCAGGAGCCAATAGAAAAAATCCCTGAGGTTACCGGGTGCAGGCAGGCGGATCTTGGTGGGTGCCCTGCGCAAGGATCCGCCATTTTGCTTCAGGACAGGAAAGGGGGGGCAGGGATGGTGGATCCGGTACCAAGGTATCATGGGGGGCTGGGGAGATCATTATTCTTTAGTGATGAGCGAATATACTCGTTACTTGAGATTTCTCGAGCACGCTCGGGGGTCCTCCGAGTATTTTTTAGTGCTCGGAGATTTAGTTTCATCGCCGCAGCTGGATGATTTACATCTGTGAGCCAGCATAAGTACATGTGGGGGTTGCCTGGTTGCTAGAGAATCCCCACATGTAATCAAGCAGGCTAACAGATGTAAATCATTCAGCTGCGTTGAGGAAAACAATCTCCAAGCACTAAAAAACACTCGAGGACCCCCGAGCATGCTCGGGAAATCTCGAGTAACGAGTATACTCGCTCATCACTATTTTTCTTTCCTCTGACATGTTATATCATGTCAGAAGAGAGAGAAATTATTTTTACACCTGATCGCAAGGATTTTTTTGTGTGATCACCGTTATTCGTTGAGTAACGGCGATCACGTGATTGGGGACTGGAAAAACCAGCCCTAATCTTGTTCTCCAGGGTCTCAGAAACTGCCGGCAGCTGAAACCCCAGAGATTTTCCGACTCTGGGGGGGCACTAGTACCTTATTCCGATTATTCCCCAAGGTGATTGTTCTCCAACAATAGGGTCATTTGCACCCCCCCCCCCCAATGCTTTAGAGAAAAACAAAATGTGCCCCTTCCCCAAGGACACCATAGTTCAGTGGAAAACCATCCAGCCATTAATTTTCCCCAAATCTCTTCTCGCTTCTGCCCTGCGGTCCCAGAATGGTGCTGGAGGATGCTGCACCTAATGGTGGAGCACATAGAATAAAGACTGCAGGGCTAGATTACCGTCTGGTATGTCGTCATGGTCGTCTACGCCCCTCTTTACTACTCGTGGTCTGGCCTGACCATCCTGAGGGGTGCCCCACTCATCCGGAATGGCGCTGTGCTGGAACTGGACGATCACCTGCAGATTGGACACAGGACAGGAGTCAATGACTTTCACACAGCAGTGTTCTCAGCCTGGGCGGTCTGTGATCTGACAGCACTCGGACGAATGTTAATCAATAGGGCTGTTCACTAATCTTTTTTTTTCCCCCAAACCAAATGTCAGCAGAAAAAAAAAATTGCATCATGCACTAGTGTCTCTCATTTCGGACGGTACTCATTTATTCATGTGTATCCCAGAAGGATCAACCATAGAGCAGCGGACTGTTATGGACATACTGCAGGTCTTTAACTCAGGAAACTATATTTGGTCTTATCAATTTTAATAACTTCTGCTATGTAAAACGGATGCCATAAGCGTGATCTTTGTTTTTTTTAATGAAAAATTGACTTTTGTTTTGCGTTTGAATGAACTTGGCCTTATAGATGCTTCTCTGTATTGGAAAGGAAGAATATCTCCCCATATAAATCCCCCATATGTATCCCCTCGTGCACATGCTGCAGCCATGTGCGGCGCAGAAAGGTTCTCATAGCCAAGTTCACAGAAAATGTATGTGTGTATACATGGCTGACACAGACACTTCAGTACAGAAAGCCGGAGGAACGAGACCTACACACCGGCTCCTGATCGTCAGAAAAATAAAAAACAGTCATTAGCTGACTTATGGAGCGAAAAAAAAACTCCGTCTGCAATGGATTCATCGTATGGAGTGTGTCATAAAGCAGAGATTGTGCTGGCAGCATCTCAGATTCCACCATCACCCATAGCATGTGCCCCCTCCTGTGTATAGTGAGCTATACCAGCTATGCCCCTTATATTGCCTGCCAGTCTAATATGTCTGCCCCGCCCGAAAGTTACCCAACACAGGACTACAACTGCGATGTGCCCCCTCCTGTGTATAGTGAGCTGTACCAGTTATATCTGCCCCTTATATTGCCTGCCAGTCTAATATGTCTGCCCCGCCCGAAAGTTACCCAACAGAGGACTACAACCGCTATGTGCCCCCTCCTGTGCAGGATCCATCTGATGGCGGAAGTGAGCTATACCAGTTATATCTGCCCCTTATATTGCCTGCCAGTCTGTCTGCCCCGCCCGAAAGTTACCCAACACAGGACTACAACTGCGATGTGCCCCCTCCTGTGTATAGTGAGCTGTACCAGTTATATCTGCCCCTTATATTGCCTGCCAGTCTAATATGTCTGCCCCACCTGAAAGTTACCCAACACAGGACTACAACCGCTATGTGCCCCCTCCTGTGCAGGATCCATCTGATGGCGGAAGTGAGCTGTACCAGTTATATCTGCCCCTTATATTGCCTGCCAGTCTAATATGTCTGCCCCGCCCGAAAGTTACCCAACACAGGACTACAACCGCTATGTGCCCCCTCCTGTGTATAGTGAGCTATACCAGTTATATCTGCCCCTTATATTGCCTGCCAGTCTAATATGTCTGCCCCGCCCGAAAGTTACCCAACACAGGACTACAACCGCTATGTGCCCCCTCTTGTGCAGGATCCATCTGATGGCGGAAGTGAGCTGTACCAGTTATATCTGCCCCTTATATTGCCTGCCAGTCTAATATGTCTGCCCCGCCCGAAAGTTACCCAACACAGGACTACAACCGCTATGTGCCCCCTCCTGTGCAGGATCCATCTGATGGCGGAAGTGAGCTATACCAGTTATATCTGCCCCTTATATTGCCTGCCAGTCTAATATGTCTGCCCCGCCCGAAAGTTACCCAACACAGGACTACAACCGCTATGTGCCCCCTCCTGTGCAGGATCCATCTGATGGCGGAAGTGAGCTATACCAGTTATATCTGCCCCTTATATTGCCTGCCAGTCTGTCTGCCCCGCCCGAAAGTTACCCAACACAGGACTACAACCGCTATGTGCCCCCTCCTGTGCAGGATCCATCTGATGGCGGAAGTGAGCTATACCAGTTACAGTGGGGCAAAAAAGTATTTAGTCAGTCAGCAATAGTGCAAGTTCCACCACTTAAAAAGATGAGAGGCATCTGTAATTTACATCATAGGTAGACCTCAACTATGGGAGACAAACTGAGAAAAAAAAATCCAGAAAATCACATTGTCTGTTTTTTTGACATTTTATTTGCATATTATGGTGGAAAATAAGTATTTGGTCAGAAACAAAATTTCATCTCAATACTTTGTAATATATCCTTTGTTGGCAATGACAGAGGTCAAACGTTTTCTGTAAGTCTTCACAAGGTTGCCACACACTGTTGTTGGTATGTTGGCCCATTCCTCCATGCAGATCTCCTCTAGAGCAGTGATGTTTTTGGCTTTTCGCTTGGCAACACGGACTTTCAACTCCCTCCAAAGGTTTTCTATAGGGTTGAGATCTGGAGACTGGCTAGGCCACACCAGGACCTTCAAATGCTTCTTACGAAGCCACTCCTTCGTTGCCCTGGCGGTGTGCTTTGGATCATTGTCATGTTGAAAGACCCAGCCACGTTTCATGTTCAATGCCCTTGCTGATGGAAGGAGGTTTGCACTCAAAATCTCACGATACATGGCCCCATTCATTCTTTCATGTACCCGGATCAGTCGTCCTGGCCCCTTTGCAGAGAAACAGCCCCAAAGCATGATGTTTCCACCACTATGCTTTACAGTAGGTATGGTGTTTGATGGATGCAACTCAGTATTCTTTTTCCTCCAAACACGACAAGTTGTGTTTCTACCAAACAGTTCCAGTTTGGTTTCATCAGACCATAGGACATTCTCCCAAAACTCCTCTGGATCATCCAAATGCTCTCTAGCAAACTTCAGACGGGCCCGGACATGTACTGGCTTAAGCAGTGGGACACGTCTGGCACTGCAGGATCTGAGTCCATGGTGGCGTAGTGTGTTACTTATGGTTGGCCTTGTTACATTGGTCCCAGCTCTCTGCAGTTCATTCACTAGGTCCCCCCGCGTGGTTCTGGGATTTTTGCTCACCGTTCTTGTGATCATTCTGACCCCACGGGGTGGGATTTTGCGTGGAGCCCCAGATCGAGGGAGATTATCAGTGGTCTTGTTTGTCTTCCATTTTCTAATTATTGCTCCCACTGTTGATTTCTTCACTCCAAGCTGGTTGGCTATTGCAGATTCAGTCTTCCCAGCCTGGTGCAGGGCTACAATTTTGTTTCTGGTGTCCTTTGACAGCTCTTTGGTCTTCACCATAGTGGAGTTTGGAGTCAGACTGTTTGAGGGTGTGCACAGGTGTCTATTTATACTGATAACAAGTTTAAACAGGTGCCATTACTACAGGTAATGAGTGGAGGAAAGAGGAGACTCTTAAAGAAGAAGTTACAGGTCTGTGAGAGCCAGAAATCTTGATTGTTTGTTTCTGACCAAATACTTATTTTCCACCATAATATGCAAAAAAAATTATAAAAAAACAGACAATGTGATTTTCTGGATTTTTTTTTCTCAGTTTGTCTCCCATAGTTGAGGTCTACCTATGATGTAAATTACAGACGCCTCTCATCTTTTTAAGTGGTGGAACTTGCACTATTGCTGACTGACTAAATACTTTTTTGCCCCACTGTATATCTGCCCCTTATATTGCCTGCCAGTCTAATATGTCTGCCCCGCCCGAAAGTTACCCAACACAGGACTACAACCGCTATGTGCCCCCTCCTGTGCAGGATCCATCTGATGGCGGAAGTGAGCTATACCAGTTATATCTGCCCCTTATATTGCCTGCCAGTCTAATATGTCTGCCCCACCTGAAAGTTACCCAACACAGGACTACAACCGCTATGTGCCCCCTCCTGTGCAGGATCCATCTGATGGCGGAAGTGAGCTGTACCAGTTATATCTGCCCCTTATATTGCCTGCCAGTCTAATATGTCTGCCCCGCCCGAAAGTTACCCAACACAGGACTACAACCGCTATGTGCCCCCTCCTGTGCAGGATCCATCTGATGGCGGAAGTGAGCTATACCAGTTATATCTGCCCCTTATATTGCCTGCCAGTCTAATATGTCTGCCCCGCCCGAAAGTTACCCAACACAGGACTACAACCGCTATGTGCCCCCTCCTGTGCAGGATCCATCTGATGGCGGAAGTGAGCTATACCAGTTATATCTGCCCCTTATATTGCCTGCCAGTCTAATATGTCTGCCCCGCCCGAAAGTTACCCAACACAGGACTACAACTGCGATGTGCCCCCTCCTGTGCAGGATCCATCTGATGGCGGAAGTGAGCTATACCAGTTATATCTGCCCCTTATATTGCCTGTCAGTTTAATATGTCTGCCCCGCCTGAAAGTTACCCAACACAGGACTACAACTGCGATGTGCCCCCTCCTGTGCAGGATCCATCTGATGGCGGAAGTGAGCTATACCAGTTATATCTGCCCCTTATATTGCCTGCCAGTCTAATATGTCTGCCCCGCCCAAAAGTTACCCAACACAGGATTACAACCGCTATGTGCCCCCTCCTGTGCAGGATCCATCTGATGGCGGAAGTGAGCTATACCAGTTATATCTGCCCCTTATATTGCCTGCCAGTCTAATATGTCTGCCCCGCCTGAAAGTTACCCAACACAGGACTACAACCGCTATGTGCCCCCTCCTGTGCAGGATCCATCTGATGGCGGAAGTGAGCTATACCAGTAAAATCTGCCCCTTATATTGCCTGCCAGTCTAATATGTCTGCCCCGCCCGAAAGTTACCCAACACAGGACTACAACCGCTATGTGCCCCCTCCTGTGCAGGATCCATCTGATGGCGGAAGTGAGCTGTACCAGTTATATCTGCCCCTTATATTGCCTGCCAGTCTAATGTGTCTGCCCCGCCCGAAAGTTACCCAACACAGGACTACAACTGCTATGTGCCCCCTTATGGCTCCGGTAGTTGACGACATGGTTAAACTAGCCTGCCCTATCATACGTGAACAGGACGTTGGGGCTCGCCTGTCTTGCGGGATTGGCGCATTTTTCTAGGTCAGTTTCCTCATGATGGGAAGAGATCGCTGCAGGGATCGGAGGGCATTACACACCTTAGGATTGTGCATCACAATAGTCTCTCCTCCCGGGAACTCCAACCTCCGATGCCACTGATTACTGCTCACAGCTTTCTTGTACTCCATCTGTACAAAACACAACCACAATTATTATGGTCTAGGCGATCATATGCTCTGAAGGCCAACGATTCTGCTCATCCTGCGCATTCTTATCAGAAGACCAGAGCCACAGACAAGATACACACTGACCGTATAGGATTACATGCAAATGCCATTCACTGTGTGATAACTATGGGAACAGAAATGGTGGCTGATACTTACTAACATCATTTGTATAAAACATCAAGAGCTGAATACAGAGCAAGGACCTGGACCAGTAGAGGGGCTCTTCCACCAACTAAGAAGCTGGACAATACTGGACAGTCCAAAATCGAGGACCTAGATTTTCTGGGGAGAACTTTCCTCTACTACACGAGTTTGGTAAGGGAACACTCTAGGCTTCAGGAACCCGTTACTATAGATCATGTGTCTAAGATTTAATTGATTAGGTTGATATGTATGATGTGTATCCCTCATCTCTCCTCTCCATCTGATGGATGATGTTATGTATCCCACATCTCTCCTCTCCATCTGATGGATGATGTAGTGTGTAACCCTCATCTCTCCTCTCCATCTGATGGATGATGTAGTGTGTAACCCTCATCTCTCCTCTCCATCTGATGGATGATGTAGTGTGTAACCCTACTCTCTCCTCTCCATCTGATGGATGATGTGGTGTGTAACCCTCATCTCTCCTCTCCATCTGAGGCAGGATTAGGTGTGTAACCCTCATCTCTCCTCTCCATCTGATGGATGATGTGGTATGTATCCCTCATCTCTCCTCTCCATCTGAGGCAGGATTAGGTGTGTAACCCTCATCTCTCCTCTCCATCTGAGGCAGGATTAGGTGTGAAACCCTCATCTCTCCTCTCCATCTGATGGATGATGTGGTGTATATCCCTCATCTCTCCTCTCCATCTGAGGCAGGATTAGGTGTGTAACCCTCATCTCTCCTCTCCATCTGATGGATGATCTGGTGTTTAGGCCCGAACTCTCCTCTTCATCTAACGGCAGGGCCTAGTGTGTAACCCTCATCTCTCCCTCCACCTGACTTCTGTATCTGGTGTGCTCCTAATTCTAAATCAGTTTGGCCACTGTGTAATAATATATAAAGAAACCTGAATGGGATGATCTGGAAATCTCTCGAGTACATCGGTGGGCACGGCCTGGTCACAACTTTCTCAGGCATGCTACTGACTTCAATATCACAAATTTGTGAATATTTTCATATAAAATGAAAAAATGTCCAACATTCAAATGCAAGGCTGTGTCTTCTGTTCTGTGGGATAAAATACGGCAATGAGAGATTTCCAAATAATTGCATTCTGGTTTTCTGCACATTTTACACGGCGGAAAGTCGTAGTTATTTATCGGTAATGGTATTTTTCGGAGCCCAGGAAACATACAGTCTAGAACACGTGAAGTCATTATTGCCCTCTACTCCTCTTTGGTCAGACCTCATCTGGAATACTGGGTCCAGTTTTGGGCACCACATAGACATCAACAAACTCGAGCAAGTTCAGAGAAGAGCGACTAGAATGGTGACCGGTCTGCAAACCATGTCCTATGAGGAACGGTTACAGGATTTGGGAATGTTTAGCTGCAGAAAAGAAGACTGAGAAGAGACTTAATAGCTGTCTACAAATATCTCCAGGGCGGTCACAGAGTAGAAGGATCATCTTTATTCTCATTTGCACAAGGAAAGACTAGAAGCAATGGGATGAAACTGAATGGGAGAAGACACAGATTAGATATTAGAAAAAACTTTTTGACAGTGAGGGTGATCAGTGAGTGGAACAGGCTGCGACGAGAGGTGGTGAGTTCTCCTCCAATGGAAGTCTTCAGAGGCTGGACAGACATCTGTCTAGGATGATTTAGAGAATCCTGCTTTGAGCCGGGGGTTGGACCAGATGACCCAGGAGGTCCCTTCCAGCTCTACCATGCTATGATCCTAAGTAACTACAGCTTTATTCGGTCTCCTATGACAGCACCAAGAGACAATTACAAAGAGGTAATAACTGCCTTAAGGAGGGACTACAGCCTGCAGCACTCCTACACCAAAGGTGAGATATATTCTATAATCATTATAAAAGGTGGAAGGAGAAGACCAAGTACAGTTTGGTCCATATATACAGTCATGGCCAAAATAATTGACACCCCTGCAATTCTGTCAGATAATACTCAGTTTCTTCCTGAAAATGATTGCAATCACAAATTCTTTGGTTTTATTATCTTCATTTAATTTGTCTTAAAGGGAACCTGTCACCCCGTTTTTTTCAGAATGAGATATAAATACTGTTAAATAGGGCCTGCGCTGTTCGTTACTATAGTGTATGTAGTGTACCCTGATTCCCCACCTATGCTGAGAAATACATTACCAAAGTCGCCGTTTTCGCCTGTCAATCAGGCTGGTCTGGTCAGGTGGGCGTGGTGACATCGCTCTTTTCTTCCCCAGCTTTCCGTTGGTGGCGTAGTGGTGTGCGCATGTCGCAGTGACGAATCCACTGCGCGCACGTGAAGAAGCAGCGCGCGATCTGCGCTATTACCCCCTGTCATCGGTGGGCGCAGTAGAGATCGCGGCGGCCATTTTCCCAAAGCCGAGTTTGCATCTCGGCTTTGGGAAAATGGCCGCCGCGAGTTTGCATCTCGGCTTTGGGAAAATGGCCGCCGCGATCTCTTCTGCGCACGCGCGGCATCCCGCGGCCATTTTCCTGAAGCCCCGTGCAGCAGAGCACTCCATCTGCGCACGCGCGGCCCCAGGAAGATGGCCGTCCCCACCGATGACAGGGGGTAATAGCGCAGATCGCGCGCTGCTTCTTCACGTGCGCACAGTGGATTCGTCACTGCGACATGCGCACACCACTACGCCACCAACGGAAAGCTGGGGAAGAAAAGAGCGATGTCACCACGCCCACCTGACCTTACCAGCCTGATTGACAGGCGAAAACGGCAACTTTGGTAATGTATTTCTCAGCATAGGTGGGGAATCAGGGTACACTACATACACTATAGTAACGAATAGCGCAGGCCCTATTTAACAGTATTTATATCTCATTCTGAAAAAACGGGGTGACAGGTTCCCTTTAAATGAAAAAACACAAAAGAGAATGAAGCAAAAACCAAAACATTGATCATTTCACACAAAACTCCAAAAATGGGCCAGACAAAAGTATTGGCACTCTCAGCCTAATACTTGGTTGCAAAACCTTTAGCCAAACTAACTGCGACCAACCACTTCCGGTAACCATCAATGAGTTTCTTACAAAGCTCTGCTGGAATTTTAGACCATTCTTCTTTGGCAAACTGCTCCAGGTCCCTGATATTTGAAGGGTGCCTTCTCCAAACTGCCATTTTTAGATCTTTCCACAGGTGTTCTATGGGATTCAGGTCTGGACTCATTGCTGGCCACCTTAGAAGTCTCCAGTGCTTTCTCTCAAACCATTTTCTAGTGCTTTTTGAAGTGTGTTTTGGGTCATTGTCCTGCTGGAAGACCCATGACCTCTGAGGGAGACTCAGCTTTCTCACACTGTTGGTCGTCTTCAGACTTCATAATGCCATGCACACGGTCAAGCAGTCCAGTGCCAGAGGCAGCAAAGCAACCCCAAAACATCAGGGAACCTCCGCCATGTTTGACTGTAGGGACCGTGTTCTTTGAATGCCTCTTTTTTTCTCCTGTAAACTCTATGTTGATGCCTTTGCCCAAAAAGCTCTACTTTTGTCTCATCTGACCAGAGAACATTCTTCCAAAACGTTTTAAGCCTTTTTAGGTAAGTTTTGGCAAACTCCAGCCTGGCTTTTTTATGTCTCGGGGTAAGAAGTGGGGTCTTCCTGGGTCTCCTACCATACAGTCCCTTTTCATTCAGACGCCGACGGATAGTACGGGTTGACACTGTTGTACCCTCGGATTGCAGGGCAGCTTGAACTTGTTTGGATGTTAGTCGAGGTATGACAACGAAACCATCGTTTGGGCGCATAATAATAATTTTTATTTATATAGCGCCAACATATTCCGCAGCGCTTTACAGTTTAACAGTTTCAAACACAAAAGTCATAAGTAACAACGTTAAAAATACAATAATTAAAGCAAAATAAGACGACCCTGCTCGTGAGAGCTTACAATCTACAATGAGGTGGGGGAGATGCAAAGTACAGGTGTGTATTTACAATGATGTATTTACAATCATGGTCCAGCCATCTTCAGGGGTTGGGGATAGATGGAGATAGTGAATGGGCTACACACACACACAAACATAACATAACTTTGATTAGTGAACGTGATAGGCCGCTCTGAACAAATGTGTTTTGAGCGAGCGCCTAAAACTATGCAAATTGTGGATGGCCCTAATATCTTGGGGTAGAGCATTCCAGAGGATATGCGCATGGCAGAGCTCGGAAGGGAATGAGCGCCGTTTGGAATGCAGACTTAGATGGATTGATCTATAGTTGTCACACAACATTCGCACAATCTTGCGTTGAAATCTCTTGTCAATTTTTCTTTTCCGTCCACATCTAGGGAGGTTAGCCACAGTGCCATGGGCTTTACACTTCTTGATGACACTGCGCACAGTAGACACAGGAACATTCAGGTCTTTGGAGATGGACTTGTAGCCTGGAGATTGCTCATGCTTCCTCACAATTTGGTTTCTCAAGTCCTCGGACAGTTCTTTGGTCTTCTTTCTTTTCTCCATGCTCAATGTGGTCACACAAGGACACAGGACAGAGGCTGAGTCAACTTTAATCCATGTCAACTGGCTGCAAGTGTGATTTAGTTATTGCCAACACCTGTTAGGTGCCACAGGGAAGTTACAGGTGCTGTTAATTACACAAATTAGAGAAGCATCACATGATTTTTCGAACAGTGCCAATACTTTTGTCCACCCCTTTTTTATGTTTGGTGTGGAATTATATCCAATTTGGCTTTAGGAAAATTCTTTTTGTGTTTTTTCATTTAAGACAAATTAAATGAAGATAATAATAACAAACAATTTGTGATTGCAATCATTTTCAGGAAGAAACTGAGTATTATCTGACAGAATTGCAGGGGTGTCAATACTTTTGGCCATGACTGTATTTGGAAAGAGACAACATTTTTCTAATTTCGGCTATAGACATTACCACAATGAATTTTAACCCCTTAAGCCCCAAGGGTGGTTTGCACGTTAATGACCGGGACAATTTTTACAATTCTGACCACTGTCCCTTTATGAGGTTATAACTCTGGAGCTTCAACGGATCCCAGTGATTCTGACATTGTTTTCTCATGACATATTGTACTTCATGACAGTGGTAAAATTTCTTTGATATTACCTGCGTTTATTTGTGAAGAAAACAGAAATTTGGCGAAAATTTCACAATTTTCCAACTTTGAATTTTCATGCCCTTAAATCACAGAGATATGTCACACAAAATAGTTAATAAGTAACATTTCCCACATGTCTACTTTACATCAGAACAATTTTGGAACCAAAAATTTTTTTTTTTAGGGAGTTATAAGGGTTAAAAGTTGACCAGCAATTTCTCATTTTTACAACACCATTTTATTTTAGGGACCACATCTCATTTGAAGTCACTTTGAAGGGTCTATATGATAGAAAATAACCAAGTGTGACACCATTCTAAAAACTACACCCCTCAAGGTGCTCAAAACCACATTCAAGAAGTTTATTAACCCTTCAGGTGTTTCACAGGAATTTTTGGAATGTTTAAAAAAAAATGAACATTTAACTTTTTTTTAACAAAAATTTACTTCAGCTCCAATTTGTTTTATTTTAGCAAGGGTAGAAGGAGAAAATGGACCCCAAAAGTTGTTGTACAATTTGTCCTGAGTACGCTGATACCCCATATGTGGGGGTAAACCACTGTTTGGGCGCATGGCAGAGCTCGAAAGGGAAGGAGCGCCGTTTGACTTTTCAATGCAAAATTGACAGGAATTGAGATCGGACGCCATGTTGCGTATGGAGAGCCACTGATGTGCCTAAACATTGAAACCCCCCACAAGTGACACCATTTTGGAAAGTAGACCCCCTAAGGAACTTATCTAGATGTGTGGTGAGCACTTTGACCCATTAAGTGATTCACAGAAGTTTATAACGCAGAGCCGTAAACAAATTTTTTTTTTCCACAAAAATTATTTTTTAGCCCCCAGTTTTATATTTTCCCAAGGGTAACAGGAGAAATTGGACCCCAAAAGTTGTTGTCCAATTTGTCCTGAGTACGCTGACACCCCATATGTTGGGGTAAACCCCTGTTTGGGCACACGGGAGAGCTTGGAAGGGAAGGAGCACTGTTTTACTTTTTCAACGCAGAATTGGCTGGAATTGAGATCGGACGCCATGTCGCGTTTGGAGAGCCCCTGATGTGCCTAAACAGTGGAAACCCCCCAATTATAACTGAAACCCTAACCCAAACACTCCCCTAACCCTAATCTCAACTGTAACCCTAACCACACCTCTAACCATAACCCTAACCCTATTCCCAACCGTAAATGTAATCCAAACCCTAGCCCTAACACTAACCCTGATGGGAAAATGGAAATAAATACATTTTATTATTTTTCCCTAACTAAGGGGGTAATAAAGGGGGGTTTGATTTACTTTTATAGCGGGTTTTTTAGCGGATTTTTAGGATTGGCAGCCGTCACACACTAAAAGATGCTTTTTATTGCAAAAAATATTTTTTGCGTTACCACATTTTGAGAGCTATAATTTTTCCATATTTTGGTCCACAGAGTCATGTGAAGTCTTGTTTTTTGCGGGACGAGTTGACGTTTTTATTGGTAACATTTTCGGGCACGTGACATTTTTTGATCACTTTTTATTCCGATTTTTGTGAGGCAGAATGACCAAAAACCAGCTATTCATGAATTTCTTTTGGGGGGGGAGGGCGTTTATACCGTTCCACGTTTGGTAAAATTGATATAGCAGTTTTATTCTTCGGGTCAGTACAATTACAGCGACACCTCATTTATATCATTTTTATGTTTTGACGCTTTTATACGATAAAAACTATTTTATAGAAAAAATAATTATTTTTGCATCGCTTTATTCTGAGGACTATAACTTTTATTTTTTCGCTGATGATGCTGTATGGAGGCTCGTTTTTTGCGGGATAAGATGACGTTTTCTGCGGTACCCAGGAACAGCGTCCAAACCCTGACTGTGGTCAATGCAGGTATATAAGTTCTCGACGTCGGCTGTCACAAAAATGGTGCCAGGGTCCACAAGGATGCCATCGACCCTCGACAGGACGTCCGTGGTGTCTCTTACATACGAGGGTAGGGTTTCCACTAAGGGCTTTAGGTAGTAGTCAATGAATTGACAAATAGGGTGACAAATACCATCAATCCCAGACACAATAGGACGACCCGGTGGGTTTCCCATCATGTGAGTCAGATTCGCTGTTATTATTATTTTGTTTTTAATTGTTATTATTTTCTGTTTTCTTATTATCAGTAATATTTTATGGACCTTATTTTGACCCGTCCGACCCTTCATGGACTTAGTTAACTTATATTCCTGCCATCCACAAGCAAGTACATCGCACGCCGGATTAAGAACGGGCTGGCCACTACACGAGCGGACTGCACAAGTACCGATACAGCAGCTCTTTGAGATTTTTTCTATTATGCAAAAATCACTCCATGTATGTTTACTCTGTACACTACCAATGATGCTGTAACAATGTATAGATATATTTTCTGGGTCTGCTCGCTATGGTAGCCTGTTCTCTTACGTGGCCGTGCGCATCGCGCTGCATATGGCCGGCTCAGGCATGTGGGCGGGCGTCTTTTCACCTGGTGTGCCTGCTCCGGGATTCTCTTCCGGCGCCTGCGCACTTAGGCTGACGCCTTGTCTCCATGCCAGGACCCTGCCGTTGCAGTGCGCTTGCGCCGCGATTATTGGCCGGCTTCACCCATGTGACTGGGGTCGGGGGGGGGTTATCTTAAGGTCCTGTTCGCCTTCACTCCTCATCCCCTTGAGAAAGCGGCGTGTAGCGCCGCAAAACGCGCGTCGCTCTCTGGCTGCGCCCTTCCCTCCTCATCCCTCCTGCGGTAAGCCCACTTGTCTTCTTTACTAATTTGCCCTCAATACTTATTGTATGCACTTTGTTACCCCTACGTTAGGGATGGATTTTTCATGGTATATAGTACATTCATGTCTACATGGGCTTGGTCACTAAATATTTTTATAGGGCTCACACTTTACCCTGCTTGTTTGGGCTACCATGCACGGTCAGTGAGGGGTGTTGTGGGGAGGTGGTTTCCCCTTCACATATTTATTGGAAATGTCTTTACCCTGACTTATTACTGCTTGTCAATTTTAATGTTTTGTAATAATAAAAATAATTGTTTATATCTAATTCCATGTTTTGCTCCTTGTTCTCCGGGTTCTATATGAAATTTGTGGAGCGGATTTAATCCGTCTGGGGGCTCATTATTTCTTTGTACCTTTTCCCAGACTGTCGTCATGTTTTTGGGATTTTGCATATTATTAGATATACACTGTGTGCAGAATTATTAGGCAAGTTGTATTTGGATCACATGATACTTTTTTTATACATGTTGTCCTACTCAACGGGCTCTGAAAAGTCCACAATTGTGAGATGTCTTGTAGAGGGAAGCAGCAGTCTTGAAATTGCCAAACTTTTGAAGCGTGATCATCGAACAATCAAGTGTTTCATGGCAAATAGCCAACAGGGTCGCAAGAAGCGTGTTGGGCAAAAAAGGCGCAAAATAACTGCCCATGAATTGAGGAAAATCAAGCGTGAAGCTGCCAAGATGCCATTTGCCACCAGTTGTGCCATATTTCAGAGCTGCAACGTTACTGGAGTAACAAAAAGCACAAGGTGTGCGATACTCAGGGACACGGCCAAGGTAAGGAAGGCTGAAAAACGACCACCTCTGTACAAGAAACATAAGATAAAACATCAAGACTGGGCCAAGAAATATCTTAAGACTGACTGTTCAAAGGTTTTCTGGACTGATGAAATGAGAGTGACTCTTGATGGACCAGATGGACGGGCCAGAGGCTGGATCAGTAAAGGGCAGAGAGCTCCACTCCGACGCCAGCAAGGTGGAGGTGGGGGACTGGTATGGGCTGGGATCAAAGATGAACTTGTGGGACCTTTTTGGGTTAAGGATGGAGTGAAGCTCAACTCCCAGACCTACTGCCAGTTTCTGGAAGACAACATCTTCAAGCAGTGGTACAGGAAGAAGTCGGTATCGTTCAAGAAAAACATTATTTTCATGCAGGACAATGCTCCATCACATGCCTCCAACTACTCCACAGCGTGGCTGGCCAGTAAAGGTCTCAAAGAAGAAAAATAATGACATGGCCCCCTTGTTCCCCTGATCTGAACCCCATGGAGAACCTGTGGTCCCTCATAAAATGTGAGATCTACAGGGAGGGCAGGGTGGATAAAAATCAATGTTTTAAAAAATAAATAAAAAAATAAATAAAATAATTTAAAAAAAAAAATCGGATTTTTTTTATTTAAATCGGATTTTTTTTTATTTAAATCGGATTTTTTTCAATAAACTGCTTTTTGAGGAAAATATTTTACCATCCAAAGGTTCTTCCATCATGAGATAAAGCTGAGTTGTTTAACTCAGTAGAATAAAGGCTGTATATGTGTAACATTCACAATGCCATGCTCTTCCAGAGGTTTCTGTAGGATTAGTGGGCAGTTTCTCTCCTATATTATCACAGACGCTCGCTTTACTTACGCAGTTCTCAAAACTGAATTTGACTCCGCAGAGGTCCCAGCCTCTTCTTCACGGCAAAAATGTTACAACATGAACAGAGTTGAGAAAAAGACCTTAATCCTATTGTTCTACAAACCTATGAATACAGAATCAACCCCTTCAGTGCCAAGTCCAAGAAGTTAGACAATATGTTTCTGATTGTTTGGAGTGGAATAGATCTGCACAACACAAGAAGAATGTGAATCTAAGTGTGAGGAGGAGGAAGGGCAAGCAGACAAGAAAATGAAAGTGAAACTTTGAGCACAATACTGCAGCATAGCCACAGACAGACAAGTCTGGATCTGTTTGTGTGCACGATCTGAGGTTTATTACATTCTTTCCTTATAATGGCAGCAGGCCGCAAAAGAGACCCAGTTTGGGAATATTTTCATGAAGCTCCTTCGCCTATCGGTAAGGCAGGCATGCGTGCAAAATGCAAACGATGCAACAAAGAGATGC
Organism: Ranitomeya imitator; assembly: GCF_032444005.1. Taxonomy (NCBI): domain Eukaryota; kingdom Metazoa; phylum Chordata; class Amphibia; order Anura; family Dendrobatidae; genus Ranitomeya; species Ranitomeya imitator. The sequence continues at coordinate 634,417,750 of NC_091283.1, read as the reverse complement.
AAGGCCTGGTGGCGCGAATGAGGCAACATCATGAGAAGTGCGGTGATGAAGATGACCAAAGAAACACTTCTGAACAGGCAGGATCTTCAGGTTGGTAAACATTTTTATTGAATCCTATTTCTAAAGACTGAACTGTCATGTGTGAGAAAAATTATATTTCTTATTATTACTGCATGTTACTGTCATTTGGTACAGTTATGAAGAAAAGCAAATATTCATTTTGGGGCAGTGATGTGTTGTGTACAATAAGCAGAAATTGTATAAACAATAAAATAACAGCATTGACTTTTTTTGTTTAGGGGAATTCATGGATTCTGGAAACTATCCACCTCCAATATCACCATCATCCTGTTCTACAGTTTCAGAGTTATCCATCCAGGATAGTGCTTCATTAGCAGCAGCATCATCATCATCAGACACCCACAGCCACATATCACCATCACCCAAAAGGAAGAAAAAACCTTTACCTCCTGGAACCACCATAGATACATTTGTGATAAGATCTAGCAGATAAGAAAAAGAGTTGATTGATGAAAAAATTGCCCAGTTTATTTATGCAACGAACTCTTCTTTCCGTCTGACGGAGAACCCACATTTCATTAATATGGTTCAGTCACTGAGACCAGGGTACAGTCCACCCAGCAGAGCTGATGTTGCAGGGAAACTGCTGGATCAAGTGTATGACAGAGAAATGGAGCAATGTGCAACAGCTCTGGAGGGTAAAATTGTTAACCTAAGTATTGATGGGTGGAGTAATGTCCACAATGATCCTATTGTATGTGCTTGTATAACAGCAGAAGAAGGTAAAGTCTTCCTTGCACAAACAACTGATACGTCAGGAAATGCACACACAGCAGAATACTTACAAGAAGTGGCAGTAAAAGCTATAACGACATGTGAACAAAAATTCAAATGTCTAGTACGCAGTTTGGTCACTGACAATGCTGCAAACGTATCCAAGATAAGAAGAGATTTAGAAGAGCAGGGAGGGAATACAAAGCTGCTAATAACATATGGTTGCAGTGCTCATTTGCTGCACCTCTTAGCCAAAGACTTAAGTGTTCCAGAAATAAAGGCTAATGTTGTTGAAATTGCTAAATACTTCAGTAATAATCATTTTGCTGCAGCAGCTCTGAAAAGGATGGGTGGAACCAAGCTAACGCTCCCACAAGATGTTAGATGGAACTCTGTGGTGGACTGTTTTGAGCAGTATATCAAAAACTGGCCTATTCTGATGACACTTTGTGAAGAAAATCGAGATAAAATAGATGGCACTGTCACGGCCAAAATCCTCAACATTGGGCTTAAGAGAAATGTTGACCATATGCTGAGCTTCCTGAAAACCATCTCTCAAGCTTTAAAAAAAATACAGAAAAATAGCTGTTTTATTGCGGATGCTGTTGAAATTTGGAAGGAACTGAGTGAACACTTAAAAACAGAACTACACATGGACAGAATTAAATTACAAGCAGTAAACAAACGAATGGGACAAGCACTGACTCCAGCTCATTTTTTGGCAAATATTGTCAATATCCAATATCAGGGTCAAAACCTAAGTGCTGAGGAAGAGGAGTTAGCTATGACATGGGTATCCAGCAATCATCCATCTTTAATGCCAACTATAATAAACTTCAGAGCTAAGGGGGAACCATTCAAGAAATATATGTTTGCTGAAGATATTTTAAGGAAGGTCACACCAGTAAACTGGTGGAAGTCACTTAAGCGCTTGGATTTAGAGACTGTTCAAGTAATGATTTCACTTTTAACAGCAGTAGCTTCTTCTGCAGGCGTTGAAAGAATATTCTCTTCCTTTGGACTCATTCATTCTAAATTGAGAAATCGGTTGGGACCCAATAAAGCAGGAAAGCTTGTTTTTCTTTTCCAGATTATGAATAGGAACAAAGAAGAAGATGATGATGAAGATGACGACAAGTGAGGTACAGCGGACAGCAGAGACAGTAGTATTTAAGTTTTTCATGTGTCGGCTGGGCTGACAGTCTAAGTTTCTTATAATATATATATATTTTGTTTAGCCAAACTAGTTAACAAACATGGATGTTTGTTTAAGCAAATAACTTATGCTGTAATGTTGTTATTGTTTCAGTTGAATAAATCTATTTAAATTGTTATTAAGGTCAGGATTATTTTTCTCCTTCCTAAGTACAACAGAACAGTGGTGTCCAAATATGAATGATTAACCCATTAAACTGGGGAGAAAAAAGTAATATAAAAAGTGATTCTAAAAATCTTCATCTACTTGCATGTTAAAGTAGCAAGAACTAGTTTAGGTAGAAACTTTGATTTAAATCACTGATTTAAATCAAGCCTTACTTACTAGTGATTTAAATCAGTTAGATTTAAATCAAATCCACCCTGAGGGCGTTAGAACAGTCCACCTCTCGGCACAGTGTCTGGAGGCTGTGGGGGCTGCTGCACGCAATGTTGGTTGTAGAGAGATCAAGCAGCTGACAGAATCTATGGATGGAGGCTGCTGAGTGTCATCATAAAGAAAGGTGGCTATATTGGTCACTAATCATTTGGGGTTTTGTTTTTGCATGTCAAATGTTTATTTCTAAATTTTGTGCAGTGATATTGGTTTACCTGGTGAAAATAAACAAGTGAGATGGGAATATATTTGGTTTTCAGTATCACCTCTATGCTGATGACACACAGATGTACATCTCTGGACCAGATATCACCTCCCTACTAACTAGAATCCCTCAATGTCTGTCCATTATTTCATCCTTCTTCTCCGCTAGATTTCTGAAACTTAACATGGACAAAACAGAATTCATCATCTTTCCCCCATCTCACGCGACCCCCCCCAACGAACCTATCCATTACAGTAAATGGCTGCCCACTCTCCCCAGTCCCACAAGCTCGCTGTCTTGGGGTAATCCTTGATGCTGATCTCTCCTTCAAACCACATATCCAAGCCCTTTCCACTTCCTGCCGACTTCAACTCAAAAATATTTCACGAACCCTTTCATTCCTCAACCAAGATTCTGCAAAAACCCTAGTCCATGCCCTCATCATCTCCCGCCTTGACTACTGCAACCTCCTGCTCTGTAGCCTCCCCTCTAACACTCTCGCACCCCTCCAATCTATTCTAAACTCTGCTGCCCGACTAATCCACCTGTCCCCCTGCTATTCCCCGGCCTCTCCCCTCTGTCAATCCCTTCACTGGCTCCCCATTGCCCAGAAACTCCACTACAAAACCCTAACCATGACGTACAAAGCCATCCACAACCTGTCTCCTCCATACATCTGTGACCTCGTCTCCTGGTACTTTCCTGCACGCAACCTCCGATCCTCACAAGATCTCCTTCTCTACTCCCCTCTTATCTCCTCTTCCCACAATCGTATACAAGATCTCTCTCAACCCTACTCTGGAACCCTCTACCACAACACATCAGACTATCACCTACCATCGAAACCTTCAAAAATAGCCTGAAGACCTACCTCTTCCAACAAGCCTACAACCTGCAGTAACCACCGATCGACCAAACCGCTGCATGACCAGCTCTACCCTCACCTACTGTATTCTCACCCATCCCTTGTAGATTGTGAGCTCTCGCGGGCAGGGTCCTCTCTCCTCCTGTATCCTCACCCATCCCTTGTAGATTGTGAGCCTTCGCGGGCAGGGTCCTCTCTCCTCCTGTATCCTCACCCATCCCTTGTAGACTGTGAGCCCTCGCAGGCAGGGTCCTCTCTCCTCCTGTACCACTTATGACTTGTATTGTTCAAGATTATTGTACCTGTTTTTATTATGTATTCCCCTCCTCACATGTAAAGCGCCATGGAATAAATGGCGCTATAACAATAAATAATAATAATAATAATATTAAGTTGCCTAATAATTCTGCACAGTAATAGTTACCTGCACAAACAGATATCCTCCTAAGATAGCCAAATCTAAAAAAAAAAAAAAAAAACACTCCAACTTCCAAAAATATTAAGCTTTGATATTTAGGAGTATTTTGGGTTGATAGAGAACATAGTTGTTGATCAATAATAAAAATAATCCTCTAAAATACAACTTGCCTAATAATTCTGCACAAAGTGTAAAAGCAGCCCATTAACTTCCAACTCTACTGCTGTTAGCACCTTCAGGTTAGAAGAACTTTCTATATCTTGGTGATCCCATAGGCCCTGGACCATGACGTCACTCATATGTGCTCCCCAACCAGAAGGACTTGCGCCTGTGGTGACTACTCGGGTTATGCGATTTCCGAGGGAACCCCTCTGGACAGATTACCCCCGTCTAGCCCCCATCTAAGGGATTTTACAGAAGCCCGGGATAAAGTCAGCCAACCTTGCAGAAACCAAGGGCTTTACCATTAATTAAGAACTCTTTGTAGGGTTCTTGTATGAAATTGTGCCCACTGGACCGCTGGAATGCATGAGGTTAGGAAACCCAAGAGGGACATGCCTGCCTAAGGGACATGGTAGGATTGTTAGATGCTTTCAAAACCTGGTGACGAAGAAAAACTAGCTTGTCAGACAGTAGACGACACTCCTGTTTTTCAGAGTCCAAAATGAGGCCCAAAAACTGTTGAACCCTCAAGGGTTGTGACCGGGACTTTTCAATATTCAATAGCAACCCCAAATGTTCCAGAGTGGACATTGTCCTCTCTACCTGAACCAGGCAATGGTCCGCTGACCTGCCGACAATGGGGAAATCGTTCAGGTAGGGAATGATGAGAATTTAAGACTCAAAGTGAGCCGTGACTTCGGCAACTACTTTAGTAAACACCCGAGGGGCAACTGCAAGGCCAAAGGGGAGGGCCCTAAACTGCAAGTGTCGGACCGAACCTCCCATGGATACTGCCACCCTGAGGAACTGCTGATCTATGTGGACAGGCACATGGCATCTTTCAAATCCAAAACTGCCATAAAAGTTTTCAAAAACCAGCTTTATTGCAGAGCCAATTGAGTCCATCTTGAAGGGGCGAATTCTGCCTGCTACGAGGGAGAGGAACGGAGGGGGGTTACCCTGAATTTATCTCGTGGATTGGAAGAAAATTCTAATTTGAGTCCCGATAATATTAGACACTGAACCCAGACACTATAGGTGATTCGAGACCAGGCTGGGTAGGAGGCAGATAATCTACCTCCGAAGGGAACAGCTAGTCATTGGAACGGCTTCTTACGCTCTCGTGATGAGCCTCCAAAATAAACCCCTAACCTCTTTTCTTCCTCTCATCCCACTTAGCTCAGTCTCTGGAAGGCCTCCTATGACAACCTTTTTCTGCTGAAGGGACTACGGTAGGAAGGGGTCGACAAGCTGGGAAACCTCTTTTTATCATCCCGTGCTTTCTCCAGAAGTTCGCCCAGGACTGGACCAAAGAGGTACTCCCCCCTCACATGGGATGGAACTAAGTCTGGACCTGGCTTGAATATCCCCTGGCCAGCATTTTAACCATAACGCCCTCCGAGCTGCGTTAGAAAGCCCTGCTGCTCTTGCAGCCATCTTAACCGAATCCACTGAAGCATCGGACAGAAATGTTGCAGCACCCTGAATCACCGGTAAGATGTTCAGAATAGTCTCACGAGGGGTTCCCTCTTTCAACTGAGTCTCTAGTTGATCCAGGCAGATCGTCATTGAGATAACTGATCAGGTAGACGCTACTGCTGGCCTCCGGGATCCAGCCGACATCTCCCATACCCCTTTAAGGAAAGTGTCAGCCTTCCTATCTAGAGGATCCTTCAGGGAAAGAGGACTTTGAAGTCTTGGCCACCGCTGCATCAAGTTTCAGGGCTTTATTTTAATTATTTACAGAGGGGTCTTCGAAAGGGTACCTTCGCTTAAATGCTGGAGGCAAGGAGCTCCTTTTTTCCGGCCTCTTCCACGCTCGGTGAACCAGGTCCTGAATTTTCTCATTTAGGGTAAAATATCTGCGTTTTCTCTGATCCAATCCCCCAAACATGACATCCTGTCCCGAACGTTCCGGCCTGGATTCTGTCACCCCCATAGTTCATCTGACCGCTTTCACTAATATGTCCACGCGGTCTAAGGGAAAGCAGAAACGGCCAGAATCTTCTTCCGAGGAAGAAGATGAAGGGGAGGAGACCAAGGAATCCTCATTCCTCACGTAGTTAATAGAGGTGTCTGAATCCGAAAAGCTTGTTTTACATCCTTTTTGGAACTTTCTCCCTGAGATAGGGACCACATGGACTCCCTCATTTCTGTCCTAATGATCTCCTTCAGGCTTGCGGTTAAGTTGTGCGTTTCCTACGCTACCTGTGGAGGGGTCAACCATGGGGCACTGTATCCTACCCTAGTGGCTGATACCCCCCTCCCTGGAGAAGCCTCACCGTCTGCTGGACACAGGGCTGACATAACCTTTTCGAACAAGAGTCCAGCAGGGGGCATCTGCAGAGGGCACATTCCTTGTGTCTTGACTTCACTGTACATTTCTTCCCCTAGCAGCATAGGGAAATAAGGGGAAGACGGCATCACCAAGTGAAAATTCAGGAAGATCCCTTAACAAATTAGGAGGAAGTAAGTACAGGAACACGAGGGGGGCATCTCAGCCAACGCTGCTGACTCATCCACTCTGGAGGAGCTCCTGCGGCTGGACCGACCACTTGCCTGGCCATCACCCGTCTCAACATGGGTCTTTCGCCGAGCAGTATGGGGCTTTTGAGTAGTGTGTTGCTGTGCAGGATTCTCCTGCTGCTGTATCACCTGCTGCTGCTAGTCACCACTCTCCATGGTCTCAGAAGCACGGCATGCATTTGCACACTTCCTTTTATACAATCCTCCAACCCAAAATCCAGGTCAGCAGGTCATGGCCCAGCTGCCTCCCTCCCCTGGAACCGCACATCCCCAGCGTGACGTGCAGTCCCGTTCCTTAGTGGATGTCAGGACAACGAACCGAACTTTTGGACCCCGGTGCCCCTGACCCTGGCCACCCAGGACCCGCTGCGCGCGCAACCAAGGCGCTGTTATTCACAAGCCGTCCGGCACCTGGCAGCCAGGATGCCCCCAGGCCCCGCCCCCCACGCTTTGCCATGGCAACCTCAGGCGAGGACGCGTCAGAGGTAGGCCTAGGACGCATCACCAGTCGAGCCCCTCGGTCCACCCCCGGCTGCGTCACCCCCCCCCCCCCAGACACCGCCGGCCCAGAAACCAAGCAGCACGCCACGAGCCGCCCAGATCCGAGGGGAATACCTTCCGGCGCTGGCCCTCCGGAGACAGTAATCATCCAGACACTGCTCCATCTGCTCGCTCACAGATGTGCAATCCATCCAGGACCACCGTGGCGCTTCCAGGAACCCAGCACCGGCCGAGGCAGGGGACCCTCGCTAAATAAACGATCGGCTAGGCCTGGGATCCGTTGACTCCTCACAAGGTATCTGTAGGAACAGGATCCCCATCAGGGACAGGAAACCAACTGATGCGTGGGAGAGGTGCTGCCCTTTTGTGTCTGTAGGTTTCCTGTCCCTGAAGGGTGGATCCCCTCTCTCGTGGTGCTGTCATGGGAGACCGAATAAAAACTTTGTTGATTAAAGCTATATTTCCCTTTGGCCATTTTGGTTAAGCATTAGCCCAGTAAGCTACTCGTTGACTTCTATGGAGGCATCAGCAGCCAATTCTCTGATATCTAGGATGAGTTCAGCTACTTGCATTACATCCAGCCTGCTCACTTTCCCCAGTGACACTGCCCTATGATAGCGATTTGATTGCTGACCCACTTCTGTGAACACAACACAAGCAGAAGAGACACGCAGGGTCAGAGTAATATTAGGGTTGCAGGGACTGCAATCATTCTAGGATTTTGCAGCAAACTCCTATCTGTGTGGCTCCTCTTCTGGATACTCACTTCCAGCTGCTCACTGAAGTCCTCGCTGTAGGGAATGAACCTGCTGTCAGTGTCTCCTTTATAGAACCAGGAGCATCGTCTGACTTCCGAGTCCTCCTCCTCCCAGTATACAGCCTTCATCTCCCGATCATATAGGCAGACGTCATAGCGCCCCCCAGCTGTACTCACCACCACGCTCTCTGGATCTGGCTGAACTAAAAGAAGACAAAATGAATGTCAAACCATTTGAGTCGTCATAACATTCCCACAGAAGATGACCACCCTCATAGTGCCCTGATAATAACCACCTGAACCACACAAAGTGATGATGTCCCTCATAATGAGTGCAGTACCACAGGTGAGGACCCTCATAATGACCTGCTGGAGCACAAAAGATGATGACCACCCTCATAATGTCTCACTCACCACTTACCTGAGTTATAGACTTCTTCGAGGTGGGCAGAGTCATAAATGCTGAATGGCAACCAGATCTCCCGATCTTCCACTAACTTGCAGAAGAACCAATGTGGCTGGACAGGCTCATACAGGTTGGGAAAGAAAGGAGCTGTGATTGGCACGGGGGTTACTGTCGGTTTGGAGTTTGAAAAGGACTGAACCATTGGTGCTGGAATAAAACCAGGTGCTGCAGGGGGCTGAAAGGCAAAACCCACAGTGAGTTTGAGAGACGATAAATCCAGACATCCCAACTAGGATAAATGAAGCTTCAGGGCACAGGCCAGTAGTGGTGGACCCCGAACATGTGAGCAGCTCCTGGTACCAGGCAGAACTCTGCGCCCTATCCAAGATGACATTCATTTACATGGGAGCAGAACACCAAAGTGCTCCTATAGTACCTTCCAACACTCCATGGAGCCACAGACTGAAAAAATGTGGCTGGGAAGTTACCCTTACAAGTCTACGGGGGCAATGGAAAGAGCCAAGTATTTTCAACCCCATAAATTAGTGGAACGGAGACACTGAAAGTCATATGACATTTCCCGAATCCATGCTGTCTTCATAGAAGGGTACCGGAGCAAAATAACCAGACATTTAAGTACACTATGTACACTAGCGATGTGCTGGAGATTATACACCGGCGAGCTGAGGGGGGGTTGGAAGGCAGCCAGAGGTTATACACCAGGAAGATGGAAGGCGAGGGGCCAGAGGTTATGGACTGGTGAGGAAAGGAAGGCGATGTGCTGGAGGTGAAGGTGGAGGGCGAGGGGATGGAGGTTATGCACCGGGAAAGGTGGAGGGCGAGGGGCTGGAGGTTATACATCAGGGGAAAGGTGGAGGGCGAGGGGCCAGAGGTTATACACCAGGAAAGGTGGAGGGCGAGAGGTCGGAGGTTATACACCAGGAAAGGTGGAGTGCGAGGGGCCAGAGGTAATGGACTGGTGAGGAAAGGAGGGCGATGTGCTGGAGGTGAAGGTGGAGGGCGAGGGGCCGGAGGTTATACACCGGGAAAGGTGGAGGGCGAGGGGCCAGAGGTTATGGACTGGTGAGGAAAGGAGGGCGATGTGCTGGAGGTGAAGGTGGAGGGCGAGGGGCCGGAGGTTATACACCGGGGGAAAGGTGGAGGGCGAGGGGCCGGAGGTTATACACCGGGGGAAAGGTGGAGGGCGAGGGGCCGGAGGTTATACACCGGGGGAAAGGTGGAGGGCGAGGGGCCGGAGGTTATACACCGGGGGAAAGGTGGAGGGCGAGGGGCCGGAGGTTATACACCAGGGAAAAGGTGGAGGGCGAGGGGCCGGAGGTTATACACCGGGGGAAAGGTGGAGGGCGAGGGGCCGGAGGTTATACACCGGGGGAAAGGTGGAGGGCGAGGGGCCGGAGGTTATACACCGGGGGAAAGGTGGAGGGCGAGGGGCCGGAGGTTATACACCAGGGAAAAGGTGGAGGGCGAGGGGCCGGAGGTTATACACCGGGGAAAAGGTGGAGGGCGAGGGGCCGGAGGTTATACACCGGGAAAGGTGGAGGGCGAGGGGCCAGAGGTTATGGACTGGTGAGGAAAGGAGGGCGATGTGCTGGAGGTGAAGGTGGAAGGCGAGGGGCCGGAGGTTATACACCGGGGGAAAGGTGGAGGGCGAGGGGCCGGAGGTTATACACCGGGGGAAAGGTGGAGGGCGAGGGGCCGGAGGTTATACACCGGGAAAGGTGGAGGGCGAGGGGCCAGAGGTTATGGACTGGTGAGGAAAGGAGGGCGATGTGCTGGAGGTGAAGGTGGAAGGCGAGGGGCCGGAGGTTATACACCGGGGGAAAGGTGGAGGGCGAGGGGCCGGAGGTTATACACCGGGGAAAACGTGGAGGGCGAGGGGCCGGAGGTTATACACCGGGGGAAAGGTGGAGGGCGAGGGGCCAGAGGTTATACACCGGGGAAAAGGTGGAGGGCGAGGGGCCGGAGGTTATACACCGGGAAAGGTGGAGGGCGAGGGGCCAGAGGTTATGGACTGGTGAGGAAAGGAGGGCGATGTGCTGGAGGTGAAGGTGGAAGGCGAGGGGCCGGAGGTTATACACCGGGGGAAAGGTGGAGGGCGAGGGGCCGGAGGTTATACACCAGGGGAAACGTGGAGGGCGAGGGGCCGGAGGTTATACACCGGGGGAAAGGTGGAGGGCGAGGGGCCAGAGGTTATACACCGGGGAAAACGTGGAGGGCGAGGGGCCGGAGGTTATACACCGGGGGAAAGGTGGAGGGCGAGGGGCCAGAGGTTATACACCGGGGAAAAGGTGGAGGGCGAGGGGCCGGAGGTTATACACCGGGAAAGGTGGAGGGCGAGGGGCCAGAGGTTATGGACTGGTGAGGAAAGGAGGGCGATGTGCTGGAGGTGAAGGTGGAAGGCGAGGGGCCGGAGGTTATACACCGGGGGAAAGGTGGAGGGCGAGGGGCCGGAGGTTATACACCGGGGGAAACGTGGAGGGCGAGGGGCCGGAGGTTATACACCGGGGGAAAGGTGGAGGGCGAGGGGCCAGAGGTTATACACCGGGGAAAAGGTGGAGGGCGAGGGGCCGGAGGTTATACACCGGGGAAAAGGTGGAGGGCGAGGGGCCGGAGGTTATACACCAGGGGAAAGGTGGAAGGCGAGGGGCCAGAGGTTTACATCGGGGAAGGTGGAGGGCGAGGGGCCAGAGGTTTACATCGGGAAAGGTGGAGGGCGAGGGGCCAGAGGTTATACACCAGGAAGCTGGAGGGCGAGGGGCCAGAGGTTATGGACCGGGGAGGAAAGGAGGGCAAGGGGCTGGAGGGAGAGGAGATGGACGTTATACATCAGAAAGGTGGAGGGCAAGTAGTTAGAAATTATAGACAAGGGTAGGAGGGCGAGGGGCAAAAGGTTATACACCAGGGAAGGGAGGAGAGCAAGGGGACGGAGATTATACACTGGGGGAGGCAGAGGACTAGGAGCCAAAAGGTTATACACAAGGGGGGTGGAGGGCGATGAGCCGAAGGTTGTACACAAGAGGGGTGGAGGGCGAGGAGCCAAAAGCTATACAGGAGGGGCCAATAGAATTGAGTGGAAAAACTAAATTAATTATTAAAATGTGAGGAACAATACATTTGTCTATATAATTTAAATTGTGGATCCAGGCCACCCCCACATGATAATACCAGAACCAGAATTTGTATATGATTATTTCTTTCATAGTCTCACCGGTACCAGATCTATAACTTACAGGGGGCAGGGAAGCTGAAGAACTGGGGTACAGTGGAGGTCCCGATGCCCCCTGGCCGTTGATGCCTATGGGTACATCCTGCTGCAGCTGCGGAGGAGTTCGGTAGGGATTTGCCCGGCTGCTCTGCATGTTATGGCGGTAAGGGTTAAAACATGCCTGAGAGATGACCGGGGGAGGGGTAGAATACATGCTTGGCGGATGACACATCTGTGTGTTTGGAGAGAAAACCCCAGAGGCATCACTGGAAACTCTTGGAGGAATAGTGGGAAAGGGAGATGAAGTCCTGATAGCCATAAAGTTCTGTCCATTCTGAACTCCAGAGGGTGTAGACATTGGAGGTTTCGGAAATGCAATGGAGCCGGGCACTTGGGCTGCAGTGGTGGCTGGGATCTGCCCTATGCTGGCAAATGGGTCACTGCTGCTGGTAAGGCTTGAGGCCTGTGAGAAGTAGCTGAACGTCTGTGGGGTGTGAGTAGTACTTGCAGTCTGCCCCAAAAAGCTGTCCTCCTCGCCGACCTCCACGGAGCCATCTGCAGAGGGGAAAAGCCACAGATCACCGCCTGCTAATATACATGCACATGCATGTACCCCCACCCTACAGCACTAAACACGTGTTTATAATAGATATGCATTATACACACTTACATATAGATTCCTAGAGTGTTGGAGTTGAAAGAGACCTCCAGGGTCCTCGTGTCCTCAATGCAGGATTCACTAAACCATCTCAGACAGACGTCTGTCCAGCCTCCGGTTGAAGACTACCATTGAAGGAGAACTCACCAACTCTCATGGCCACCTGTTACATTCATTGATCACCCTCACTGTCAAAAAGTTGTTTCTAATATCTAATCTGTATCTTCCCCCTTTCAGTTTCATTCCATTGCTTCTCGTGTTTCCATGTGCAAATAAGAATACGGATGATCCCTCTACACTGTGACGGCCCTTCAAATATTTGTACACAACCAATAATGTCTCCTCTTAGTTGTCTTTTTTACAAGCTAAACACTCCAAGATCCTTTAACCGTTCCTCATAGGTCATATTTTGCAGTCCGCTCACCATCCTGGTAGCTCTTCTCTGAACTTGACCAGTTTTTTGATAACTGGACACAGTATTCCAGATGAGGCCTGACCAAGAAGGAGTAGGGATAATTACTTCATGTCATCTACACTATGCTTCTCTTAATACATCCTAGAACTGTGTTTGCCTTTTTGCGGCTGCATCACACTGTTGACTCATGTGCAGCCTGTGATCTATTAGTATACACAAGTCTTTATCAAGCTAACGGCATTACATGGCAACATCACGTGAGTGAGGTACATGTGTACACACAGTGTTACACACTAGCCGGACTACAACCAACTCAGTCGTTGCTGCATAATATGAGGGGGATGTGGAAACCACAAAGATACGACCAATAGAGAATAACTATAATATAAAAAGCAATCTTTATTAAATGCAAAATACATACAAACTTGTAAAAATCATGCCCCCTGACGAAGGAGTTCACCTCCGAAACGCGCGTCGGGCAGACGTGCAGTCCATGGATCTGGCAGACATTTGTTAGCCGCCCGCATCAGGTAATACACACCGGAGCAGCTGTACCTGCTTAATAGTTATGTGGGGAGTTTTTGTACCTTGGTTCCCGCGGCTATGGGGTAGTGGCTCTGGGTGATGTCTGACACATAGGCATTGCCAGTTTGACCTCCCGTATTCCTGTTACCCTGTATGTTTTTATACCTCTGGGCCCATTACATGCACTTGCATATCGGTTATGACCGTTAGGGCATTGTTACTTATCGCATCATGTGTTTCAGGTCTCAATAGGGAGGCACATACGGATACCAGCCATATATATAGTAGATACTCATATTGGTCTGCTATATCCCCTATTGGTCTGCTATATCCCCTATCAGTAACATCATTTAGTTACAACTGGGAGCCAGTTCCTGGTCTGCATGACTTGTTCTTGCACAGCAACAGTCTTTCTGTGTTTTGCACTATTTCGTCACTGTGTTTCATGTTTTGGACCGATTTTTACAAGTTTGTATGTATTTTGCATTTAATAAAGATTGCTTTTTATATTATAGTTATTCTCTATTGGTCGTATCTTTGTGGTTTCCACATCCCCCACATACAAGTCTTTATCACACATGCTGTTGGTTAGTTCTATTCCTCTCATTCTGTAGATGTAATTTCCATTATTCTTGCCTAGATGTAGAATCTTGAATTTCTCCCTGTTAAGTACCATACTATTAGTCGCTACCCACTGTTCAAGCTTACCTAGATCCTTCTGAATCCTTTCTCTCTTCTCTAGTGTTAGCTATTCCTCCTGGCTTTGCATAATCTGCAAATTTGATGAGTTTACCTTCAGTTCCCTTATCTAGATCATGTATAAAAAGGTTGAACATCACTGGGGCCAGGACAGAGCCCTGTGGTGCCCCACTTTAAACACTCTTCCAATTGAATGAACAAACATTTATCACCACTCTTTGAGTACGATCACTGAGCCAGTTATGAATCCACCTAACCCTAGACTTGTGAATCCCATACTTGGTCATTTTTTCAATAAGGATAGTATGATATTTTATCAAATGCTTTGCTGAAGTCTAGATATACTATATCTACCGCATTTCTATGATCCACCCAGTCAGTAATTCCATCATAGAAGGAAATTAGATTAGTCTGGCATGACTTGTTCGCTACAAACCCATGCTGGCTCTGGTTAATTATTGTATTCTTATACAGTACTTGCTGTTTAATAAATTGTTCACAGATCTTTCCTGGTATTATTATTATTTATTATTATAGCGCCATGTATTCCATGGCGCTTTACATGTGAGGAGGGGTATACATAATAAAAACAGGTACAATAATCTTGAAGAATACAAGTCACAACTGGTACAGGAAGAGAGAGGACCCTTCCCCCGAGGGCTCACAATCTACAAGGGATGGGTGAGGGTACAGTAAGTGAGGATAGAGCTGGTCGTGCAGTGGTTTGGTTGATCGGTGATTACTGCAGGTTGCAGGCTTGTCGGAAGAGGTGGGTCTTCAGGTTCTTTTTGAAGGTTTCGATGGTAAGTGAGAGTCTGATGTGTTGTGGTAGAGGGTTCCAGAGTAGGGGTGATATGCGAGAGAAATCTTGAATGCGATTGTGGGAAGAGGAGATAAGACGAGAATAGAGGTCTTGTGAGGATCGGAGGTTGCGTGCAGGTAAGTACCGGGAGACGAGGTCACAGATGTATGGAGGAGACAGGTTGTGGATGGCTTTGTATGTCATGGTTAGGGTTTTGTACTGGAGTCTCTGGGTAATGGGGAGCCAGTGAAGGGATTGACAGAGGGGAGAGGTTGGGGAATAGCGGGGGGACTGGTGGATTAGTCGGGCAGCAGAGTTTAGAATAGATTGGAGGGGTGCGAGAGTGTTAGAGGGGAGGCTACAGAGCAGGAGGTTACAGTAGTCGAGGCGAGAGATGATGAGGGCATGGACTAGGGTTTTTGCAGATTCTTCGTTTAGGAATGTACGGATCCGTGAAATATTTTTGAGTTGAAGGCGGCAGGAAGTGGAAAGGGCTTGGATATGCAGTTTGAAGGAGAGATCAGTGTCAAGGATTACCCCGAGGCAGCGAGCTTGTGGGACTGGGGAGAGTGGGCAGCCGTTTACTGTTATGGATAGGTTCGTTGGGGGGATCGTGTGAGATGGAGGAAAGATGATGAATTCTGTTTTGTCCATGTTAAGTTTTAGAAGTCTAGCGGAGAAGAAGGATGAAATAGAGGATAGACATTGAGGGATTCTGGTTAGTAGGGTGGTGTCGTGGTGATATCTGGTCCAGAGATGTAGATCTGTGTGTCATCAGCATAGAGGTGATACTGAAAACCGTGAGATTCTATGAACTGATAGGAGGCGAGGTGAGGAGGTGGTGTGTGAATGGGAGACGCTGAATGTTCGGTCAGTTAGGTATGACGAGATCCAGGATAGGGCCAAGTCTATGATGCCAAGGGATGAGAGGGCCCGCAGCAACAGGGAATGGTCCACTGTGTCAAAGGCAGAGGACAGGTCCAGGAGGAGGAGGATAGAGTAGTGTCGCTTGCTCTTGGCGGTTAATAGGTCATTGGTGACCTTAGTTAGGGCAGTTTCAGTGGAGTGGTGTGACCGGAAACCTGATTGTAAGCGGTCAAAAAGGGAGCAGGAAGATAGATGGGAGGACAGTTCAAGATGGACATAGAAGATGGTATAGAAGTAAGGGTCACTGGAGTATAATTTCCTGGCTCTGACTTCTTCCCAGTTTTGAAGACGGGGACATGTGCCCTTCGTCAATCTTCTGGGACTTCTCCTGTTTTCCGGGATTTATCAAAGATTCTGGCTAGTAGTTCTGCAATTTCCTCTGCTAATTCCTTCACGCTTATTCACTCCTCACCCAATCGCCTCCAAGATTTCTCCCGAATATCCCTCATCCTCTGCAATTCTGTGCTCCCACATGTCCGGTTATCCACCACATTTGGATCCTTCATACAGAACCTGAAAACTCCTCTTACAACCTGCAATGACCGTGGGGCCAATTCAACACCATCGGAGCTGCTGCAACCCCCGACCTATTGTCTACTTCCCCATAATCCTGTAGAATGTAAGCCCACAAGGGCAGGGTCCTCACCCCTCTGTACCAGTCTGTCATTGTTAGTTTACTGTGATACCTGTAATTTGTATGTAACCAGTCTCATGTACAGCACCATGGAATTAATGGTGCTATATAAATAAATAATAACTCATTCGATACCCTAGGATGTAATTCATCTGGACCAAGAGATGTAAATTCATATAAACTAGCTAAGTGTTCCCTCACCATCTCTCCATCTATGAATAATGTGGATTCTTTTATTCCTTTCATGGCGCCGTGAAGATCAGTTGATGTGCATTTGCTTTCTTAGAGAACACAGGTGCAAAATACGCACATGCAACAGCACCCCGAACACGCAGCGCCACCTCCTCTCTCACAGCAGCGGCACCCCGCACATGCAGCGGCACCTCACCACTCAGAGTAGTGGAATCTCACCACTCACAGCAGCGGCACCCCGCACACGCAGCGGCACCTCACCACTCACAGCAGCAGCACCCCACCACTCACAGCAGCGCCACCACCCCATTCACAGCAGCGGCACCCCGCACATGCAGCGGCATGTCCCCTCTCACAGCAGCGGCGGCACCCAGCACATACAGCAGCACCTCCCCTCTTGCAGCAGCACCCCGCACACGCAGCGGCACGTTCCCTACACAGCGCTACCTCCCCTCTTCAAGCAACACCCGAACACGAAGCAGCACCTCCCCTTTTGCAGCGGCACCTCACCACTCAAAGCAGCGGCACCCCGCACACGCAGCGGCACCTCACCACTCACAGCAGCGGCACCCCGCACACGCAGCGGCACCTCACCACTCACAGCAGCGGCACCTCACCACTCACAGCAGCGGCACCTCACCACTCACAGCAGCGGCACCTCACCACTCACAGCAGCGGCACCTCACCACTCACAGCAGCGGCACCTCACCACTCACAGCAGCGGCACCACCCCTCTCACAGCAGCGGCACCACTCCTCTCACAGCAGCGGCACCACCCCTCGCACAGCAGCGGCACCACCCCTCTCACAGCAGCGGCACCACCCCTGTTGTGGAGTCTGTTTTTGGGCTCCCTCTGGTGGTTACAGATGGTACTGGGTGACTTGTGTTCTCTGCGGTCTCTGGTGTCCACCTGTTCCATCAGGATATGGGAGTTTCCTATTTAACCTGGCTTTCTTGTCATTTCCTCGCCGGCGATCAATGTAATCAGTGTGTCTTGTTACCTCTGCTTTCCGCTTCAGTAATCTTCAGGACAAGCTAAGTTTTTGATTTTCCTGTTCCACGTTTTGCTTTATTTTTGTTTTAGTCCAGATTGCAGTTATGTGATTCCTTGTTGCTGGTTGCTCTAGTGGGCTGATATTACTCCTCATGTTCCATGAGTTGGCACATGAGTTCAGGTAATTTCAGGATGGTTTTTTGTAGGGTTTTTCGCTGACCGCGCAGTTCACTTTTGTATCCTCTGCTATCTAGTTTTAGCGGGCCTCATTTTGCTGAATCTGTTTTCATTACTACGTATGTGCTTTCCTCTCATTTCACCGTCATTACATGTGGGGGGCTGCTATTTCTGTGGGGTGTTTCTCTGGAGGCAAGAGAGGCCTTTGTTTCTTCTAATAGGGGAAGCTAGTCCTTCGGCTGGCGCGAGACATCTAGAATCATCGTAGGCACGTTCCCCGGCTACTGCTAGTGTTGTGAATTAGGTTCAGGATCGCGGTCAGCTCAGTTTCCATCACCCTAGAGCTTGTTCTGTTTTTTGTGTGCTTGTCCTTTTGTGATCCCCTGCCATTGGGATCATGACAGTATCGCCGGCCCAAAAAGTGGTAATCATATTGGCTGAAGTAGGAGGAAAAGTAGTCTGAGGAAGTTTTTTTTTTTTTTTTTTCCTTCCCTCAGAGTTTGCTGCGTCTAACCTCCTCTTAATCCTTGAATGGCTCTGACCTCAGCTGTTTATCATGGACGTCCAGAGTTTGGCTTCCAGCCTGAATAATCTTGCTGCTAAGGTTCAAAATATACAAGATTTTGTTGTACATGCTCCTATGTCTGAACCTAGAATTCCTATCCCAGAGTTTTTTTCTGGAGCTAGATCTAGTTTTCTGAATTTTAGGAACAATTGCAAGTTGTTTCTTTCTTTGAAATCTCGCTCCTCTGGAAACCCTGCTCAGCAAGTCAAGATTGTAATATCTTTCCTGCGGGGTGACCCTCAGAATTGGGCATTTGCATTGGCACCAGGGGATCCTGCGTTGCTCAATGTGGATGCGTTTTTTCTGGCATTGGGTTTGCTCTATGAGGAACCTAACCTAGAGATTCAGGCTGAAAAAGCTTTATTGGCTCTCTCTCAGGGGCAAGATGAAGCAGAATTATATTGTCAGAAATTTCGGAAATGGTCGGTGCTTACTCAGTGGAATGAGTGCGCTCTGGCTGCAAAATTCAGAGATGGCCTTTCTGAGGCCATTAAAGATGTTATGGTGGGGTTCCCTGCGCCTACAGGTCTGAATGAGTCTATGACTATGGCTATTCAGATTGATCGGCGTTTACGGGAGCGCAAACCTGTGCACCATTTGGCGGTGTCTTCTGAACAGGCACCTGAGACAATGCAATGTGATAGAATTCAGTCCAGAAGTGAACAGCAAAACTATAGGCGGAAAAATGGGTTGTGTTTTTATTGTGGTGATTCAGCTCATGTTATATCAGCATGCTCTAAACGCACAAAAAAGGTTGATAAGTCTGTTGCCATTAGTACTTTACAGCCTAAGTTCATTCTGTCTGTGACTCTGATTTGTTCATTATCAGCCATTTCCGTCGATGCCTATGTGGATTCAGGCGCTGCCCTGAGTCTTATGGATTGGTCATTTGCCAACCGCTGTGGGTTTAGTCTGGAGCCTCTGGAAGTCCCTATTCCTTTGAAAGGAATTGACTCTACACCTTTGGCTATGAATAAACCTCAGTACTGGACACAAGTGACCATGCGTATGACTCCCGTTCATCAGGAGGTGATTCGCTTCCTGGTACTGTATAATTTACATGATGTCTTAGTGCTTTGTCTGCCATGGTTACAAACTCATAACCCAGTCCTGGACTGGAAAACGATGTCTGTGTTAAGCTGGGGATGTCAGGGGGTTCATGATGATGCACCTCCGATTTCTATCGCTTCATCTACTCCTTCTGAGGTTCCTGTATTTTTGTCTGATTATCGGGATGTTTTTGAGGAGCCTAAGCTCAATTCGCTTCCTCCTCACAGGGATTGCGATTGTGCTATAGATTTGATTCCTGGCAGTAAATTTCCTAAAGGTCGTTTGTTCAATCTGTCAGTGCCAGAGCATACTGCTATGCGGGATTATGTTAAGGAGTCCTTGGAAAAGGGACATATCCGTCCATCTTCGTCTCCTTTGGGAGCAGGTTTTTTTTTCGTGGCCAAAAAAGATGGTTCCTTGAGACCTTG
This sequence comes from Ranitomeya imitator, assembly GCF_032444005.1. NCBI lineage: Eukaryota > Metazoa > Chordata > Amphibia > Anura > Dendrobatidae > Ranitomeya > Ranitomeya imitator. The sequence goes on along the minus strand of NC_091283.1, from coordinate 634,398,232 downwards.
TATAGATTACCGTCTTTTGAATAAGATTACGGTCAAATATCAGTATCCTTTGCCATTGTTGACTGATTTGTTCGCTCGCATTAAGGGGGCTAAATGGTTCACTAAGATTGATCTTCGGGGTGCGTATAATCTTGTGCGGATTAAGCAGGGTGATGAGTGGAAAACCGCATTTAATACGCCTGAGGGCCATTTTGAGTATTTGGTGATGCCTTTTGGACTTTCTAATGCTCCTAATGTCTTCCAGTCCTTTATGCACGATATTTTCCGTGAATATCTGGATAAATTTATGATTGTGTATTTGGATGATGTTTTGGTTTTTTCTGATGACTGGGAGTCCCATGTTCAGCAGGTCAGGAAGGTGTTTCAGGTCCTGCGGGCCAATTCTTTGTTTGTAAAAGGTTCAAAGTGTCTTTTTGGAGTCCAGAAGATTTCTTTTTTGGGGTATATTTTTTCCCCTTCTACTATTGAGATGGATCCCGTCAAGGTTCAAGCTATTTGTGACTGGACGCAGCCTACATCTCTTAAGAGTCTACAGAAGTTCTTGGGCTTTGCTAATTTTTATCGTCGTTTCATAACTAATTTTTCTAGCGTTGTTAAGCCTTTGACGGATCTGACTAAGAAGGGTGCTGATGTTGCTGATTGGTCTCCTGCGGCTGTGGAGGCCTTTCAGGAACTTAAGCGCCGGTTTTCTTCTGCTCCTGTGTTGCGTCAGCCAGATGTTTTGCTTCCTTTTCAGGTTGAGGTTGATGCTTCTGAGATTGGAGCGGGGGCGGTTTTGTCACAGAGAAGCTCCGATTGCTCGGTGATGAAGCCATGTGCGTTCTTTTCTAGAAAGTTTTCGCCCACTGAGCGGAATTATGATGTTGGTAATCGGGAGCTTTTGGCCATGAAGTGGGCATTTGAGGAGTGGCGTCATTGGCTTGAGGGTGCTAGACATCGTGTGGTGGTCTTGACTGATCACAAAAATCTGATTTACCTTGAGTCTGCCAAGCGTCTGAATCCTAGACAGGCTCGTTGGTCACTGTTTTTCTCCCGTTTCGATTTTGTGGTTTCATACCTGCCAGGTTCAAAGAATGTGAAGGCGGATGCTCTTTCTAGGAGTTTTGTGCCTGATTCCCCTGGAAATTCTGAGCCCACTTGTATCCTTAGGGATGGGGTGATTTTGTCGGCGGTCTTCCCAGACTTGCGACGTGCTTTGCAGGAGTTTCAAGCGGATAAACCTGATCGTTGTCCGCCTGAAAGACTGTTTGTTCCGGATAATTGGACCAGTAGAGTCATCTCCGAGGTCCATTCTTCTGCGTTGGCAGGTCATCCTGGAATATTTGGTACTAGAGACTTGGTGGCCAGGTCTTTTTGGTGGCCTTCCTTGTCGAGGGATGTGCGTTCTTTTGTGCAGTCTTGTGAAGTTTGCGCTCGGGCTAAGCCTTGCTGTTCTCGGGCCAGTGGATTGTTGTCAACTTTGCCTATCCCGAAGAGGCCTTGGACGCACATTTCCATGGACTTTATTTCGGATCTCCCTGTCTCTCAAAAAATGTCCGTCATCTGGGTTGTGTGTGACCGCTTTTCTAAGATGGTTCATCTGGTACCCTTGCCTAAGTTACCTTCCTCCTCTGAGTTGGTCCCTCTGTTTTTTCAGAACGTGGTTCGTTTGCATGGGATTCCGGAGAACATCGTTTCTGACAGGGGATCCCAGTTTGTGTCTAGATTTTGGCGGACGTTCTGTGCTAAGATGGGCATTGATTTGTCCTTTTCGTCTGCATTCCATCCTCAGACGAATGGCCAGACGGAACGAACTAATCAGACCTTGGAAACTTATTTAAGGTGTCTTGTTTCTGCTGATCAAGATGACTGGGTTACCTTTTTGCCGCTTGCCGAATTTGCCCTTAATAATCGGGCTAGTTCTGCTACCTTGGTTTCTCCTTTCTTTTGTAATTCGGGGTTTCATCCTCGTTTTTCCTCTGGTCAGGTGGAGCCTTCTGATTGTCCTGGAGTGGACATGGTGGTGGATAGGTTGCATCAGATTTGGAGTCATGTGGTGGAAAATTTGAAGTTGTCCCAGGAGAGGGCTCAGCAGTTTGCTAATCGCCGTCGCCGCGTGGGTCCTCGACTTCGTGTTGGGGACTTGGTGTGGCTGTCTTCTCGTTTTGTTCCTATGAAGGTCTCTTCTCCTAAGTTCAAGCCTCGGTTCATCGGTCCCTATAGGATCTTGGAAATTTTTAACCCTGTGTCGTTTCGTTTGGATCTCCCGGCATCGTTTGCTATTCATAATGTGTTCCATCGGTCGTTGTTGCGGAAGTATGAGGTACCTGTTGTTCCTTCGCTTGAGCCTCCTGCTCCGGTGCTGGTGGAGGGAGAATTGGAGTATGTTGTGGAGAAGATCTTGGATTCTCGTGTTTCCAGACGGAAACTTCAGTATTTGGTCAAGTGGAAGGGTTATGGTCAGGAGGATAATTCTTGGGTGGTTGCCTCTGATGTTCATGCTGCTGATTTGGTCCGTGCATTTCATAGGGCTCATCCTGGTCGCCCTGGTGGTTCTCGTGAGGGTTCGGTGACCCCTCCTCAAGGGGGGGGTACTGTTGCTGATTCTGTTTTTGGGCTCCCTCTGGTGGTTACAGATGGTACTGGGTGACTTGTGTTCTCTGCGGTCTCTGGTGTCCACCTGTTCCATCAGGATATGGGAGTTTCCTATTTAACCTGGCTTTCTTGTCATTTCCTCGCCGGCGATCAATGTAATCAGTGTGTCTTGTTACCTCTGCTTTCCGCTTCAGTAATCTTCAGGACAAGCTAAGTTTTTGATTTTCCTGTTCCACGTTTTGCTTTAGTTTTGTTTTAGTCCAGCTTGCAGTTATGTGATTCCTTGTTGCTGGTTGCTCTAGTGCGCTGATATTACTCCTCATGTTCCATGAGTTGGCACATGAGTTCAGGTAATTTCAGGATGGTTTTTTGTAGGGTTTTTCGCTGACCGCGCAGTTCACTTTTGTATCCTCTGCTATCTAGTTTTAGCGGGCCTCATTTTGCTGAATCTGTTTTCATTACTACGTATGTGCTTTCCTCTCATTTCACCGTCATTACATGTGGGGGGCTGCTATTTCTGTGGGGTGTTTCTCTGGAGGCAAGAGAGGCCTTTGTTTCTTCTAATAGGGGAAGCTAGTCCTTCGGCTGGCGCGAGATGTCTAGAATCATCGTAGGCACGTTCCCCGGCTACTGCTAGTGTTGTGAATTAGGTTCAGGATCGCGGTCAGCTCAGTTTCCATCACCCTAGAGCTTGTTCTGTTTTTTGTGTGCTTGTCCTTTTGTGATCCCCTGCCATTGGGATCATGACACACCCCTCTTACAGCAGCGGCGGCACCCAGCACATGCAGCAGCACCTCCCCTCTTGCAGCAGCACCCTGCACACGCAGCGGCACGTTCCCTACACAGCACTACCTTCCCTCTTCAAGCAACACCCCGAACACGAAGCACCACCTCCCCTCTTGCAGCAGCACCTTCCCACAAGGGGCAACACCCCAAACATGCAGCAGCACTTCCCCTCTCACAACAGGAGCACACACACGCAGCAGCATTTCCTCTCTCACAGCACCACACACACACGCAGCGGCATTTCCCCTCTCACAGCACCACACACACACGCAGCGGCATTTCCCCTCTCACAGCACCACACACACGCAGCGGCATTTCCCCTCTCACAGCACCACACACACAGCGGCACCTCCCCTCCCACAGCACCACACACAGCGGCATTTCCCCTCTCACAGCACCACACACACAGCGGCATTTCCCCTCTCACAGCACCACACACACAGCGGCACCTCCCCTCCCACAGCACCACACACAGCGGCATTTCCCCTCTCACAGCACCACACACACAGCGGCATTTCCCCTCTCACAGCACCACACACACAGCGGCATTTCCCCTCTCACAGCACCACACACACGCAGCGGCATTTCCCCTCTCACAGCACCACACACACGCAGCAGCATTTCCCCTCTCACAGCACCACACACACGCAGCGGCATTTCCCCTCTCACAGCAGCACCACACACGCAGCGGCATTTCCCCTCTCACAGCACCACACACACAGCGGCATTTCCCCTCTCACAGCACCACACACGCACCTCCCCTCTCACAGCACCACACACACGCAGCGGCATTTCCCCTCTCACAGCACCACACACTCAGAGGCATTTCCCCTCTCACAGCACCACACACAGCGGCATTTCCCCTCTCACAGCACCACACACACAGCGGCACCTCCCCTCTCACAGCACCACACACACAGCGGCATTTCCCCTCTCACAGCACCACACACAGCGGCATTTCCCCTCTTACAGCACCACACACACGCAGCGGCATTTCCCCTCTCACAGCACCACACACACGCAGCAGCATTTCCCCTCTCACAGCACCACACACACACGCACCTCCCCTCTCACAGCACCACACACACGCAGCGGCATTTCCCCTCTCACAGCACCACACACACGCAGCGGCATTTCCCGTCTCACAGCACCACACACGCAGCGGCATTTCCCCTCTCACAGCACCACACACACAGCGGCATTTCCCCTCTCACAGCAGCACCACACACACACAGCGGCATTTCCCCTCTCACAGCACCACACACACAGCGGCATTTCCCCTCTCACAGCAGCACCACACACACGCAGCGGCATTTCCCCTCTCACAGCACCACACACACGCAGCGGCATTTCCCCTCTCACAGCACCACACACACAGCGGCATTTCCCCTCTCACAGCACCACACACACGCAGCGGCATTTCCCCTCTCACAGCACCACACACACGCAGCGGCATTTCCCCTCTCACAGCACCACACACACAGCGGCATTTCCCCTCTCACAGCACCACACACACAGCGGCATTTCCCCTCTCACAGCACCACACACACAGCGGCATTTCCCCTCTCACAGCACCACACACACAGCGGCATTTCCCCTCTCACAGCACCACACACACAGCGGCATTTCCCCTCTCACAGCACCACACACACAGCGGCATTTCCCCTCTCACAGCAGAACCACACACAGCGGCATTTCCCCTCTCACAGTACCATACACGCAGCGGCATTTCCCCTCTCACAGCAGCACACACGCAGCGGCATTTCCCCTCTCACAGCAGCACACACACAGCGGCATTTCCCCTCTCACAGCAGCACCACACAGCGGCATTTCCCCTCTTACAGCAGCACCACACACGCAGCGGCATTTCCCCTCTCACAGCAGCACCACACACAGCGGCATTTCCCCTCTCACAGCACCACACACACGCAGCGGCATTTCCCCTCTCACAGCACCACACACACAGCGGCATTTCCCCTCTCACAGCACCACACACACAGCGGCATTTCCCCTCTCACAGCAGCACACACACAGCGGCATTTCCCCTCTCACAGCAGCACCACACACACAGCGGCATTTCCCCTCTTACAGCAGCACCACACACGCAGCGGCATTTCCCCTCTCACAGCAGCACCACATACACACAGCGGCATTTCCCCTCTCACAGCACCACACACACGCAGCGGCATTTCCCCTCTCACAGCACCACACACACAGCGGCATTTCCCCTCTCACAGCACCACACACGCAGCGGCATTTCCCCTCTCACAGCACCACACACGCAGCGGCATTTCCCCTCTCACAGCACCACACACACACGCACCTCCCCTCTCACAGTACCACACACGCAGCGGCATTTCCCCTCTCACAGTACCACACACAGCGGCATTTCCCCTCTCACAGCACCACACACACAGCGGCATTTCCCCTCTCACAGCACCACACACACAGCGGCATTTCCCCTCTCACAGCACCACACACAGCGGCATTTCCCCTCTCACAGCACCACACACAGCGGCATTTCCCCTCTCACAGCACCACACACACAGCGGCATTTCCCCTCTCACAGCACCACACACACAGCGGCATTTCCCCTCTCACAGCAGCACACACACAGCGGCATTTCCCCTCTCACAGCAGCACCACACACACAGCGGCATTTCCCCTCTTACAGCAGCACCACACACGCAGCGGCATTTCCCCTCTCACAGCAGCACCACACACACACAGCGGCATTTCCCCTCTCACAGCACCACACACACGCAGCGGCATTTCCCCTCTCACAGCACCACACACACGCAGCGGCATTTCCCCTCTCACAGCACCACACACACACGCAGCGGCATTTCCCCTCTCACAGTACCATACACACAGCGGCATTTCCCCTCTCACAGTACCACACACAGCGGCATTTCCCCTCTCACAAGCAGCACCACACACACAGCGGCATTTCCCCTCTCACAAGCAGCACCACACACACAGCGGCATTTCCCCTCTTACAGCAGCACCACACACGCAGCGGCATTTCCCCTCTCACAGCAGCACCACACACACACAGCGGCATTTCCCCTCTCACAGCACCACACACACGCAGCGGCATTTCCCCTCTCACAGCACCACACACACGCAGCGGCATTTCCCCTCTCACAGCACCACACACACACGCAGCGGCATTTCCCCTCTCACAGTACCATACACACAGCGGCATTTCCCCTCTCACAGTACCACACACAGCGGCATTTCCCCTCTCACAGCAGCACCACACACACAGCGGCATTTCCCCTCTCACAGCACCACACACACGCAGCGGCATTTCCCCTCTCACAGCACCACACACACGCAGCGGCATTTCCCCTCTCACAGCACCACACACACACGCAGCGGCATTTCCCCTCTCACAGTACCATACACACAGCGGCATTTCCCCTCTCACAGTACCACACACAGCGGCATTTCCCCTCTCACAAGCAGCACCACACACACACATCCCTCATCAGCTGATCATCCACATTTCCAACCTCCCGGCCTCCAGCCCAGGACTAATGCTCTCACCGGAGGAGAAGGGCCCGACCCGGCCCACAGGAATGAAGGGGACGGAGAAGCTGAGCTCAGATGGAGAAAACAGCAAGTTCCTATTCGTCACACTTGTTCCCTTTTCCGCCATGTCTTCCCACAAGCTCCACGTCGTCCCCAGAACCGGAACTCAGCACAGTGACAACTGACCAATCACAGCGCTCTGTGCCACATGCTCCGCCTCCACAGAAATCATCGCCAATAGCAGTTAGCGGCGATACATAAGACGCAGTTACTGATAGGCGCTTTATTGACACTCACAATTATTATCCCGCCCATAAGCGTGCCGACCAATCTGGTTCCAGATCAGGTAACACGTGACTTTCAAGAGGTTACGTCGCGTAATGTCAGCTTGTCTGGTATGTGAGGCCGCGCCCCTTGTGGTGAGGCCGCGCCCCTTGTGGTGAGGCCGCGCCCCTTGTGGTGAGGCCGCGCCCCTTGTGGTGAGGCCGCGCCCCTTGTGGTGAGGCCGCGCCCCTTGCGATGACGGCATTTTCCCGCCATCTCCTGAAGCGAGCGGTCGCTGTGCGGTTGGAGAGTAGTCTGCACGATGCAGCGCTCATCCGACCTCAGCTCTCTCCCCGGTGCCGGCAGCTGGATCAGCGCTCCCCTCAGTCTGGTGCACGCCCTGTTCGGTAAGTTCGTGAGACACCACGTGTCCCGGAGTGCAGCCGGCTCCTCAATCGTAATTAGTCTGTGGACAGCGGCATAACGTGAAGCTTAGCGGCAATGCAAGACCTGCAACCGGCTGTAACGTCATCGTGTGCGTGTACAGCGCGGAGTACTGTGGAGGCTGGTGGGGGAATGACACGTGTGTGTGGAGGCTGGTGGGGGAATGACACGTGTGTGTGTGTGTGTGTGTGTGTGTGTGTGTGTGTGGGAATGACACGTGTGTGTGTGGGGGGGAATGACACGTGTGTGTGGGGGGGGGGAATGACACGTGTGTGTGGGGGGGGGGAATGACACGTGTGTGTGTGGGGGGGGGGAATGACACGTGTGTGTGTGGGGGGGGAATGACACGTGTGTGTGTGGGGGGGGAATGACACGTGTGTGTGTGGGGGGGGAATGACACGTGTGTGTGTGGGGGGGGAATGACACGTGTGTGTGTGGGGGGGGAATGACACGTGGGGGGGGGGGAATGACACGTGTGTGTGTGTGTGTGGGGGGGGGAATGACACGTGTGTGTGTGGGGGGGAATGACACGTGTGTGTGTGTGGGGGGGGGGAATGACACGTGTGTGTGTGTGTGGGGGGGGAATGACACGTGTGTGTGCGTGTGGGGGGGGAATGACACGTGTGTGTGTGTGTGGGGGGGGGAATGACGTGTGTGTGTGGGGGGGAAATGACACGTGTGTGGGGGGGGAAATGACACGTGTGTGTGTGTGGGGGGGAATGACACGTGTGGGGGGGGGAATGACACGTGTGTGTGTGGGGGGGGAATGACACGTACGTGTGTGGGGGGGGAATGACACGTACGTGTGTGTGGGGGGGGAATGACACGTGTGTGTGTGTGGGGGAATGACACGTGTGTGTGTGGGGGGGGGAATGACACGTGTGTGTGTGGGGGGGGAATGACACGTGTGTGTGTGGGGGGGGAATGACACGTGTGTGTGGGGGGGGAATGACACGTGTGTGGGGGGGGAATGACACGTGTGTGTGTAGGCTGGTGGGGGAATGACACGTGTGTGTGTGTGTAGGCTGGTGGGGGAATGACGTGTGTGTGGAGGCTGGTGGGGGAATGACACGTGTGTGTGGAGGCTGGTGGGGGAATGACACGTGTGTGTGGAGGCTGGTGGGGGAATGACGTGTGTGTGGAGGCTGGTGGAGGAATGACACGTGTGTGTGTGGAGGCTGGTGGGGGAATGACACGTGTGTGTGTGTGTGTGTGTGGAGGCTGGTGGGGGAATGGTGTGTGTGTGTGTGTGTAGGCTGGTGGGGGAATGACGTGTGTGTGTGTGTGTGTAGGCTGGTGGGGGAATGACGTGTGTGTGTGTAGGCTGGTGGGGGAATGACGTGTGTGTGTGTAGGCTGGTGGGGGAATGACGTGCGCGCGCGTGCGTGTGGAGGCTGGTGGGGGAATGACGTGCGCGCGCGTGTGGAGGCTGGTGGGGGAATGACGCGTGTGTGTAAATGACGTGTGTGTAGACTGGTGGGGGAATGACACGTGGCTGTTTGCGTGCGGAGACTGGTGGGGGAATGACACGTGGCTGTTTGCGTGCGGAGACTGGTGGGGGAATGACACGTGTGTGGGGGTGTCACGGATCCCACTCCGTGGTGTCAATGTCACATACTCCAGGGGTGTCAAACTGCATTCCTAGAGGGCTGCAAACAGGTCATGTTTTCAGGATTTCCTTGCATTGCACAGGTGATAATTTAATCACCTGCAAAGAATGATTCCAGCCCCTTGTGCAATGCTAAGGAAATCTTGAAAACACGCATGGTTTGAGGCCCTCGAGGAATGCAGTTTGACACCCCTGACATACTCGCTCTCAGCACGTGAATTGGGGTTGTGCCTGCAAGGTTAAATCTATCTCCCCTCTCAGTCCAGCATTAAACCTCTGTCCTATGCTGTAATGGGAGCATAAATCACACACCGACCCAGGCCACACACCTGCTCATACACGCTGCCACCACTCACCGAAAACACAGGCGATGAGTCCCGGAAATATTACTATTACTGTCTGCCACTCATGCGGATCATACAGTATAAGGCTATGGATTCTTTTAGAACATTCAAGGTTCAACTTGTTAAAGTGTTAAGCTTTAATACACAAAAGTTCAATGCTTACAGTAAGAAAAAGGTATAAAAATATGATGATAGACATACAGGTATGCAAAACGGTATAAAATAAACAGGAGAAAAATGCTTCTGTAAGTTATCTTTGTAGTCTTTCTGCTCCCTGAGGATAGGATGAATATAGACTTGGTGGAACACATCAGCTTCCCAGGCTGCCCTCACATGTGAACATGATTCTGTGTATACAGACCTAATTTATAGCTTTACGCTGGAGGTCAGATTTCTAGACCAGCCCCTCAGGTTAATATCATAATTGCTTGTTTTTGATTGGACCACGGCCGCTCCCCCCAATTAATATATTCTTTGCTCTGAGATTCCCTGTGTAAAAGTTCTCACAAATAGTGTCGGGCTGTAATTGACATCTCTCCTCAAAGAGCTAGGAGGTGTCAAATGTTCCCTTTTTTTCTTGATTCCCAGCATGACCCCCTGAAGAGAGTGGAGACAGTAGTCTGCCTTCTCAAGATATGTATGCTGTGACCTTTGTGAGGCCTGCAGTTTCAGGACAGATGTTCAACTACTGCTAGTTACACACATAACCCTAGACATGTCACTACACACATATACAGTACAGACCAAAAGTTTGGACACACCTTCTCATTTAAAGATTTTTCTGTATATTCATGACTATGAAAATTGTACATTCACACTCAAGGCATCAAAGCTATGAATTAACACATGTGGAATTATATACTTAACAAAAAAGTGTGAAACTGAAATTATGTTTTATATTCTAGGTTTTTCAAAGTAGCCACCTTTTGCTTTGACTGCTTTGCGCACTCTTGGCATTCTTTTGATGAGCTTCAAGAGGTAGTGAGATGAATAAACAGTAGGGTGCACTTTCACCACAATAATTCAAGAAATGTATCACAACCATGATAATAATGGGTGCAACACCTGATTTGGGAAACTGAAACCAGGTAACATAGAAGAAAGACCAACCAAATGATGGTGTGCACACCCAACAAGGTATTCGTTAAATAATTAAGTTTTATTTGAACACAGAAAACACACTGCTAAGTTAAAACCTTAAAAACAGTAGTACAAATACGTGGCACTGGTAAACCACCCCCTAGGCATAACCCCAATGGGAAGCCAAATTTACCAATGGAACTGGTAGTCCCATGAAACCCCAAAAGATGTGCTGTGGAATGTAAGTGTATGTCAATTGACAAATCCACATATATATACAGTATGATGGTAGTCTCCAATGTAAGACAAGCGTATCGTTTGAACTTGGCAACCAAAATGCACGCAAGAAACGAACCTAGATGCAATGTGAATATATTAGAAGCATGTAGATATAAGCGATAAAATAACCATCAGCATGCATAAGGTCCAAGTGTCGGGGTCGTCACGACAATACCCTTCCTTCACCAGTCATTCCAAATCAGACTAAGAGCAGTGGTACCGGAGTGAAGAATGAGTCAGACAAAATGCTGGTTCAAACTCCGTGCCTGCTTGTGCTTCCACACGTAGTGGCAACGTCACAGCAACTGACTTTATTTCCTAATACACAACATTATATGATCTATTGGGGGAAGGTGTGCAGAGGGCGGGGTTTAAGCAATATGTCTAGTATTCAGTCTTTCTGGTTGGTCTGACGTCATCTGCTGGATCCTCCTTCCTCCAAGTCACTTTAAGTTTCCATTTCAACAGAAGTGATACTTTAGCTTCTGGAATGTGAAACTTGCTTCTTATCAGAATCAGAATTAGGGCAAAGGTGAATACTGGCTGCCATGTTAACCCCTTCATGACCCAGCCTATTTTGACCTTAAAGACCTTGCCGTTTTTTGCAATTCTGACCAGTGTCCCTTTATGAGGTAATAACTCAGGAACGCTTCAACGGATCCTAGCGGTTCTGAGATTGTTTTTTCGTGACATATTGGGCTTCATGTTAGTGGTAAATTTAGGTCAATAAATTCTGCGTTTATTTGTGATAAAAACGGAAATTTGGCGAAAATTTTGAAAATTTCGCAATTTTCACATTTTGAATTTTTATTCTGTTAAACCAGAGAGATATGTGACACAAAATAGTTAATAAATAACATTTCCCACATGTTTACTTTACATCAGCACAATTTTGGAAACAAAATTTTTTTTTTGTTAGGAAGTTATAAGGGTTAAAATTTGACCAGCGATTTGTCATTTTTACAACGAAATTTACAAAACCATTTTTTTTAGGGACCACCTCACATTTGAAGTCAGTTTGAGGGGTCTATATGGCTGAAAATACCCAAAAGTGACACCATTCTAAAAACTGCACCCCTCAAGGTACTCAAAACCACATTCAAGAAGTTTATTAACCCTTCAGGTGCTTCACAGCAGCAGAAGCAACATGGAAGGAAAAAATGAACATTTAACTTTTTAGTCACAAAAATTATCTTTTAGCAACAATTTTTTTATTTTCCCAATGGTAAAAGGAGAAACTGAACCACGAAAGTTGTTGTCCAATTTGTCCTGAGTACGCTGATACCTCATATGTGGGGGTAAACCACTGTTTGGGCGCACGGCAGGGCTTGGAAGGGAAGGAGCGCCATTTGACTTTTTGAATCAAAAATTGGCTCCACTCTTTAGCGGACACCATGTCACGTTTGGAGAGCCCCCGTGTGCCTAAAAATTGGAGCTCCCCCACAAGTGACCCCATTTTGGAAACTAGACGCCCCAAGGAACTTATCTAGATGCATAGTGAGCACTTTGAACCCCCAGGTGCTTCACAAATTAATCCGTAAAAATGAAAAAGTACTTTTTTTTCACAAAAAAATTCTTTTAGCCTCAATTTTTTCATTTTCACATGGGCAACAGGATAAAATGGATCCTAAAATGTGTTGGGCAATTTCTCCTGAGTACACCAATACCTCACATGTGGGGGTAAACCACTGTTTGGGCACTCGGCAGGGCTCGGAAGGGAAGGCGCGCCATTTGACTTTTTGAATGGAAAATTAGCTCCAATTGTTAGCGGACACCATGTCGCGTTTGGAGAGCCCCTGTGTGCCTAAACATTGGAGCTCCCCCACAAGTGACCCCATTTTGGAAACTAGACCCCCCAAGGAACTTATCTAGATGCATATTGAGCACTTTAAACCCCCAGGTGCTTCACAGAAGTTTATAACGCAGAGCCATGAAAATAATTTTTCTTTCCTCAAAAATGATTTTTTAGCCTGGAATTTCCTATTTTGCCAAGGATAATAGGAGAAATTGGACCCCAAATATTGTTGTCCTGTTTGTCCTGAGTACGCAGATACCCAATATGTGGGGGTAAAAGGAGCAGCGCTCAGGTGAGATGTGTGGATTCCGCAGCGTTTTACACCTGTTCCTCAATAGGAATCCGCAGGTGAAATCCGCACAAAAAACACTGGAAATCCGCGGAAAATCCGCAGGTAAAACGCAGTGCCTTTTACCCGCGGATTTTTCAAAAATGGTGCGAAAATATCTCACACGAATCCGCAACGTGGGCACATAGCCTTAGGGTTAGGGTTGGAATTAGGGTTGTGGTTATGGTTAGGGGTGTGTTGGGGTTAGGGTTGTGGTTAGGGGTGTGTTGCGGTTAGGGTTGTGTTTAGGGTTATGGCTACAGTTGGGATTAGGGTTTGGGGTGTGTTGGGGTTAGTGTTGGAGGTAGAATTGAGGGGTTACCACTGTTTAGGCACATCAGGGGTCTCCAAACGCAACATGGCGCCACCATTGATTCCAGCCAATCTCGTATTCAAAAAGTCAAATGGTGCTCCCTCACTTCCGAGCCCTGACGTGTGCCCAAACAGTGGTTTACCCCCACATATGGGGTACCAGCATACTCAGGACAAACTGCGCGATATGTGTGCGGCAATATGTCTTCAGCAGGAGACGCTGAACACCGACAGGCAGGAGAGCACAGGTCTCATAGCGGCGAACGTGGGCAGCAGGATCCTGGCAAACCAGCATCACGTCGCGCCTCACCCCCTCAAAAACCGGTACTCTACATTTTTTCAGCAGTGGTGAGTGTAATATGTAAACCATTGCCTGATACAGCCGTTTTCTACACTATGCTTTATTATAGGGGAAAAAGGTCTCCAAATCCAAGCATAAGCAGTGTGCTGTATGCACAGAGCCTCTACCTGACACCTATGTTAAAAAGTTATCCCAATTATGCATATGTCGTATGTTAGAAGAAGAGGCCCCTCTCCGGGTATCGGATCTGAGGGAAGTAATTAGGGAAGAAATAAAATCATCCCTTAAAATCAGACGGCATGAAAAAAGCAGTGTGGAGTTGGTGTCCGATTCCAGGCCTTCAGTACAAGAAGGCGAGTGTTCGGAAAGTTCTTCGGCATCCTCTTCAGATGAGGAGGGAAGACCTTGCTTTTCCATGGAAGGTATGGAAACCTTAATTAAGGCAGTCCGTGCAACTATGGGGGTTGCAGAGAGTAAAGAACCAAAAACAACCCAGGAGATCATGTTCGCAGGGATGAGCCAGAGAAGTCGGAAAGCTTTCCCAGTGGTGGATTCTGTTAAAGATCTGGTCAAACGGGAGTGGGACAAGCTGGATAAAGGGTTTTTACCTTCAGCTGCAAAAAGAAGGTACCCCTTTGAAGATGACACTTTGTCACAGTGGATGAAGGTTCCTAAAATAGATGCGGCAGTAGCCTCTACTTCAAAAACAGCCTCACTTCCGTTAGAAGATGTAGGGCTCCTCAAGGATCCTTCAGACAGAAAGGCTGACATGCTCCTTAAAAAACTATGGGAGTCATCATCTGGAGCCTTTAAGCCGGCTATTGCAGGCACCTGTACGGCCAGATCAATCATGGTCTGGGTGACTCAGCTGGAGGAGCAGCTTAAAGCGAAGGTACCCAGGGATAAGTTGCTGAATTCCCTGTCTCAGGTCAGAGAAGGAGCAGCTTATCTAGCAGACGCCTCAATTGATTCTCTGAAATTGGCTGCAAGATCGGCAGGTCTTTCGAATGCAGCCAGACGGGCTCTATGGCTAAAGACATGGAAGGGGGATGCCCAGGCTAAGGCCAAACTTTGCTCCATTCCATGTAGGGGTGAGTACCTATTCGGCCCGGTGCTGGATGACATCCTTGCAAAGGCAGAAGATAGGAAGAAGGGATTTCCTAAAACGTTTAATCCCACTTTCCATTACGTCCCTCAGGCCAGCACCCTGGAGGACGTCCTTCCTTGACCTATAGCGGGACAGGATCATAGAGAGGTTAAAAGGACCCTCCCACCTCCACCCTCCAGTGTTTTTCCTGTCCCTACAGGGACGGTTGTATGAGAGGTTGCTCCTAGAGCGAAGATAGCCTGTGGATTCTCTTCCCCCTGTCAAGTGGTCCGTGGCTGACACCTCACTGGGTAGAGGTCCCTCAGCTATCAGTGCTGTACCAGATGGGCTCAGAGTTCGGGGGTCTCAGCCTTCCCTTTTCCTGGTCAGACGGACCATGGCTGACTCCTCTTTGAGAGGTTCCTCAGCCAACAGCCTGTGTAATGGGCTTAGGGGGATCGTGCGGCAGGTCCAATCCTTCCCCCTGTCAAGTAGCCCAGGGTGGAAACTCCCCGGTGGGGAGTCCCTCAGCCCCAGAGACCAGTCGAGCGGACGGGCTCCTGGGTAGAGCCGCCTCCTCCCAGTGGGGGGCTCTCGGCTCGGACGCCGACCAGCAAAACACCGCTACTTCCGAAAGTCATATGGTGGAGAAGGCCGTTGCGCTTCCAGTGACCGACGTCAGAGAGGAGCGCCGGCACTTAGGATCGGCGTGCGTTCCACGATGGAACACGGAAGGGGGCACAGGCAGTAATGCAGCATTTCTGACGGGACGCCGCTTCCTTCCACGGTAGGCTCTCGGCGTTACCAGCTCCCCCTGTCTTCTAGCAGGTATGGAGCCAGCACAGGTGAGTGCATGGTTTAATGTTGCATTGATGGCCTGGGCCTCTGGGCTGACTCTAGTCTCAGGACTTGGTGCCAAAGCTGTACCTGGAGCAAGGCCTTGGACCTCTAGGCTGTGGTGAGGCCATACGTCCAGGCTACATCTCATGACTGGACTTCAGTTTGTTGCAGGTCTTGTCGGCACAGAGCCTTATGATTGGGCTTCAGAGTGACTTTTTGGAAGCATGCTTTCCATTTTCTGGTTCAATAAGCAAGCGTTTCACTTTTCTTTGCAACTTAACTACTCCATCCATAGGAGGACACAGGGTGTTAAACTGGCACATTGTCTCCATGAAGACTGCCCTCCAGCTGCTGATCATTAATTAGCTCCTTCGGGTGGAGTCAGTCTGACAAATGAGATGTACTGTTCAGAGTGGAGATTTATCTGGAACTCTGATAGATTGCTCTTTTGCTTAAAAGTGTAAGTCTGGTCTCTTGTTTGGCACCTTCAGGCATGGCCTAGTCATACTGCTTCTATGCATCGTATTGAGTGCCTCCGTGCATAATACTGCATCATAGTGCCCTCTATGCATCATATTGACTGCCTCCGTGCAGAATACTGCATCATAGTGCCTCTATGCATTATATTGAGTGCCTCCGTGCATAGTACTGCATCGTAGTGCCTCTATGCATCATATTGACTGCCTCTGTGACATCATACGGCATCATACTGTTTCATAGTCACTTCATGTATCATATTACATCGTATTTCTTCATTGTTCCTATATGCATCATAGCACTTCATAGTTACTTCATGCATCATATTGCATCATACTGCTTCATGGTTCCTATATGCATCATGGTTCTTCATTGCTCCTATATGCATCATAGCGCTTCATAGTTACTTCATGTATCATATTGCATCATATTGCTTCATGGTTCCTATATGCATCATGGTGCTTCATTGCTCCTATATGCATCATAGCGCTTCATAGTTACTTCATGTATCATATTGCATCATATTGCTTCATGGTTCCTATATGCATCATGGTGCTTCATTGTTCCTATATGCATCATAGTGCTTTATATTGCCTTTCTGCATCATATTGCTTCATGGTTCCTATGTGCATCATAGCGCTTCATAGTGACTCTGTGCATCATTTTGCATCACTGTTCCTATATGCATCATAGTGCTTCATATTGCCTTTCTGCATCATATTGCATCATATTGCTTCATGGTTCCTATATGCATCATGGTGCTTCATTGTTCCTATATGCATCATAGTGCTTTATATTGCCTTTCTGCATCATATTGCTTCATGGTTCCTATGTGCATCATAGCGCTTCATAGTGACTCTGTGCATCATTTTGCATCACTGTTCCTATATGCATCATAGTGCTTCCGATTGCCTTTGTGCACTAAATTACAGCATATTGCTTCATGGTTTCTATACGCATCATAGCGCTTCATATTGCCTTTGTGCTTCATGGTTCCTATATGCATCATAGCGCTTCATATTACCTTTGTGCATTATTTTTCAGCAGATTGCTTCATGGTTTCTACATGCATCATATTGCTTCTTTGTTCCTATATGCATCATAGTGCTTCAAGTTGCCTTTGTGCATCATATTTCTCCATAGTTGCTATATGCATCATAGCACTTCTTAGTAACTTTGCATCATATTGCTTCATTGCCTCATAGTTCCTATGCATCATTTTGCATCATAGGGTTTCGGTGCCCTTTGCAGAGCAGGGGGTATCATTAGTGTGCCGGACTTGGTGCCTTTTTCGCCTCTGGCTGTGAGCCAATGGGTCAGACCTTCTGTCTGGTGCCTTGTTGTGTGGCCGCACATTGTATCTTCGGCCTACAACTTCACATTAGTGTCTTGGGCCTCAACTCCGGATATGGAGTCCTTGTGTTTTCGGACCCAGATCCAGCTTCTGTTACTTCATTCTTTACAACAGGGCTTAGTCAAGCAAACAGATATGCTTGAATTGGCTTAGTAAAATTTGCATTTCTTCTGTTTGGAACAGATCTCTCAGGTAGGTTCTACCTTGAGTGCTAAAGGCAAGTCTATTACATAATTAGCTTTATAAGATGACATATGTCATTTTGGTACATCCTATAAAAGGACATACTTCTGTCCTGGGAGTGGAAGATCCCACGAGTTGGAAGTAAGGATTCCTTCCGCCTCAGAATGCTTTGCCCTAAGATATTAGGACCATCTACAATTTGCATAGTTTTAGGCGCTCCCTTAAGACACATTTGTTCAGAGCGGCCTATCACATTCCCTAATAAGTCATTTTATGTTTGTGTGTGTGTAGCCCATTCACTATCTCCATCTATCCCCCACCCCCTGAAGATGGCTGGCCATCATTGTAAATAAAATATTGTTGATACACACCTGTACTTTGTATCTTCCCCGCCTCAAGGTAGATTGTCAGCTTTCACGAGCAGGGTCGTTTTATTTTGCTTTAATTATTATGTGGTTGTTACTTATGACTGTGTTTGAAACTGTCAAACTGTAAAGCACTGCAATTATATATTGACACTATATAAATAAAGTTTATTATTGTTATTATTAATCCTTCCCAAACTCCACATTTGGCAATCGGACAGATTCTTGTCCCATAAGTCAGTTGCGTTATGTTTACCAGGGACATCAGCACTGCCTTCTGTACCTTGTGGTGAAGCAGCAGCACGGTGTCGTGTGGCAGAGGATCCCATACTCGCGGCTCCTAAGATAACTGTAAAAGCCCTGGATACAGATTCATTTAAGACCCCATAGTCTCACTGCCTCACAGTAGATAATCTCCCTCTGTGATGAGGAAGAAACCTACTTTTCTCTAGCCATGGATTATGGTTACTCCCACAATGGCAGTCTGAGTGTATAAAGATCCCTGAGAAGATTGCCTCTTGGGATATGTATGTGCGTATATGCAGATATGGACAAATAAGTTGACATACTTATAATGTCTGGACCAATGACTCGTATAAATGCAGTTTCGAATAATTTCAAGTGTCGGAAGATTTTACTAGCATCACCTTCACCACCACCTTCATCGATTCAGAGTCCAGACTCCCTGTGTCTAACATCAGTAAAACAGGAGTAATGATCCACGTTTCTTTCAGCGCTTCTAAAGAGAAGCCCGACGTTGGTAATGGCAGGAGATATTACCTGCCGGATGGTGTATTCCTTAGTTTCAACAATATATAACCCTTACTTGGGGTTAGACATCTAAGGATTTGGAATAGACGTGATCTCCTGGATGAGTAATGTGCGTACATCCCAATGCTCTGCCATTATCCATGTACTAACTGTTATTGGTTTGATCTTCCCGCAGTCCAGGGCCTCTGTCCTGCAGGTCTCCTTGTAGTACGGTAAGCTGGTCTGTAACCAATGTTTAACCTGAGCCCAGAAGGACCGATGAAGGAACAGTCCTGTTATAAGCACATGGAGCTTATTATTGGTCGGTACAGTCCTCATGGTGTGGTGGCTGGGACTTTCACCATATTTTGCTGGGCAATAAAGTTTTCTAACCCTATTCTGGGGCTGTGATGTCTATAAGTATCTATCACAATAAATAACTTGCTGTGGTTCATTATTGGTATTGGAGTACAATGGGTGTATTTCACTCTGCTTCTGATGCTTATTTCGTTTACCACATTTCATACTGAAATTGGCCATTACAGATGTATATCAGACACTACGGTGATTCTCTTTGCGGATCTCTTTAGATATCTATGGTTTTTTCTGATCTTTCAGATCATTTATCATCTAGTCCGGTTTTTGCCTTGGACTTTGATTCCTGGCTTCTGTACCCACCCTGGGAGAGTTGCTTTGGTATTCTCCAGGGTGCTGGCCTGAGGGACGTAATGGAAAAAGGGAATTACACTTACCGGTAATTCGGTTTCCAGGTAGTCCCTCAGGACAGCACCCATAGTTCCCTCCCTTATGTTCCCTTTTTAGGCTTGCACGGGATTAAGCTACCGGCAGATCGTTCATCCTTTGGGTCACCATGTCTCGAAATTAAGATGGAGGCGTTAAAGGGTTTACTACACACGTGTTTGTAAGGGCATGTATAGACCATTTATTTCCATCCTTCGGTGGTACTTTGAAACAACACTGGAGGGTGGAGGTGGGAGGGTCCTTTTAACCTCTCTATGATCCTGTCCTGCTATAGGTCAAGGAAGGACGTCCTCCAGGGTGCTGTCCTGAGGGACTACCTGGAAACCGAATTACCGGTAAGTGTAATTCCCTTTTTTAGGAACGCCTTCCGAAGACGCATGCCCTTCAGGAGATTCCAGCCAGACCAGCAGGGATATAATCGCGATTCGGAAACATCAGATCATAAGAAGAAAGGTGGATACTATAAGAACCCTTCATCTTTCTCAAGACGTAGACGTAACTACAGATAGAACAGATCTACCAGTAGGGGGAAGACTAAAGTTCTTCTCAGATAGATGGAAAAAGATTACTTCAAGTGCCTGGATAATGGGGGTGGTTGAGTCCGGATTAAAATTAGAATTTTTGAGAACTCCCCCAGATCATTTTGTGATAACATCACTGGACACTCCGGCCCAACAACAGGCCTTAGAATTAGAGATTCAACAATTGCTTACAAAGCGAGTTATTGAAGAAGTACCAAAACATCAGGAGAAGACAGGCTTTTATTCTCCGCTATTCTTAATCTCTAAACCTGATGGGTCCTTTAGGACTATCATAAATTTACGTAAATTGAATAGATATCTTCAGTACCACGCTTTTAAGATGGAATCCATTAAGTCAACAACTAAGCTTTTGTTTCCTAGGTGCTACATGTCGGTCTTGGATCTAAAAGATGCGTACTACCATCTTCCAGTTAACAGAAATCACCAGCAATTCCTCAGGATGGCAGTATGGGTAAACTATCAGATTAAACATTTTCAATTTTTGGCAATGCCCTTTGGCCTGTCCATGGCACCTAGAGTTTTTACTAAGGTTGTTTCTGAAGTAATGGCCCATATTAGGGAAAGAGAAACCCTTGTGGTGCCCTATCTAGACGATTTTTTGATAGTAGGAAATTCAATTGACCAGTGTACGTCTAGGGTAAATGCCATAATATCATCCCTACAGGATCTCGGATGGATAATCAACTGGGAAAAGTCAAAACTGGAACCCACAAGACATCAAATGTTCCTAGGAGTTCTTCTAGACTCAGAAGATCAGTCATCCTTCCTACCAGAAGAGAAGAAGCGGAAGATCGTTCAAAGGATCACGGCCGTAAGAAAAGCTCCAAACTTAAGTTTAAGAGACGCAATGTCTCTACTAGGATCTTTGACTGCGTGTATATCGGCGGTAAGATGGGCTCAGGCTCATACCCGAATACTTCAGTACGAAGTTATTCAAGCAGAGAGAGATCTTCGGGGTTCTCTAAGCAGAAAGTTCAGTTTATCACCCGCCACTCTTCACGATCTGAGATGGTGGCTCAATCCAGCACATTTGTCAAAAGGAGTTCTCTGGACCATCACTCCGAACAATATAGTTACAACAGATGCCAGCCCGTTCGGTTGGGGAGCCCATATGGGAGACATTCTAACCCAAGGGCGATGGTCGAGTCAGGAGTCCCAGAATTCCTCGAATCTAAGAGAGCTTACTGCAGTCTATCAGGCTCTTCTTTCCTTACTACCATCCCTGAGGAATATGCATGTACAGATACAAACAGACTGCTGAAAATCATCTTTTAACTTCCATCTTTTAAATTACATCTTTTTAATTATGATTCTGAATTAGACTGAATTCTAGAATGCATTTGGCTACTCATCACTACTACAATATTATCATCATCTGCACCATCTAATCGAGCTGTTCTCCTCTTCCCACAGGTATGCACTGACTTTACCCAGCTCTCCCTGGCTCCAGAATATCTCTGTATACTGCATTGATTTTCCATGGTATGCACTGACTTTACCCAGCTCTCCCTGGCTCCAGAATATCTCTGTATACTGCATTGATTTTCCATGGTATGCACTGACTTTACCCAGCTCTCCCTGGCTCCAGAATATCTCTGTATACTGCATTGATTTTCCATGGTATGCACTGACTTTACCCAGCTCTCCCTGGCTCCAGAATATCTCTGTATACTGCATTGATTTTCCATGGTATGCACTGACTTTACCCAGCTCTCCCTGGCTCCAGAATATCTCTGTATACTGCATTGATTTTCCATGGTATGCACTGACTTTACCCAGCTCTCCCTGGCTCCAGAATATCTCTGTATACTGCATTGATTTTCCATGGTATGCACTGACTTTACCCAGCTCTCCCTGGCTCCAGAATATCTCTGTATACTGCATTGATTTTCCATGGTATGCACTGACTTTACCCAGCTCTCCCTGGCTCCAGAATATCTCTGTATACTGCATTGATTTTCCATGGTATGCACTGACTTTACCCAGCTCTCCCTGGCTCCAGAATATCTCTGTATACTGCATTGATTTTCCATGGTATGCACTGACTTTACCCAGCTCTCCCTGGCTCCAGAATATCTCTGTATACTGCATTGATTTTCCATGGTATGCACTGACTTTACCCAGCTCTCCCTGGCTCCAGAATATCTCTGTATACTGCATTGATTTTCCATGGTATGCACTGACTTTACCCAGCTCTCCCTGGCTCCAGAATATCTCTGTATACTGCATTGATTTTCCATGGTATGCACTGACTTTACCCAGCTCTCCCTGGCTCCAGAATATCTCTGTATACTGCATTGATTTTCCATGGTATGCACTGACTTTACCCAGCTCTCCCTGGCTCCAGAATATCTCTGTATACTGCATTGATTTTCCATGGTATGCACTGACTTTACCCAGCTCTCCCTGGCTCCAGAATATCTCTGTATACTGCATTGATTTTCCATGGTATGCACTGACTTTACCCAGCTCTCCCTGGCTCCAGAATATCTCTGTATACTGCATTGATTTTCCATGGTATGCACTGACTTTACCCAGCTCTCCCTGGCTCCAGAATATCTCTGTATACTGCATTGATTTTCCATGGTATGCACTGACTTTACCCAGCTCTCCCTGGCTCCAGAATATCTCTGTATACTGCATTGATTTTCCATGGTATGCACTGACTTTACCCAGCTCTCCCTGGCTCCAGAATATCTCTGTATACTGCATTGATTTTCCATGGTATGCACTGACTTTACCCAGCTCTCCCTGGCTTCTGAATATCTCTGTATACTGCATTGATTTTCCATGGTATGCACTGACTTTACCCAGCTCTCCCTGGCTTCTGAATGTCTCTGTATATTGCACTGGCTTTTCTATGCTTCCCCTGGATCTGAGTGTCTTGGTGCAGCACATATAATCCTTTTAGTATGCTTTCTCACCTATGAGCTTGTTTCCATGACCTGTTTTGATGTATCTCATTGTGTGATCCTGGCATCTCTTTGAGTGGTCAGTCTTACCCCTCCCTCACTTTATGACCTTTGCTTAACTCTCTACATCTGGTCTCCCATACCCAGCCACCCCCTCATTCAC
This sequence comes from Ranitomeya imitator, assembly GCF_032444005.1. Classification (NCBI taxonomy): domain Eukaryota; kingdom Metazoa; phylum Chordata; class Amphibia; order Anura; family Dendrobatidae; genus Ranitomeya; species Ranitomeya imitator. The sequence continues at coordinate 634,375,144 of NC_091283.1, read as the reverse complement.
ACCTGATTGCCCTTAACTGGGGATATATTCACATGCAGGAGTCTGCTATAGACTCAGTCTGCTGCAAATCATCTTTTAACTTCCATCTTTTAAATTACATCTTTTTAATTATGATTCTGAATTAGACTGAATTGGACTGGAATTGACTGGAAGGTAACAGAACACCAACCACTACAATGTTTCGGTTTCTTTTCTCTTTCACCCCCATACTACTTTCCTTCTTACAATCTCCTGCAATCACTCCACCTAGTAAGGAACTAGTCATTTCTTCCTCCATACTCCCCAGCCATCTCACCTTCCCCTCAGAACTGTTCCTCCACATACAATCCTTTTTCTCCAGACACACACGGCCACATCATGTCCTATCCTGCTCCCACCTTCTAATGATCTGTCTGTTACTCCTCATTGCTGGTGACATATCCCCAAATCCCGGCCCTCCCCAATTCATCCCCACACTCGTTTCTAACCCCCTGCCACGATCCTCCGCACGTTTTCCCAACCACGACAACCTCATACCCATTCATCCAGCCCCCACTCCCCCGCTCCCCCTACTTGGAGCACTATGGAACGCACGCTCCATCTGCAACAAACTGCCATTTATCCATGACCTCTTCATCACCAACAAACTCTCCTTCCTCGGCCTCACTGAAACCTGGCTCACCCCCTCTGACTCGGCCTCTCCAGCTGCGCTCTCCTATGGCGGATTCCACCTCTCTCACACCCCTCGCCCCAGCAACAAACGCGGTGGAGGAGTTGGCTTGCTCCTGTCCGACACCTGCTCCTTTACTCCAATCCCGCTACCACCCTCCGCTACTCTTCCCTCGTTTGAGGTGCACTCTGTCCGCATCTATACCCCCTCCAACCTCCAGCTGGCTGTCATCTACCGCCCCCCAGAACTAGCCATCTCCACCTTTCTCGACCACTTCACCACCTGGCTACTTCATTTCCTCTCTGACATCCCCACTATCATCATGGGTGATTTCAATGTCCCCATTGACACTTTCACCTCAGCTACCTCTAAACTTTTATCACTGACTGCCTCCTTTGGCCTCACTCAATGGTCCTCTGAGGCCACTCACAAAGATGGCCACACGCTGGACCTCATCTTCACCCGCCTCTGCTCCCTTACTAACCTCACTAACACACCCCTCCCCCTGTCTGACCACAACCTACTGACATTCTCGTCCCTCTCCTCTCCTAGTGTGCAACCCCCACTCCACAAACTCACTCACCCTCGCCGAAATCTCAAACATCTCAACTTACAATCACTCTGAGTCCCTTCTCCCTCTCACAGACATAGCTTCCCTTCATGACACAGATGCTGCTGCCACTTTTTATAACACCACAATAACAACAACACTCGATTCGGCCGCCCCACTCATGCATAGTAAAACTCGTACAATTAACAGGCAGCCCTGGCTGACCAGCCTGACCAAAGAATTGAGACGGGCTTCCAGGATTGCTGAGCGGAGATGGAAGCGATCCCACTCTGCCGACCACTTCACTGCATACAAGCAGTCCCTCGCCAGCTTCAAGTCTGCGCTCACTGCCGCAAAACAAACTTACTTCTCATCCCTCATATCCTCCCTGTCCCACAACCCTAAACAGCTTTTCAACACTTTCAATTCTCTACTCCGTCCCCCCGCACCTCCTCCTTCCCCCCTCATTTCTGCTGATGACTTCGCCTCTTTCTTTAAACAGAAGATCGATACGATCAGAGAAAGCTTTGGCCCACAGCGCCCACTGCCCCTCTTAGCTGCTCAACCCTGCTCCTCCAAAACCAGCTTCTCCACCATGACAGAAGATCAGCTCTCCACCCTCCTGTCAAGATCACACCTCACCACCTGCACGCTTGACCCGCTCCCATCCCACCTCATCCCTAACCTTTCCACGGTCTTCATCCCAACCCTAACGCACCTCTTCAACCTCTCACTCACAACAGGTGTCTTTCCCTCATCCTTCAAGCATGCCAAGATCACACCCATCCTCAAAAAGCCCTCCCTCGACCCATCCTCTGTGTCTAGCTATCGCCCGATATCTCTTCTCCCTTATGCCTCCAAATTGCTGGAGCAACACGTCCATCTTGAACTGTCCTCCCACTTCTCCTCCTGCTCCCTCTTTGATCGGTTACAATCAGGCTTCCGTTCCCATCACTCAACTGAAACTGCCCTAACTAAAGTCACCAATGACCTACTAACTGCCAGGAGCAAGCGACACTACTCTGTCCTCCTTCTCCTGGACTTGTCTTCTGCCTTTGACACTGTAGACCACTCCCTTTTGCTACAAATCCTCTCATCCCTTGGCATCACAGACTTGGCCCTTTCCTGGATCTCGTCATATCTGACAGACCGAACATTCAGTGTCTCCCTCCCCCACACCACCTCACTTCGCCCCTTGTCAGTCGGTGTTCCTCAAGGCTCTGTTCTAGGACCCCTACTCTTCTCCATCTACACTTTCGGCCTGGGACTGCTCATAGAATCCCACGGTATGCAGTACCATCTCTACACTGACGACACGCAGATCTACCTCTCCGGACCTGACCTCTCCTCCTTGCTTACCAAAATCCCGCACTGTCTGTCTGCCATTTCAGCCTTCTTTTCTGCTCGCTTTCTACAACTGAACATGGACAAAACAGAATTCATCATCTTTCCCCCATCTCACTCTACCCCTCCACCAGACCTATCCATCAATGTCAATGGCTGCTCACTATCCCCAGTCCCACACGCCCGGTGCCTCGGGGTGATCCTCGACTCTGCCCTCTCTTTCAAGCCACATATCCAAGCCCTTGCCTCCTCCTGTCGTCTCAAACTCAAAAATATTTCCCGGATCCGTGCTTTCCTTGACCGCAACACTGCAAAAACGCTAGTGCATGCCCTTATCATCTCCCGCCTCGACTACTGCAACCTCCTACTCTCTGGACTCCCCTCTAGCACTCTGGCACCGCTCCAATCCATCCTACACTCTGCTGCCCGACTAATCCACCTGTCCCCCCGCTATTCCCCAGCCTCTCCCCTGTGTCAAGCCCTTCACTGGCTTCCTATCGCCCAGAGACTCCAGTTCAAAACCCTCACACTGACATACAAAGCCATCCACAACCTGTCTCCTCCATACATCTGTGACATGGTCTCCCGGTACCTACCTACACGCGACCTCCGGTCCTCCCAAGACCTCCTTCTCTACTCCCCTCTCATCTCTTCTTCCCATAACCGCATCCAAGACTTCTCCCGTGCTTCCCCCATACTCTGGAACTCTCTACCCCAACACATCAGACTTGCGCCTACCATAGAAACCTTCAAAAAGAACCTGAAGACTCATCTCTTCCGACAAGCCTACAGCCTGCAGTGATCCTCAACCTACTGAACAGCCGCACAGCCAGCTCTTCCCTCTCCTAGTGTATCCTCACCCACCCCCTGCAGACTGTGAGCCCTCGCGGGCAGGGTCCTCCCTCCTTATGTACTCGTGTGCCTTGTTATCTGCTCATGTTTAATGTATTTGTCTATATTTGCCCCGTATTCACATGTAAAGCGCCATGGAATAAATGGCGCTATAAAAATGTATAATAATAATAATAATATGACTGTGGTAGCCTACATCAATCATCAGGGGGGGACAAGGTCTCGATCCCTGATGACCACTACAGCACAGATATTGTCCCTGGCCGAGAAACACTTACAATCCCTGTCGGCAGTACATATAAGAGGGGAACTCAATATAGAGGCGGACTACCTCAGTCGCCATTCCCTTCGTCAGGGAGAGTGGTCCCTAAACCAACAGATATTAGATCAGATAGTCAATCTGTGGGGGTTGCCGACAATAGATCTGTTTGCTACGAGGAAGAACAGGAAGGTCAGGAAATTCGCATCCTTACACATAACAGACCAACCATTTATAGTGGATTCCCTTCGTGTCCGTTGGGACTTCCAGCTGGCATATGCCTTTCCCCCAATGTGTCTGATTCCGATAGTTCTCAGGAAGATCCGGGAGGAAGGAGCCAGAGTGATCTTAATTGCCCCCTTCTGGCCCAGGAGGCCTTGGTTCTCTCTCCTCATGACAATGTCTGTGACCGATCCCTGGGTGTTGCCAGTGGTTCCGGAACTCCTCTCTCGGGGTCCATTTCATCATCCAAATTTGGAGACTCTTCACTTAACGGCCTGGAATTTGAGAGGGAGCTTCTGAGGGAGAGGGGGTTCTCTAACGCTTTAATAGCTACTTTATTGAAAAGTAGGAAGGAGGTCACTACAAAGATCTACTCGAAAATTTGGAAAAAATTCCTTTTGTTTCATCAGCAACCATTAGGAGATAAGGCTCCGATTTCAGCTATTTTAGAATTCCTTCAGAAAGGCTGGGAACTGGGCTTAGCGGTCAACACTCTAAGAGTTCATGTTTCAGCCTTGGGAGCTCTATATAACAGTGATATAGCTGGTAATAGATGGGTTGCTAGATTTATTAAGGCATGTCAGCGTTCTAACCCAATCCATATTGTAAGAATACCCCCTTGGGATTTAAATTTGGTACTTGAGGCGTTGACTGAACCTCCGTTCGAGCCATTAGACTCTATTTCAATAAAAAATTTAACCTTAAATACAGCTCTACTCTTAGCATTAACATCTGCCAGGAGGGTCAGTGATATACATGCGTTATCAGTAGATCCTCCCTATCTAATAATTCTCCAGGATAAGATTGTCTTAAAGCCTGATCCTGCATATTTACCAAAAGTAGCATCTAAATTTCATAGAAGTCAGGAGATTTATTTACCATCCTTCTATGAAGATCCAGGTTCAGAAGAGGAGAAAAAATATCATACTCTAGATGTAAAGAGGGCGATATTAGAATACCTGGATAGGACACAAAGCTGGAGACAGAGTAGGGCTCTGTTTGTTTCTTTCCAGAATCGGAAAAAGGGTTCTGGTGTCACGAAGAACTCTATCGCTAGATGGATTAGAGAAGCGATATGTCTTGCCTATTCTGCCAGGGGAGTAACACCACCAGAAGGCATCAGGGCGCACTCCACTCGGGCCATGGCATCATCCTGGGCGGAGAAGGCAGATGTCCCCATTGAAATATGTAAGGCGGCAACTTGGTCATCACCTTCCACCTTTTATAAGCACTATCGCCTTGATCTATCTGCTAATTCCAGCTTACAGTTTGGCCGTTCAGTACTTAGTGCTGTGGTCCCTCCCAGTTAAATAGTCTTTGAAAGTCTCTCGTTGTGGGTGCTGTCGTGACGATAGGAAAACCGGTTTTTACGTACCGGTAATAGGATTTTACAGAGTCCACGACAGCACCCATACATTCCCCCCCGTATTTAGTTCTTATTCCTGCACTCTGTTGAAAGGTGTGCCGTAGAGTTCACTCTATAGAGGTGGTGGTATTTAGTATTGTTTAATATGATATTGTCATGTACTGATTCATTGGCGGTAACCCTTGTACTCTGGAACACAAACTGGAGGGCGAGGGGGACCGCCACTTTTTAACCTGTAGGTTCCTGTCCGGAAGGTGGGCGGATCCCCTCTCTCGTTGTGGGTGCTGTCATGGACTCTGTAAAATCCTATTACCGGTACGTAAAAACCGGTTTTCTATTCGCCACGACAGCACCCACTAGAGAGAGGGGATCCGCCCCTAGGAACAGGAAACCTACAGAGAGATAAAAGGGGCGGCCCCCCCTTGCTCCTCAGTTGGTTTCCTGTTCCTAGATGGGAACCCACAGAGAAGACTCTATGGAGCTAAGTAGAGGAAGACCAGCCTGGACTGCCGCCTGTACGACTCTGCTGAGCGGCAGGGGCCCCAGAGCGGGTAGACAGTGTCGGGGGAATGATCCTGCTGGCTCCCCCCTCAACTGCTGCGGCTGATGTGAATCCTGGAGGTTACCAACGGTCTCCCTGCTGGGACACCGTTGTGTGAAGCGCTGACAGTGCGACAAGTACCTTGTCCGGCCCGGACCTGGAGCAGGTAGATGGTGCCCTCCTGAGGTATGTGGGGCTGAGCGGCTGTGTGGCGACTCCCCGGTCTGGGTTTCCCTCCTGGTCCCTCCAAGGTAGAGGCGACATGGTTGTAGGTGTAGCGCTTACGGCGGCGTCTTCCGGTGCAGCAGAGACGCGGGCGCATGCGCAGTAGCGTCGGCGTCCCGGAAAAAGAGGCTTGAACGTCAGGGGTCGCGGGGTTGGAGTACCATTTCCAGGGGAACCGCCATATTGGATTCCTCTATGCGGTTCCATTGCCCTGACGCCGGACTTCTGTGAGTAAAAAAAAAAAAAAGAGGATACATCATTTACACCAGCAATTTCTTCGGGTAGCAGTTTGTATAGAGGGGCAAATTCGTCATCTACAATACAGGGCAATGCCCTAAGGGTTATCTATGGCCCCAAGGGTTTTTACTAAATTACTATTGGAAGTAATGTCTTTTCTCTTACCCCATGACGGCACTAACGAGAGAGAGGGATCTGCCCTCAGGGACAGGAAACCCACAGGTTAAAAAGGCGGGACCTCTCCTCCACCTCAGTTCGGTTTCCTGTCCCCGACGGGGATCCCACAACTCAACATCCAGGAGTCCAGGGACCATCAGGCCGAGTTCAGGCAGCGGGGGGCCCTGCCATGGTCTCAGGTGGATTCCTCCCTGAGGGCGCGATCCAGGGTCGGCGGGCCTCGTAGATGTGCGCAGAGGGGAGGCAGTGAAGAGACAAGAAGAGAGCCTGCCTCTTCCTTTTCAAAGGAGGACGATCGGCAATAGGTAGCGGCGGCTACCTGGAGTTTTCTCCACTGATCCATGAGGCACACAGGGGGTGGTGACGCCGGTCACCGACAAGCGGCAGAACGCTGGGAGCAGCGGCGGCTGCAGAAGCTCCGTCCCTCCTGTGAGCCGGCAAGCAGTGAGCGCGGGGTTCGGCAACTTACTGCGCAGGCGCGGGGGTCACTTCCGGGGCGGCGCAGGGTACCTCTGGGTAAACCGGAAGTTGCCTGGCGCCGCTCCATCGGTATATATCCGGAAGGAAAGGGGCATACCGCTGCTCAGAGATTACCACCATGAGTGGAATAGAGCAGTCGGTGGAAGAAATTTCACAGGCCCCTGTGACAAAGAACCCGAAGGAGCGCCATTCTTCAAGAAAACCCACGCAGCGCAGCAGCTCAGGATCCCAGCGTAGCAGAGGCTCTGGTGGATCCAGGAGGGAGACGGTGGTTCAAGTGGAGGAGGCATCCTCAAGGCCACAACCGGTATCTTCCTCACATTAGGAGGGTAAGTGACCTCCGTGAAAGTGTAAATTCTAATAGGGGTTTATTGTTTCCTAGGGAAAGAAATGCCAGGGGAAAAGTAAACATAAAGTGTGCCCACTTTGTTCAGCAGATTTGCCGGATTCATGGGTTAAAAAACTCTGTGCGCCATGTATTAAGAACACCATTGATGAGGAGACACCAAGTTTCACATCTGAATTAAAAGATTTAATTAAAACCCAAGTAGCAGACGCATTAAAAAGCGTAAAAAACCGTAAAAGAAAACATAAAGAAAAATCTCCAGATTACAGCTCCAGCGAGGGAGATAGCACGAGTGAGGATTCTGATAGCTCTACAGCTTCATCATCCTCCTCCGCATCTTCAGAAAGCGGTCGCAACTGTTTCCCAATAGATGAAACGGATGCGCTGGTAAAAATGGTTAGGGCGACAATGGGTCTGGCAGACACTCGTTCCAAAAAATCTGTACAAGATCTTATGTTTAGTGGCCTGGAACAAAAGAAGTACAGAGTGTTCCCATTAAATGAAAAAATTCAAGCCCTTATAAAAAAGGAGTGGAAAAGACCAGACAAAAAAGTACTGTTAACACCCAAAAGGAAATACCCATTTGATGACCCAGCCTGCGCCTCATGGGGAAAAGCGCCAAAATTAGACGTCGCCATCGCGAAAGCCTCTAAAAAGTTCGCTCTGCCTTTTGAAGATCTGGGGACCCTCAAGGATCCTATGGATAAAAAGGCCGATGTCTTCCTAAAAGGGTCCTGGGAGGCCGCCAGCGGGGGGCTAAAACCCGGTATAGCTGCTTACGTGTACAGCTAGAGCACTAATGGTCTGGCTGGATCATTTAGAGACTCAATTAAAAAATAAAACCCCGAGAGAGTCTATACTGGACTCTGTGTCAGCGATGAGAGGTAACATAGTTAGTAAGGCCGAAAAAAGACATTTGTCCATCCAGTTCAGCCTATATTCCATCATAATAAATCCCCAGATGTACGTCCTTCTACAGAACCTAATTGTATGATACAATATTGTTCTGCTCCAGGAAGACATCCAGGCCTCTCTTGAACCCCTCGACTGAGTTCGCCATCACCACCTCCTCAGGCAAGCAATTCCAGATTCTCACTGCCCTAACAGTAAAGAATCCTCTTCTATGTTGGTGGAAAAACCTTCTCTCCTCCAGACGCAAAGAATGCCCCCTTGTGCCCGTCACCTTCCTTGGTATAAACAGATCCTCAGCGAGATATTTGTATTGTCCCCTTATATACTTATACATGGTTATTAGATCGCCCCTCAGTCGTCTTTTTTCTAGACTAAATAATCCTAATTTCGCTAATCTATCTGGGTATTGTAGTTCTCCCATCCCCTTTATTAATTTTGTTGCCCTCCTTTGTACTCTCTCTAGTTCCATTATATCCTTCCTGAGCACCGGTGCCCAAAACTGGACACAGTACTCCATGTGCGATCTAACTAGGGATTTGTACAGAGGCAGTATAATGCTCTCATCATGTGTATCCAGACCTCTTTTAATGCACCCCATGATCCTGTTTGCCTTGGCAGCTGCTGCCTGGCACTGGCTGCTCCAGGTAAGTTTATCATTAACTAGGATCCCCAAGTCCTTCCCCCTGTCAGATTTACCCAGTGGTTTCCCATTCAGTGTGTAATGGTGATATTGATTCCTTCTTCCCATGTGTATAACCTTACATTTATCATTGTTAAACCTCATCTGCCACCTTTCAGCCCAAGTTTCCAACTTATCCAGATCCATCTGTAACAGAATACTTCTCTTGTATTAACTGCTTTACATAGTTTTGTATCATCTGCAAATATCGATATTTTACTGTGTAAACCTTCTACCAGATCATTAATGAATATGTTGAAGAGAACAGGTCCCAATACTGACCCCTGCGGTACCCCACTGGTCACAGCGACCCAGTTAGAGACTATACCATTTATAACCACCCTCTGCTTTCTATCACTAAGCCAGTTACTAACCCATTTACACACCTTTTCCCCCAGACCAAGCATTCTCATTTTGTGTACCAACCTCTTGTGCGGCACGGTATCAAACGCTTTGGAAAAATCGAGATATACTACGTCCAATGACTCACCGTGGTCCAGCCTATAGCTTACCTCTTCATAAAAACTGATTAGATTGGTTTGACAGGAGCGATTTCTCATAAACCCATGTTGATATGGAGTTAAACAGTTATTCTCATTGAGATAATCCAGAATAACATCCCTCAGAAACCCTTCAAATATTTTACCAACAATAGAGGTTAGACTTACTGGCCTATAATTTCCAGGTTCACTTTTAGAGCCCTTTTTGAATATTGGCACCACATTTGCTATGCGCCAATCCTGGGGAACAGACCCTGTCGCTATAGAGTCCCTAAAAATAAGAAATAATGGTTTATCTATTACATTACTTAGTTCCCTTAGTACTCGTGGGTGTATGCCATCCGGACCCGGAGATTTATCTATTTTAATCTTATTTAGCCGGTTTCGCACCTCTTCTTGGGTTAGATTGGTGACCCTTAATATAGGGTTTTCATTGTTTCTTGGGATTTCACCTAGCATTTCATTTTCCACCGTGAATACCGTGGAGAAGAAGGTGTTTAATATGTTAGCTTTTTCCTCGTCATCTACAACCATTCTTTCCTCGCTATTTTTTAAGGGGCCTACATTTTCAGTTTTTATTCTTTTACTATTGATATAGTTGAAGAACAGTTTGGGATTAGTTTTACTCTCCTTAGCAATGTGCTTCTCTGTTTCCTTTTTGGCAGCGTTAATTAGTTTTTTAGATAAAGTATTTTTCTCCCTATAGTTTTTTAGAGCTTCAATGGTGCCATCCTGCTTTAGTAGTGCAAATGCTTTCTTTTTACTGTTAATTGCCTGTCTTACTTCTTTGTTTAGCCACATTGGGTTTTTCCTATTTCTAGTCCTTTTATTCCCACAAGGTATAAACCGCTTACACTGCCTATTTAGGATGTTCTTAAACATTTCCCATTTATTATCTGTATTCTTATTTCGGAGGATATTGTCCCAGTCTACCAGATTAAGGGCATCTCTAAGCTGGCCAAACTTTGCCTTCCTAAAGTTCAGTGTTTTTGTGACTCCCTGACAAGTCCCCCTAGTGAAAGACAGGTGAAACTGTACAATATTGTGGTCGCTATTTCCTAGATGCCCGACCACCTGCAGATTTGTTATTCTGTCAGGTCTATTAGATAGTATTAGGTCTAAAAGTGCTGCTCCTCTGGTTGGATTCTGCACCAATTGTGAAAGATAATTTTTCTTGGTTATTAGCAGAAACCTGTTGCCTTTATGGGTTTCACAGGTTTCTGTTTCCCAGTTAATATCCGGGTAGTTAAAGTCCCCCATAACCAGGACCTCATTTTGGGTTGCAGCTTCATCTATCTGCTTTAGAAGTAGATTTTCCATGGTTTCTGTTATATTTGGGGGTTTGTAACAGACCCCAATGAGAATTTTGTTACCATTTTTCCCTCCATGAATTTCGACCCATATGGACGCGACATCCTCATTTCCTTCGCTAATATCCTCCCTTAAAGTGGACTTTAGACAAGACTTTACATAGAGACAAACCCCTCCTCCTCTCCGATTTTTACGATCCTTTCTAAACAGACTGTAACCCTGTAAGTTAACTGCCCAGTCATAGCTTTCATCTAACCATGTCTCGGTTATTCCCACTATGTCAAAGTTACCTGTAGATATTTCTGCTCCTAGTTCTTCCATCTTGTTTGTCAGGCTTCTGGCGTTTGCGAGCATGCAGTTTAGAGGATTTTGTTTTGTTCCAATCTCCTCGCTGTGGATTGTTTTAGAAATGTTCATACCTCCCTTCTGAGTACGTTTTCCTGGGTCTTCTTTGTTCAAGTCTAATGTTTTTCTTCCCGTCCCCTCTTCTTCTAGTTTAACGCCCTCCTGATGAGTGTAGCGAGTCTTCTGGCGAATGTGTGTTTCCCAGGTTTGTTGAGGTGTAGTCCGTCTCTGGCAAGGAGTCCGTCGTACAAGTAATTCACACCGTGGTCCAGGAATCCGAATCCTTGTTGTCTGCACCATCGTCTTAGCCAGTTGTTTGCATCAAGGATCCTGTCCCATCTCCTGGTGCCATGCCCGTCTACTGGAAGGATAGAAGAAAAAACTACCTGTGCATCCAGTTCCTTTACTTTCTTCCCCAACTCTTCAAAGTCTTTGCAGATTGTCGGTAAGTCCTTCCTTGCCGTGTCATTGGTGCCAATATGTATCAGAAGAAATGGGTGGACGTCCTTGGAGCTGAAGAGCTTTGGTATCCTATCGGTCACATCCTTGATCATCGCACCTGGAAGGCAGCATACTTCTCTTGCAGTTATGTCCGGTCTGCAGATGGCTGCTTCTGTGCCTCTCAGTAGTGAGTCTCCCACCACCACCACTCTTCGTTGCTTCTTGGCTGTACTTTTTGCTGTCACTTGTTGCTGTGTGCCCTTTTCTTTTTTGCTTGCTGGTATTGCTTCATCCTTAGGTGTGCCATCTTCATCCTCTACAAAGATTTGATATCGGTTCTTCAGTTGTGTGGTTGGTGATTTCTCCATGGTCTTCTTGCTTCTTTTGGTCACATGCTTCCACTCAGGTGCCGCTGCGTATTTAGCAGATGCCTCAATAGACTCAGTTAGACTGACGGCAAGATCGGCTTCTTTCTCAAATGCGGCTAGGAGAGCACTATGGCTAAAGTGCTGGCTGGGGGACCTGCAAACTAAAGCCAAGTTGTGTTCCATACCGTGTGAAGGTGAATATTTGTTCGGTCCCACCCTAGACGATGTCCTCGAAAAAGCGGTTGATAAAAAGAAAGCCTTTCCGGGATTCCTAAATCAATCTTATAGGCGGCCCTTTCGAGGAAGGAGGTTCACACAAAGACGCCCCCCAAAAAACCAAAAGGAGGGGTGGGAACACAGAAAATTCAAAAGAGGAGGTTTCATGTTCAACAAGCCGGATAATAAAAAAACAGCCACAATGAGGGTGTGCCCCAGGTAGGAGGGAGACTGACCCACTTTCTTCCAACCTGGGAAAAAATTTCTGGAAGTGCCTGGACTCTAAACATCATAAAGACGGGCCTAAGACTAATCTTTCACACAATGCCACACAATCAGTTTGTGGTCACACCACGAAGAAAGTCGGAGATCGAGCAGCTGAGTATCCAGAGAGAAGTTCTCAGTCTTCTGGAGAAGAAAGTCATACAAGAAGTTCCGCAACAGGAAGAGACGAGGGGGTTTTATTCTCCGCTCTTTCTTCGAACAAAGCCGGACAGAACTTTCAGAGTAATTATAAATTTGAAACAACTAAACAGATACCTGGTAATAGAAAAATTCAAAATGGAGACAATAAAATCATGTGTCAGATCCCTTATCCCGTCTTGTTTCATGACTGTTATAGACTTAAAGGACGCATACTATCATGTGCCAATCCATCCGGATTTCCGGAAATATCTCAGGGTTGCAGTAATGATACAAGGGAAACTGAAACATTACCAATACAGGGCTCTTCCGTTTGGTCTAGCCATTGCCCCGAGGGTATTCACAAAATTAATGGCGGAAGTAATGGCCCATATAAGGGAACAAAACATATTGATTGTGCCTTATCTGGACAACCTCCTAGTGATGGGCAGTTCCTCTCTACATTGCAGCCAGCAACTAAACAGAGTGATGGTAGCCCTATCGAATCTAGGATGGTTTTTGAACCTGGAAAAATCCAGGCTTATCCCATCTCAAGTACAGTTGTACTTGGGGATATTAATAGACTCATCAAAGCAAGAGTGTCGTCTGCCGGAAGATAAAGTATCCAACATGATACATCTAGTGAATCAGTTGAGTATCTCTCCTCTGATCACTCTAAGGAGAGCCATGTCCATACTGGGGTCGATGACATCCTGTATCACAGCGGTACAGTGGGCTCCGAGCCACTCGAGAGATCTCCAGTGGGAAATACTAGAGGCGGTATCCCACGCAGGAGGAAATTTAGAAAAGCAATTAAAAATATCCTCTCGGACAAAAACTTCCTTAGCTTGGTGGACAGACCCGTCCAATCTCAGGAGGGGGGTTCCATGGGTATGGCCGGTCTCGATAATCCTGACCACAGACGCAAGTCCTTGGGGGTGGGGGGCCCACCTAAACAGGCAAATTGCCCAAGGTCCTTGGTCAGGGGAAGAAAAAGACCTTACTTCAAACATGAAGGAGCTTTTAGCAGTTCAGTACGCCATCAATCATTTTTTAACATCCCTCCGTTCCCACCACGTGAGGGTACTGACGGACAACAGGGTGGTAGTAGCATATTTAAACCATCAGGGAGGGACTAGGTCTCAATCCCTAATGAAAGTGACAAATTTCATCATGTCACAAGCAGAAGCCAACTTGTCCTCCCTGACAGCCCTTCACATAAAAGGGTCAGAAAATCAAACTGCAGATTTTCTAAGCAGAACCCAATTAAAACAGGGGGAATGGGAGTTAAATACAAGAATATTCAAACGCATAGTGGATCTTTGGGGGGCCCCGGATATAGATCTATTTGCAAACAATCAAAATCGGAAAACGGAGGCCTTCTGCTCGATAGATCCTCGGGGGAGTCCAGTGGCTATAGACGCGTTGTTAATTCCATGGAAATTCCATCTAGCTTATGTGTTTCCTCCGATAGCTCTAATTTCCTTAGTCTTGAAGAAAATCAGGGAGGACAGAGCCAAAGTAATATTGATAGCCCCGTTCTGGCCGAAAAGAGTATGGTTCCCATGGCTACGTCTAATGTCCATAGCGGATCCATGGGTACTCCCAGATATCCCAGACCTTCTGCATCAAGGGCCAGTGAATCACCCACAAATAAAAAGTTTACATATGACGGCCTGGCTTTTGAAAGGGAACTGTTAACAAAAAGGGGGTTTTCTTCAAATCTAATTTCTACCCTGCTGGCTAGTAGAAAACCTATAACTACCAAAGCATACGGCAAAGTCTGGAAAAAGTTCCTATCCACATCAGCAGTTACTCTATCAGATCAGATGCCAATCCAGGAAATTCTAGAATTTCTGCAAAAAGGATTAGAGAAAGGCCTGGCAACAAACACCCTGAAAGTTCAGATTGCAGCATTGGGTGCCCTTTATAATCAGGATTTGGCGGGGAATCACTGGGTAAAAAGATTTATTAGAGCATCTACTAGGTCCAGACCAGTTATACATCTCACCGCTCCTCCCTGGGATCTGAACTTAGTCCTTTCAGCACTAAGGCGCCGTTCAAACCTTTATCTCAGGCTTCACTGAAAATAATATCTTGGAAAACCTGTTTATTGGTGGCCCTAACCTCAGCTTGCAGGATTAGTGATCTGCAGGCCTTATCAGCCTACCCACCTCTAACACAAATATTAGATGACAGAGTAATCCTCAAAACTGACCCTTCTTACCTTCCCAAAGTGGGGTCAAAATTCCACAGATCTCAAGAGATAGCGTTACCATCTTTTTGCCCCAATCCAAAAAACAAAAAAGAGGAGGCTCTACACACACTAGATGTAAAGAGATGTCTAACACACTATCTATCAGCCACAAGGGAGTGAAGAAAAGGGAGGGCTCTGTTTGTCTGCTTTCAGGGACCAAATAAGGGTCACAAGGCATCGAAAGCCACGTTGGCGAGGTGGGTAAAAGATGCCATCAAGATGTCATATACCTCTTCCGGAGAACAAGCTCCGGACACAATTAAGGCCCATTCAACCAGGTCGGTGGCAACCTCTTGGGCTGAACGTGGTGGAGCATCAATAGATCAAATATGTAGAGCAGCCACTTGGTCTTCCCCCTCTACATTCTTCAAGCACTATCAGCTTAATCTATCTTCTCCCTCAGACTTGACTTTTGGTAGGAGAGTTCTTGAGGCAGTGGTCCCACCCTAAAATTTTCATTCTTTGAAATTCTCTCGTTAGTGCCGTCATGGGGTAAGAGAATATCGTAGTTACTTACCGATAACGGTATTTCTCTGATCCCATGACGGCACCTGTATATTCCCTCCCTTCACGTATGGGTGTCCACACTACTTATAAATTAAGTCACGAGGTGTGCATAAAAAAAGTTATATATATATATATATATATATAATATATATATATATATATAGGTTATATAGTTATATTTTGTTGTGTAAAAATAACCAATTAAGTTACAGCAGAAATTCCCTGCAAGGCTCTGTAAACCAACTGAGGTGGAGGAGAGGTCCCGCCTTTTTAACCTGTGGGTTTCCTGTCCCTGAGGGCAGATCTCTCTCTCTCGTTAGTGCCGTCATGGGATCAGAGAAATACCGTTATCGGTAAGTAACTACGATATTTTACGGGTAAAGGATACTTTGGTCATTCCATATTTAGATGACCTAATGATTGTAGGTAAAAACCCCCTACAGTGTGAGCAGAGGTTACGGGAGGTAGTGTTATCCTTACAATCCCTGGGCTGGCTGGTTAATTGGGAAAAATCTAGACTTCAGCCTGTAACGTGTCAGAAATTCCTTGGGCTCCTTCTGGATTCTGTTGACCAGATTTGTAAAGGTACCTTCACACATAACGATATTGTTAACGATATCGTTGCTATTTGTGACGTAGCAACGATATCGTTAATGAAATCGTTATGTGTGACAGCGACCAACGATCAGGCCCCTGCTGGGAGATCGTTGGTCGCTGAAGAAAGTCCAGAACTTTATTTCGTCGCTGGACTCCCTGGAGACATCGCTGGATCGGCGTGTGTGACACCGATCCAGCGATGTCTTCACTGGTAACCAGGGTAAACATCGGGTAACTAAGCGCAGGGCCGCGCTTAGTAACCCGATGTTTACCCTGGTTACCATGCTAAAAGTAAAAAAAAACAAACACTACATACTTACCTACCGCTGTCTGTCCTCCAGCGCTGCGCTCTGCACTCCTCCTGTACTGGCTGTGAGCCGGAAAGCAGAGCGGTGACGTCACCGCTCTGCTTTCCGGCTCCCAGACAGTACAGGAGGAGTGCAGAGAAGCAGAGCGCAGCGCTGGAGGACAGACGGCTGTAGGTAAGTATCTAGTGTTTGTTTTTTTTTACTTTTAGCATGGTAACCAGGGTAAACATCGGGTTACTAAGCGCGGCCCTGCGCTTAGTTACCCGATGTTTACCCTGGTTACCGGCATCGTTGGTTGCTGGAGAGCGGTCTGTGTGACAGCTCTCCAGCGACCAAACAGCGACGCTGCAGCGATTCGGATCGTTGTCGGTATCGCTGCAGCGTCGCTAAATGTGAAGGGGCCTGAGGATAAGAAGATTTCCATAGTTGATAAAGTATCCTTAGCAATAAAAAAGCGTAGTATGTCACTAAGACAAGTCATGTCATTACTAGGTTCTCTAACATCGTGCATTCCTACGGTCCAGTGGGCACAGTTCCATACTAGGCATCTACAAAAATTTGTATTGGAGGAGGACATTAAGAATAGAGGTTGTCTGGATGAAACAGTTTTCCTAACGTCGGAAGTATTACACTCCCTTAAGTGGTGGTTGGATCAGGAAAATCTTTCAAAGGGGGTTCTATGGGTAATCACCCCTTCTAGTATAGTGACCACAGATGCTAGTCCTGAAGGCTGGGGGGCACATTTTCAGGATCAGTGGGTTCAGGATCTTTGGTCCAGCTCAGAACTTAATAGTTCCTCGAATTTCATAGTTGAGGGCTATATATTATTCCCTACTTCACTTTCTGCCTCAGCTCAGCGGCTCTCATACAAGAGTATTCTCCAACAACACCACTGCGGTGGCTTATCTGAACCATCAAGGAGGTACGCGGTCGGACAAACTCAGGGAGGTGGCATCAGACATCATGGAGTTAGCCGAAGGTCATCTGCTATCACTGTCAGCAGTGCACATCAGAGGCACAGACAACTTTCGTGCCGATTTCCTGAGCCGTCACACTCTTCATCAGGGGGATTGGATGCTAAACAGAAAAATTTTCAAATTGATAACAGCTCGATGTGGTGTTCCTCAAATAGACTTGTTTGCCACAAGAGCCAACCGGCAGGTCAAGGTGTTTGCCTCTCTAAGCAGGGAGGATAAGCCGGACATACTCGATGCCCTCCAGGTACCATGGACATTCGACCTGGCCTATGCTTTCCCTCCATGGAATCTATTGCCTATAGTAATAAGAAAAATAAGGGAGGAAGGCGCAAGAGTTCTGTTAATAGCCCCATTCTGGCCCAAAAGGCCATGGTTCTCATGGCTGAGGGCGATGTCAGTGTCAGATCCATGGATTCTGCCTCAGTCCAAAGACTTGCTCTCTCAGGGTCCATTCCTCTATCCTCAGGCAAAGGGCATGAACTTAACTGCATGGAGTTTGAGAGGCGGTTACTAAATCTCAGGGGGGTTTCTAATGGGTTAATCGATACTCTTATGAAGAGTAGAAAACCTTCAACTACCAGGATTTACGTTAGAATTTGGAAGAAATTTCTTCAGTTCCATACTACACAACTTTCCTCTGAAGTTCCTATATTTCCAATGTTAGAATTTCTTCAAAAGGTTCTGGAATTAGGACTCTCCGTAAGCACTCTGAAGGTTCAGGTTTCAGCCTTAGGAGCTCTTTTTAATTATGACGTTGCGGGTAATAAATGGATATCCCGGTTTATATCTGCTTGTGAGAGATCGAGACCAATTAGCATATCACAGGTTCCTCAGTGGGATCTATCTATAGTCCTAAATGCATTGACACAACCACCTTTTGAGCCTCTCTATGCAGCCTCACTAAAAAATATTTCTTTGAAAACTGTATTATTAGTGGCGTTAGTTTCTGCTAGAAGAGTAAGTGATCTTCATGCATTATCTATAGATCCTCCCTTTTTTATCTGTGACATCAGATAGGATACTTTAAAAACAGATCCTTGTTATCTCCCTAAGGTGGCCACTACTTTTCATAGATCCCAGGAGATCTTGTTACCTACCTTTTATGAGAACCACTCAACTCCAGAAGAAGAAAGACTTCACACCCTAGATGTAAAAAGGACTGTCTTGACCTATTTAGAGAGAACTAGGGACTGGAGGAAGACTAGGGCTCTCTTCGTGTCTTTCCAGGGTAAAACCAAGGGTGCCAGAGTCACAAAGAACACATTATCTCGCTGGATCAGAGAAGCTATAATCTTGGCATATAAAGCTGGAGGAAGAGATCCTCCAATGCATATAGGAGCACACTCTACAAGAGCCTTGTCGACTTCCTGGGCAGAAAGGGCGAATGTGCCAACAGACCTTATATGTAAGGCTGCAACTTGGTCTTCACCTAATACCTTCTATAAGCATTATAGATTAGATCTATCTGCTTCTGATCTAACCTTTGGGGTATCGGTCCTTGACTCAGTAAACCCACCCAATCTATAG
The DNA here is from genome assembly GCF_032444005.1 of Ranitomeya imitator. NCBI lineage: Eukaryota > Metazoa > Chordata > Amphibia > Anura > Dendrobatidae > Ranitomeya > Ranitomeya imitator. The sequence continues at coordinate 634,356,549 of NC_091283.1, read as the reverse complement.
TCTCTGTAATTCTCTCTAGTGGGTGCTGTCGTGGCGAATAGAAAATACCGGATTACTCACCGGTAATGCTCTTTTAAAGAGCCCACGACAGCACCCGTTCACATCCCTCCCTTTTCCTTATATAGTTTCACGTGGTGCTTTTTTGGTGAGGTGTAAATATTAGAAGGATGTAGCATAAGGTTGTAAATATGTGTGTATATGTATATATGTATGTATATATATATATATATATATATATATATATATATATATATATATATATATATATATATATATACCTGAACCTGTTAACTAAAACCTGGTGGCGGTTCCTCCTATTCTCTGTAATACAACTGAGGAGCGAGGGGGGGCCGCCCCTTTTATCTCTCTGTAGGTTTCCTGTTCCTAGGGGCGGATCCCCTCTCTAGTGGGTGCTGTCGTGGGCTCTATAAAAGAGCATTACCGGTGAGTAATCCGGTATTTCACCTTGACACAAGTATCACAAAGGTAAATATACTACCTGTCTTTGAGCAGCAGAAAGAAAAGTGCATCAAATGCGCCCTAAAATAAAGGAGTGTAAGGTCCAGGTTGCTCAGGTAAGGATCAAGTGATCCCTTAGTGAGAGTTCACATGGAAATTGGTATAGCCATATGGTCTCGAGGCAATGGGGGTGTAAGGACAAACCCCACGCGTATCTCTGCCTTGTGCAGCTTCAATAACAACTTATACGGCCAGCTGGCATGGTAGAAATTAATAAGTCAGAAATCTGTACCATTGATCTAAGGGACTTAAGGACCCATCATCAAATAAACATAGTGATACGAAAAAAGATGATAAAAGGTCAAGCAGATACCGTATCAAAAAACACTTTATTAGCAATCAGTAAAACCACAGACTACAAGTGTGAGAGAGGTAACACAAAACATGGCGACATATGTGAGGGCATTGTAGGAATAGCGGGAGGCACGTACACAGGAGACGCAAGTCTACTAAAAAAATCCACCAACTACCAATTACTAATAGCTAATTTGCTCAACACAAAAATGTAAAACGTTAATTACGAAAATAGTACCACTATATATTGGTGGGGAATTACATCTGCAGGCGGAGGCCAAGAAAGATCATAAAGACCACAGTCATACTAAAGATCACACAGCACAGCCGTAAACAATATTGCCGTGATATAAGACTAGTAGTACTGACTAAAAGAGCCATATATAGTAAGAGTCCGCCGCAGAGATTACCCACCGCAAAGTAGACTGCCAGTCCTGGGGACGTGCCTCCGCCCCAACGCGCGTTTCGGAAACCAAACCTTCGTCGGGGCATGCCCCCTGCACCTTGTGCAGCTTCGTCAGGGGAAGTATGTGAAAACAGTGCTCAAACAGAAGCTTAAATAGCACATACCGGTAATCAAGCAAGGAATTCTTTATCGGTGTGGTTTTCCGGTCCAACGAGCGCAGGGAAGATTGGCTGGAGCGAGTAGCTCCCTCCAATTTGCAGTGTGTGTTTTCTGTGTTCAAATAAAACTTAATTTTTATAACGAATACCTTGTTGGGTTTTTTTGGGTTCATTTGGTTGGTCTTTCTTCTGTTACCGAGCTTCAAGAGGTAGTCACCGGGAATGGTCTTCCAACAATCTTGATGGAGTTTCCAGAGATGCTTAGCACTTGTTGGCCCTTTTGCCTTCACTCTGCGGTCCAGCTCACCCCAAATCATCTCGATAGGGTTGAGGTCTGGTGATTGTGGAGGCCAGGTCATCTGGCGTAGCACCCCATCACTCTCCTCCTTGGTCAAATAACCCTTACACAGCCTGGAGGTGTGTTTGGGGTCATTGTCCTGTTGAAAAATAAATGATGGTCCAACTAAACACAAACCGGATGGAATAACGCGCCGCTGCAAGATGCTGTGGTAGCCATGCTGGTTCGGTATGCCTTCAATTTTGAATAAATCCCCAACAGTGTCACAAGCAAAGCCCCTCCACACCATCACACCTCCTCCTCCATGCTTCACGGTGGGAACCAGGCATGTAGAGTTCATCCGTTCATCTTTTCTGCGTCGCACAGAGACATGGTGGTTGGAACCAAAGATAACAAATTTGGACTCATGAGACCAAAGCATAGATGTCCACTGGTCTAATGTCTATTCCTTGTGTTCTTTAGCCCAAACAAGTCTCTTCTGCTTGTTGCCTGTCCTTAGCAGTGGTTTCCTAGCAGCTATTTTACCATGAAGGCCTGCTGCACAAAGTCTCCTCTTAACAGTTGTTGTAGAGATGTCTGCTGCTAGAATTGAGTGGCATTGACCTGGTCTCTAATCTGAGCTGCTGTTAACCTGCGACTTCTGAGGCTGGTGACTCTGATAAACTTTTATTCGGACTCCCATGACAGCACCACGAGAGAGGGGATCCGCCCTTCAGGAACAGGAAACCTACAGTTACATGGGAGAGGTACCACCCTTTTGTATCAGTTGGATTCCTGTTCCTATAGGGACTGGATCCTACAGAAGAATGGATCCCAGGCCAACCCGCCGACTCAGGTAGTGAAGGGCTCTCCTACCTCGGCCTGTGCGGAGTTCCTGGAGGCGTCACGGTGGTCCTGGCAGGGCTGCACGGCAGTGATGCTCACAGCAGGGAGCGGTGGCCCGCGGTCTTTTCCATCTCCAAGCCGGCGCGAGGTGAGTATGTTCCCCCTCGTTTTTCCCGGAGTGTATGGTGTTGCTGGAGGCTGTGTGTTCTGGAGGGAAGCCATCCGGGACACCACTGGCTGTCCAGGCATCTTGCGCTGCTCTCGGCGCCAGCAGGAAGCGCTGGGGGCTGCGGTGACATCTAGGGATGGAGCCGGCGTGTTTCCGGGCCTCGGGTTGCTGCGCATGCGCGGTGGCTCCAAGATGGCGGCGCCCACCTGTAATTGTACGCCGAGTAAAGCACGGGCTTTCCTGCCTGTCACCTGCACCTGAGGGGCAGTCAGCGAATCAGGGGGCAGCGCCGTGCAATTCTGCTGAACTGGAGGAGGGAATTTTAAGCAGGCTCCAGACCCGGATCCTTGCTTCTGGCCTCAAGGTGTGAGGATGAAGAGTGATCATGAGCAGCAGGCCCAGCTGCCGGAGGAGATTCGTCAGAAGCCCAAAGCAAAGGACCATGTCAAGAGAAGTGACAATTCCGGTCGTAAACGCTCCTCCAAACAAGGATCGGATGCATCATCCAGAAAGGATCCCCCTCGTATTCCGGTATCTTGTTTCTGCGGCCACTGGTAAGTGATCTACGAGAATGTTCACTCAGTGACGGTCCCCCTCATATTCTTTGTTTTAGGGGAAGAAGTGCATCAGTAAAGCTAAACACAAGGAATGCGATCCCTGGGTACTTCCAGACATCCCGAACTTGCTCTACCAGGGTCCGATCAGCCATCAACAAGTGAAGGGACTACATTTAACGGCATGGAGTTTGAGCAGTCTTTAAGACAGAGGCTTCTCCCCGAATTTAGTAGATACCCTTCTTGAGAGTAGGAAACAGATCACAACTAAGCTCTACTCTAGAACTTGGAAGAAGTTCCTGGCCATATCAGACTCCGACATAAAAGAGGGAGTGCCGATATGCCAGATCTTAGAATTTCAGCAGAAGGGATTGGAATTAAATCTTTCCATGAGTACGCTAAAAGTACAGGTCTCAGCCCTAGGAGCCCTGTTCTCTTGTAATATTGCCAACAATTATTGGGTTTCGAGGTTTATTAAGGCTGTTGGTAGAGCTAGACCATACATAAGAGTATTATGGTTCCGTGGGATCTTAACCTAGTCCTTTCATCTTTGACAAAAGAACCCTTCTGTCACGATATGGTACGAATTATCAAATAAGTAGTAGTTTCTCTGCCTGTTAGCACCATAGCTGAGGGATTTTTGGCACTTCTGACCATGGTTCCAAAAACACATGGCAGACCCTGGGCTCAAAATGCCCCTTCCCATTACTTCAGAGTTTAGCTTTCCTTCTCAGAGAGTGTGGGGGTTTTAGGAGAGCCAAGGTATTTACGACCGGCATTTCCTGCCATGTAAGCTCTTGTCCAGCTATAAGTGAACTAGAAACTTCTAGGATCCATGAAAGTTCTTTGTTTGGTTTTTGTAAGATATTATGCAAACCGTTTACGTTAAGAACACAAATTTATATTCTTACTCTCCCTCTGTGGATTTGCCCATCCCGCTAAACACGAGCTTCTAACTTCATCTAGTAAAGAAGTAGGTATTTCTCTGTAAATATGTATCCCAGATAGGGCATATTTGATCTCATTAGAATGCCCACGTTAATCCGAGATGAATGATGGGTTTATGACTATGACATGTTTTGTAGCGGAGGTACTGAAATTAGATATAGATTAGGATAAAATGAGTTAACTGAAGAGGTAGGAGGGACGAGGTGATCCAACCCCTTTCTGGGATGTCACAGGCTGAAGCTATAACTGTCTGCCACGATCCCCAGCTCAGTCTTCTTGACTTTGTCTCCTCCTGAAGCCCTGAGCACGTCCAATGAGCTGGGACGTATGGTTGCCTGCCATGCAATGAACTGAGAACATGAGTGTTACCTTTTCTCATTTAATCCCTGTTTATTTGATAATTACCCTTGTACATATTTGCAATTGTCTCATTTGTATCATTGTCACGATATGGTATGAAATATCATAAGTAGTTCTCTTGCTAGCCTGCGTGGGCTAAGCCCCCCCTTCTTGGAGTAACAGTTTGTAGCTGCCAATTCCTGGCTTTCCTTCTCAGAGAGTGTGGGGAGTTTTATGGCCGAACGGTATTTACGACCAGGTTAGAATCTTCCTCCAGCTAGAACTGAAAAGTGGCTCCAAAAATTCATGAAAGATTCTTTGTTTAGTTTTTGTTAGATATTAGGCAAACGATTTAAGCTAGAAATACGAAAATATATATTCTTATTCTCACTCGGTGTATCTATCCATCCCTTGAAACTCGGGCTTCTAACTCCATCTGGTAAAGAAGTAGGGTTTTCTCTGTAAATATGTATCCCAGATAGGACATATTTGATCTCATTAGAATGCTCACGTTAATCCGAGATGAATTATGAGTATGTTAGGACTCTGACATGTTTTGTAGTGAAGTTATAGAAATCAGAGAAAATAGTTTAAAGTTTACTCAGAAGGTAGAGAGAGGAGGGTCTGGATAAGCCAGCCTTTCTGTGATGTCACAGCCTTGAAGTTATAACTGGCTGCACACATCCCCAGCTCGGTCTTTCTGCTTGATTTCTTGTCTTCTCCTGGAAGAGCCCAGCATCACGTCCAAATGAGCTGGGACGTATGGGAAAAACTCCACTAGCCTGGTTGCCTGTCATGCTTTGAACATGTAAGTGTTGCTTTTTCTCATTTATTCCCTTTATGTTATAATTACCCTTGTACATATTTGCAATTGTCTCATTTGTAACATCTTTATAAAATATTTTTTGATAAAGCGCTGCCTAATTTTTTATGGAATATAATATTTAATATTAGTTCGTTCTCCTGTTGTAAACCGTACCCTAAGTCTTCTGAAGGGTAATACGCTACTGTTATTGTTGTGTTGGGTTAGCTTCAGACCTGTTTAATCGAAGCTGGTGGCAGCATACGTTTTGTACCGGGTAGTTGGGTGGCGTTATAGCAACTGCGGCATTGATAATTATTGTTCCTGCCTGAGTGGGAGTAGTTATCGCGTCGTTGCAGCGTGTCCAATAGCCAGTACATAGCAGGCAGGCTTTCTGGCGACTAATTACCCAGGGTGCAGTACCTAATCTGACCTGAGAGTAAGGGGGGCGCCAGAGAGCTGCAAGTGTTAAGTGGAACTGTAAGCGGGATATACATAAATCCCTGCAGGTTGTGGTATATTGAAAGCAGTGGGATACCTAGAATAAGCCCCTGCTGTAAACTAAAAGGTCAATAGCCTTGTGTGGTTTTTAATCACATCGTGGAGTGGAGGGATAACTAAGATAAGCCCCCCTGCACATGTGATAGCCGTCTGTTGGCCTAAAGTCACCTCAATCCGTGACGTAGGGGTGACGGTCACGGCGTGAATCCTGACCCATTGGTGACAGCGGTCAGGGGAATCGTGACAATCTTTATAAAATATTTTTGATAAAGCACTGCCTAATTTTTATGGGATATAATATTTAATATTAGTTCATTCTCCATGCTCTAAACGTACCCTAAGTCTTCTGAAGGGAAATACGCTACTGTGTTGGGTTAGCTTTGGACCCGTTTAATCGAAGCTGGTGGCAGTGATACTTGGTGCAGACTTTTGGGTGAAGTTGTAGCGACTGCGGCGTTGATAATTATTGTTACTGTTGTGTTGGGTTAGCTTCAGACCCGTTTAATCGAAGCTGGTGGCAGCATACGTTTTGTACCGGGTAGTTGGGTGGTGTTATAGCGACTGCGGCATTGATAATTATTGTTCCTGCCTGAGTGGGAGTAGTTATCGCGTCGCTGCAGCGTGCCCAATAGCCAGTTCATAGCAGGCAGCCTGTCTGGCGACTAATTACCGAAGGTGCAGTACCTAATCTGACCTGAGAGTAAGGGGGGCGCCAGAGAGCTGCAAGTGTTAAGTGGAACTGTAAGCGGGATATACATAAATCCCTGTAGTTTGTGGTATATTGAAAAGCAGTGGGATACCTACAATAAGCCCATTGTTAGCAGTGGAGGGATAACTAAGATAAGCCCCCCTGCACATGTGATAGCCGTCTGTTGGCCCAAAGGCACCCCGACCCATGACGTAGGGGTGACGGTCACGGTGTGAATCGTCACAATTTGGTGGCAGCGGTCAGGGAATCCTGACACCTTCGAACCCCTACAATCAGCCTCAATAAAGATGCTATCCCTTAACAGCTTTCCTGGTAGCGATAACATCTGCACGTAGAGTAGGAGACACCGAGGCACTTTCCAGGCTTCCCCCTTATACAGAATTCTTGCAGGATAGGGTGGTCCTCAGGCCGGACCCAGCTTACTTGCCGAAAGTAGCATCCTATTTCCACAGGTCTCAGGAAATAGTTCTACCATCATTTCTCCCTAATCCTTTTAACTCAAGGAAGAGGAACTCCATACATTAGACGTCAGACGATGCCGTCTGCAATATATCTGTCACTGATACTTGGAAGAGAGAGAATTCGCTATTCTTATCCTTTCAAGGTCCTAGGAAAGGGTTTAAGGTACCGTCACACATAACGATATCGTTGCTTTTTGTGACGTAGCAACGATATCGTTAAGGAAATCGTTATGTGTGACAGCGACCAACGATCAGGCCCCTGCTGGGAGATCGTTGGTCGCTGAGGAAAGTCCAGAACTTTATTTGGTCGTTGGACTCCCTGCTGACATTGCTGGATCGGCGTGTGTGACACCGATCCAGCGATGTCTTCACTGGTAACCAGGGTAAATATAGGGTTACTAAGCGCAGGGCCGTGCTTAGTAACCTGATGTTTACCCTGGTTACCAGAGTAAAAGTAAAAAAAACAAACACTACATACTTACCTTTCGTGTCTGTCCTCCGGCGCTGTGCTTCTCTGCACTGGCTGTGAGCGCCGGCCAGCCGGAAAGCACAGCGGTGACGTCACCGCTCTGCTTTCCGGCCGCTGTGCTCACAGTCAGTGCAGGAAAGCACAGCGCTGGGGACAGACAGCGGAAGGTAAGTATGTAGTGTTTGGTTTTTTTACGTTTACGCTGGTAACCAGGGTAAACATCGGGTTACTAAGCGCGGCCCTGCGCTTAGTAACCCGATGTTTACCCTGGTTACCAGGGGATTTCGGGATCGTTGGTCGCTGGAGAGCTGTCTGTGTGACAGCTATCCAGCGACCAAACAGCGACGTTGCAGCGATCGACATCGTTGTCGGTATCGCTGCAGTGTCGCTTAGTGTGACGGTACCCTTAGAGTACCAAGATGCACACTAGATAGATGGATTAGGGAGGCTATCTCTCTGGCTTATACAGCAGGTGGGGGTCCAACTCCGCAGAGTCTGAGGGCGCATTCCACCCGGGCCGTGGCATCATCCTGGGCGGAAAGATCTGGAGTATCAATCGAACAAATATGTAAGGCGGCCACATGGTTATCCCCTTTCACCTTTTTCAAACGCTTATCGGTTGGACTTGTGGTGCTCCTCAGATCTCACCTTCGGATTAAGGGTGCTGCAGGCTATAGTCCCTCCCTAAGGTAGCTTACATCCCTGTGTAAATCTCTTGTGGTGCTGTCATGGGAGTCCGAATAAAGCAAGAAGCTACTTACCGGTAGCGGCGTTTTTCAGAGGCCCATGACAGCACCCTTAGTTCCCTCCCTTTTCACATGGGGCTTGCACTTCCTAAGAAAATATTTAAAAAAAAAAAAAAAAATTTTTCAGGTGATATCTGGCTTGCAGATTATACAAGACTAGGTGGTAGCCTGATTCTAACGCATCGGGTGTTCTAGAATATGTAGTTTATTTAAGAAGATTTTAGAATACATTGAATACACAGGATTCGGCCGGCCGCGACCAATTAGCGAAGCGTGGTTCAAATCCCGTGCCAATTCGCGGCCGCACTGCGCCTGTCGCTGATTGTTTGCGGCCGGCCACGTATATAGCACAGCCACGTAGTGTATAGCACAGCCCCATAGTTTATTGCACAGCCCACGCACGCAGTATATTGGACTGTGGGCATTCATATCCCTGTTTAAAAAAAAAAAAAAAAAAAAAAAAATTAAAATTAAAAATAATTATATACTCACCTTCCGTTGGCCCCCGGATTGAAGCGGTTACCGACTCTCCTCGCGCGCTCCGCTCATCAGACCTGATCTGCAGAGTGCATTGCGGTCTTGCAAGATGATGAAGTAGCGTTCTCGCAAGACCGCTACGTCATCATCTCGCGAGATCGCAATGCATTTGGCGGACACCGGAGCTTCGCGAGGTGCGGGAAAGGCCTGTTCTGGATCCAAGGGGCTGAAGGACGGTGAGTATATAACGATTTTTAATTTAATTTTTTTTTTTTTTTACATTAGATCTTTTTACTATTGATGCTGCATAGGCAGCATCAATAGTAAAACGTTGGTCACACAGGGTTAATAGCAGTGTTAATGGAGTGCGTTACACCGCGGCATAACGCGGTCCATTAGTGCTGCCATTAACCCTGTGTGAGCGCTGACTGGAGGGGAGTACGGAGTGTGCACTGAGTGCGGGGAGGATGGAGCGGCCATTTTGCTGCCGGACTGTGCCCGTCGCTGATTGGTTGTGGCAAAACAATCAGCGACTTGGATTTCCGTGACAGACAGAGGCCGTGACCGATGAATATCCGTGACAGACGGAAGTGACCCTTAGACAATTATATAGTAGATACTGTATGGTGTGTGTGCTACTAACCGCGGTAGTCCTCTCAGGCTCTGAAATACAACTGATACTTGGGAGAGGTACCGCCCTTTTGTATCTGTAGGTTTCCTGTTCCTTAAGGGCGGATCTCCTCTCGTGGTGCTGTCATGGGCCTCTGAAAAATGCCGCTACCGGTAAGTAGCTTAATGCTGTCCTCAGAAGCAGAGGTGACTCTTGGTCTTCCTTTCCTGGGGCGGTCCTCATGTGAGCAAGTTTCTTTGTAGCGCTTGATGGTTTTTGCCACTGCACTTGGGGACACTTTCAAAGTTTTTCCAATTTTTTGAACTGACTGACCTTAATTTCTTAAACGATGGCCCCTCGTTTTTCTTTACTTGGCTGCTTTTTTCTTGCCATAATACAAATTCTAACAGTCTATTCAGTAGGACTATCCACTGTGTATCCACCAGACTTCTGCACAACACAACTGATGGTCCCAACCCCATTTATAAGGCAAGAAATCCCACTTATTAAACCTGACAGGGCACACCTGTGAAGTGAAAACCATTCCCGGTGACTACCTCTTGAAGCTCATCAAGAGTGTGCAAAGCAGTCATCAAAGCAAAAGGTGGCTACTTTGAAGAAACTGGAATATAAGACATACAACTATCCTCAAAAAGCCCTCTCTTGACCCATCCTCTGTATCTAGCTATCGCTCTATATCACTTCTCCCCTATGCCTCCAAGCTACTGGAACACGTCTACCTTGAACTGTCCTCTCATCTCTCTTCTTGCTGCCTCTTCGACCGCTTACAATCTGGCTTCCGGTCACACCATTCCACTGAAACTGCCCTAACTAAGGTCACCAATGACCTTAACCGCTAAGAGCAAGCGACACTACTCTGTCCTCCTCCTCCTGGACCTGTCGGCTGCCTTTGACACAGTGGACCATTCCCTATTACTACAGACCCTCTCATCCCTTGGCATCACAGACTTGGCCCTATCCTGGATCTCATCATACCTAACATAGTTACATAGTTATTAAGGTTGAAGGAAGACTATATGTCCATCTAGTTCAACCCATAGCCTAACCTAACATGTTGATCCAGAGGAAGGCAAAAAAAAACCCATGTGCAAAGAGTAAGCTCCACATTGGGGAAAAAAATTCCTTCCCGACTCCACATACGGCAATCAGACTAGTTCCCTGGATCAACGCCCTATCAAGGAATCTAGTGTATATACCCTGTAACATTATACTTTTCCAGAAAGGTATCCAGTCCCCTCTTAAATTTAAGTAATGAATCCCTCATTACAACATCATACGGCAGAGAGTTCCATAGTCTCACTGCTCTTACAGTAAAGAATCCGCGTCTGTTATTATGCTTAAACCTTTTTTCCTCCAACCGCAGAGGATGCCCCCTTGTCCCTGTTTCAGGTCTATGATTAAAAAGATCATCAGAAAGGTCTTTGTACTGTCCCCTCATATATTTATACATTAAAATAAGATCACCCCTTAGTCTTCGTTTTTCCAAACTAAATAGCCCCAAGTGTAATAACCTATCTTGGTATTGCAGACCCCCCAGTCCTCTAATAACCTTGGTCGCTCTTCTCTGCACCCGCTCCAGTTCAGCTATGTCTTTCTTAAACACCGGAGACCAGAACTGTGCACAGTATTCTAAGTGTGGTCGAACTAGTGACTTGTATAGAGGTAAAATTATGTTCTCCTCATGAGCATCTATGCCTCTTTTAATGCATCCCATTATTTTATTTGCCTTTGTAGCAGCTGCCTGACACTGGCCACTGAATTTAAGTTTGTCATCCACCCATACACCCAGGTCTTTTTCATTGACGGTTTTGCCCAGAGTTTTAGAATTAAGCACATAATTATACATCTTATTACTTCTACCCAAGTGCATGACCTTACATTTATCCCCATTAAAGCTCATTTGCCATTTATCAGCCCAAGCTTCTAGTTTACATAAATCATCCTGTAATATAAAATTGTCCTCCTCTGTATTGATTACCCTGCAGAGTTTAGTGTCAAATGCAAATATTGAAATTCTACTCTGAATGCCCCCTACAAGGTCATTAATAAATATGTTAAAAAGAAGAGGGCCCAATACTGACCCCTGTGGTACCCCACTGCTAACCGCTACCCAGTCCGAGTGTGCTCCATTAATAACCACCCTTTGTTTCCTATCCCTGAGCCAGCTCTCAACCCACTTGCACATATTTTCCCCTATCCCCATTATTCTCATTTTATGTATCAACCTTTTGTGTGGCACCGTATCAAAAGCTTTTGAAAAGTCCATATACACTACATCCACTGGGTTCCCTTGGTCCAATCTGGAACTTACCTCTTCATAGAAACTGATCAGATTAGTCTGACATGAACGGTCCCTAGTAAACCCGTGCTGATACTGGGTCATGAGGTTATTCCTCTTCAGATACTCCAGTATAGCATCCCTTAGAATGCCCTCCAGTATTTTACCCACAGTAGAGGTTAAGCTTACTGGCCTATAATTTCCGAGTTCAGTTTTTGTCCCCTTTTTGAATATTGGCACCACATTTGCTATACGCCAGTCCTGTGGCACAGACCCTGTTATTATGGAGTCTTTAAAGATTAAAAATAATGGTCTATCAATGACTGTACTTAATTCCTGCAGTACTCGAGGGTGTATCCCATCCGGGCCCGGAGATTTGTCAATTTTAGTGATTTTTAGACGCCGCCGCACTTCCTGCTGGGTTAAGCAGGTGACATTTAATTGGGAATTTTTATCACTAGACATTTTGTCTGCCATGGGATTTTCTTGTGTAAATACTGATGAAAAAAAGTCATTTAGCATATTGGCTTTTTCCTCATCCTCATCCACCATCTCACCCAGACTATTTTTAAGGGGGCCAACACTATCATTTTTTAGTTTCTTACTATTTATGTAGTTAAAGAATATTTTAGGATTATTTTTACTCTCTCTGGCAATGAGTCTCTCTGTCTCAATCTTTGCTGCCTTGATTTGCTTTTTACAGAATTTATTTAATTTTCTGTATTTATTTAATGCCTCCTCACTACCTACTTCCTTTAATTCTCTAAATGCTTTCTTTTTGTCACTTATTGCGCCCCTTACAGCTCTATTTAGCCATATTGGTTTCCTCCTATTTCTAGTATGTTTATTCCCATACGGTATATACTGTGCACAGGTCCTATCCAGGATGCTAATAAACGTCTCCCATTTTCTTTGTGTATTTTTGTGTCTCAGGATATCGTCCCAGTTAATTGCACCAAGATCCTCTCTCATCCGTTGGAAATTTGCCCTCCTGAAGTTTAGTGTCCTTGTAACCCCTCTACTACACATCTTTTTAAAGGATACTTGAAAACTTATTATTTTGTGATCGCTATTTCCCAAGTGACCCCAACCCTTATATTTGCTATGCGGTCTGGCCTGTTGGTTAATATTAGGTCTAGCAGTGCCCCCCTTCTTGTTGGGTCCTGAACCAGTTGTGAAAGGTAATTGTCTCTCATAATTGTCAAAAACCGATTACCTTTGCTGGAACTGCAGGTTTCTATTCCCCAATCTATTTCAGGGTAGTTGAAGTCCCCCATAATAATGACTTCTCCTTGAGTCGCAGCTTCATCTATTTGCTTTACGAGGATATTCTCCATTGCTTCCATTATTTTTGGAGATTTATAACAAACCCCTATCAGTAATTTATTATTTTTTCCCCCTCCCCTTATCTCCACCCACAGGGATTCTACATTTTCATTAAATTCACCTATATTATCGCGCAGGATGGGTTTTAAGGATGATTTTACATATACACACACCCCTCCCCCTCGCTTATCTGTACGGTCATTTCTGAACAGGCTGTAGCCCTGCAAGTTAACAGCCCAGTCATGGCTCTCATCCAGCCACGTTTCAGATATCCCCACCATGTCATAATTATGCTCGAAGAACATTAGTTCTAATTCGTCCATTTTGTTGGCGAGGCTTCTGGCATTAGTATACATGCACTTTATGTTCCTCTCTGTACTTCTATTTCTTAAATTATTAACTGTTCTAACCCCAACCCCCATGCCACCGCCACCCCCAACTTCCTTATTTGTGCCCAGGTCTCTGTCTGCACTATCTTCCCCTCCTATAAAATGAATACCCTCCCCCCCAATTCCTAGTTTAAACACTCCTCCAACCTTCAAGCCATTCTCTCCCCCAGCACAGCTGCACCCTCCCCATTGAGGTGCAGCCCGTCCCTAGCGTAGAGCCTGTAGCCAACTGAGAAGTCGGCCCAGTTCTGCAGGAACCCAAACCCCTCTTTCCTACACCAATTCTTGAGCCACTTATTAACCTCCCTAATCTCCCGTTGCCTCTCTGGCGTGGCACGTGGTACCGGCAGTATTTCGGAAAATACCACGTTGGAGGTCCTTGCTTTCAGCTTGCAGCCTAATTCCCTGAAATCATCTTTAAGGACCTTCCACCTACCTCTAACTTTGTCATTAGTGCCAATGTGCACCATGACCGCTGGGTCCTCACCAGCCCCTCCCAATAATCTGTCCACCCGATCAGCGATGTGTCGGACTCGAGCGCCAGGTAGGCAGCACACCGTTCGACGATCCCTGTCTTTGTGACAGATTGCCCTATCTGTTCCCCTAATAATTGAGTCCCCCACTACCAGCACCTGTCTGGCCTGCCCTGCTCTCCTATTTCCCTCCTTACTGGAGCAGTCACTCCTCCGGCTTTCAGAGGACATGCCTGGCTGCAGCAGTGCTACCCCTGTACTGGCACCCCCCTCATCTGCCAACTTAGCAAACTTATTGGGGTGTTCCAGATCAGGACTAGCCTCCCTGGCACTCTTCCCTCTACCCCGCTTCCTAACTGTCACCCAGCTTGCTACTTCATTGTCCTGCAGCTCCATCCCACCATCACCCACCTCATCTGTCCCATTGAGCGTCTGCTCCGTGAGCAGAAGACTCCTCTCCATATTGTCTATGGATCTCAGTGTTGCCAGCTGCACATTTAGAGTCAGAATCTGGTTTTCCAAATGCACAACGTGCTCACATCTCGCACAGCAGTATGCACCCTCGATCGGCTGCTCAAGGACTGCATACATGTGGCAAGACGTGCACTGGATGGCATTAACAATCGTGGAGCACATTTCCTAATGGGGATTGCACCAGACAGAACAGTTCAATTAAAAAATAAATAAATACAAAGTATTAATAAAAATCAGACAGCAATTCCTCCCCTGGAAACTCCCTGAATCCAAAGTCACTGAATCACAAGTCACACTTACCGCCGTCCACACTTACGCTCAGGACACACTCAGCTCGCTCACACTCGCTCTGCTGAAGATTTATAGAGATTTTTTTTTTTTTTTTTTTTCCTAGTTCCCCTCAACAGCAATCAACCTTGCTGTTCAAATGCACTTCCAAAAAGGACTTGAGCCCCAAACAGCTGCCCCTTATAAACCCTTAACTATGAGCCCCCACCCTAAGTTAACCCTTATGAATATACCTACCCCCAATTCAGCAACTCACACCAATTCACACAGGTATTTGTTAAAGGCTTTCCAAATACCTCTTCACTGAATCACAAGTCACACTTACCGCCGTCCACACTTACGCTCAGGACACACTCAGCTCGCTCACACTCGCTCTGCTGAAGATTTATAGAGATTTTTTTTTTTTTTTTTTTTCCTAGTTCCCCTCAACAGCAATCAACCTTGCTGTTCAAATGCACTTCCAAAAAGGACTTGAGCCCCAAACAGCTGCCCCTTATAAACCCTTAACTATGAGCCCCCACCCTAAGTTAACCCTTATGAATATACCTACCCCCAATTCAGCAACTCACACCAATTCACACAGGTATTTGTTAAAGGCTTTCCAAATACCTCTTCACTGAATCACAAGTCACACTTACCGCCGTCCACACTTACGCTCAGGACACACTCAGCTCGCTCACACTCGCTCTGCTGAAGATTTATAGAGATTTTTTTTTTTTTTTTTTTTCCTAGTTCCCCTCAACAGCAATCAACCTTGCTGTTCAAATGCACTTCCAAAAAGGACTTGAGCCCCAAACAGCTGCCCCTTATAAACCCTTAACTATGAGCCCCCACCCTAAGTTAACCCTTATGAATATACCTACCCCCAATTCAGCAACTCACACCAATTCACACAGGTATTTGTTAAAGGCTTTCCAAATACCTCTTCACTGAATCACAAGTCACACTTACCGCCGTCCACACTTACGCTCAGGACACACTCAGCTCGCTCACACTCGCTCTGCTGAAGATTTATAGAGATTTTTTTTTTTTTTTTTTTTCCTAGTTCCCCTCAACAGCAATCAACCTTGCTGTTCAAATGCACTTCCAAAAAGGACTTGAGCCCCAAACAGCTGCCCCTTATAAACCCTTAACTATGAGCCCCCACCCTAAGTTAACCCTTATGAATATACCTACCCCCAATTCAGCAACTCACACCAATTCACACAGGTATTTGTTAAAGGCTTTCCAAATACCTCTTCACTGAATCACAAGTCACACTTACCGCCGTCCACACTTACGCTCAGGACACACTCAGCTCGCTCACACTCGCTCTGCTGAAGATTTATAGAGATTTTTTTTTTTTTTTTTTTCCTAGTTCCCCTCAACAGCAATCAACCTTGCTGTTCAAATGCACTTCCAAAAAGGACTTGAGCCCCAAACAGCTGCCCCTTATAAACCCTTAACTATGAGCCCCCACCCTAAGTTAACCCTTATGAATATACCTACCCCCAATTCAGCAACTCACACCAATTCACACAGGTATTTGTTAAAGGCTTTCCAAATACCTCTTCACTGAATCACAAGTCACACTTACCGCCGTCCACACTTACGCTCAGGACACACTCAGCTCGCTCACACTCGCTCTGCTGAAGATTTATAGAGATTTTTTTTTTTTTTTTTTTTCCTAGTTCCCCTCAACAGCAATCAACCTTGCTGTTCAAATGCACTTCCAAAAAGGACTTGAGCCCCAAACAGCTGCCCCTTATAAACCCTTAACTATGAGCCCCCACCCTAAGTTAACCCTTATGAATATACCTACCCCCAATTCAGCAACTCACACCAATTCACACAGGTATTTGTTAAAGGCTTTCCAAATACCTCTTCACTGAATCACAAGTCACACTTACCGCCGTCCACACTTACGCTCAGGACACACTCAGCTCGCTCACACTCGCTCTGCTGAAGATTTATAGATTTTTTTTTTTTTTCTAGTTCCCCTCAACAGCAATCAACCTTGCTGTTCAAATGCACTTCCAAAAAGGGAACAGACCGGACATTCAGCGTCTCCCACTCACACACCACCTCCTCACCTCGGCCCCTATCTGCCTTTGTCCCACAAGGTTCAGTCTTAGGGCCCCTGCTCTTCTCCATTTAAACCTTTGGCCTGGGACAGCTCATAGAATCTCATGGCTTTCAGTATCATCTCTATGCTGATGACACACAGATCTACATCTCTGGGCCAGATATCACCACCCTACTAACCAGAATCCCTCAATGTCTGTCCACTATTTCATCCTTCTTCTCCGCTAGATTTCTGAAACTTAACATGGACAAAACAGAATTCATCATCTTTCCTCCATCTCACGTAACCCCCCCCCCCCGCCCCCAACGAATCTATCCATTACAGTAAATGGCTGCCCACTCTCCCCAGTCTCATGAGCTCGCTGCCTCGGGGTAATCCTTGATACTGATCTCTCCTTCAAACCACATATCCAAGCCCTTCCCACTTCCTGCAGACTTCAACTCGAAAATATTTCACAAATCCGTTCATTCCTCAACCAAGAATCCGCAAAAACCCTAGTCCATGCCCTCATCATCTCTCGCCTTGAGTACTGCAACCTCTTGCTCTGTGGCCTCCCCTCTAACACTCTCGCACCCCTCCAATCTATTCTAAACTCTGCTGCCCGACTAATCCACCTGTCCCCCCGCTATTCCCCGGCCTCTCCCCTCTGTCAATCCCTTCACTGGCTCCCCATTGCCCAGAGACTCCAGTACAAAACCCTAACCATGACATACAAAGCCATCCACAACCTGTCTCCTCCATACATCTGTGACCTCGTCTCCCGGTACTTGCTTACACGCAACCTCCGATCCTCACAAGATCTCCTTCTCTACTCCCCTCTTATCTCCTCTTCTCACAATCGTATACTAGATTTCTCTCGCGCATCACCCCTACTCTGGAACCCTCTACCACAACATATCAGACTCTCGCCTACCATCGAAACCTTCAAAAAGAGCCTGAAGGCCCACCTCTTCCGACAAGCCTACAACCTGCAGTAACCACCGATCGACCAAACCGCTGCACGACCAGCTCTGCCCTCACCTACTGTATCCTCACCCATCCCTTGTAGATTGTGAGCCCTCGCGGGCAGGGTCCTCTCTCCTACTGTATCCTCACCCATCCCTTGTAGATTGTGAGCCTTCGCGGGCAGGGTCCTCTCTCATTCTGTACCAGTTATGACTTGTATTGTTTGATTATTGTACTTGTTTTTATTATGTATACCCCTCCTTACATGTAAAGCGCCATGGAATAAATGGTGCTATAACAATAATAATAATTTCAGTTGTTTCACACTTTTTTGTTAAGTATATAATTGCACATGTGTTAAGTTATAGTTTTGATGCCTTCAGTGTGAATGTACAATTTTCATGGTCATGAAAATACAGAAAAATCTTTAAATGAGAAGGTGTCCAAACTTTTGGTCTGTACTGTAGATATATACATATTTCACCACAGGGGGAATGGCACTTGGTTGTGTCTGTGGGGAAATGGCACTGGGGGGGGATGGCACGTGGTTGGGTGTGTGGGGAGGCGTGAATGAAACGTGTGTGTGTGTGTGTGTGTGTGTATGGCACGTGGGGAAATGGCACTGGGGGGGAATGGCATGTGGTTGTGTGTGAGTGAATGGAACGTGGTTGGGTGTGTGTAGACTGGGGGGATGACACGTGTGTGTGTGTGTGTGTGCGCGCGCACGTACACTGGGGGATGACACGTGTGTGTGTGTGTGTGTGCGCGCACGTACACTGGGGGATGACACGTGTGTGT
This sequence comes from Ranitomeya imitator, assembly GCF_032444005.1. Lineage (NCBI taxonomy): Eukaryota > Metazoa > Chordata > Amphibia > Anura > Dendrobatidae > Ranitomeya > Ranitomeya imitator. The sequence continues at coordinate 634,338,207 of NC_091283.1, read as the reverse complement.
GTGTGTGGAAAAACTGCGGAGACATCATCACGTGTCTCCGCGGCTTTTCTACATTCTACATGCATTTGCATATTTTCCATAAGGGATGGGGGCAGTGTTCTGGATCACTGCATTGAGAAACATGTGATGGTGTCTCCGCGGTGTTGGATGTTTTGATCTCCCCGAGGTCATTCATATATATATATATATATATATAATGTGTGGAGACTGGGGGGATGACACGTGTGTGTGTGTGTGTGTGTGTGTGTAGAGACTGGGGGGATGACACGTGTGTGTGTGGAGACTGGGGGGATGACGTGTGTGTGTGTGTGGAGACTGGGGGGATGACACGTGTGTGTGTGTGTGTGTGTGTGTGTGTGTGGAGACTGGGGGGATGACACGTGTGTGTGTGTGGAGACTGGGGGGGATAATAATAATAATAATAATAATCTTTATTTTTATATAGCGCTAACATATTCCGCAGCGCTTTACAGTTTGCACACATTATCATCACTGTCCCCGATTGGGCTCACAATCTAGAATTCCTATCAGTATGTCTTTGGAATGTGGGAGGAAACCGGAGTGCCCGGAGGAAACCCACGCAAACACGGAGAGAACATACAAACTCTTTGCAGATGTTGTCCTGGGTGGGATTAGAACCCAGGACCCCAGCGCTGCAAGGCTGTAGTGCTAACCACTGCGCCACCGTGCTGCCCACGGATGACGCTGTGTGTGTGGAGACTGGGGGGATGACGCTGTGTGTGTGGAGACTGGGGGGATGACGCTGTGTGTGTGGAGACTGGGGGAGATGACGCTGTGTGTGGTGACTGGGGGGATGACGCTGTGTGTGTGGAGACTGGGGGGGATGACGTTGTGTGTGTGTGGAGACTGGGGGGATGACACTGTGTGTGTGTGTGCAGACTGGGGGGATGACACCGTGTGTGGAGACTGGGGGGATGACGTGTGTGTGTGCTCTGTAAATAAGTCTAAAAAAAAAAAAAAAAATGGCTTGGGTTCCCCCTGTATTTTTGATAACCTGCGAGGCAAAACTGGCAGCTGAGTGTTTTATTTGGCTATTGAGGGACAGTCGACCTGGTGCCATTACGTATATTGAGATGCCAACCTCTGCTTACAGGTAGAGATACTTTAGGAAATTCTAGGGTTTGTTCCCTTGCATTATATCCTGTCAAATATTTTGTGACCCTCATAAGACCTTGATATGTTTTTTTTTTTTTTTGTTTTCCCCTGAGTGGGAATTTAACACAATGAGGAAGACAAGGGGTTAGCGGGGCCTGTGCGCCACCCGAGGGGAGATGAGCGGGGCCCGTGCGAGAGCGACCCATTACGGCTACACTGCTGCCACATCTGCGTGCTGCTGGCGTATGTCCGTTATCTGTAAAGCTTTGCGTCGTCCTCCTGTCCTGGATATTAATATGAATTCTCTCTTTGTAGCTCAGAATGAGACTTTCCCAGACTGGGAGAAGAAGGTGACGGATTTCTTCTGTGAGAAGCTGCAGTCTGATGAGCGCAGCTGGGTGAGACTTCTGCGGTTGTGTAGTCCCTGCCGGCGCTCAGCTCTCGTCCTACCTCGGATACATCCTCGCGTGCTGGCTGTGATCAGTGACCGCGCTCTGTGTGACCATAACTGGTTAGAGCAGGGGTCCCCAACTCCAGTCCTCAAGGCCCACCAACATGTCATGTTTTCAGGATTTCCTTAGTCTTGCCCAGGTAATAATTGCATCACCTGTGCAATGCAAAGGAAATCCTGAAAACATGACCTGTTGGTGGGCTTTGAGGACTGGAGTTAAGGACCCCTGGGTTAGAGGATGGCCGTCCTCTGGAGCACTGACCATTAGCTACAGCGACGTGCTGCCCTGCTGAAGGCGACTCCACAATCCTCCTACATGATTTCATGGCTTTACATTCAGCCCAATCAGGGCCTTATTAATTCTCAGTAATGGGACTACTAGCGATTTCATTTCTGTAACAAACCGCGTCATAACGGAACATTATTATAAAGACTCCTTGTCCGAGGCGTTCTGTTAGCAGAAGAATAGAAATCCTTGTAAGTGTCCTGATCTGTGGACCAGTCTGTGGCCGCCTGCCTGATTCGTGGTAGTCCCCTCGCAGGGCTGCCCGTTTCATCTGCTGTTTCCACGGAGGTACTTTTAAAGAAATCTATCATTTTTTATTTCACTGACCAGAAACCAAACACAATCCGTTCCGGTGTGCGTGTCGCCGGTGCGGGCCCCCACTGGGTGCGTGTGTCGCCGGTGCGGGCCCCCACTGGGTGCGTGTGTCGCCGGTGCGGGCCCCCACTGGGTGCGTGTGTCGCCGGTGCGGGCCCCCACTGGGTGCGTGTGTCGCCGGTGCGGGCCCCCACTGGGTGCGTGTGTCGCCGGTGCGGGCCCCCACTGGGTGCGTGTGTCGCCGGTGCGGGCCCCCACTGTGTGCGTGTGTCGCCGGTGCGGGCCCCCGCAGTGTGCGTGTCGCCGGTGCGGGCCCCCGCAGTGTGCGTGTGTCACCGGTGCGGGCCCCCGCAGTGTGCGTGTGTCGCCGGTGCGGGCCCCCGCAGTGTGCATGCGTGCCTGTGTGTCGCAGGTGTGGGCCCCCCACTGGGTGCGTGTGTCGCCGGTGCGGGCCCCCCACTGGGTGCGTGTGTCGCCGGTGCGGGCCCCCGCTGGGTGCGTGTGTCGCCGGTGCGGGCCCCCGCTGGGTGCGTGTCGCCGGTGCAGGCCCCCGCTGGGTGCGTGTGTCGCCGGTGCGGGCCCCCGCAGTGTGCATGCGTGCCTGTGTGTGTCGCAGGTGCGGGCCCCACACTGGGTGCGTGTGTCGCCGGTGCGGGCCCCCGCTGGGTGCGTGTGTCGCCGGTGCGGGCCCCCACTGGGTGCGTGTCGCCGGTGCGGGCCCCCGCAGTGTGCATGCGTGCCTGTGTGTGTCGCAGGTGCGGGCTGTATCGCGGGGGCTCTCCCTACATCATACACATGGGTGGGGGTCCTTACCTGATGAGTCTCATGTGGATGGCGACAGACTCTTCACCACTATTCTGCCTGCATGGTCATAGCCATGAAAACATTGCTGAAATCCGTGTGCAGTTTTAAAAATCTGGGGGGTGGGAGGGCCAAGCCACAGTCGCCTCTCCACTCCCTAGGGCCTATTATAATAGCTTGTCAGGGGTTGCTGGGGTTTGTGGTTCTCCATTGTGACTCCTGTTTCTGTCTCTTAGGTCCCCAGCCTGAATGCTGTCCCCCTGCATTATGTGCGGCCGGGGGGGCTGCTCCACTTCCGCTGTATGATCCAGGACATGTTTGATCCAGAGTTTTATATGGGCGTCTATGAGACTGTTGATCGTGGAACCAGTGCCAGGGTGAGTGCTAATCGGGGAGGGGACACTGGGAAGAAGCTGATACCGGCGCATGTCTTCCATGTGATTGGCTTAGATTAGGGGTGAGGATATTTATACCGTCCTTCGGGGGCCGTACAAATTGCACACTAGCTCCGCCCACAGTCCGTCCTGGCACAGGGGTCCCGTACATAATCATTCATTGCACTCGCCTCCACGCGCTATCACAGTATGTGAAGAAATCAATGGGCCAGCAGCCTTCATAATCCAGCTGCCCCCCCCACGAATCTGTCTGGGATCCGGATAAAAGGTCATCAGGGGTCTGAGGTTCCCCACCCTGGCTTAGATATTGGGGTACCTGCTGTCACCTTGTCTCATTTTTTTTTTTTCTCCTCAGAGCCTGCACCTTGGGAAGTACAGAGACGTGGTGGACTGTGCAGTAAGTGCCGCAGGTCCTCTTAATCCCTGCCCAATGCTACACATGGCAGCTGGTGGCCCTACTGCACAGCTCTTGGATTTAGTTTTTTTTTTTTGTGTTCTGTATGTAAGCCATAATTGTCTGGGAGTTGTAGTCCTACAGTTAAGGTTCAATAGTACTCCTAAGTGAACGTTACATGGTGGATGAATCGGCAGAGTTGATGGCGGACTCTGGCGCTGTTCTTTTCTCATTCTGCAGTGATTTCCTCACTCTGGACTAGAACAAACCCCCATGTGTGGGTACTACAACTCCCTGCATGAGCTCTCATTTCTAGGCATACTTCTATTACACTCTTGGTGCTACCTCCCTTTGTTGGAGCCTCCTTTTTCCCTCTCCTCCTAGCCCCCTCCCTTTTTTCCCCATCGCCCCTTAGTTCCTCCTTTTTTCCCATCGCCCCTTAGGCCATATTCACACCATCCTTTTTTTCATGCGGAATCGCCGCGATTTTCCCGCTGCGAGTCCGCAGCTGTTTTCCATGCAGGGTACATTACAATGTACCCTATGAAAAACAGGAACTGCTGTGCCCACATTGCGGAAAATCTCGAAAAAAGCCACGCTTAATAGCTGCGGTAAAAAAGAAGTACCATGTCACTTCTTTTTGCGGAACTGCAGCGGTTCTGCACCCATAGACCTCCATTGTGAGGTCAAACCCGCAGTAAAACCCGCAGATGAAAAAAATATCTGCGGGGTTTTCTGCGGTTTGTGGTGCAGAACCGCTGCAGTGTGGCTGCCCCCCGTGCCCTCATCTCCCCCCCCCTTATACTTACCCGGCCTCCCGGTGTCCGTCCGTCCGTCCGTCTTCTCCCTGGGCGCCGACATCTTCCAAAATGGCGGGCGCATGCGCAGATTCGTTCCAAAGTGCATTTTGATCACTGAGATAGATTATATCTCAGTGATCAAAATAAAAAAAATAGTAAATGACCCCCCCCCATAGGTAGGGACAATAAAAAAATAAAGAATTTTTTTTTTTTTTCCACTAAGGTTAGAGTAGGGTTAGGGTATTTTCAGCCATTTTAACCCTAAAAACTTCCTAGAAAACACAGACTCTGCATTAAAAAACGCACTAAAAAACGCATTAAAAAACGCACCAAAAACGCATAAAAAAAAAGGACCTGCGTTTTCTGCCAAGAGCTGCGGTTTTTAGTCCTGAAAAAGGAGGGAAATCAGGAACGTGTGAACATAGCCTTAGTTCCTCCCTTTTTTCCCATCGCCCCTTAGTTCCTCCTTTTTTCCCCATCGCCCCTTAGTTCCTCCTTTTTTTCCCATCGCCCCTTAGTTCCTCCTTTTTTCCCATCGCCCCTTAGTTCCTCCTTTTTTCCCATCGTCCCTTAGTTCCTCCTTTTTTCCCATCGTCCCTTAGTTCCTCCTTTTTCCCCATCGCCCCTTAGTTCCTCCTTTTTTCCCATCGCCCCTTAGTTCCTCCCTTTTTTCCCATCGCCCCTTAGTTCCTCCCTTTTTTCCCATCGCCCCTTAGTTCCTCCCTTTTCCCCATCGCCCCTTAGTTCCTCCTTTTTTCCCATCGCCCCTTAGTTCCTCCCTTTTTTTCCCATCGCCCCTTAGTTCCTCCCTTTTTTTCCCATTGCCCCTTAGTTCCTCCCTTTTTTCCCATCGCCCCTTAGTTCCTCCCTTTTTTCCCATCGCCCCTTAGTTCCTCCCTTTTTTCCCCCTCGTCCCTTAGTTCCTCCTTTTTCCCCATCTCCCCTTAGTTTCTCCCTTTTTCCCCATCGCCCCTTAGTTCCTCCCTTTTTTCCCATCGCCCCTTAGTTCCTCCTTTTTCCCCATCGCCCCTTAGTTCCTCCTTTTTTCCCATCGCCCCTTAGTTCCTCCCTTTTTTCCCATCGCCCCTTAGTTCCTCCCTTTTTTCCCATCGCCCCTTAGTTCCTCCCTTTTTTCCCATCGCCCCTTAGTTCCTCCTTTTTTCCCATCGCCCCTTAGTTCCTCCCTTTTTTCCCATCGCCCCTTAGTTCCTCCCTTTTTTCCCATCGCCCCTTAGTTTCTCCCTTTTTCCCCATCGCCCCTTAGTTCCTCCCTTTTTTCCCATCGCCCCTTAGTTCCTCCTTTTTCCCCATCGCCCCTTAGTTCCTCCTTTTTTCCCATCGCCCCTTAGTTCCTCCCTTTTTTCCCATCGCCCCTTAGTTCCTCCCTTTTTTCCCATCGCCCCTTAGTTCCTCCCTTTTTCCCCATCGCCCCTTAGTTCCTCCTTTTTTCCCATCGCCCCTTAGTTCCTCCCTTTTTTCCCATCGCCCCTTAGTTCCTCCTTTTTTCCCATCGCCCCTTAGTTCCTCCCTTTTTTCCCATCGCCCCTTAATTCCTCCCTTTTTTCCCTAGCTGCTTAGCCCTCCTTTTTCTCACTTCATAACCCACTTCCTTTTTCCCTCACCTCCCCCTTTTTCCCTAGCCGTTGGCCCCTTTTTTTCTCATGCTGCTAGCCCCCTCCCTTTTTCCCTTTCCTCCCCTTTTTCCCTAGCCATTTAGCCCCCCGTTTTCGCTCGCCCTCTTTTGCTTCTTAGCCCCCCTTTTTATCTTACCTCCTAGCCCCCTTTCGCAATATTTCAGGCTCATCAGGACGTTGACTTGCACTCGAGTCGGATGGTGACTCAGGAACGACAAACCTTCTACTGCGTCCCAGTCCCTGGGGAGTCGCTTTGGGTGAAGGAGATATCCTTTGATGTATTGATGCCAATGTGAGGGGGGGAGCTAGGGGTGTATGGCTGTTCTCTTGGCCCCTCTCCCCTAATTAAATGGCTTCCTGCCTGACCTGCTCCCATTTTCTGCCGTATTTGCCCTGTAACAGCATGATGGCTTCCTTGCCTCCATACATTGAGTTGTTATCTCCTGCCCCCTTCCAGCTCAGCCGAGTGCCTCCCACCCTCCCCTGACGGCTTCTCATTCTTCCCTAACAATCCGCAGGGCGCTGTCAGGTGAGCGCGACACATTGTAAAGCGCCATGGAATAAATGGAGCTATAAAAATGTATAATAATTGGGGTAACATAGTAACATAGTTAGTAAGGCCGAAAAAAGACATTTGTCCATCCAGTTCAGCCTATATTCCATCATAATAAATACCCAGATCTACGTCCTTCTACAGAACCTAATAATTGTATGATACAATATTGTTCTGCTCCAGGAAGACATCCAGGCCTCTCTTGAACCCCTCGACTGACTTCGCCATCACCACCTCCTCAGGCAAGCAATTCCAGATTCTCACTGCCCTAACAGTAAAGAATCCTCTTCTATGTTGGTGGAAAAACCTTCTCTCCTCCAGACGCAAAGAATGCCCCCTTGTGCCCGTCACCTTCCTTGGTATAAACAGATCCTCAGCGAGATATTTGTATTTTCCCCTTATATACGTATACATGGTTATTAGATCGCCCCTCAGTCGTCTTTTTTCTAGACTAAATAATCCTAATTTCGCTAATCTATCTGGTCTAACTAGGGATTTGTACAGAGGCAGTATAATGCTCTCATCATGTGTATCCAGACCTCTTTTAATGCACCCCATGATCCTGTTTGCCTTGGCAGCTGCTGCCTGGCACTGGCTGCTCCAGGTAAGTTTATCATTAACTAGGATCCCCAAGTCCTTCTCCCTGTCAGATTTACCCAGTGGTTTCCCGTTCAGTGTGAGACAATCCTGCCGTCTAAGCAGATTCTGCCCGCAGCCGGGTCTTCTGAATGAGGTACTGGGGCCTTTATGCCGTCATCCTGCGGCTGTTCTAGATACTGCAGCGTTAATCAGCGCCAGCGCCATGTCCTGCTAAGATCACAGCGCAACTGATGCTAGAAAGTTCTGTACTCCTTAATAAGAGCACATGTACAGCAGCTCCATCCAGCCACGAGGGGGTCCCTCAACGTCTTACACCACAAACCGCCGGAAGAGAAGCCTCGAAGAGGAAGACGATGGCCTGACCAGACACGGCTGCCGTCAGCAAGCAGGTAACAGGCGCAACTTACGCTGTACCTGCCTCACCTGAAGCATAGTGAGTGCAGCTCTGGAGGGTAATACAGGATGTAACTCGGGATCAGTAATGTAATGTATGTACACAGTGACTGCACCAGCAGAATAGTGAGTGCAGCTCTGGAGTATAATACAGGATGTAACTCAGGATCAGTAATGTAATGTATGTACACAGTGACTGCACCAGCAGAATAGTGAGTGCAGCTCTGGAGTATAATACAGGATGTAACTCAGGATCAGTAATGTAATGTATGTACATAGTGACTGCACCAGCAGAATATTGAATGCAGCTCTGGAGTATAATAGAGGAGGTAACTCAGGATCAGTAATGTAATGTATGCACACAGTGACTGCACCAGCAGAATAGTGAGTGCAGCTCTGGAGTATAATACAGGATGTAACTCAGGATCAGTAATGTAATGTATGTACACAGTGACTGCACCAGCAGAATAGTGAGTGCAGCTCTGGGGTATAATACAGGAGGTAACTAAGGATCAGTAATGTAATGTATGTACACAGTGACTGCACCAGCAGAATAGTGAGTGCAGCTCTGGGGTATAATACAGTATGTAACTCCGGATCAGTAATGTATGCACACAGTGACTGCACCAGCAGAATAGTGAGTGCAGCTCTGGAGTATAATACAGGATGTAACTCAGGATCAGTAATGTAATGTATGTACATAGTGACTGCACCAGCAGAATATTGAGTGCAGCTCTGGAGTATAATAGAGGAGGTAACTCAGGATCAGTAATGTAATGTATGCACACAGTGACTGCACCAGCAGAATAGTGAGTGCAGCTCTGGAGTATAATACAGATAATACAGGAGGTAACTCAGGATCAGTAATGTAATGTATGTACACAGTGACTGCACCAGCAGAATAGTGAGTGCAGCTCTGGGGTATAATACAGGAGGTAACTAAGGATCAGTAATGTAATGTATGTACACAGTGACTGCACCAGCAGAATAGTGAGTGCAGCTCTGGAGGGTAATACAGGATGTAACTCAGGATAGGTAATGTAATGTATGCACACAGTGACTGCACCGGCAGAATAGTGAGTGCAGCTCTGGAGTATAATGCAGGATGTAACTCAGGATCAGTAATGTAATGTATGTACACAGTGACTGCACCAGCAGAATAGTGAGTGCAGCTCTGGAGTATAATACAGGATGTAACTCAGGATCAGTAATGTAATGTATGTACACAGTGACTGCACCAGCAGAATAGTGAGTGCAGCTCTGGAGTATAATACAGGATGTAACTCAGGATCAGTAATGTAATGTATGTACACAGTGACTGCACCAGCAGAATAGTGAGTGCAGCTCTGGAGTATAATACAGGATGTAACTCAGGATCAGTAATGTATGTACACAGTGACTGCACCAGCAGAATAGTGAGTGCAGCTCTGGAGTATAATACAGGATGTAACTCAGGATCAGTAATGTAATGTATGTACACAGTGACTGTACCAGCAGAATAGTGAGTGCAGCTCTGGGGTATAATACAGGAGGTAACTCAGGATCAGTAATGTAATGTATGTACACAGTGACTGCACCAGCAGAATAGTGAGTGCAGCTCTGGGGTATAATACAGTATGTAACTCCGGATCAGTAATGTATGCACACAGTGACTGCACCAGCAGAATAGTGAGTGCAGCTCTGGAGTATAATACAGGATGTAACTCAGGATCAGTAATGTAATGTATGTACATAGTGACTGCACCAGCAGAATATTGAGTGCAGCTCTGGAGTATAATAGAGGAGGTAACTCAGGATCAGTAATGTAATGTATGCACACAGTGACTGCACCAGCAGAATCAGGGCCGGCGTCAGCACCCGGCACAGCGGGCAAATGCCGGGGCCCTGGGGAGAGAGGGGGGCCCACACGCTCTCATAGATACAGCTGGGAGAGCAGAGCAGGAGATAACATGCTCTCTCCGCCCACAAAGTCACTGCTGGCTGCGTTCTCTTAACCCCTATGTGCCAGCTCTGACACAAGCATCTTCTCACTCAGTGAGTGCAGCCAGGCAGGCACATATAGGGGTTAAGAGAAGCAGCCAGCGTGACATTGTTTGTGGGCGGAGAGAGCACGTTCTCTGCTCTGCTCTCCGCCCTGGCTGGCTGCTGTGCTGCTGAAGTTATGAGGCAGATTCAGGAGGAGCATAAACCATAAGAACAAAGAGGACGGCACTAGAGTGAAATACTGGATTTGACAGGCAGGACTGCTGGCGGACAAAATGAAACCAGGTAATCACGAATGCCTATGGATTCTGGTGCTCAGCATAATCAGAGGAAACAAGCAGTCCAAAGCAACCAAAAAGAAACATATGCGGCACTCACCCCAATCTGGCAGTGAAAATCGTGATTTTATTGAAGAAACTGTAAGGACAAGTCCATCAAGACATCAGGTACAACGGAGGGTGCGGTATTGGAGTCAGGACTGACTCCAATACCGCACCCTCCGTTGTACCTGATGTCCTGGTGGACTTGTCCTTACAGTTTCTTCAATAAAATCACGATTTTCACTGCCAGATTGGGGTGAGTGCCGCATGTTTCTTTTTGGTTAGATTCAGGAGGAGCTCCTAGTCCTACCAGTGCCTGAGTGAGTGGCGCTGCTATATACTACGTGGGCTGCTATATACTACGTGGGCTGCGCTGCTATATACTACGTGGGCTGTGCTATATACTACATGGGTTGCTATATGCTACGTGGGCTGCTATATACTACGTGGGCTGTGTTATATACTACATGGCTGTGTTTATATGCGATCATGAATCGGGGTATGTGTTAAAGGGGGGGCCCACTGAGACTCTTTCGCCCGGGGCCCTCAAAAACTTGGAGCCGGCCCTGAGCAGAATAGTGAGTGCAGCTCTGGAGTATAATACAGATAATACAGGAGGTAACTCAGGATCAGTAATGTAATGTATGTACACAGTGACTGCACCAGCAGAATAGTGAGTGCAGCTCTGGGGTATAATACAGGAGGTAACTAAGGATCAGTAATGTATGTACACAGTGACTGCACCAGCAGAATAGTGAGTGCAGCTCTGGAGGATAATACAGGAAGTAAATCAGGATCAGTACTGTAATGTATGTACATAGTGACTGCACCAGCAGAATAGTGAGTGCAGCTCTGGGGTATAATACAGGAGGTAACTCAGGATCAGTAATGTATGTACACAGTGACTGCACCAGCAGAATAGTGAGTGCAGCTCTGGAGTATAATACAGGATGTAACTCAGGATCATTAATGTAATGTATGTACACAGTGACTGCACCAGCAGAATAGTGAGTGCAGCTCTGGAGTATAATACAGGAGGTAACTCAGGATCAGTAATGTATGTACACAGTGACTGCACCAGCAGAATGAGTGCAGCTCTGGAGTATAATACAGGATGTAACTCAGGATCAGTAATGTATGTACACAGTGACTGCACCAGCAGAATAGTGAGTGTAGCTCTGGGGTATAATACAGGAGGTAACTCATGATCAGTAATGTATGTACACAGTGACTGCACCAGCAGAATAGTGAGTGTAGCTCTGGGGTATAATACAGGAGGTAACTCATGATCAGTAATGTATGTACACAGTGACAGCACCAGCAGAATAGTGAGTGCAGCTTTGGAGTATAATACAGGATGTAACTCAGGATCAGTAATGTAATGTATGTACACAGTGACTGCACCAGCAGAATAGTGAGTGCAGCTCTGGAGTATAATACAGGAGGTAACTCAGGATCAGTAATGTATGTACACAGTGACTGCACCAGCAGAATAGTGAGTGCAGCTCTGGGGTATAATACAGGAGGTAACTCAGGATCAGTAATGTATGTACACAGTGACTGCACCAGCAGAATAGTGAGTGCAGCTCTGGGGTATAATACAGGATGTAACTCGGGATCCGTAATGTATGTACACATTGACTGCACCAGCAGAAAAGTGAGTGCAGCTCTGGGGTATAATACAGGATGTAACTCGGGATCAGTAATGTATGTACACAGTGACTGCACCAGCAGAATAGTGAGTGCAGCTCTGGGGTATAATACAGGATGTAACTCAGGATCAGTAATGTATGTACACAGTGACTGCACCAGCAGAATAGTGAGTGCAGCTCTGGAGTATAATACAGGATGTAACTCAGGATCAGTAATGTAATGTATGTACACAGTCACTGCACCAGCAGAACAGTGAGTGCAGCTCTGGAATATAATACAGGATGTAACTCAGGATCAGTAATGTAATGTATGTACACAGTCACTGCACCAGCAGAATAGTGAGTGCAGCTCTGGAATATAATACAGGATGTAACTTAGGATCAGTAATGTAATGTATGTACACAGTCACTGCACCAGCAGAATAGTGAGTGCAGCTCTGGAGTATAATACAGGATGTAACTCAGGATCAGTAATGTAATGTATGTACACAGTGACTACACCAGCAGAATAGTGAGTGCAGCTCTGGAGTAGAATACCTGTTGTAACTCATGATGTAACCCATGTTCTCAGTAACCACAGACTGATTATCTTGAATAATATAAACCTAGAAAATCGCTCCAGACACTCTGATAATCCCTAGATCCAACAAGGATCGTATAGGGAAAGGTCACAGACCAAGAGTCTGGGTATGCGAAATAGAGGTACAAAAGAGATATAAACATGATTTTATTAAAGTATCAAATATACAAAAAATGCGATAGAATGTAACAATACAAAGACAAAACAAGTTACAGAGAGAAGCAGCTAAAAGATAGCATGTAAAAGATGAAGAAAATTTGAGCACCCTACACTGTCTGCAGACCGAAAAATAAATACTAAATAATGCACTGGGGTAATACTCCCAAATGTGCACAAAAAATGAGTACACCACTGTGATAATCCCCTAAGTGTGTCATAAGTGGCAGGGGATATATATCAGAGTCAAGGCAACGTAATTGCAAATGCGGTAAGTGAGCTCAAACTAGTATAACGTTACCTTGAGACATGGTGTCGGTGAATACCGAGGTGCTGCAGACAGAGAGGGGAGGGGAGTATTTTTCAGTCTGCAGACAGTGTAGGGTGCTCAAATTTTCTTCATCTTTTACATGCTATCTTTTAGCTGCTTCTCTCTGTAACTTGTTTTGTCTTTGTATTGTAACATTCTATCGCATTTTTTGTATATTTGATACTTTAATAAAATCATGTTTATATATATATATCTCTTTTGTACCTCTATTTGGCATGCCCAGACCCTTGGTCTGTGACCTTCCCCTATACAATCCTTGTTGGATCTAGGGAGTATCAGAGTGTCTGGAGCGATTTTCTAGGTTTATATGGTTCGGCTTAGAGGTATGCCCCCTGTTGGCCGCGAGGACACTGCTGTTTAGGTATTTTTTTCTGACTATCTTGAATAAGCCTTGTGTGTATAAATGTTCCTTACGACATGGCTGTTGCATACCCTACGTGTTTGTTTTTCTCTGTTTCAGGTGATGCTCAGGATACTTGTAAGAGGTTGGAGACGGAGCGTCGGGTGGAGCCGGGGGCCCCGAGTAGCTCGCAGTCCTTAGACCTGTACTTTCCTCTCGCTGGAGAGAAGGGCCCAGCTTGCTTGGTGAAGGTACTGTGTGTGGCGGCAGTACTGGGCTCTGCTCGGCTTTACTCTCTCGTCTTCTAGTCTGGTCACTGATGCCATGGTGAAATGCTGGGGCCCCGGTTTCTGCGGCAGTGATCTTGCCACTACAGCAGGCCTAGCTTTTTTAGGGGTGATCTTCCTTTCCTCTGCTGACTTCATGTTTGTAGACAGTTTGTCCAGTTCTCCTTCCCATGGAATCGGATATTGTGAAGTTATCCGGCCCGCACCTTCCTGGAGGGAGCGTTCACATGAGACAGCCAGCTACCTCCTCTTATTCTGGGTTTACGGATTTCTTCTTTAGGTTTTCATTTTGTGAGCACAAGAAGTGGTGGCCATTACTGCTCTTCTATCACAGGTTCAGCAGAATCTATGGGTCTATTATGGCGGCTGCTTGCAAACACTGGAGGAGAATCTGCCTTTTGACATATGGTTTTTCACTGTTAGGTGTATGAGAACTGGGAGAACTATAAAGTAAACGATGTGCTGGATGTGTACGGCATCTTGTCCGTGGAGCCGGTGCTGAGCATCCTCAACGAGGACAGGTAAGAGTCCCCTTGCGCTGTCGTCACATCATTCTTCTGTGTCCATGACCCCGACCTTAACCTCAGTGTGTAGTCTCTAGGAGCACACAGCGGGCTGACATTTCCTGCGGTGCGCAGTCTGGTGCGCCGGCCTTCCCTGCGCGGACGTCTGGCGCTCTGACCTCTCCTGCTATTACGGCCACGTTAACCTATTCTCAGTCTGACATGTGTCCTGTTCTGTGTAAAATATGTAGGCAGTAGTGATGAGCGAGTGTGCTCGTTGCTCGGGTTTTCCCCAGCACGCTCGGGTGACCTCCGAGTATTTGACTGCTCAGAGATTTAGTTTTCATCCGCTGCTGAATGATTTACAGCTACTAGCCAGTCTGAGTGCATGTGGGGTTGCCTGGTTGCTAGGGAATCCCTACTTGTAATCAAGCAGGCTAGCAGCTGTAAATCATTCAGCTGCCACGATGAAAACTAAATCTCCGAGCAGTCATAAATACTCGGAGGTCACCCAAGTGTGCTCGGGAAAACCCGAGCAACGAGTACACTTTCTCATCGCTAGTAGGCAAGTGAATGCTCACAGAGAAACACAATTATATTTATATACTGTAGCGCAATTGGGAAGGTCAAGGTTAAAACCCAGCTCTGCAGTGTTTGACTAAAAGCGCTTGCATGGTTTCTCTAAGAAGCCGGGCGTAGATTCATTGTGGGACCAGCCAAGATGTGAGCTGTAGCTGGGAGAGAGGCATGCTGGGGTTTCTCTATGAATGCAGACTGCACTAAGCAGTGTGTGCTAGAGCTGCAGAGTAATGTGTGGAAGCTGTTGTCTGTTCTAGTGTTTTGGATTTTTGTCCCCAACTCATTAGATCTTCCAGGTTTCGGGCTCATTAGATCTTCAGGTTCCTGATTTTCTGTTGGGTTCAGGCCTGGAGACTGGCTTCTCACAGAGCCACTGCTTAGTTGGGTTACGGTGGTGCACTGTCCCCATTGCTGTTCTGCATAGGGTTGAACCCCTCAGTCAGATAATTAGAGTCTGGCTATGGATACAAGTTCAAGGGTGGGAGCACCATCAGCCACCTCCTCTACATGGATGACCTCAAGCTGTATGCGAAAAACGAGCGAGACATCAATTCACGGATCCACCTGACAAGGATCCACAGTGAGGACATCGGGATCTCCTTCGGACTGGAGAAGTGCAGCCGGTTGATAGGCAAGGTAGTCAAGACAGATGCAATGGAATTACCAGCAGATGTACAGACCTAATACAAGAACCTCGGCATCCCACAGGGATACGGGAACCATGATGAGGAGGCAAGGAAAGCGGCAACATCGAAATACCATCACAGGGTAAGACAGGTCCTGAAGAGCCAGCTCAATGGGAAGAATAAAATCCGCGCCATCAATACATATGCCCTGCCAGTTATCAGATACCCGGCTGGCAGAGTGTGCTGGCCAAAAGAAGAGGTGGAAGCTGCAGATGTGAAGACACGAGAGCTCCTCACAATGCATGGAGGTGTCCACCCGAAGTCTAACACACCAAGATTGTACACCAGCAGAAAGGAGGGTGGTCGAGGTTTGATAAGCATCCAAGCCACCATCAGAGATGAAACAAGGAGTTTCCAGGAATACATCAGAAAAATGACACCAAAAGATGCTGGGAGAAAGCCTAAGGCAGCAACATCCACAGATCTGGAAGGAAGAACAGGAACATGACAGCCGCTGCATGTACCATCGGCAGTTAATGGAGGTGGCTGACATGGAGTAAACCTACCAATGGCTGGAGAAAGCTGGACTCCGAAACAGCACAAAGGCACCAGTCATAGCGGCACAAGAGCAAACAGTAAGTACCATATCCACAGAAGCAGGAATCTACCACACAAGACAAGACCCAAGGTGCAGACTATGCAAAGAAACCTCAGAAACCGTCCAACACATAGTGGCAGGGTGCAAAATGCAAGAACAGCGTATACCGAGCGCCACAACCAAGTATCGGGAATTGTATACAGGAACATCTGCACAGAGTATGGGCTAAGTCACCCTAAAGCCCCCGTCACACATAGCGAGATCGCTGCTGAGTCACAAGTTTTGTGACGCAACAGCGACCTCAGCATGTGTGACACGTACCAGCGACCAGGCCCCTGCTGTGAGATCGCTGGTCGTGTCGGAATGGCCTGGACCATTTTTTGATCATTGAGGTCCCGCTGGGTAGTACACATCGCTGTGTTTGACACCTTACCAACGACCTCGTTGACAGGACGTCCCATTGAACCGTCATGAAATAGCATCGTTGTACAGGTCGCTACAGGTCGCCGCATCGCTGCTGCGTCGTTGGGGATATCGCACTGTGTGACATCTCACCAGCGACCACATAGCGACGCAGCAACGATCCCTGACAGGTCGTATCGTTGTCGGGATCGCTTAAGCGTCGCTATGTGTGACGGGGCCTTAAGACCAGGTGGGAGACCCAAGAAAAAGTGGTGGAGAATAAAAGGGCTAAAATCCTGTGGGACTTCAAGATCCAGATGGATAAGTAGGTGTTGGCTAACCAAGCTTTTCCAGAAGTATGGGAAGCCATCCTTTTTCATATATACTAACCTCATCTGTAAGTTTGGCTGATAACTTTTCATTTATCATTTATCATGTACTATGAAAGGCGTCTCTTAACATAAGATAAATCAAGGCTCGCTTTTTTCCAATAGAAAGCAATAGTTTGTTTGGTTGCCAGATATATAAATGTAATGAAGGCTTGGGTATGTCTAGGCATTTTGAGAATACGTTTATTTAGTAAAGCTTCCCATGGATTCTTTTTAAGATAAACCCCTTTAAGACACAGCCCTTTTTCATTTTTGCGTTTTCGTTTTTTGCTCCCCTCCTTCCCAGAGCCATAACTTTTTTTAGTTTTCTGTCAATGTGGCCATGTGAGGGCTTATTTTTTGCGAGACGAGTAGTACTTTTGAATGACACCATTGGTTTTACTATGTCTTGTACTAGAAAACGGGAAAAAAATTGCAAGTGCTGTGAAATTGTTTTTTGTTTGGCTTTTTTGCTAGCTTCACTAAATGCTAAAACTGACCAGCCATTGTGATTGTCGACGTCATTACGAGTTCATAGACACCGAACATGTCTAGGTTATTTTTTATCTAAGTGGTGAAGAAAAATTCCTAACTTTGCTAAAAAAAAAAAATTGCGCCATTTTCCGATACCCGTAGCGTTTCCATTTTTTGGGATGTCAGGTGAGGGCTTATTTTTTGCGTGCTGAGCTGACGTTTCTAATGATGCCACTTTTGTGCGTATACGTTCTTTTGATTGCCCGTTATTGCATTTTAATAAGCACTTGAAAGAGTAGTTGGCGATTGTCCTGGCTACTCTGGCTGGGATTAGGTACCATCTCATTAAGACTTTGTAGTTTGTTTCCAGCATCAAGGTGTTTAATATTCCTCCTGTTGAGGACCATATTTGGGACCACTCTGACTCAAAGTAGAACCGATATCAGACTCTGAGAGACGTAGTTCAGGCCAGTGAGGGAGAATGGATGAGAGTAGAGAAGTGATATTGTGCCCGGAGCATGTGGGTAGTAAGGCTACTTTCACACTTCCGTTTTCTGGTGTCTGTCGTGGTGCAGCAAAATGACGTATCGACGGGCGTCATGAAAATAGGGAAAAACGTGTGCGACGCGGATCCAGTGTAATAACAGATCCGTTGTAGAGAAATTCCCGGAATTAAATGAGAGAGAGAATCTGTTTTCTCCGTCCCCCGGAAACAATCCGGCAAAAACTGGATGAAACATGTGGCCATCAGGTGCAATCCGGCACTAATAAAACTCTTGAGAAAAAAAGTGATCCGGCAGAAGAAAAAATCAATGTTGTTTTTTTTTTTCAAAACTCGCCAGATTGTGCCTGACGGCAAAAACCTGATGTGTGAAAGTAGCCTAAGGCGAGGTGGAGTTTTTTGGTAGCGAAGTGACAAAATTCTTGAGTTGCGGGTAGCGAAACGCTTCTCCAGAAGGGAAGTGGTGTTTTTCTTGTAGGGCCGAGAATGGAATGAGTCCATCAACTTTAAAAAGATGATGGATTCTGGTGATCCCTACAGCAATCCAGACGCTGAAGTTCTTGAGGGACTCCAAGTTAGGGGGAAACTGGGGATTACCCCAGAGGGGAGCTAGAGGTGAAATCAAACTTGAGTATTTTAGTGAGTTCCAAATTTTAAGGGAATGTGTCACGTTGAAGATATGTTTACGATGAGCTGGGAGGGTCCATAATAAAGCATTGAGGGTCACCGGGTGGCACGCAGGAGCTTCCAGTGAAAGCCACAGGGGAGGTTCTGAATATGCCTGATATAAAGTTCACTGGGCTAGTTGGGCTGCTTGATAGTACTTGGAAAGGTTAGGAACTCCCAAGCCTCTTTTTAGGCGATGTCAATAAAGAGTAACTCTATTAACCCTAGGGAGACCACCTTTCCAAATAAGTGTTGATTAGTCGTTGGGCCATTTTTAAGTTGTGAAGGGACAGAAATTGGCAAGACTCGAAATAGGTAGAGCAATTTAGGGAGTATGGTCATCTTAAGTGCACGTATTTGACCGAGCCAGGAGAGGTGTAGTTTTCCCCATGTCTGAAGTAACGAGCGGATTTTGCAGAGCTTTTGAGGGTAGTTTGCTAAAAAGAGGCCAGATTAGCTGTCAGTAGTAATCTAGATGGTTGGTGACCCATTAAAAGGGGAAGTTTTGTTTGAGTTGTGGGATTATGTCAAGGGGGAGGGGATATATTCATGGCATACGATTTTTGTATGACTTATTTGCAAGCTAGAAATTTGTTCAGTTATTGAAAGATTGAAGCAGGGAAGGCTGAGGTGCTGATTGTAGTATATCGTCTACAAACATGAAGTTTATGGGAACTTGATGCAATATCTAAACCTTGAATGCTTGCGTTGTGACAGAGATGGATAGCGAATGGTTCAATTGCGAGAAGGAATAAAAGGGGTGATAAGGGGCAGCCCTGGCGAGTACCTCTTCTAATTTGAAAGAGCCCTGAAGAGAAGTCATTCTAGCGAAAATAAGCTGAAGGGGAGCTATAGAGGGCTCCGACCCATGAAAGAAAGTGGTTCGGGAACTGCCATTTTTGCAGGACTGCAAACCGATACGGCCAAGAAACCGAATCAAAGGCCTTAATATCCAGCAATAAAAGCGTACTCGCTAGGTCACATTGTGTGCAGTAAATGGGAGATTCTATGTATAGTATCTGAGGCCTGTCTGCAGGGAACGAAACCAACCTGGTCTTTGTGTATTGAGGATCCGAGGCCCGAGTTTAGGCATTGAGAGGATTTTAGCTGAGATCTTAAGGTCTATATTAATAAGGCATATAGTAGTCGGCGGAGGTCGCATCTCTTCCTTTGATGTGGGCTCAGGCGGTGAGCCCATATCAAAGCCGGGACATGTCAGCTGTTTTGTACAGCTGACATGTGCCCACAATAGCGGCGGGTGGAATCGTGATTCTCCCGCCGCTATTAACTCGCTAAATGCTGCGTCAAACACACACCGCTGACCCCCGTCACGTGATAGGAGGTCATCGGTGCATTGGCATAACAACCAGAGGTCTCCTGAAGACCTCTATGGTTGTTGATGCTGGATTGTTGTGAGCGCCACCCTGTTGTCGGCGCTCATAGCAATGCTGCAATTCCACTACATAGGGGCGATCTAAGCATCGCTCCTAAGTAGCAGAGCCGATCAGGTTATGCCAGCTTCTAGCCTCCCATGGAGGCTATTGAAGCATGGCAAAAGGGAAAAAAATTTTTTTTTTTTAAAATATGAAAAATATAAAAGTTTAAATCACCCCCCCCCTTTCACCCCATTCAAAATAAAATTAAAAAAATCAAACGTACACATATTTGGTATCAGAGAGTTCAGAATCGCCCGACCTATCAATAAAAAAAGGATTAACCTGATCGCTAAACGGCGTAGCGATAAAGTTAATCGCCAGAATTACGTTTTTTTGGTCGCCACGACATTGCATTAAAATGCAATAACTGGCGATCAAAAGAACGTATCTGTACCGAAATGGTATCACTAACCCCTTAAGCCCCAAGGGTGGTTTGCACGTTAATGACCGGGCCAATTTTTACAATTCTGACCACTGTCCCTTTACGAGGTTATAACTCTGGAACGTTTCAACGGATCCCGGTGATTCTGACATTGTTTTCTCGTGACATATTGTGCTTCATGATAGTGGTAAAATTTCTTTGATAGTACCTGCGTTTATTTGTGGAAAAAAAAATGGAAATTTGGCAAAAATTTTGAAAATTTCACAATTTTCCGACTTTGCATTTTTATGCCCTTAAATCCCAAGGATATGTCACACAAAATACTTAGTAAGTAACATTTCCCACATGTCTACTTTACATCAGCACAATTTTGGGACCAAACCTTTTTTTTGTTAGGGCGTTATAAGGCTATGTGCACACGTTCAGGATTTTTCACGCAAAAAACGCTATAAAAACTAATTAAAAACACATACATTATGCATTCTATCATTTAGAATGCATTCTGCAGGTTTTGTGCACATGGATGCGTTTTTTTCTTCCGCGAACTAAACGCATAGTGGTAAAAAATGAGCATGTTCATTATTTTTGCGGATTTTCTGCGTGTTTCACGCAATTCTATGCATTTGGGAAAAACGCTTTAAAATCGCAGTAATAACGCATGCGGATTTCTGGCTGAAATGTCCGGTTTTTGTCAGGAAAATTTCTGCAAGAAATCCTGATGTGTGCACATACCCTTAGGGTATGTGTCCACGTTCAGGATTGCATCAAGATTTGGTCAGGATTTTTCATCAGTATTTGTAAGCCAAAACCAGGAGTGGGTGACAAAAGGAAATGTGGTGCATATGTTTCTAACATACTTTTCCTCTAATTGTTCCACTCCTGGTTTTGGCTTATAAATACTGATGAAAAATCCTGACCAAATCTTGATGCAATCCTGAACGTGGACACATACCCTAAGGGTTAAAAGTTGACCAGCAATTTCTCATTTTTACAACATTTTTTTTTTTCTTTTGGGACCACATCTCATTTGAAATCATTGAGGGGTCTACATGATAGAAAATAACCAAGTGTGACAAATGCACCCTTCAAGGTGCTCAAAACCACATTTAAGGCTACGTTCACATTTGCGGTGCGTCGGGTGCAACCGCGGCGACGCATGCGCCATGCGTCCCTATATTTAACATGGGGGGCGCAAGGACATGCGTTTTGAGACGCATTCGTTTTTTGGGCGCAGAGGACGCAGTTTGTTGCATTTTTTTGCGCTATAAAAATGAACGCATGCGTCACAAAACAGCGTTTTGCGTGCGTTGCGTCGCCGACGCAGCACACAACAACGCAAATGTGAACATAGCCTAAGAAGTTTATTAACCCTTCAGGTGTTTCACAGGTATTCTTGGAATGTTTAAATAAAAATTTTCTTCAGCTCCATTTTGATTTATTTTGCTAAGGGTAAATGGACCCCAAAAGTTGTTGTACAACTTGTCCTGAGTACGCCGATACCCCATATGTGGGGGTAAACCACTGTTTGGGCGCATGGCAGAGCTCGGAAGGGAAGGAGCGCCATTTGACTTCTCAATGCAAAATTGACAGGCACCGATGTGCCTAAACATTAAACCCCCCCCCAAAAGTGACACCATTTAGGAAAGTAGACCCCCCTAAGGAACTTATCTGTGTTGTGAGAGCTTTGAACCCCCAAGTGTTTCACTACAGTTTATAATGCAAAGCCGTGAAAATAAAAGTTATTCCCACAAAAATTATTTTTTAGCCCCCAGTTTTGTATCTTCCCAGAAAAATTGGACAACAACTTTTGGGGTCCAATTTCTCCTGAGTATGCAGATACCCCATATGTGGGGGGGGAACCACCGTTTGGGCGCATGGCAGAGCTCGGAAGGGAAAGAGCGCCATTTGGAATGCAGACTTAGATGGATTGGTCTGCAGGCGTCACATTGCGTTTGCAGAGCCCCTAATGTACCTAAACAGTAGAATCCCCCCACAAGTGACTCCATATTAGAAACTAGACCCCCCAAGGAACTTATCTAGATGTATTGAGAACTTTGAACCCCCAAGTGTTTCACTACAGTTTATAACGCAGAGCTGTGAAAATAAAAAATCATTTTTTTTCCCCCACAAAAAATGTTTTTTTTAGCCCCCCAAATTTTTATTTTCCCAAGGGTAACAAGAGAAATTGGATCCCAAAAGTTGTTGTCCAATTTGTCCTGAGTACGATGATACCCCATATATTGGGGTAAACCCCTGTTTGGGCACACGGGAGAGCTCGGAAGTGAAGGAGCACTGTTTTACTTTTACAACGCAGAATTGGCTGGAATTGAGATTGGACGCCATGTCGCGTTTGGAGAGCCCCTGATGTGCCTAAACAGTGGAAACCCCCAATTATAACTGAAACCCTAATGGGGAAAATGGAAATAAATACTTTTTTTTTTTTTTTTACCTAACACAGGGGGTGATGAAGGAGGATTTGATTTACTTTTATAGCGTTATAGGGTCAGATCGCTGATCTGACACTTTGCACAGCACTGTCAGATCTGTGATCAGACATGCGGGGCTGCAGGCTTACCAGCGCTTGCTCTGAGCAGGCGCTGGTAAGCCACCTCCCTGCAGGACCCGGATGTAACCCCGCGGCCATTTTGGATCCAGGGCCTGCAGGGAGAAAGTGGTAGGAGACCCTCGGAGCAACGTGATCACATCGCGTTGCTCCGAGGGTCGCAGGGAGCCCCCTCCCTGCGCGATGCTTCCCTATGCCGCCGTAACACTGCAATCATGTTTGATCACAGTGTGCAGGGGCGGTCTGTGACCGCTCCTGGCACATAGTGCCAGATGTCTGCTGCGATAGCTGACACCCGGCCGCGCTCCCGCCGTGAGCGCGGCCAATCACGCTGGAGGTACTATCCCGTCACTGGGAATTAAGTCCCAGGTCACCTCAACGGGATAGTAAGTGATATTGGATAAAAAGGTTAAAAACGTCAGCTCGGCACGCAAAAATTAAGCACCCACCCAACCCCAGATCATGAAAAATGGAGACGCTACGGGTATCGGAAAATTGTGCTTTTTTTTTTTTTTTTTTATAGCAAAGCTTGGAAAATTAATTTTTCACCACTAGATAAAAAAGAACCTAGACATGTTTGGAGTCTATGAACTAGGATTGAGAATGATAATGGCAGCTCAGTTTTAGCATTTAGTGAACCTAGCCAAAAGGCCAAACAAAAAACAAGTGTGGGATTGCACTTTTTTGCAATTTGACTGCACTTGGCATTTTTTTCCCATTTTCTAGTACACGATATGGTAAAACCAATGATGTTGTTCAAAAGTAAACTCCTCGCGCAAAAAATAAGGCCTCACATGGCCACATTGACAGAAAAATGATTTATGTCTCTGGGAAGAAGGGGAGCGAGAAACGAAAACGCAAAAAAGACAGGGTCTCTTAAGGGGTTAAGTAATTAAAATAGTTAACGAAATGAGGAATTAGAACAGGTGTGTATTTTTTTTATAATAAAGAGCTGTGAATCCATCCAGGCCTGTGTTTTTTTTTTTATTAGGTTTCAATAGTTGGATCGCTATCTCTCTTTCATTAGGAGTGATGGCTTCATCAAGGATCTGGATTAAGGATTGGAAGAGGAATGGGATTTAGGGAGGTATCTAGCTTCTCTGCGTTCAGTGGTAGGGTCATTGTATAGTTCAAGTATACGTCGAGATTAATGGGTCATCTGCTGTGGGTTCGATGTAATGCCAGAAGATGTGGGGAAACTGTTAACACGTTAAGCGGCGAGCCAGACTGGAATCTTTCTATTGTTGAGAGCATTGAAGCGCTGTTGTGACCATCGGATGGCACCATCTGCATTTTCAGAAAGACAAAAGTCGAGTTCGGTGCAAGCGTGTAAGGTTGTGCACACACAGAATGGTCCACTGCAGATTTTTCCGCAGCCGATTTGATAAATCAGCAGGGCAAAACGCGGCGTTTTTGCTGCAGATTTATCGCGGATTTTCCACGGATTTGACTGCGGTTTTCTATTGGAGCAGCTGTAAAACCGCTGCGGAATCCACAGAATGAAGTGACAAACTGCGGAATGTAAACCACTGCGTTTCCACGCATTTTTTTCCACAGCATGTGCACTGCGTCTTTGGTTTCCCATAGGTTTATATTGTAATGAAAACTCATGGAAAACTGCTGCAGAAACGCTGCAGATTCTCAGCGTTTTCCGCATCATGTGCACATTCCCAAAGGCTACGTTCACATTAGCGTCGCGTCGCTGTTGCGTCGGCGACGCAGCGGCGACGCGCCCCTATGTTTAACATAGGGGACGCGTGCGTCTTTTTGCACGCGTTTTCCGACACGTGCGTCGTTTTAGACGCTAGCGACGGACGCAAGAAAACGCTACAAGTTGCATTTTTCTTGCGTCCGATTTCGTCAAAAAACGACGCACGCGTCGCAAAACGCGCGCGTTTTTGCGCGCGTTTGCGCGCGTTTCTCCATGCGTCGCGCGTTGCGTCGCCGACGCAGGGCGGCGCAACGCTAGTGTGAACGGAGGGTAAGAGGTCTCTGTGTTGTGGGGGGAGGGTGAGCTCTTCATCTGGGACACCAAGATCAACACTCTCCCCTCCAGATTCTCTACTCTATTACCGCTTTCTTTTTGCGAGAGGCTTCTTGGATGCAACAGCCGCCCACCACTGCTTTATGGGCTTCCCACGGAGGTTGGCGAAGAGGCAGATTGTTGATTTAAAGTGAAGTACTTGCCAAGATGAGTTTTCAACCTTGGAGCAATATCTGGATAGGAGAATAAGGAGCCATTCCGAGTCCAGGTGAATGGGCGTGGGTGGAGTGAGGAGCAAGTAAATTGAACTGGGGAATGGTCAGACCAGGGAGGTGACTGAATTGAAATATTCGACACATTTGGTATGAATGTCGGGTGTACAAAAACATGGTCTATCTTAGTATAAACCAAGTGGCGTGGGGAAATGTAAGGGTGAAGGTCTCTCCACAGATCTACCATTGATATTGTGAGAGAAGTTTATTAAGAGTCTGCAGAAGGGAGCGGTTCCAAAGGCGTTGGGGATTGGGGACCTGTAGACTTATCAAGGTTGGCTTTAAGTACGCAATTAGTCACCGCAGAGTAATGTGGCACCTTGGGCGTGTTCAGAAACCAGGTCGAACAGGCAGAGAAAGGTCGCTTGGTGGGCATTAAGGGCATAGTAGGATACTGTAGTTACCAGTGCGTCTGGAATAGAGCCAGACGCTACTAGATAGCGACCTTCCTTGTCCGCGACCGATGATTTGAAGGTAAAGGGATTGGATTTTTTTTAAACAAATAGCAACTCCTTTGGTTTTATTTGGGGCGTTTGCTGTATATAAAAGTGGGTAGGTAGCAGACAAAACTTTGGGGTATGAGGTTGTAGAGAAATGTGTTTCCTGGAGGCAAACTACATCAGCGTGTTGGGATCTATAATAGCGGAGAATTAAGGCCCCGCACATTGTGTGACAGGATTAACGGCATGATAGTGGGGTAATAATGCATATGGTAGCTCCCATTGGTGGACCACGACTTTAATTGGGCGGTGGTATCTTGGGAAAAGATATGTTAAACATATAACAATGCTACCACAATGTGGCTATAATGAACTTCAAAGGGGTATAGTAAAGCAATAAAGTTTTAGATTCTTTTGCGATAGTCTTGAGTGTACAATGTACTTATCCGTCCTGAGGATTAGGGCGATAAGCGGTAGGTAGTCATAGGCTTAGGGTACCGTCACACAGTGGCATTTTGATCGCTACGACGGCACGACGTTCCAGCGATATAGTTACGATCTCGCAGTGTCTGACACGCTCCTGCGATCAGGGACCCCGCTGAGAATCGTACGTCGTAGCAGATAGTTTGGAACTTTCTTTCGTCGTCTAGTGTCCCGCTGTGGCGGCATGATCGCATGGTGTAACAAAGGTGTGCACGATATTGTATACGATGTGCGCATAGTAACCAAC
Organism: Ranitomeya imitator; assembly: GCF_032444005.1. Lineage (NCBI taxonomy): Eukaryota > Metazoa > Chordata > Amphibia > Anura > Dendrobatidae > Ranitomeya > Ranitomeya imitator. Next base: position 634,312,295 of record NC_091283.1, on the reverse strand, counting down.
GGCTTCTACATCGCACATACGTCATGAAATTATCGCTCCAGCGTCGTACATTGCAAAGTGTGACAGCAGTCTACGACGCTGGAGCGATATTGGAGCGATGCTGGAACATCACGGATCGTGCCGTCGTAGCGACCAAAGTGCCACTGTGTGACGGTACCCTTAGACGGCTGGAGCTCTCGCAAACTTCTGGATGAGTGAAAGTCGGGGTTGTACAACTTGAAGGTATCTGAAACCAGAAACTAAAAACTGTATGTAAAGTCTCTGCCGGAGAGGTCTTGGAAAAATGTTCAAGCTCTGCTCACAACTGCATCATCAGAATTCCAAAGCACAAATAGCAATATAACCACACAAACTGTAGGAGGGGATATCATCATATGGAGTAACCATATACCTACTTGGAACGCGAAGTGTACGTAAAACCAAAGTCTACAATGCATAGTCAAGGGGGAGTAATTGAAACTTGCAGCTTGAAACGACGATCCTTTGGTTGAGAAGCTGATGGTGAAGCTGGGAGGGTTTTGAATGTTTAATATCTAATTTGCTGAGGCAGCTGTCGGCACAATCAGGAGAAAGGACTGTGTGAACCATATCTAGGTGGGTGAGTATCCGCTTGAATTAGAATCTCCTGCGGTATTTGATGTTTTAGAGCTGAGGATTTCCGGGTATGGTTTCATTGCCCGTCTTTCTGCAATTGTAGTAGGAACAAGATCAGGAAAGAGTTCGTAGGAATGGCCTTGAAACTTCAAGGGAGCTGAATTCCTTGCTGCTTGTTGGAGCTGCTCTTCTGTTTGGTAGAAATGTAGTTTGAGGATAATGTCCTGTGGCGGACTTCTTGTTTGCGCCTACTCGGAGCTCTGTGAATATGGTCAATTTCAAGACGTTCCATAGAAATTCTGGGTAAAAGCTCTTGGAACAGAGTCGTCGCCGTGGATTGGAGGTCTATGATGGATTCAGGCATCCCCCTAATACGGATGTTGCATTTGCGGGCACAATTGTCAAAGTCCTCCAGTCTGTTGTTGAGTGTAAATCTCAACGTGGATCATCTCTATTTCCTTTTCGTGGGTGGAAAGGGTTACAGAAGTGAAGTCCATCCTATCCTCGAGGTCAGAAGTACGGTTTACCAATTCTTTAATTTCTTCGGAAAATTCTTTCGTTAACCTGTCTGACATTTTAGATGGCTCAGAGTGCAGGATGGACTGGAATTGAGAGCAATGCTGCATGGTCCAGACATACAATGTTTGAAATTGTAGTTGTAGAAGCCGGTATCATTTCTGAGTCGGCACCGTCTGGTACAGAGGAACTAGATGATTCAGTCGGAAAGTTAGCTCTAGAAGGCCCCAGGAAGGTTTAGGCTATGTGCACACGTTCAGGATTTCTTGCAGAAAATTTCAGGTTTTTCTCAGGAAATTTTTGCAAGAAATCTGCATGCGTTTTTTGGTGCGTTTTTTTTTTTTTTTGCTGATTTTTCCGGACATTTCCCAATGCATTATATAGTGGGAAATCCGCAAAAAATCCGCAAAATTAATGAACATGCTGCATTTTTTTACCACGATGGTTTTTTTTTGCGGAATAAAACGCATCATGTGCACAAAAATTGCGGAATGGGGGCGTGGCTATGTAGCCGAAGAAGACTGAAGCATCTTAGGAGAGCTCCGTACATCCTGAGACATATCTGCCATAAATACTGAGTGGGACCGAGCGGTACCAACCCAAACCTGAGCCCTACATACCAGAGAGTCCCCTGGATCTTCTGGGAGACCGCTGCAGAGCTCCGTGGAGTCGGGAGCCGCGGGAACCGGAGCGGGCAGGAGATCCCCGCAGGTGACGGCGGCCATTTTCTGAGCACGCGCCAGGGAGCACAGGACGCGGTGCTGCCAACTACTGGAGCTGAGCCCCCCTGTCATCCCGGAGGCGGCGGCGGCTGGCCGCGCTGATGAGAGCGGCGGGACACCTGCATGTGGGAGCAGGGAGGGCGCATGAATCACAGCGCTGCTCTCTGTTGGGTTCCTCTCATCTCAGAAGTAGCGGCGGTGAATGGTGCTGGAGAGAGAGGCGGGAAGCTTGCAGGCAGAAGCGGTGAGGACTGACAGGTGCCGGAAAGTGCCTGGGGCAGCGGCCATTAATATAGCGCACACCCTGGCAGATAGGGAGTTGCGCTTTTAACCACATCAGCGGCGCTGGGCGGTGAATGGGCGCCTGAAGAAGTAGGGGTGGTACAGTGTGTGCCCTGAAAAAGTGGGACCTGCGCCCCCGTCGGGTGGACATTTTCCCTACCAGTGCCATAACACTACAGGGATTAACCCCTTTTTAGCTGCTTCCCCGGGGGTAACTGTGAAATTACACGGCCTGCGTGTTACAAGTGACTTTGAGCTTCCCCATAATTGCACCTGAGGTCGCTTTGCATAATCTTCTTGTAAACACTCATCATGCAGCACCCTAGAGGAGCTGCAGCTGCTGAAAAATTAAAAAAATATGCCAAGGATGATCCTCCTGATAATGTGCGCAATCTTAGAAATAACCCCGCACCATCTCAGCGTAAAGGTCGCCCCTCTGATGGTAATGAGGAGAGAGGAGAGGATGAACTGACTCTTAAACAGGCATCAGAGCAGTTGATGCAAGCTATATCTCTCACTAGATCATCTCTCACGGAGAAAATAGAGGATGTACATACTGAGGTGGGGCGCCTGAGACATGACATGCAAGCTATGAGAGGGCGCATCTCAGAGGTTGAAACGAGGGTGTCTCATATAGAGGACACTATCACCCCTATGGAAGCTAAACTGAATAAAGCTGCTGGATCCGTGAATGCCTGGAAGCAAAAGGCAGACGACTTAGAAAATAGACTGCGCCGCAATAATATCCGTATCATAGGTCTCCCGGAGCGGTCAGAGGGCCAGCAGCCTGAGCAATTTCTGGAGGAATGGCTTAAGTCTACATTGGGAGATGGATTCTCCTCGACATTTTCGGTGGAGAGGGCCCATAGGGTCCCGACGAGACCTCTCCCTCCTGGAGCCCCTCCGCGACCCTTTCTGGCGCGTCTCCTTAATTGTAGAGACAGAGACACCATCCTCCGCTTGGCGCGACAGAGGGGCCTCATTAAATTCGATAATGCTACCATATCGATCTTTCCAGATTTTTCCATGGAGCTTCAAAAGCAGCGGGCACGATTTATGGATGTCAAGAAACAACTCAGAGAGGAGAACATCGTCTACTCTATGCTTTATCCGGCCCGGCTCCGTATTGTTTATAAGGGCTCCTCCTTATTTTTCACAGACCCAGCGGAGGCGATCGAGTGGCTGCGGTCCCGTGTGGGATCGAATGCGGAGGACTCCTAACCTGGACTCCCTGACTAATGGCAGTATAGATAGAGCTCTCTGTTTGGGTGCAGGGAATGTCAACAATACCGGACACTGAATCCAGTGAGGGTATCCCTTTTTCAATTTGACTGTGGGAGTATGGAAATATACTCCCCTATTGTTCAAGTTTTGTTCAGTTTGGTTTTATGTATTAGATTTGATTGTTTACTAGGTATGGTTGCCGCTAATGCTGACTCTTTGCTCTGTGCGATGCCGCTGAACTACACCCGAATAGTAATGATATGCATTCACTTTCCCTTTAAGAGTGAACATGGGGGCTGAAATTATATGTATGACCTGGAACATACGAGGTATAAAGACCCCACGAAAGAAAATTAAGGTATTCTCGCAGATAAAAAAATATCACCCTCATGTTGTGGCACTAATAGAGACACATTTAACAAGGGACACAGTTCGATGTATGCAGAAACCGTGGGTACAATGGTCCTTGCACACATTCCACACTAGCTACTCTAGAGGGGTTTCTCTACTGATACACAAGGAGGTCAGGTGGGAGGCCAGGGAGGCGAGACGTGATCCAGAGGGCCGCTTCGTCTTTGTGCATGCATTTATTAATTCACGAGAGTATGTGTTGTTGTGCATCTATAATCCTCCTCCTGCTAATGTGTCAATCCTCCGTATGGCTCTAGGCTTCTCCTTAAAATATCCGGAAGCCAAAGTTATTTGTATGGGGGACTTTAACTTAGTTATGAATCAATCCATGGATAGATTGAGACTGGATGACGTAACACCAGGGGACGCTTTACCTCAACAACCCTCTCAATTAGCATTGTTTATGAACGGGAGCGGGTGGTTAGATTTATGGAGAATAAATCATCCGGAAGTTAGAGGGTACACTGCCACTCGTCAACTAGACAATCTCTATCTAGAATAGACTATATATTTGGGTCGGGTGAGTTGGCATTACGGGTGGATAGCATTGAACATGGTAATCGGGGGATCTCAGACCATAGTCCAATTATTCTTAAACTTAAATATGAGAAATCCGATAATAGTAATGGGTTCTGGAAACTGAATCCCTTCTGGTTGAAATTGATAGACTCTAGTGATAGGACGGTTGATCAGTTGAATGATTTTACTCTAACACATTCGGAACTCCAAAACTCTGGTCTATTTTGGGATACCCTGAAGGCATACCTGAGAGGATGCTTGTCCTCAACTATTTCCTACATCAAGAGGGTAACGGCAAGGGAGGATGAGGAGATAGAGCAAAGATTAAAAGACTCAGAGGCCACTTATATAGCTAATCAGTCCAGCAGCAATAGAATTGAATGGCTTACTTCCCAGAGACTATATACCCAGCATGCAGACGCTAAGTCAAAACGCAAACTATTTTTCACTCGGCAGTCCTATTTTGAGCTAGGCAATCAAGCCAGTACACTCCTGGCCTTTTTGGTGCGCCAACATAACACCTCCAACACAATATTGCAGATCCGGGCGTCTGATGGCTCGTTGGTATCCTCTACTGATAAAATACTTCAGAGCTTTTACGATTACTACATTTCACTATACAAATCTAAAAGTGGTTTTGATATTGATGAATGCTTGGATTATCTATCAGATATAACATTCCCCTTACTAAGCCCATCTCAACGAGCCCTTATGGAGGCTGAATTCACCCTGGAAGAGGTAGAACATGCAATAGCGGATATGGCTACTGGGAAGGCCCCGGGACCTGATGGGTTCCCCATTGAATTTTACAGGAAATACCGTGATAAATTAGCACCTATATTGCTAAAGGTACTTAGGGGAATATGGGAGGGTGAATCTGTACCTGAAACATTTTATGATGCTAATATTGTCGTGCTCAGGAAGGAAGGGAAGGATCCTCTAGGTTGTGGATCATATAGACCAATTTCTTTGGTGAATGTTGACTATAAGATTTTTACGAAAATTCTAGCTACCAGACTGAATACGATCATATTGGATCTCATACACCCAGATCAAACTGGTTTTATGCCCGGGAAAAATACCTCTATTAATATCAGACGGGTGCAATCGGTTATTCAATATAGTACACTAGAACCAGACAATAAGTGGGCATTGGCTTCGCTGGACGCAGCCAAGGCTTTTGATTCCCTCGAGTGGTCTTTTTTAATTGCATGTCTACGGAAATATGGGTTTGGGAATAAATTTCTGAGAGGGATAGGTACACTATATGCGAAGCCTGGGGCGCGAATGGTGGTAAACGGCTTTGTGTCTGCGCCATTTTCTTTGCATAGGGGAACTCGCCAGGGATGCCCTCTCTCCCCAGCCTTATTTGCCTTGGCAATAGAAGCCTTGGCAATACGGATGAGGTCTTCTGTAGATATTAAAGGGATACATATTGCTGATCGGGTGGACACTATAGGTCTATATGCTGATGATATGGTGGTGTTTATGGACCAGACGGAGGATACATTACCAAAAGTAATAACGATGATTGATAAATTTAGCAAGTTTTCTGGCCTATATATAAACTGGGATAAGTCTGCTTTGATGCCTCTCTCCCATACCCCAATGCCAAACCTTGAAACCCTCTCGCTATTGCCCATTGTCTCCAATTTTAAGTATCTCGGGATGCATATGACTCAGCGCAGTCACCTTGATCTACATCTCAATATATATCCACTAATTGACGTGGTTAAATTTAAATATGCTACCTGGGATAAGCTCCCGCTATCGGTGGCTGGTCGTATTAACCTGATCAAAATGATTTTACTCCCAAAATTGAGCTATTGTTTTCAACATAGTGCCGTTTCAATACCTAAATCTTTCTTTGCAACCCTGAATTCCCTTACCACATCCTTCATATGGGGGAAGGCTAGGCCTAAACTTAAATTATCCACCCTGCAGAGACCTAAGCGGGGAGGCGGGGCGGCTTTGCCGGACTTCTATCTGTATTACCTTGCTGGACAGGCCAAAATGATAAGTGAGTGGATGCCCGGGAGGTCTCTCCCCAACTCTGAAAGCCATATATTACATTCGGCTAAAGTTGATTTCCCGATGGGTTTTCTAGAGATGGAGAAAATTGCTGTCCCTCGTTTGCTTCCTTTGCTTCGCCTGGCACGATCAGTATGGAGACAAATTAAAAAAGTGACACAATATGTAGATATAGCAGCCGAAATGCCGTTATGGAATAATGGTTACTTTCCGGGATTATTGGGCCACCCATCTACTGAATTTTGGATATCGTGTGGTGTCCTTACGGTGAGCAATATACATAGCCAGGGGGTTTTTGTTTCTTTTGAACAATTACAAAATACTCATAATATACCGAAGTCTCAATTTTTCCGCTACCTGCAACTAAGATCTGCCTTCCAATCACATGTACGAAATACGGGTGCGGGTCGAGCTATTTCAACTCTGCCGTTAATAGGAATTCTTAATTCACAGGGCCCTCAGGGACTGATTTCCTCTTTATACACCTACCTGATATCCATAGGCGAAGTATCTGCTATAGATTCAATTAAGGGAAAATGGGGGAGACTTCTTCCAGATACACTAGGAGAAGAATGGGATGAAATCTTGGAATCTCCAACTAAGGTCTCCCCGTCAATCAATAATAAGATGATCCAATTATATATAATCTATCAATCTTATTTGACCCCGACTCGTCTTTTTAAAATGGGCCGTCTTCATTCATCAGACTGCTTGAGATGTCACTCTAGTGACGCAGATTTTATCCATATGATATGGAAGTGTCCTGTTATTTTTCAATATTGGAGAGAAGTGACGGCACTATTGACATCTTTGGTGTCGATCCCTGTTCCACTTGAGCCACTGGTGTGTTTGTTTGGAGTATGGGAGGCGGAGGCTTGGGATCGCCACACGGGAATATTCCTGAGGGAGTCACTGTTCATGGCACGAAAGGTGTTGGCGCTGCGTTGGATGGGAGGCTCTGGTCCATCTCTTAGAGCATGGGTTGACTTAATAAATTCAATTATTCCGTATGAGCGGACGCTTTATCAGAATAGGGGTTGTCCAACTAAATTTGAGAAGATATGGGGAAGATGGAATTCACCCTGTCACACTGTATAAGTTAAAAGGACTCAGTATACGCATAAGAAAAGGGTGTATGACTCTCTAGATAATAGTTACCAACAGAGCGGGATGTATTTAGAACTATTCTTTGTAAGCGGCATTACGTTTGTATTAAAGACTTTATTAGAAGTTAATGTAGTTACAGTTAAAGTTTAAAATAAGGCATTAATGATCAACATGCACAATTTATTATCTTTATAATATCTTATACATGGCTATGTATGGTAATTTCCTGTAATTAATGGAAAATGATGAATACGAGCAAAATGTGTATGATCTTTCCTGAAATCAATAAACGAATTTAAAAAAAAAAAAAAATTGCAGAATGCATTCTAAATGATGGGATGCATAATGTATGCTGTTATTTGCGTTTTTATAGCGAAAAAAATCGAAAAATCAGCAACGTGTGCACATAGCCTTAGTTCTGTTAGTGAAGAGGACTTATGGCTAGGATTCACAAGGTTGTTTTTCCAAGGCGTAGGCATGAGGGCGAATTTACGCTGTAGCGGACTCCAATAGATTATATCCAGCTGATGATTAATGAAATAAAAGAAAAGCATGTTTAGCACTTGTGGCCAAATGGACCCAGGACAGTTCGCTTGCTTAAGTACGATGCTGTAATATTATGGCAGCTGAAAGTTTTAGGGTCCTTAAACAAGTTGATGGCGTAGTAAGTGTGTCGCCACAAGGTGTCAGCAGAGTACTACTCAGGCAGCTGTATTACTTAGTATGGATCTATCTCAGGCCCCAGGGCCATTTACGGCCCTCGATGACCTTTTATCAGGCCTTTGGGCAGATTCTCGGGGACCGCATTCTTGGGCAGGGAGCTGTATTTTGATTGCCACCAGCTCATTAATTCTTGCTCTGTCAGCACAGTGTTCACTATATTGAAGGGCAGGCAATGCAAGATTACGTCCTGACACCAGTGCCAGTCAAGATGTACTTTGTGTGCGGAGTTTGTACGGCCCCCGAAGGATGGTAGAAATATCCAAACGGCCCTAAACAGAAGAAATCCCCCGCCCCCGAATCTGCTCAATTCAATCAGTCGCAGCGTGTCTCTACTGCCTCCTGCTGGATCACTCTCGTAATGAAGACTGATCCACTCACCCTATTCAAGTTGGCGTCGGTAAGAGGCCCACCACTTGGGGCAGCCGACCAGCGCGTCCGCTCCGCTGCACCACCACCGCAGCCAGGACCGGAGGGACCCCTGCGGCCGGCACAAAGGACACAAGATGTCAACTCCAGGGGAGCAAGAGGTATATAGCTGGGGAGGAGCCGGTGGTATACCCGGAAACAGCGCCGCACAGGGCCGGGGGCAGCGAACAGGCCGCACCTTGGGTGTTGCAGGCAGCAAGGGCGGCCAGGAGGGCACACCGCAAAAGAAGGGAGTCCTGGCGCCGCGTGAGTCAACCAGCGCACGTACCAGTAACCCGCTGGGGGATCTTCTGCGTGCTCTGCAGGTCAGGGCTGAGGAAGAAGATGACACACAGCCCTGACTGTGTCCTCCGTGATCTGCGTTCCCAGCGCCCTGGGTCCTGCACAGAATAGAGCAGCTAAACTGAAGCATGCCCGGGATGGATCTGGGGATTACGGCCCAAAGTCTTGGGGGATATAAGGCAGAAAATGGTCCAGAGGGGGAAAGAATTGGTGATTAGACTGAGCTCTGGTGTCTTGCGTCCTCTTCCTGGCTATAATTACAATTTTATCATTATGTATAATGGGGGGCTGGTAGTGAGGCATCAGTGACCAGTCAGCAGTCTTCATTATGAATAGCTAATCAGAGCACCGCCCAGAAGAACGAGCCTATCATTAGCTCAAAACTGAATAAAGATTCCACGACAACCACAAGATGGATTTATCACCAGGTATCCTTGTAATCAGTATAACGGCACCGACCAGACACTGTCTGTAGTCACTGAGCACAATCCTGATCACAGGTATCAGTGTAATCAGTATAACGGCACCGACCTGACACTGTCTGTAGTCACTGAGCACAATTCTGATCACAGGTATCAGTGTAATCAGTATAACGGCTCCGACCTGACACTGTAGTCACTGAGCACAATCCTGATCACAGGTATCAGTGTAATCAGTATAACGGCGCCAACCTGACACTGTAGTCACTGAGCACAATCCTGATCACAGGTATCAATGTAATCAGTATAACGGCACCGACCTGACACTGTAATCACTGAGCACAATCCTGATCACAGGTATCAGTGTAATCAGTATAACGGCGCCAACCTGACACTGTAGTCACTGAGCACAATCCTGATCACAGGTATCAGTGTAATCAGTATAACGGCACCGACCTGACACTGTCTGTAGTCACTGAGCACAATCCTGATCACAGGTATCAATGTAATCAGTATAACGGCGCCGACCTGACACTGTAGTCACTGAGCACAATCCTGATCACAGGTATCAGTGTAATCAGTATAACGGCACCGACCTGACACTGTCTGTAGTCACTGAGCACAATTCTGATCACAGGTATCAGTGTAATCAGTATAACGGCTCCGACCTGACACTGTAGTCACTGAGCACAATCCTGATCACAGGTATCAGTGTAATCAGTATAACGGCGCCAACCTGACACTGTAGTCACTGAGCACAATCCTGATCACAGGTATCAATGTAATCAGTATAACGGCACCGACCTGACACTGTAATCACTGAGCACAATCCTGATCACAGGTATCAGTGTAATCAGTATAACGGCGCCAACCTGACACTGTAGTCACTGAGCACAATCCTGATCACAGGTATCAGTGTAATCAGTATAACGGCACCGACCTGACACTGTCTGTAGTCACTGAGCACAATCCTGATCACAGGTATCAATGTAATCAGTATAACGGCGCCGACCTGACACTGTAGTCACTGAGCACAATCCTGATCACAGGTATCAGTGTAATCAGTATAACGGCACCGACCTGACACTGTCTGTAGTCACTGAGCACAATCCTGATCACAGGTATCGGTGTAATCAGTATAACGGCGCCAACCTGACTGTCTTGTAGGTTACTGAGCACAATCCTGATCACAGGTATCAGTGTAAACAGTATAACGGCACCGACCTAACACTGTCTGTAGTCACTGAGCACAATCCTGATCACCGGTATCAGTGTAATCAGTATAACGGCACCGACCTGACACTGTCTGTAGTCACTGAGCACAATCCTGATCACAGGTATCAGTGTAATCAGTATAACGGCGCCGACCTGACACTGTAGTCACTGAGCACAATCCTGATCACAGGTATCAGTGTAATCAGTATAACGGCACCGACCTGACACTGTCTGTAGTCACTGAGCACAATCCTGATCACAGGTATCGGTGTAATCAGTATAACGGCGCCAACCTGACTGTCTTGTAGGTTACTGAGCACAATCCTGATCACAGGTATCAGTGTAATCAGGATAACGGCACCGACCTGACACTGTCTGTAGTCACTGAGCACAATCCTGATCACAGGTATCAGTGTAATCAGTATAACGGCGCCAACCTGACTGTAGGTTATTGAGCACAATGCTGCTGAAAGGTTCCCTTTAAGTCCCAGGACACAGAGGTAATAGGCTTACCAGAGGTGAGTGTGACCGGAGCCTGTTTTCTTTCAGTGACCTGGTGTCATCTCTGCTGAACCCTGCAGTCTGTATGGACACCCAGGAGGAGCAGCGTTCACACAGCCCCCCCACATCGCTCGTACCCCGGATTCACGCCATATTGATCCGTAAACTTCCACACACAAATCCATTAATCCTGAGCTCCATGTGTGAAACTGAGGAAAGCAAGTGTAAGTAATGGCTGACTGACATCCCCCTTCTATATCTTCAGCTTCACTGCACCAGATGTATCATGCATTTCTCCTTTTCTAGGAGTAGGAAAATATTTAGAATTGAGTCCTCAGTGGTTGATACCTTTTAATGGCCAACTGACAAGATGGTAGAAAATTATAAACTTTCAAGACTACTCCGGTCTCCATCAGGCATCGACTAAAATAAATTCTGAAGAATCACATATATGCACAACACCGCACCGAAAAAACCCATAGATGAGACAGGTGACGATAAGCAGAATTACCATTATGTGAGTGATAAACAGTTATGTCCATAAATATTGAACCAGTTCATAGATGAGGAATGTTTTATTGTCCTCTGATTGGGGTCTGGTTCTGTTATGATGACCCCACATGGTCTGAGGAGCAAACTCCTTAGTTTATGTAAAAAAACATAAATCCATGCGACACATCAATTCCTACACTGAGTGTGTTAAAGGTCATCATCCGCTTATATTCCCATATTCTTCTGTCTCTGAGATTTGAAGTTGCCTTTTAAAACAAGTAATTTCATGTCCATAATGTTATGATTTGGGAGACAGAAATGTATTGCCACAGGTAGATCCATTCTTTTTTCTCTTATTGTGTGGCGATGAGAGTTCATCCTTGTTCTCAGTTTCTGCCCTGTCTCCCCACATACAGACCCCCAGTTGGACATTTCGTACAAATAATTAGGTACACCACATTAGAAGTGACGCAGCTGAAAGTTCCTGGGATCTTGTAGTCCTGATGTGAATTGGGGATCTTTATCTTGTCCGTGGTCATTATAAATGGACAGGTTTTACATTTTTTGTCTGGTTGTAGGTTCCTGCAGCTGTTGGAGAGGACAGGGAGCTGTTGACAATGATGCTTCTTAGATTTGGGGGCTGCCTAAAACACAGTGGGGGGTCTGGAAATATGGATTGTAAGCGGCATCTTTTTGCAGTAAAGGTTGTAATTTCCGTGCAGCTCCCCTCAGCACCTCCAGATTTGGATTGTAGGTAACCACTGGAGGCACCCGGTTATTTTCTTCTTTAGCTTTGTAATGTAGCAGGTGATTCCTTGATATTCTGGAGGCTCTTGTAATCTGGTTTTCAATTGTTCTTGGATGGTCGCCCTGATTCAAAAAGGTCTTTCTGAGGCGACCAAGGTGTTCATCTCTATCCAGGGGGGTGGAACATATACGATTGTATCTGATGGCTTGGCTGTAGACAGTAGAGTTTTTATTTTGGATGGAAACTGTCCCATTTAAGGTATGTTGGGCGGTCAATTGGCTTCTGATACAGGGATGTCTCTATTTCATTGTTCTGCAGCTGAATAATGGTGTCCAAAAAGTTAATTTCAGGGCAGGAGTGGTTGAGTGTGAAGTTGATGGTGGGATGAAATTGATTAAACTGTTCATGGAACGTCTTTAGCTGCGGCTCAGACTCCGTCCAGATGATTAAAATGTCATCAATGTAGCGGTAGTACGCCAGAGGCCTGATGGGACATGAGGACAAAAAGTCGCTTTCAAGCCTGGCCATGAAAAGATTTGCCTACTGTGGGCCATTTTACTTCCCATTGCTGTGCCAGTCTTCTGTAGATATACAGTACAGACCAAAATTTTGGACACACCTTCTCATTTAAAGATTTTTCTGTGTTTTCATGACTGTGAAAATTGTACATTCACACTGAAGGCATCAAAACTATGAATTAACACATGTGGAATTATATACTTAACAAAAAAGTGTGAAACAACTGAAAATGTCTTATTCTAGGTTCTTCAAACTGGTCACCTTTTGCTTTGACTGCTTTGCACACTCTTGGCATTCTCTTGATGAGTTTCAAGAGGTAGTCACCGGGAATGGTCTTCCAACAGTCTTGAAGGAGTTCCCAGAGATGCTTAGCACTTGTTCGCCCTTTTACCTTCACTCTGCGGTCCATCTCACCCCAAACCATCTCGATTGGGTTCAGGTCTGGAGACTGTGGAGGCCAGGTCATCTGGCGTAGCCCCCCATCACTCTCCTTCTTGGTCAAATAGCCCTTACACAGCCTGGAGGTGTGTTTGGGGTCATTGTCCTGTTGAAAAATAAATGGTCCAACTAAATGCAAACCTGATGGAATAGCATGCCGCTGCAAGATGCTGTGGTAGCCATGCTGGTTCAGTATGCCTTCAATATTGAATAAATCCCCAACAGTGTCTCCAGCAAAGCCCCCCCACACCATCACACCTCCTCCTCCATGCTTCACGGTGGGAACCAGGCATGTAGAGTCCATCCGTTCACCTTTTCTGCGTCGCACAAAGACACGGTGGTTGGAACCAAAGATCTCAAATTTGGACTCATCAGACCAAAGCACAGATTTCCACTGGTCTAATGTCCATTCCTTGTGTTCTTTAGCCCAAACAAGTCTCTTCTGCTTGTTGCCTGTCCTTAGCAGTGGTTTCCTAGCAGCTATTTTACCATGAAGGCCTGCTGCACAAAGTCTCCTCTTAACAGTTGTTGTAGAGATGTATCTGCTGCTAGAACTCTGTGGCATTGCCCTGGTCTCTAATCTGAGCTGCTGTTAACCTTTTCTGAGGCTGGTGACTCGGATAAACTTATCCTCAGAAGCAGAGGTGACTCTTGGTCTTCCTTTCCTGGGGCGGTTGTCATGTGAGCCAGTTTCTTTGTAGCGCTTGATGGTTTTTGCCACTGTACTTGGGGACACTTTCAAAGTTTTCCCAATTTTTCGGACTGACTGACCTTCATTTCTTAAAGTAATGATGGCCACTAGTTTTTCTTTACTTAGCTGCTTTTTTCTTGCCATAATACAAATTCTAACAGTCTATTCAGTAGGACTATCAGCTGTGTCCACCAGACTTCTGCACAACACAACTGATGGTCCCAACCCCATTTATAAGGCAAGAAATCCCACTTATTAAACGGGAGGGCACACCTGTGAAGTGAAGACCATTCCCGGTGACTACCTCTTGAAGCTCATCAAGAGAATGCCAAGAGTGTGCAAAGCAGTCATCAAAGCAAAAGGTGGCTACTTTGAAGAACCTAGAATATAAGACCTATTTTCAGTTGTTTCACACTTTTTTGTTAAGTATATAATTCCACATGTGTTAATTCATAGTTTTGATGCCTTCAGTGTGAATTTACAATTTTCATAGTCATGAAAATACAGAAAAATCTTTAAATAAGGTGTGTCCAAACTTTAGGTCTGTACTGTATCTTGTTGTCAAATTCAAAGTAATTGTGGGTGAGGATGAATTTTATAAGTTTCACCACAGAATCCGCATCAGTCCCTGTGTTTTCCATGAAGAATTTGCAGGCATTTAATCCATCCTGGTGTGGGATATTGGAGTACAGAGATTCCGCATCCATGGCGGCCAGGATGGTTCCTTCTGGTAGAGGACCTGTTGCTGATAGTTTATTCAATAGGTCAGTTGTGTCCTGAATGAAGCTGGGTGTATCCTTTACCAGGGGTTTAAGAATAACCTACCCATCCAGATACCTGCTCAGTAATGAATTAATTTCATTAGTATGTGCCTGATGAAGAGACCTGAGTAGTCTTGAAAGCTTGTCATTTACCATCTTTTCAGTTAGCCATTAAAATGTATCAACCACTGAGGACTCTCAATTCTAAATATTTTTCTATCCACTGGCTAATACAGTACCAAGATATATATCTTTCCTGTTTCTAGGTGTATCCAGTTTCATGTCCGAGCTGCCATCTGTGAGATGTGAACTATTGGGGTTCTTAACGCATGCTCTAATGGGTGATAGTCTGGCCGCGCAGTACCTCGTCCTCCACCTCATCTCCACCGTGTGAGTATTACTGAAAAGCCCCTCGTGTCCTCTGCGCATGGTATTCGTGAGGCTGAGCACCTACAACTTGCTGACGCATAGAGATGTGAATAACCATGTGAGGCGAAGCTTGGTCTGCAGTGGTCCAGATGTTGCTTCTCTTGTGGGGCCTCCAACATTGCAGAATACAAGTTCTGTACAGTTTATTGGGAAGAATATAATGTGCAGTCAGTGATGGTGTAAATGATCTGTGTTGTACGGAATATAAGTGAGCTCGCTGGTGGGTTGGCGGAGTGCGCGGGTTGGCGGGATGTCATGAATCCTACTCGTCTCGCTGCTGCACTCGCACTGTTCCATACATTTTTTTTTTCCCATGAAGGTTTTTGAGGTCTGCTCAGGACTGTCACTATTTGTATAATCTGTAGTGTTGTGATATTGGTTGTCCACAAGGACAATAGGTTCCTTAGTAACTGTTCCTGTCGTGGCTCTCTGGGCAGATACAGAATGTGTAGACCGGTGACGTGTGCACTTTCTATATTGACACCCTTTCATCCACTGATCCTTGGATTCTTCGGTTTCTTTTTTCCTTCCTCTTTCCCTGTGCTCCTCTGTTTAGGTATGGGACCTTCTCAGCTCATGTCTTAGGTGAGTTTATTGGGTGAATTTCATTGTGGAAGATGATGTGACACTGAGCCAGATGTTGCCTTGTGCAGCCATTTTGCGATGCTCCTGGGGATTCTTGTGACTAGACTATAGAAGTCTTCTATCAGATGTCTGCTATCCTGCTTGCTGCACACAGTGTCCTTCAAGTTATGTCTTGAGTGGCCTTCTCATTCCATTCCATCCCTTCATGACTTCACCTCTGGGCAATGTCCTCTTTGTAGAGGCCGGGTCAGACATGTAAAGATTTATCAATGTGACCAACCCTCCAATGATCTTGTGCCTTCCATGGACCTATGCAGAGGAGCCCTAGATATTCGCCATGTGAAAAAACCCACTACATTTACATACCTTTGTTATATTGCTCATGGTGCTCCACTTACCATGCAAGGTGTGTACAGGGCTTTCATTCTTGTCTGGTCATGAGCTCTGCCAGAGGCTGTTGCCACATCTGCGGTTGATCAGAGCATAAATGCTTGGGGACTTGGCGATCGGTGTTTTACAAGTAGTCTCGGCACGTTTCTCAATGGATCGTTTGGGAAACTGATGTTTGGTTTGTTGACGCTCAATAAGTGGAATGTCAGAAGATGTTCAGACAGTGGCCCCTCAATCAAATGCATGGTGCCAGGTTATTACTGTCTGGGTGCTATCTTGAGTAGTGTCTCCCCCACATGCTGGCAAGTCTGCTTCTTTGGCATTGATCTGTTAGGTTAAAAAAGTTAGTTTTCATCATCCGTTGGTCTGCGGAGGCATCTACTCCATGACCCCCTCTGGCCAGCGCAAGCGGCTTCTCCATTATAATAAAACAAGAAGATCCAGCTAGACGAACTGTGAAACTGCTTTATTCACAAAGACCTCAGAAATACAGCTTACATGACAAATGACATCTATGCGTTTCAGGCGATGTGGCACCCTTATTCATGAGGCTCCTCCGTTATCCTCATCTCCTCTGGTCAGCGCAGACGGCTCTTCCATTATCCCTCATAATCTCCTCAGGTCAGCGCTGGCGCCTCCTCCATTATCCCTCATCATGTCCTCTAGTCAGCGCAGACGGCTCCTCCATTATCCCTCATAATCTCCTCAGGTCAGCGCTGGCGCCTCCTCCATTATCCCTCATCATGTCCTCTAGTCAGCGCAGACGGCTCCTCCATTATCCCTCATAATCTCCTCAGGTCTGCGCTGGCGCCTCCTCCATTATCCCTCATAATCTCCTCAGGTCAGCGCAGGCAGCTCCTTCGTTATCCCTCATCATCTACTCTGGTCAGCGCAGACGGCTCCTCCATTATCCCTCATAATCTCCTCTAGTCAGCGCAGACGGCTCCTCCATTATCCCTCATAATGTCCACTAGTCAGCGCAGGCAGCTCCTTCTTTATCCCTCATCATCTACTCTGGTCAGCGCAGACGGCTCCTCCATTATCCCTCATAATCTCCTGTAGTCAGCGCAGGCAGCTCCTTCTTTATCCCTCATCATCTACTCTGGTCAGCGCAGACAGCTCCTCCATTATCCCTCATAATCTCCTGTAGTCAGTGCAGGCAGCTCCTTCGTTATCCCTCATCATGTCGTCTGGTCAGCGCAGACGGCTCCTCCATTATCCCTCATCTCCTCTGGTCAGCGCTGGCGCCTCCTCCATTATCCCTCTTGGGCCATGTTCACACGTTGCGGTTTTTACCGCGGAACCGCGGCGATTTTGCAGCTGCGGGTCTGCAGCAGTTTCCATAGCGTTTACAGTAACATGTAAACCCTATGGAAACCGCAAACCGCTGTGCACATGCTGTGGGAAAAACCGCGCAGAAACGCAGCGGTTTACAACCCGCAGCATGTCACTTCTTTGTGCAGAATCGCAGCGATTCTGCACCCATAGAAATGCATTGATCCGTTTACTTCCCGCATGGTGGGCACAGTAAGCGGATAATGTGCGGGTGGTACCCGGGGTGGAGGAGAGGAGACTCTCCTCCAGGCCCTGGGAACCATATTTGTGTAAAAAAAAAAATAAAATAAAAAATGATATACTCACCTCTCAGCGCTGCACGCGGCCGTCCGGTCTCAGGTTTGCTATGCGAGCAGGACCTGCGGTGACGTCGCGGTCACATGACCGTGACGTCACGAAGGTCCTTCTCGCACAGCATCTTTGGAACCGGACCGCCGCCTGCAGCGCCGAGGAGATCGGGACGTGAGAGGGTGAGTATATCATTATTTTATTATTTTTAACATTACTATTGATGCTGCATATGCAGCATCAATAGTAAAACAAGTGCAGGATTAAACCTGCAGCGGAACCCGCAACACAAACCACGATAAATCTGCAGGGATAACCGCAGCGGGTTTGCCCTGCAGATTTATCAAATCCGCTGCGGGAAAACCCGCGGGAGAACCCGCAGCCCCCTTTCCACATGTGCACATAGCCTTAATCTCCTCTAGTCAGTGCAGGTGGCTCCTTCGTTATCCTAATCATCTCCTCTAGTCAGTGCTGGCGCCTCCTCCATTATCCCTCATGTCGTCTGGTCAGCGCAGGCAGCTCCTCCATTATCCCTCATCATGTCCTCTGGCCAGCACAGGTGGCTCCTTCGTTATCCCCCTCATCCCCTCTGGTCAGCGCTGGCGCCTCCTCCATTATCCCTCTTAATCTCCTAGTCAGTGCAGGGGGCTCCTTCATTATCCCTCATCTCCTCTAGTCAGCGCAGACGCCTCCTCCATTATCCCTCGTCATCTCATCTGGCCAGCGCAGGCGGCTCCTTTATAATCATGATTATCATCCCCCCTTGTTAGCGCAGGCTGTTCTTAATTTATTATGGAAAATAATTAAAGGATTTAAAAATAAATCACTGCAGCGCTAAAACATGCAAACTTGAAAACACGAAATTTGAACTGCATTACTGCACTAGAAATACGAAAAATGAGAGCTTTTAGCGCATAAAAATGGCCAATTTTGTGTACCTGGTAGCCCCTTTACGGCATCTCTCTTATACCAGGTCCTACACTTGCCTTACCTCGCTGAGAATAAACGTCTCCATCTGAATGGGTACATGTGAAACCTCTTCTTAGACTAAAATTCTCTCTCTCTATGGAGGGGTATTGGACCTGCTGTAATTAAAACACCTGAAGCTAGGAGGCGGAGTGCACGATCAGAAGGCTAAAGAATACATTTCAAAAACCTGACCGGCACATCCAAACATAGACTAAGTGTGAACAGGTGCTGAACCCAGAGTCGCCAACTCGTATATAGCTAAGTAAATAAGGCAGCACATTGCAGCGCTAGAACATACAAACTTGAAATACGAAATTTGAACTGCATTACTGCACTAGAAATACGAAAAATGAGAGCTTTTAGCGCATAAAAATGGCCAATTTTATGTGTACCTGGTAGCCTCTTTACGGCATCTCTCTTATACCAGGTCCTACGCTTGCCCTACTTCGCTGAGAATAAACGTCTCCATCTGAATGGGTGCATGTGAGAAAGAATTTTAGTCTAGGAAGAGGTTTCACATGCACCCATTCAGATGGAGACGTTTATTCTCAGCGAAGTAGGGCAAGCGTAGAACCTGGTATGAGAGAGATGCCGAAAAGGGGCTACCAGGTACACATAAAATTGGCCATTATTATGCGCTAAAAGCTCTCATTTTTCGTATTTCTAGTGCAGTAATGCAGATCAAATTTCGTGTTTTCAAGTTTGCATGTTTTAGCGCTGCAGTGTGCCGCCTTATTTACTTAACTATATACGAGTTGGCGACTCTGGGTTCAGCACCTGTTCACACTGAGTCTATGTTTGGATGTACCGGTCAGGTTTTTGAAATTAAAAATAAATCACGTCTTCAATGTATCTGCCAAGGTGTAGCTTTTCTCACACACTTACCATCACTTCTGTCCATACAGTAACTGCTGTTGTAGGATCATGTGACCAGAGCCGCCAATCAGCCGCCTCCATTTATAAAACACCTCATACTGGAAATCTGATTTTCTATTAGAGGCTGATGGACGGCTCTGGTCGCATGATCCTCCAGCAGCAGTTACTGTATAGACAGAAGTGCTGGTTAGGGGTTAAAGAAAGCTGCACCAACTATTAAGGAAGTCGCTGCTCCGTCCTCCTGTTTCTACACGACTATTAGGCCATGTTCACACGTTCCTGATTTCACTGCTGTTTTTTCTGCACTAAAAACCGCAGCTCTTGGCAGAAAACGCAGGTGCGTTTTTTGATGCGTTTTTTGATGCGTTTTTTAGTGCGGTTTTTTTATGCATATTTCTGTGCAGAGTCTGTGTGTTTTCTAGGAAGTTTTTTAGGGTTAAAATGGCTGAAAATACCCTGACCCTACCCCTGACCCTACCCCTAACCCTATTCTAACCTTAGTGGGAAAAAAAAATTCTTTATTTTTTTTATTGTCCCTACCTATGGGGGTGACAAAGGGGGGGGGGGGGGGTGTCATTTACTATTTTTTTTTATTTTGATCACTGAGAGAGGTTATATCTCAGTGATCAAAATGCACTTTGGAACGAATCTGCCGGCCGGCAGATTCGGCGGGCGCACTGCGCATGCGCCCGCCATTTTGGAAGATGGCGGCGCCCAGGGAGAAGACGGACGGACGGACAGCGGGAGGCCCGGTAAGTATAAGGGAGGGAGATGAGGGCACGGGGGGGGGGGGGCGTCGGAGCACGGGGGGGTGGCATCGGAGCATGGGGGGGTGGGATTGGGGCACAGGGGGGCAGCCACACTGCAGCAGTTCTGCACCACAAACCGCAGAAAACCCGCAGATATTTTTTTGATCTGCGGGTTTTACTGCGGGTTTGACCTCACAATGGAGGTCAATGGGTGCAGAACCGCTGCAGTTCCGCAAAAAGAAGTGACATGGTACTTCATTTTTACCGCGGCTATTCAGCGCGGCTTTTTTATTGAATTTCAGGATCATGTGCACAGTGGTAACTGTTTTCCATAGGGTACATTGTACTGTACCCTGCATGGAAAACAGCTGCGGACCCGCAGCGGCAAAATCGCGGCAGTTCCGCAGTTAAAAACGCACTGTGTGAACATGGCCTAACAGGGAGTCGCTGCTCCGTCCTCCTGTGTCTACACGACTATTACAGGGAGTCGCTGCTCCGTCCTCCTGTGTCTACACGACTATTACAGGGAGTCGCTGCTCCGTCCTCCTGTTTCTACACGACTATTCCAGGGAGTCGCTGCTCCGTCCTCCTGTTTCTACACGACTATTACAGGGAGTCGCTGCTCCGTCCTCCTGTTTCTACACGACTATTCCAGGGAGTCGCTGCGCCGTCGTCCTGTTTCTACACGACTATTCCAGGGAGTCGCTGCGCCGTCGTCCTGTTTCTACACGACTATTCCAGGGAGTCGCTGCTCCGTCCTCCTGTTGCTACACGACTATTCCAGGGAGTCGCTGCTCCGTCCTCCTGTGTCTACACGACTATTCCAGGGAGTCGCTGCTCCGTCCTCCTGTTTCTACACGACTATTCCAGGGAGTCGCTGCTCCGTCCTCCTGTTGCTACACGACTATTCCAGGGAGTCGCTGCTCCGTCCTCCTGTGTCTACACGACTATTCCAGGGAGTCGCTGCTCCGTCCTCCTGTTTCTACACGACTATTCCAGGGAGTCGCTGCTCCGTCCTCCTATTTCTACACGACTATTCCAGGGAGTCGCTGCGCCGTCCTCCTGTTGCTACACGACTATTCCTGCTCCGTCCTCCTGTTTCTACACGACTATTCCAGGGAGTCGCTGCTCCGTCCTCCTGTGTCTACACGACTATTCCTGCTCCGTCCTCCTGTTTCTACACGACTATTCCAGGGAGTCGCTGCTCCGTCCTCCTGTTTCTGCACGACTATTCCAGGGAGTCGCTGCTCCGTCCTCCTGTGTCTACACGACTATTCCAGGGAGTCGCTGCTCCGTCCTCCTGTTTCTACACGACTATTACAGGAAGTCGCTGCTCCGTCTTCCTGTTTCTACACGACTATTCCAGGGAGTCGCTGCTCCGTCCTCCTGTTGCTACACGACTATTCCAGGGAGTCGCTGCTCCGTCCTCCTGTGTCTACACGACTATTCCAGGGAGTCGCTGCTCCGTCCTCCTGTTTCTACACGACTATTCCAGGGAGTCGCTGCTCCGTCCTCCTGTTTCTACACGACTATTCCAGGGAGTCGCTGCTCCGTCCTCCTGTTTCTACACGACTATTCCAGGGAGTCGCTGCGCCGTCCTCCTGTTGCTACACGACTATTCCTGCTCCGTCCTCCTGTTTCTACACGACTATTCCAGGGAGTCGCTGCTCCGTCCTCCTGTGTCTACACGACTATTCCTGCTCCGACCTCCTGTTTCTACACGACTATTCCAGGGAGTCGCTGCTCCGTCCTCCTGTTTCTACACGACTATTCCAGGGAGTCGCTGCTCCGTCCTCCTGTTTCTACACGACTATTCCAGGGAGTCGCTGCTCCGTCCTCCTGTTTCTACACGACTATTCCAGGGAGTCGCTGCTCCGTCCTCCTGTTTCTACACGACTATTCCAGGGAGTCGCTGCTCCGTCTTCCTGTTTCTACACGACTATTCCAGGGAGTCGCTGCTCCGTCCTCCTGTTTCTACACGACTATTCCAGGGAGTCGCTGCTCCGTCCTCCTGTTTCTACACGACTATTCCAGGGAGTCGCTGCTCCGTCCTCCTGTTTCTACACGACTATTCCAGGGAGTCGCTGCTCCGTCCTCCTGTTTCTACACGACTATTCCAGGAAGTCGCTGCTCCGTCCTCCTGTTTCTACACGACTATTACAGGAAGTCGCTGCTCCGTCTTCCTGTTTCTACACGACTATTCCAGGGAGTCGCTGCTCCGTCCTCCTGTTTCTACACGACTATTCCAGGGAGTCGCTGCTCCGTCCTCCTGTTTCTACACGACTATTCCAGGGAGTCGCTGCTCCGTCCTCCTGTTTCTACACGACTATTCCAGGGAGTCGCTGCTCCGTCCTCCTGTTTCTACACGACTATTCCAGGGAGTCGCTGCTCCGTCCTCCTGTTTCTACACGACTATTCCAGGAAGTCGCTGCTCCGTCCTCCTGTTTCTACACGACTATTCCAGGGAGTCGCTGCTCCGTCCTCCTGTTTCTACACGACTATTCCAGGGAGTCGCTGCTCCGTCCTCCTGTGTCTGCTCCGTCCTCCTGTGTCTGCTCCGTGCATTTATGTGTTTTCGCTGCGTTATTCCTCTCGGAAATGGACCAAAAATGCTATGGAAACCTTTATGCAAGGTAATTCAATGACAATCCTTAAGTGTTGTGCACATAATCAGTAAATTTCCACTGAGTATTTGCAGTGCGCTTTTTTTTTTTTTTTTGTCTGCAGCATGTCAATCTCGCAGCAAAAACGCAGGTTTAAAATGTTTGCAGACTTACTGAGTTTTTGTTTGCATTTTTACCAGCTTCCTATGGTGTGTCACACTCTGTGATCTGTGTGACAGCATTGGAAAACCGGCGCAGAGGTTTTTATCGGCGATAACACTACCGGTAAGGCCGTCGGTCAGAGCACTGCAGGGTCATTCGGTCAGTGTCAGCGTGACCCGCAGCTGTGACACTGACACAGTTGTGACTTTGACCCACGGTAACACTGCCACCAGTAAAACCGTGGGTCAGAGCACTGCAGGGTCATGCGGTCAGTGTCAGTGTGACCCCGCAAATGTAACTGTGATCCGCATCCGTGACCTGCGGTAAAGAAAAAATGACCGCAGGTCAGCAGGCGTGGGCTGGTGAGATTATTGCTCCCATCAGGCTACGTCTGCTGTCACTGAGAACAGTGACAGCAGGTGCCGCTGATGAAAGAAAAAAAGTAAAATAAATACATACATAGAAAAATTAAAATAGTTATACTCGCCTTTATGCAAAATCTCCGATGCCCTCGTCTCCTAGAAAAAATGTAAAATAATAAACCAGCATATACTCACCTGTCCTCCTTAGTCGACGTAATCCCAAGTGTCCCACGGCGATCTCACGTGTAGAACAGTCACATCGGGAAAGGTGACTGCTCTACCCAAATGCCAGCAATACACGGACAGGAGATAATCGCTCCCGCAGTGTATCACTGAGCTGCTGTGAGAGATTTCACCAGAGTTTATCAACTGATGACCTCCAGTGCTCTCACTTATGGCACTGCTGCGTGAGAACTTTCTCACTGCAGATCAGTGCTATACACTGCAGGAGCCATTACCTTCTGTCAGTGCATCTCCGGCTGTCTGTCAGTGACTGCTCCCTAAGTGATCAGAATCGTCATGGGATATTATGGATTATCTCCTATGCGGACAGGTGAGGGATATTGTGTTTTTTTTTTTTGTTTTTTTTTTGTTACAAGAGACGTTGGCATTAGTGGATTAGGCATTCATTGAGTATGGCTAAGATTCATTAACCCCTTAATCACATATGACGTACTATCCCGTCGAGGTGACCTGGGACTTAATTCCCAGGTATGGGATAGTACGTCATATGCGCGGCCGAGTGTCAGCTGACTATCGCAGCTGACATCCGGCACTATGTGTCAGGAGCAGTCATGGACCGCTCCCGACACATTAACCCCCGACACACTGCGATCAAGCACTGCGGGCTTCCCTAAGACTATTGGTACAAGGCGATGTGCTCACCTTGTACCGAGCGTCTCCTCCCTGCAGGCCCCGGATCCAAAATGGCTGCGGGGCTACTTCCGGGTCCTGCAGGGAGGTGGCTTACCAAGTGCCTGCTCAGAGCCGCCGGTGCTGGTAAGCTCGGAGCAGAGCACGCCAGATCACTGATCTGACACAGTGCTCTGCAAAGTGTCAGATCAGCCATCTGTCACTATACATATGTATACTATATGTATAGTGATGTCCCCCCTGGGACAAAGTAAAAAAAAAATTTTTTTAGATGTGTTAAAAAAAAAAAAAAAAACCTAAATAAAGAAAAAAAATAATTGTTCCCATACATACATTTCTTTATCCAAATAAAAAAATAATAAAAGTACACGTATTTAGTATCGCCGCGTCTGTAACGACCCGACCTATAAAACTGTATCACTAGTTCACCACTTCAGTGAACACCGTTAAAAAATGAGGCAAAAAACAATGCTTTATTATCATACCGCCAAACAAAAACTGGAATAACACGCAATCAAAAAGACTGATATAAATAACCATGGTACCGCTGAAAACGTCATCTTATCCCGCAAAAAACGCGCTGCCATACAGCATCATCAGCAAAAAATAAGTTAGTCCTCAGAATAAAGCGATGCAAAAATAATTATTTTTTCTATAAAATCGTTTTTATCGTATAAAAGCGCCAAAACATAAAAAAATGTTATAAATGAGGTGTCGCTGTAATCGTACTGACCTGAAGAATAAAACTGCTTTATCAATTTTACCAAATGCAGAACGGTATAAATGACTTCAAATGTGACGTGGTCCCAAAAAATTATTGGTGTTGTAAAAATTAGAAATTGCTGGTCAACTTTTAACCTTTAATTCCCTAACAACAACAACAAATTTTGGTTCCAAAATTGTGCTGATGTAAAGTAGACATGTGGGAAATGTTACTTAAGTATTTTGTGTGACAAATCTGTGATTTAAGGGCATACAAATTCAGAGTTGGAAAATTCCAAAATTTTTGCCAAATATCCTTTTTTTTTCTCACAAATAAACGCAAGTTATATCTAAGAAATTTTACCACTATCATGAAGTACAATATGTCACGAGAAAACAGTCAGCATCGCCAAGATCCGTTGAAGCGTTCCAGAGTTATAACCTCGTAAAGGGACAGTGGTCAGAATTGTAAAAATTGTCCCGGTCATTAACGTGCAAACCACCCTTGGGGCTTAAGGGGTTAAAGGAGTCTATCATTTCAAATGAAGAACTTTTTATTCTGGGTGAATTTTTTTTTTTTTTTTTTTTTTTTTTTTTTTAATATACAATATCACTATGGAGCTACTAATGGATAGGTGTCTTATAGAAGCCTCTCCATTACTCCATGATGGGGCAAGTGGGAAGAGCAAGGCCAAGATTTTGTGCATCTTATAGATTCGCCTTTTCTGGGGTGGCTGAGAGCTGATGTTTTTAGTGTGGGAGGGGGCCAATATTCATGGCCCCTTCCTAGGCTATTAATGTCAGCGCGCAGGCTGTGTGCATAGCATTTGCTGGTTAGATATTATAGGGGGACCATGTGTCAATTTTCTGCTGTCCCTCTGTAAACTAGCCAGTAATAGCTAGGCAAACAGCTGTGAGCAGATATTGGGCTAGGAACCTTTATGGCTATTGGCTCCTTCCCAGAATATTAACATCAGTCATCGGCTTTCCCCCTCTGCTGGTTATGAAAATTATGCGGGAACCCATGCAATTTTTTTTGTTTTATCTTTAAAATAAACAGTTGCAGTTTGGTTGCATCTTATGTACGTTTCATATGTTAACGCTCTTACATAGGCTGGTGATACTGTGTTTGCTTTTACGTATCGGCTTAGTAATGAGGGTGTCGGGCTGACACCTTTTCATTACTATTACTAAGCCCAGGGTTTGGTGTCAATGACAGCTACTGACACCAAGCCCTAATCCGATTACTCTGATGCCACTGCATCAGCATGAAAAAGGTGGTGTTGAACTAAAAAATTACATCACAAAACTTAAAGTATCTCTATTTAGCTAATAAAAGCATTCATTGCTGTACAAAAACACACTTTTTTGCTGCATCTATTTTCCTGCCAAGAGATGCAGAAACATTGCAGAAATTTCTGCAAGCAAATACTCAATTTGTGCACATAGTCTTACAGGGATTTGCTGGTCCGTCCTTCTGTTTCCGCACCTACTCATACATGGAGTCAGTGGTCCATCCTCCTGTTTCCACACCTACTATTACGTGGAGTCAGTGGTCCGTCCTCCTGTTTCCACACCTACTATTACGTGGAGTCAGTGGTCCGTCCTCCTGTTTCCGCACCTACTATTACATGGAGTCAGTGGTCCGGCCTCCTGTTTCCACACCTACTATTACGTGGAGTCAGTGGTCCGTCCTCCTGTTTCCGCACCTACTATTACATGGAGTCAGTGGTCCGTCCTCCTGTTTCCGCACCTACTATTACATGGAGTCAGTGGTCCGTCCTCCTGTTTCCGCACCCACTATTAATGGAGTCAGTGATCCGTCCTCCTGTTTCCACACCTACTATTACGTGGAGTCAGTGGTCCGTCCTCCTGTTTCCGCACCTACTATTACATGGAGTCAGTGGTCCGTCCTCCTGTTTCCGCACCCACTATTAATGGAGTCAGTGGTCCGTCCTCCTGTTTCCGCACCTATTATTACATGGAGTCAGTGGTCCGTCCTCCTGTTTCCGCACCTACTATTACATGGAGTCAGTGGTCCGTCCTCCTGTTTCCACACCTACTATTACGTGGAGTCAGTGGTCCGTCCTCCTGTTTCCGCACCTACTATTACATGGAGTCAGTGGTCCGTCCTTCTGTTTCCGCACCTACTATTACATGGAGTCAGTGGTCCGTCCTCCTGTTTCCACACCTACTATTACGTGGAGTCAGTGGTCCGTCCTCCTGTTTCCGCACCTACTATTACATGGAGTCAGTGGTCCGTCCTCCTGTTTCCGCAACTACTATTACATGGAGTCAGTGGTCCGTCCTTCTGTTTCCGCACCTACTATTACATAGTCAGTGGTCCGGCCTCCTGTTTCCGCACCTACTATTACATAGTCAGTGGTCCGTCCTCCTGTTTCCACACCTACTATTACATAGTCAGTGGTCCGGCCTCCTGTTTCCGCACTTACTATTACATAGTCAGTGGTCCGTCCTCCTGTTTCCACACCTACTATTACATGGAGTCAGTGGTCCGTCCTTCTGTTTCCACACCTACTATTACATGGAGTCAGTGGTCCGTCCTCCTGTTTCCACACCTACTATTACATGGAGTCAGTGGTCCGTCCTCCTGTTTCCACACCTACTATTACATGGAGTCAGTGGTCCGTCCTTCTGTTTCCGCACCTACTATTACATGGAGTCAGTGGTCCGTCCTTCTGTTTCCGCACCTACTATTACATGGAGTCAGTGGTCCGTCCTTCTGTTTCCGCACCTACTATTACATGGAGTCAGTGGTCCGTCCTTCTGTTTCCGCACCTACTATTACATGGAGTCAGTGGTCCGTCCTTCTGTTTCCGCACCTACTACTACATGGAGTCAGTGGTCCGTCCTTCTGTTTCCGCACCTACTATTACATGGAGTCAGTGGTCCGTCCTTCTGTTTCCGCACCTACTATTACATGGAGTCAGTGGTCCGTCCTTCTGTTTCCGCACCTACTATTACATGGAGTCAGTAGTCCGTCCTCCTGTTTCCGCACCTACTATTACATGGAGTCAGTGGTCCGTCCTCCTGTTTCCACACCTACTATTACATGGAGTCAGTGGTCCGTCCTCCTGTTTCCGCACCTACTATTACATAGTCAGTGGTCCGGCCTCCTGTTTCCGCACCTACTATTACATGGAGTCAGTGGTCCGTCCTCCTGTTTCCGCACCTACTATTACATAGTCAGTGGTCCGGCCTCCTGTTTCCGCACCTACTATTACATGGAGTCAGTGGTCCGTCCTTCTGTTTCCGCACCTACTATTACATAGTCAGTGGTCCGGCCTCCTGTTTCCGCAACTACTATTACATGGAGTCAGTGGTCCGTCCTTCTGTTTCCGCACCTACTATTACATAGTCAGTGGTCCGGCCTCCTGTTTCCGCACCTACTATTACATAGTCAGTGGTCCGTCCTCCTGTTTCCACACCTACTATTACATAGTCAGTGGTCCGGCCTCCTGTTTCCGCACTTACTATTACATAGTCAGTGGTCCGTCCTCCTGTTTCCACACCTACTATTACATGGAGTCAGTGGTCCGTCCTTCTGTTTCCACACCTACTATTACATGGAGTCAGTGGTCCGTCCTCCTGTTTCCGCACCTACTATTACATGGAGTCAGTGGTCCGTCCTTCTGTTTCCACACCTACTATTACATGGAGTCAGTGGTCCGTCCTTCTGTTTCCGCACCTACTATTACATGGAGTCAGTGGTCCGTCCTTCTGTTTCCGCACCTACTATTACATGGAGTCAGTTGTCCGTCCTTCTGTTTCCACACCTACTATTACATGGAGTCAGTGGTCCTTCCTTCTGTTTCCACACCTACTATTACATGGAGTCAGTGGTCCTTCCTTCTGTTTCCACACCTACTATTACATGGAGTCAGTGGTCCGTCCTTCTGTTTCCACACCTACTATTACATGGAGTCAGTGGTCCGTCTGCCAGGTTCAGTACCGACTATAACAGGGAGACTGGGCTGTATGTCCACCAAGTTCTTGTCAGACACTAATCCCCGAGTAAAGCTTGTGCTGTCCACTTGATGGTAAATTATCTGCGTTTAATAATATTGTAATTCCCATATATCCAAAGAGTGTGGTAGTGTATACATAGCGGCCAAGACCCCTTTTTTAACCATAAGTTGTAGTTGTGGGAAGATTTAAAGACTTCTTGCTGGATTGTAGCTGGTTTGTGACCTCTTTATTCTGGTAGAACTTCAGGTTGGTCTTTAGCGTCTTGTTTAAAGTCCTCCCTCCCGGAGACATCAGTTGCCAGCATGGTAACGGTGCTATAACTATGGATTGCGTTCATTGACAGATATGCACGGAGAGACGTTCTTCCCCTGGGGAAATTCTCCTTGAACCTCAGCGGTTGTCCACGGAGTGGTGACTTCTCCCGACATTTGTATGGCATCATGCAGCAGATTGTACCTGCGGTAAGCCTCTGGGCCACGTCAGACACAACAGGCCATTTTATCAGTACTATTCCAGGTGGGATTCTTCTGACTCAAAGTCCCTAATAGTTTTTCTTTCTCTGCAGTCTCATTATCTGCCAATGACCATAGAAAACATGAACTTCTCTCGCTTCATCCCTCGTAAAGATTACTCGGCAAATCGTCTGGTGAGTGGTCTCCTTCAGCTGCCATCACACACATTACTGCTGGTGGATGAGACCATCCTGGAGCAGGGCCAGCTCAACACAACAGGTCAGTGGTGGTAAGGAGCAGCAGTTCTGTAGAAGAGGTGGCAGAGGAGGGGGGGGCGTAGGTCAGTGGTTTAATGTGTACTGTTAACCGTCATCTCTGCTCCTCACCCGTCATCTCTGCTCCTCACCCGTCATCCTCTGCTCCTCACCCGTCATCCTCTGCTCCTCACCCGTCATCCTCTGCTCCTCACCCGTCATCCTCTGCTCCTCACCCGTCATCCTCTGCTCCTCACCCGTCATCCTCTGCTCCTCACCCGTCATCCTCTGCTCCTCACCCGTCATCCTCTGCTCCTCACCCGTCATCCTCTGCTCCTCACCCGTCATCCTCTGCTCCTCACCCGTCATCCTCTGCTCCTCACCCGTCATCCTCTGCTCCTCACCCGTCATCCTCTGCTCCTCACCCGTCATCCTCTGCTCCTCACCCGTCATCCTCTGCTCCTCACCCGTCATCCTCTGCTCCTCACCCGTCATCCTCTGCTCCTCACCCGTCATCCTCTGCTCCTCACCCGTCATCCTCTGCTCCTCACCCGTCATCCTCTGCTCCTCACCCGTCATCCTCTGCTCCTCACCCGTCATCCTCTGCTCCTCACCCGTCATCCTCTGCTCCTCACCCGTCATCCTCTGCTCCTCACCCGTCATCCTCTGCTCCTCACCCGTCATCCTCTGCTCCTCACCCGTCATCCTCTGCTCCTCACCCGTCATCCTCTGCTCCTCACCCGTCATCCTCTGCTCCTCACCCGTCATCCTCTGCTCCTCACCCGTCATCCTCTGCTCCTCACCCGTCATCCTCTGCTCCTCACCCGCCATCCTCTGCTCCTCACCCGCCATCCTCTGCTCCTCACCCGCCATCCTCTGCTCCTCAGGAGTACACAATCTGACAGCACTCGGTAACCTGATCACGTGGCAGAAGGTGGACTATGACTTCAGTTACCATCAGATGGAGTTCCCCTGTAATATTAATGTCCTGGTCACCTCTGAGGGCCGCTCTCTGCTTCCGGTGAGTATTGCTGAGTCCTCACTTGTTCCTGTGCTGTGGGTGGATGCTGCGACATTATATGAACTTGTCCTCTCCATGGGCCTCGCCCATGATCATGCCATGTATAGTGCCTTCTATCATTAATCTCTTAACCCCCGGAGCTTTTTTTCGGTTTTGCATTTTCGTCTTTCGCTCCCCTCCTTCCCAGAGCCATAATTTTTTTTTTTCCCTTCAATATGGCCATGTGAGGGCTTATTTTTTGCGGGACGAGTTGTACTTTTGAACACCATTGGTTTTACCATGTCGTGAACTAGAATACGGATATGAAAATACCAAGATGCGTGAAATTGCACAAAAAAAAACAATCCCACTTTTTTTATTTAGCTTTTTTGCTAGGTTCACTAAATACTAAAACTGATTCTCCAGGTCATTACGAGTTCATAGACACCAAACATGTCTAGGTTATTTTTTATCTTATTCAGGGGTCCTAACACTTTTTAAACTGGGGGTCAATTCACTGTCCCTCAGACCATTGGAGGTCTGGAATATAGTTTAAAAAAAAAAAAAAAAAACTATGAACAAATTCCTATTCACACTGCACATATCTTATTTTGAAGTTAAAAAACAAAACGGGAGCAAATATTTAAAATGAAGAACGAGTAAAGTTAAGTCAACAAACTTACTGGTATTTCAATGGGTACTATGGGCCGGCTTTTGGCTAATGAGATGGTCAATGTCCGGTTCCATATTTGTCACTGCTAGTCGTAGCAAGTGATGCAAGTCTGCTTCAGTTAGTCTAGATCTGGTTGGAGATTTCAGATGTTTCATTCTGGAAAAAGTCCGTTCACAGACATAAGTGCTGCCAAAGATGGTGGCCATCTAGAGGTCATGGTTCCTAAGATTAGGATATGTCTGAGGGGAGAGATGCATAGAAATTAGGACCTTGACTTGAAGGCGTCTTTCAGAGTCACAATTCTGCAGTTCAGCCAGTTCCATTTGGTCAATTGTATCCACATTTTCAATGTCCATAGAGTATGGGTTACGGGAAAGCTGTTTGTCCTGTTCATGGAGATGAAGCTCTGGAAATCTAAATGGTTATTGCTTTTGTAGGTTTTCCAGTGAATCCACACGTTTTCTTTGGGAATGCAACCAATGGTTTTTCCGCTAACAGATTGAGTTATGTCTACGTAGTATATTGCACAGCCCACGTTGTATATTGCCCAGCCACGTATGTCACAGGTTAAAAATAAATAAATAAACATATACTCACCTTCCGACGGCCAGTTGTAGTTCGATCACATGACCGTGACCTCATGGCAGGTCCTTCTCGCGCAGGGCCTATGAAGACTTCGCAGTCACATGACCGCGACGTCATGGCAGGTCCTTCTCCCATACCACCGGAACCTGCCGCTTGCATTGCATTTTTATTTTTTTTTATTTTTAACATTAGATGTTTTTACTATTGACGCTGCATAGGCAGCATCAATAGTAAAAACTTGGTCACACAGGGTTAATAACGGCGGTAACGGAGTGAGTTACCAGCGGCATAGCGCGGTCAGTTACCGCTGGCATTAACCCTTTGTGGGCGGCGACTGCGGGGAGTATGGAGCGGGCGCCGACTGCAGTGGAGTAGGGAGGGACTAATCGGACTGTGGCCGTCACTGATTGGTCGCGGCAGCCATGACAGGCAGCTGGCGAGCCCAATCAGCGACTTGGATTCCATGACAGACAGAGACCGCGACCAATGAATATCCATGACAGACAGAAGGACAGAAAGACGGAAGTGACCCTTAGACAATTATATAGTAGATAACCTACACTGTATACGTGTGTGCGTATATATGTATGTGTATATATATATTTTGTGTTCTATTAATTTACAAGTAAGAATATAATATAACAGATGCTTTGAGCTCTGATTCAATACCTTTGCCAACGTGCATTTCTCATTGTGAGTTTAGAATAGGTATTCCTTATATTTTGTGACGTGCTATGAGTAAAATATTGGATTATTTCCTAAATTTGATTTAACATTACTCTGCAACTTTGGTCTGTTGTTGTTCCACCTTGGGGTATGTTCATGTGCATCATGGATATGTGGCTTTTTTTTACATAATTGTTTTAATGTTTTCAATAAATATTTTTAGTCTTTTTATGGTTTGCTTCATTTTTGAGGTAGTACAATTACAACCCCTTGATTTGCATTCCTAAGCATTTATAAAGGTCCTTAGTCTGTTTCAGTAGCTCCACAATCATGGGGAAGACTGCTGACTTGACAGATGTATAGAAAGCAGCGATTGACACACTCCACAAGGAGGGTAAGCCACAAAATGTCATTGCTAAAGAAGCCGGCTGTTCAGAGTGCTGTATCCAAGCATATTCATGGGAAGTGGAGCGGAAGAAAAAAGTGTGGTAGAAAAAGGTGCAAAAGCAACCGGGATAACCACAGCCTTGAAATTTGGGAGAGATTCACAAGGAGTGGGCTGCTGCTGGAGTCATTGCTTCAAGAGCCACCACACTCAGACGTATCCAGGACATGGGCTACAGGTGTCGCATTCCTTGTGTCAAACCACTCATGACCAATAGACAACGCCAGAACTGTCTTGCCTGAGCCAAGAAGGAAATGAACTGGACTGTTGCTCAGTGGTCCAAGGTGGTGTTTTCAGATGAAAGTAAATTTTGCATTTCATTGTCGCAGCGCCCCCTATTTATTCATTGAGCACAGGTCTAAAGTTGGATTTAACGAAAATACAAGTCTACCGTTTGTCTTTTCTTTTTCCAAAGATTTTATTTTGAGATACATCGGGAATGAGGGCGGGAGAGGAAGGGGGGGGGGGGAGGGGAAGGGGGGTGCATAGGGAAATATATCAATGTAACAAGAGTGGTAATTCACATTATGGAGTAAAGGTACCGTCACACTTAGCGACGCTGCAGCGATACCGACAACGATCCGAATCGCTGCAGCGTCGCTGTTTGGTCGCTGGAGAGCTGTCACACAGACCGCTCTCCAGCAACCAACGATGCCGGTAACCAGGGTAAACATCGGGTTACTAAGCGCAGGGCCGTGCTTAGTAACCCGATGTTTACCCTGGTTACCAGCGTTAAAGTAAAAAAAAACCCAAACACTACATACTTACCTAACGCTGTCTGTCCTCCAGCGCTGTGCTCTGCACTCCTCCTGTACTGTCTGTGAGCACAGCGGCCGGAAAGCAGAGCGGTGACATCACCGCTCTGCTTTCCGGCTGACCGACGCTCACAGCCAGTACAGGAGGAGAGCAGAGCACAGCGCTGGACAGACGGCTGTAGGTAAGTATGTAGTGTTTGTTTTTTTTAACTTTTAGGATGGTAACCAGGGTAAACATCGGGTTACTAAGCGCGGCCCTGCGCTTAGTTACCCGATGTTTACCCTGGTTACCAGTGAAGACATCGCTGAATCGGTGTCACACACGCCGATTCAGCGATGTCTGCGGGGAGTCCAGCGACCAAATAAAGTTCTGGACTTTCTTCCCCGACCAGCGACAGCACAGCAGGGGCCTGATCGCTGCTGCCTGTCACACTGGACGATATCGCTAGCGAGGACGCTGCAACGTCACGGATCGCTAGCGATATCGTCTAGTGTGACGGTACCTTTAGTAACAATACATAGTGCCCAGTTCTCTGGGGATATGTGAGGTATAAACGAACAAACAGACAAACAAACAAACAAAAGGTTGCAAGCCAATTAAGGCCAATCGTATGCGGGCAAAGATTTAACAAGGATTAAACAGTTAAATAGTAGTCAAAGTATACAATTTAAATGGTATTGCACCTAGAAGTTAGTGGTGGAAGAAATTAAGTTATGGGGGACGGAAAGGCCTTGTCCCATTTGTTCCATTTTTTGTAGAATTTTCCAAACTGATTATTAATCAGAGCAAAATTCAGTTAATGTGATCTATGTTGCTGGGATAGATGGAAGATAAGATCTGGATTTGGGAGTGTTTTTTTTTTTTTTTTCCAGAGGAAAGTGATATTTTTTTGCTACAAGACATAGGTGAATAAATATAGGTTGGAGTGCCAAGTCTAATTCGTCCAGGTTAAGGGATAGAAGGGCCATTTGAGGAGTGAGGGTTAAGGTTTTGTTGGAGATTTTATTGAAAGTGGTAGAAACCCAAGACCAGACTGTTTTGACTCTGGGGCATTCCCAAAACATATGCAATTGGTCTCCCTTAAAGCCGCGGTCTCTCCAGCAAAGGGGTGAAGTTGAGTTTGATGAACCGAAATGTGCTAATTTTGCCGGAGTGAAATACCATCTGCTGATAGTTTTAAAGTATGTCTCTTGGAGTGGAAATGAGATTGTGGAGTTGTACGTTTTGGACAGAGCCTCTTCCCATTGTTCTGAAGAAAAGGTGGATTTCAGGGTTTTTTCCCAGGTAACCATATAAGGGCTTTTTGACAAACTATCGTCATTGTTGAAGGAGTCGTAAAGAAAGCCATGACTCCAGAAGATTTTATGGTGCGGGTTGAATAAGACTTTTATGGAGGCGTGGGTGAAATTCATTTTTGAATTGAGAAATGCGAGGACATTGTCTTTTAAAAGAATAAACTCTGTAAATAAGGAGTGGGGGACGTTAAAGTTTTTCCTCAGCGATGCAAAGTCCAAAAAATTGGAGCCGTTGTAGATATCTCCCAGTTTTGTGATTTTTAAATCTGGCCAAATAGCGGGGAGAGTTGCGTTAGTGAGGCTAAAAATAAGAGTAAGGGGTATGTTTTTTAGAATAGAGAATTTGTGTACCCGTCTACTTGGTTTGGAGAATTTACGCCAGGCTTGGGCAATGGCAAGGAATAAAGGGTGGGCATAAAGGTTAGGGAGATGATTTGAGATTGCTTTAGTAATAATGTTACTTAGCTGTTTACCACTATTTAAAAATAATTCTAAGTCGAACCAGGCCGGAGGTTCACATTGAGAAATCCAGTGAGCACTTTGTTTAATCAGCAGAGTTTGGTAGTGGGCAATAATCTTGGGAAGGCCCATCCCCCCATTCCCTTTTTTTCCTGTATAGTGATGAGGAAGAAGTCCTAGCTTTTTTTCCTCCCCACAAGAAGGTGTTAAACAAGATTTGGATATTTGTCAGAAGTATGACCGGAATGGGCAGGGGCAGGCATCGGAGAACGTATAAAATTTTTGGAAGGATATGTGTTTTAAGAATATAATTTTTTCCCCACCGTAAAAGATTTTTCTCTTTAAAGATTAAGCAATCCTTACTTATTGAATCTGTCAAGTTTCTCAGATTTATCTTCACCATATGATGGAGGTTATCACAGAGAGTAATGCCTAGGTATGGAAGCTCTCTGACACACCAGTTAAGAGATGTTTTTTCCTTTATTGCATTTATTTGTTTAGTATCAAGATTAAGGGGGAGGATGTTCGATTTTTGCTGGTTGATTTTGTAGTTAGATAAATCTGAGAATTTGTCCAGTTCGTTGAAGACCTCAAGTGTAGATTTTTGAGGGTCAGTTAAAGTCAATATTATGTCATCTGCAAATAAGCTGATTTTATGTTTTTTGTGTTTGGTGTGGATACCTTTGATAAGGTCGTTATTGCGGATGTGTTCAGCTAGGGGTTCGAGGGCTAGGTTGAAAAGTAAGGGTGACAGAGGGCACCCCTGCCTGGTGCCATTTGTGATAGAAAAGGGATTCGAGGTATGATTGTTAGAGATTATTTTCGCGCTTGGGTTTGAATAAAGTGCCATAATAGTTTTTGGTTGAACCGAATTTGATACCGTTTGTCTTTTCTGTCCATGTATATGTAGTGTAAACTTTCGTGCCTGAGTGTCACCCACACACCCTCCCTGGGCCAGGTTGTGGGCTGTTCTCAGTTCTTGAAGATTTTATGAAATCCCTACTTTTGCAATAACTCCTCACCAGACGATCACAGAAGTTTGAGGGTGATGCCACATTTTTTTTAATTAAGATTTTATCTTTAGAGACCAAATGTGGCCTAGCTGTTGGCAGTTATCTGACCCCTATGGATTTGGGGCCTTTTGGCCGGAGGTTATAGTTACAAGAAAATATGTATCTTTTTCCCTAATTAGCCCGGCGCTGAAGATGTCTCAATATCAGATTTATACAAATTCCCATATTCTATATTTTCTTTAGGAGACATACTTTCTGATCTGGATTATTGTAACATTCCCCTGCAGGAACCAGTGTCACCTGAATCCAACATGCATTTCTTGTAGACAAAAGGGCTTCCATTTTCCTGTTGTGTACGCTGGGTGATATGGCTATTTCTAGAGGGTGTGAGATATTCCCTTTAATCCTCTCAAAACTTTTTCCGGTCTAAATTACTTGTCCAACCTGTACTCTTACTATGCACAATGCACGTCCTCGTTCAGTCACCTCGGCATAAAGAGGACCTCATTTTAATTAAGATGGTTCACATCTCTTTGTACACTGCCATTTTACATAACGGCAGCTTTAGATTGCTAACTCCTATTTCTCTTCCCCCCATGACTGCACCACAGAGAGAGGGGATCCGCCCCACTGGGGCAGGAAACCTACAGATAAAAAGGCGGTACCTCTCTCCCGCATCAGGTTGGTTTCCTGTCTTTGATGGGGAACCTACAGACAGCATACCTGTAGATCGTCATGGGATGCCGGGGGGCCAACTTGTCCGATCCAGGCATCGGGGGTTCCTGCCTCGGCTGGAGTGGTTTTAGTTCTTCCCTCGAAGCGGGCCTTGTGGGTGTGCGGGGAGAGGCAGTGAAGAGGGATCGAGTCTAACTCTCGAAGTATTCACACACCCGGTGGATAGGTGACTGCAGTCACCTTTGGGGTCCACCGCCAGGCCACCCATAGCTTCAAGGACCAGCATCAGGGTGGCCTTTGGTTGACCGGCGGCGCTTCTAAGGCGGCGGCCGCCGGTCAACCAAAGGCACGGTAAGGCTGTTACCTCATGGCGCTCCCGCCATCCCTCCAAGGAGCCAAGTGCCAGAAGTGAGTGTCAGGCGCAGTGCACTACTGGGAAATCGGTAGTGCGCATGCGCGGGGGCCATTCCAGGGTCAGCACAGTGCATTACTGGGTAATCCGTGATCCTGAACAATGCAGAGCTGGAGGACCCGGAAGAGGCTTAAAAAGGCGCCAGTTTTCAGAATCTGTGCTCAAGAATCCCCATGAGTGATCAGCAGCAACCGAAGGAGCAGGTCGTGCAGGAGCAGTCCCCTCAAAAAAAGCACCGACAGCAGCAGCGTCAGCACCTGCAGCATTGACAGCAACAGGGAGATGATGCTTCTCAGCGTCGCAGCGGTGGCAGCCATTCAGGATCTCGGCGCAGCAGAGGCTCTGGCAGAATCGAGGGGCCAAAAGTGGATCCAGTCGTGGAGAGAACCCCTAGGCCAGAGCTGGTATCTCTTACATCAGGAGGGTAAGTGACCTTCGTGAAAGTCCGCCTTTAACCCCTTTCTGCCATTAGACGTACTATTCCGTCCATGTGGGGTGGGCTTTACTTCCCAAGGACAGAATAGTACGTCATAGGCGATCGGCCGCGCTCACGGGGGGAGCGCGGCCGATCGCCGCCGGGTGTCAGCTGCTTATCGCAGCTGACATCCGGCACTATGTGCCAGGAGCGGTCACGGACCGCCCCCGGCACATTAACCCCCGGCACACCGCGATCAAACCTGATCGCGATGTGCAGGGAAGCATCGCGCAGGGAGGGGGCTCCCTGCGTGCTTCCCTGAGACCCCCGCAGCAACGCGATGTGATCGCGTTGCTCCGGGGGTCTCCTACCTTCCTCCCTGCAGCAAATCCCGGATCCAAGATGGCCGCGGATCCGGGTCCTGCAGGGAGGGAGGTGGTTTACCAAGTGCCTGCTTAGAGCAGGCACTTGGTAACGCTGCAGCGCTGTTTGACAGATCGGTGATCTGTCAGAGTGCTGTGCAAACTGGCAGATCACCGATCTGTATTGTCCCCTCCTGGGACAAAGTAAAAAAGTTAAAAAAAAAATTTTTTACAAGTGTGTAAAAAAAAAAAAAAAAAAAAAAATCCTAAATAATGAAAAAAAAAAAAATATTATTCCCATAAATACATTTCTTTAAATAAAAAAAACAAAACAATAAAAGTACACATATTTAGTATCGCCGCGTCCGTAACGACCCGACCTATAAAACTGGCCCACTAGTTAACCCCTTCAGTAAACACCGTAAGAAAAAAAAAAAAAAGCCAAAAAACAACGCTTTATCATACCGCCGAACAAAAAGTGGAATAACACGCGATCAAAAAGACAGATATAAATAACCATGGTACCGCTGAAAGCGTCATCTTGTCCAGCAAAAAACGAGCCGCCATACAGCAACATCAGCAAAAAAATATAAAAGTTATAGTCCTCAGAATAAAGCGATGCAAAAATAATTTTTTCTATAAAATAGTTTTTATCGTATAAAAGCGCCAAAACATAAAAAAAAATGATATAAATGAGGTGTCGCTGTAATCGTACTGACCCGAAGAATAAAACTGCTTTATCAATTTTACCAAACGCGGAACGGTATAAACGCCTCCCCCAAAAGAAATTCATGAATAGCTGGTTTTTGCTAATTCTGCCTCACAAAAATCGGAATAAAAAGCGATCAAAAAATGTCACGTGCCCGAAAGTGTTACCAATAAAAACGTCAACTCGTCCCGCAAAAAACAAGACCTCACATGACTCTGTGGACTCAAATATGGAAAAATTATAGCTCTCAAAATGTGGTAACGCAAAAAATATTTTTTGCAATAAAAAGCGTCTTTCAGTGAGTGACGGCTGCCAATCCTAAAAATCCGCTAAAAAAGTAAATCAAGCCCCCCTTCATTACCCCCTTAGTTAGGGAAAAATAAAAAAAATTTAAAAAATGTATTTATTTCCATTTTCCCGTTAGGGTTAGGGTTAGGACTAGGGTTAGGGCTAGGGTTATGGTTAGGGTTAGGGCTAGGGTTAAGGCTACAGTTAGGGTAAAGGCTACAGTTAGGGTAAAGGCTACAGTTAGGGTAAAGGCTACAGTTAGGGTTAAGGCTACAGTTAGGGTTAAGGCTACAGTTAGGGTTAAGGCTACAGTTAGGGTTAAGGCTACAGTTAGGGTTAAGGCTACAGTTAGGGTTAAGGCTACAGTTAGGGTTAAGGCTACAGTTAGGGTTAAGGCTACAGTAAGGGTTAAGGCTACAGTAAGGGTTAAGGCTACAGTTAGGGTTAAGGCTACAGTTAGGGTTAAGGCTACAGTTAGGGTTAAGGCTACAGTTAGGGTTAAGGCTACAGTTAGGGTTAAGGCTACAGTTAGGGTTAAGGCTACAGTTAGGGTTAAGGCTACAGTTAGGGTTAAGGCTACAGTTAGGGTTAAGGCTACAGTAAGGGTTAAGGCTACAGTTAGGGTTAAGGCTACAGTTAGGGTTAAGGCTACAGTTGGGGTTAAGGCTACAGTTAGGGTTAAGGCTACAGTTAGGGTTAAGGCTACAGTTAGGGTTAAGGCTACAGTTAGGGTTAAGGCTACAGTTAGGGTTAAGGCTACAGTTAGGGTTAAGGCTACAGTTAGGGTTAAGGCTACAGTTAGGGTTAAGGCTACAGTTAGGGTTAAGGCTACAGTTAGGGTTAAGGCTACAGTTAGGGTTAAGGCTACAGTTAGGGTTAAGGCTACAGTTAGGGTTAAGGCTACAGTTAGGGTTAAGGCTACAGTTAGGGTTAAGGCTACAGTTAGGGTTAAGGCTACAGTTAGGGTTAAGGCTACAGTTAGGGTTAAGGCTACAGTTAGGGTTAAGGCTACAGTTAGGGTTAAGGCTACAGTTAGGGTTAAGGCTACAGTTAGGGTTAAGGCTACAGTTAGGGTTAAGGCTACAGTTAGGGTTAAGGCTACAGTTAGGGTTAAGGCTACAGTTAGGGTTAAGGCTACAGTTAGGGTTAAGGCTACAGTTAGGGTTAAGGCTACAGTTAGGGTTAAGGCTACAGTTAGGGTTAAGGCTACAGTTAGGGTTAAGGCTACAGTTAGGGTTAAGGCTACAGTTAGGGTTAAGGCTACAGTTAGGGTTAAGGCTACAGTTAGGGTTAAGGCTACAGTTAGGGTTAAGGCTACAGTTAGGGTTAAGGCTACAGTTAGGGTTAAGGCTACAGTTAGGGTTAAGGCTACAGTTAGGGTTAAGGCTACAGTTAGGGTTAAGGCTACAGTTAGGGTTAAGGCTACAGTTAGGGTTAAGGCTACAGTTAGGGTTGGGGCTAAAGTTAGGGTTTGGATTACATTTGCGGTTGGGAATAGGGTTGGGATTAGGGTTAGGGGTGTGTCTTAGTTAGAGGTGTGGTTAGGGTTACCGTTGGAATTAGGGTTAGGGGTGTGTTTGGATTAGGGGTTCAGTTATAATTGGGGGGTTTCCACTGTTTAGACACATCAGGGGCTCTCCAAACGCGACATGGCGTCCGATCTCAATTCCAGCCAATTCTGCGTTGAAAAAGTAAAACAGTGCTCCTTCCCTTCCAAGCTCTCCCGTGTGTCCAAACAGGAGTTTACCCCAACATATGGGGTATCAGCGTACTCAGGACAAATTGGACAACAACTTTTGAGGTCCAATTTCTCCTGTTACCCTTGGGAAAATACAAAACTGGGGGCTAAAAAATAAGTTTTGTGGGAAAAAAAAGATTTTTTAATTTTCACGGCTCTGCGTTATAAACTGTAGTGAAACACTTGGGGGCTCAAAGTTCTCACAACACATCTAGATAAGTTCGTGGGGGGGGGTCTAGTTTCCAATATGGGGTCACTTGTGGGGGGTTTCTACTGTTTAGGTACATTAGGGGCTCTGCAAACGCAATGTGACGCCTGCAGACCATTCCATCTAAGTCTGTATTTCAAATGGCGTTTCTTCCCTTCCGAGCCTTCCCATGCGCCCAAACGGTGGTTCCCCCCCCCCACATATGGGGTATCAGCGCACTCAGGACAAATTGCACAACAAATTTTGGGGTCCAATTTCTCT
The DNA here is from genome assembly GCF_032444005.1 of Ranitomeya imitator. NCBI lineage: Eukaryota > Metazoa > Chordata > Amphibia > Anura > Dendrobatidae > Ranitomeya > Ranitomeya imitator. Next base: position 634,270,695 of record NC_091283.1, on the reverse strand, counting down.
TGTTACCCTCGGGAAAATACAAAACTGGGGGCTAAAAAATATTTGTTGGAAAAAATTTTTGTTTTATTTTTACGGCATTATAAACTTCTGTGAAGCTCTTAGTGGGTCAAAGTGCTCACCACACATCTAGATAAGTTCCTTAGGGGGTCTACTTTCCAAAATGCTGTCACTTGTGGGGGGTTTCAATATTTAGGCACATCAGTGGCTCTCCAAACGCAACATGGCGTCTCATCTCAATTCCTGTGAATTTTGCATTGAAAAGTCAAACGGCGCTCCTTCCCTTCCGAGCTCTCCCATGCGCCCAAACAGTGGTTTACCCCCACATATGGGGCATCAGAGTACTCTGGAACCAAAAAGTTGTTGCACAATTTGTCCTATTTCTTCTCTTACCATTGGGAAAATAAAAAATTGGGGGCGAAAAGATAATTTTTGTGAAAAAAAAATATTTTTTTATTTTTACGGTTCTGCATTATAAACTTCTGTGAAGCACTTGGTGGGTCAAAGTGCTCACCACACCTCTAGATAATTTCCTTAGGGGGTCTACTTTCCAAAATGGTGTCACTTGTGGGGGGTTTCAATGTTTAGGCACATCAGTGGCTCTCCAAACGCAACATGGCGTCCCATCTCAATTCCAGTCAATTTTGCATTAAAAAGTCAAATGGCGCTCCTTCGCTTCCAAGCTCTGTCATGCGCCCAAACAGTGGTTTACCTCCACTTATGGGGTATCGGCGTACTCAGGACAAATTGTACAACAAGGTTTGGGGTCCATTTTCTCCTGTAACTCTTGGCAAAATAAAACAAATTGGAGCTCAAGTAAATTTTTTGTGAAAAAGTTAAATGTTAATTTTTATTTAAACATTCCAAAAATTCCTGTGAAACACCTGAAGGGTTAATAAACTTCTTGAATGTGGTTTTGAGAACCTTGAGGGGTGCAGCTTTTAGAATGGTGTCACACTTGGGTATTTTCTATCATATAGACCCCTCAAAATGACTTCAAATGAGATGTGGTCCCTAAAATAAAATGGTGTTGTAAAAATGAGAAATTGCTGGTCAACTTTTAACCCTTATAACTCCCTAACAAAAAAAAATTTTGGTTCCAAAATTGTGCTGATGTAAAGTAGACATGTGGGAAATGTTACTTATTAAGTATTTTGTGTGACATATCTCTGTGATTTAATTGCATAAAAATTCAAAGTTGGAAAATTGCGAAATTTTCATAATTTTCGCCAAATTTCCGTTTTTTTCACAAATATACGCAGGTAATATCAAAGAAATTTTACCACTACCATGAAGTACAATATGTTACGAGAAAACAATGTCAGAATCACCGGGATCCGTTGAAGCGTTCCAGAGTTATAACCTCATAAAGGGACAGTGGTCAGAATTGTAAAAATTGGCCCCGTCCATAACGTGCAAACCACCCTTGGGGGTAAAGGGGTTAATTGGGGTCTGTTAACTCTTCATAGGGGAAGAAATGCGCAACAAAATCCAAACATAGAACATGTGCACAGAAGAGCTACCAACCACGTGGGGGAAAAGGCTCTGCGTTGTATGCATAGAACAGACAATCTGTGTAGAATCCCTGAAATCTGCATCAGACCTAAGAGTGCTAACTAAAAATCTGGTAGAAGATGCTCTCAAAGGTCTTAAAAGTTCAAAGAAAAAGGGCAGATCCAGGCATAGGTCCCCTGAATCAAGTATCAGCGAAGGAGAAAGCGACTTATTCGAGCAGTTTGCATTCTTCTTTGTCCTCCAGAAAGGGGTCGCAGCTGCTTCCCGATTGAAGAGACAGACTCCCTTGTGAAAGCCGTCGGAACAACCATGGGGCTAGTAGGTTCGCGACCTAAAACAGCTCAGGACTTAATGTTTAGTGGACTAGAACAAAGAAAGCAGCGGTCATTTCCAATAAATGAAAAAATACAATCTCTAATCAAAAGAGTGGAAGAGACCAGACAAAGTCCATCTATCCCAAAAAGAAATTACCCCTTTGACCCGGTATGCTCTTTTTGGGGGAAAGCACCAAAACTGGATGTGGCGATGGCAAAAGCCTCCAAAAAATTTGCCCTATCTTTTGAAGACATGGGGACACTAAAAGACCCCATGGATACAAAGGCAGAGTTTTTTTTTAAAGGGCTCATGGGAGGCAGCTGGGGGGTGGATTAAAACAAGCCATAGCCACCACATGCACTGCCCCAGCCTTAATGGTGTCGCTGGATCACTTGGATTCTCAACTAAAAGATAAATCCCCCAGAGAAACAATTTTGGATTGTTTCTGTAATGAGAGGTTCAGCAGCGTTTCTAGCAGATGCTTCCGTAGACTGTCAGGTTAGCGGCCAGGTTCGCTTCCTTCTCAAGTGCTGCAAGGTGGGCCTTATGGCTCAAATGCTTGCCAGGGGACCTGGAAACAAAATCTAAATTATGCTCCATTCCCTGTGAGGGCGAGTTCCTATTTGGGCCAGTGTTAGATATTCTTGACAAGGCAGATTAAAAAAACAAAAAAAAAAACCTTTCCAGGGTTTCCCAGCCAGTCCTACAGATGGCCCTTTCGAGTCAGAAGGTTCATGTGGAGAAAACCCCTGAAAGGCCAGAAGGATGGGTGGGAGGATAAAAGGGGCAAGGGGTTCATGTTCAACAAGCCAGCCGATAACAAAAAACCCCAATGAAGGTGTTCCTCCAGGTTGGAGGAAGATTGGCCTACTTTCTTCCAGCCTGGGAAAAAAATATCCAAGAGTACATGTATTTTGGACATAATAAAAATAGGCCTTAAGCTAAAATTCAATACCCTTCCATCCCATTCCTTCGTAATAACTCCCCAAAGCGATGTAGAGGTCGAGCAATTGGGTCTCCAGAATGAAATTCTAAGCCTAATAGAGAAGAATGTCCTGCAAGAAGTCCCCGACCAAAAGAAAGGCAAGGGGGTTTTCCTCCTTTTACTTCTACGAAAAAAGACTGAACGTACAGGACAATAAATTTTAAAAAAATTAAACAAGTGTTTGGTAACCCAACATTTCAAAATGGAGACAATAAAAACCTGTGTAAGAATGCTTTTTCTGTCTTGTTTCATGACTGTGATATACTTGAAAGATGCATACTACAATGTCCCCATCCACATGGACCATCACAAATTTCTCAGAGTGGCAGTAACAATTCAAGGGGAGTTGCAACACTACCAGTTCAGGTCTCTTCCCTTCGGCCCAGCCGTAGCCCTGAGGGTGTTTACCAAAATAATGGCAGAAGTTATGGCCCTCATAAGAGTACAAGACATCCTCATAGTCCCATACCTGGACGATCTCCTGGTAATAGGCGAATCCTCTCATCATTGCAAACAGCTGGACAAGGTGATGAGGTATCTGATGAGCCTAGGATGGCTGTTAAATTTATCCAAGTCCCGAATCATTCCTACTCAAGTGCAGGAGTACTTAGGAATAACACTAGACTCGAACAGGCAAGAATGTAATCTCCCCAAGGGAAAAATTCTTAACTTGATACAGCTGGTATCACATTTGAGTCCTCCCCCCCCCCCCCCCCCCCATCACCACCTTGCAGAAAGCAATGTCTCTTCTAGGATCGATAACAGCTTGTATCCCGGCTGTCCAGTGGGCCCAAAGCCATACCAGAGATCTTCAATGGGAAATATTAGCAGCAGGGGCACCCTTAGACGGAAATTTAAAAAGGCAGTTAAACATCTCGTCAAAAACTGTACGCTCCCTAGCATGGTGGGCAGATCCAGACAACTTAGCCAGGGTTGTCCCTTGGGTATGGCCAATATCCAAAACCCTAACCACAAACGCAAGCCCCTGGGGGGTTGGGGGGGCGCATCTAAGAGATCAGATTGCACAAGGTCCTTAGTCAGAGGAACAAAAGTTTGCTTCTTCAAACATGAAGGAAATGTTAGCGATAAAATTTGCTCTTATCCACTTTCTGGACTAACTCACCATCTGAGAGTTTTCTCAGACAACCGGGTGGTGGTAGCATATTTGAACCACCGGGCAGGCACCAGGTCTCAGGCCTTGATGGACATAACAAAATCCATCCTTCTGTTAGCGGAGGCGAGTCTGGGCTCGCTATCAGCAGATTTTTTAAGTCGAACACAATTAAGACCAGGGGAATGGGAACTGAATCAGGAACTATTCAATCAAAACGTAGATCTAAGGGGTCGGCCAGAAATAGGCCTGTTCGCAAATGGCTTAAACCAAAAAAATACAAGCTTTCTGTTCAATCGATCCCTGAGGGAGCCCAGTGACTCTATTTACGATTCCCTGGAATTACTGTCTAGCTTATGCCTTCCCTCCAATAGCCCTGATTCCCTTAGTACTAAGGAAGATTTGGGAGGACAAAGCAAGGGTGATTGTAATAGCCCCTTTTTGGCCAAAGAGGACATGGTTTTAGTGACTGAGGGTGATGTCCATTTTAGACCCTTGGGTTCTTCCGGACATCCCTAATTTGTTGTCCCAGGGGCCGGTGGTTCATCCACAAGTAGAAAACTTGCATATGACGGCTTGGAATTTGAAAGGGAACTTCTGAGTAAGAGGGGGTTCTCTTCAAACTTAGTCACCATTCTACTTCAAAGAGGGAAACCCGTAACCACCAGGGCATGTGGGAGGGTTTGGAGGAAATTTATCTTATTCTCAGGTACCCGCCTAGCCGGGGAAGTTCCAGTAAATAAATCCTAGAGTTCCTACACAAGGGTCTGGAACAGGGCCTAGCCACAACTACTGAAAGTTCAAGTTGCAGCACTAGGGGCCTTGTACAACTGCGACCTGGCCAGGAACCATTGGGTGGCAAGGTTTATTAAGGCCTCAAGTAAATCTAGACCCATATCCCTTTATACTACTCCTTCCTGGGACTTGAACTTAGTACTTTCCGCTTTAACCAAATCTCCCTTTGAACTGCTGTCAGAAGCCCCACTAAAAATCATATCCTTCAAACCTCTCTACTCGTAGCTTTTAACATCAGCACGCAGAGTTAGCGATATACAAGCTTTGTCGGCATACCCGCCTTAAACAGATACTAGACGATAGAGTTGTCCTTAAAACCGACCCAGCCTATCTTCCGAAAGTAGCATCGGAGTTCCACAGGTCGCAAGAATTCTCCTTGCCTTCCTTCTGCCCCAATCCCAAAAATAAGGGGGAAGAAGCCCTACACACGTTAGACGTGAAAAGATGCCTGATCAAGTATCTGGTAGCTACGAAGGAGTGTAGGAAGGATAGGTCTCATTTTGTATGCTTCCAGGGTCCAAGGAAAGGACAAAGCATCAAAAGCCACATTGGTGAGATGGATAAGAGACGCTATCATCTTCCTCATGTGGGGCAACCATTCCGGAAGGGATCAGAGCCCATTCGACCAGAGGGGTGGCGACTTCCTCGGCAGAGAGAGCCGGAGCCTCGATAGAGCAGATATGTAGAGCTGCTACTTGGTCTTCTCTCTCTACTTTATTTAACCATTTTTGGCTAGACCTGGCCTCTTCTTCAAATCTTACCTTTGGGAGGAGGGTACTGGAGGCAGTAGTCTCCCCCAATGTACAAATCTATGTAATAATCTCTGTGGTGCCGTCATGGGATCAGAGAAATACCGTTATCGGTAAGTAACTACGATTTTCTTTACTGAAAGTGGAGGAAGAGAGGTTTGGTACCTTAGGGTTACTCTTACTGTAAATTGATGTGAGAGGAAAAAGGGAGAGGGGATGTGAGTGACTTCAGAGATTAATATTTTCTATGACACTGGGAATTAAAGCTATCAAGGATACTCAAGTCTTTGACAATGGGACTCCATTTAAAACCCAGATTTATGTCTCACTACAAGGACACAGTTCACACCTCCACCAGACCACGATCCTGACCAACAAGTCACAAACACTCCACATTTCCTTGGCTTATCTATACCCTAAGGCATCACCACATCAACCCCATGCATAAATGTCCTGGTATCTTAAGGGTAATGCTCTGTCATGTACAATATTGAGGCATATGTTAATTAAAACAAAATGTTTATTTATAGAATTCAAATGGTCTACTTTCTCAATTGCTTTTAACCACTGGCACGGGTTTGTTTGACCATTCAAACTTCAGTATTGACCAATACATTCCAACAAGCCGCCTTGCTTTTTAACTCCCTTAACGCTGCTGTTCTGTTCGGTCTGGGGAGACCTATTTTGAACTTTGGTATTTTTTGGGGTGTTCAAGATGCGGTTCTGAAACTTGTGGTTGATTGACTTAAATGAGGATGGGTCGGTCGGCCACGGGTTTCAGAGCCGCATCTTGAATATTTTAAAGAATATTGAATTTCAAAGTCGGTCATTTTTGACCAACAGAACAGCAGGGTTAATGCTTCTGGTACTACATTAGGTCCCTCTGCTTCTGTGTTACGAGCAGATATTTGGTACACCTGACATCATATAGGGTAATTTTTCATGTGGCTCTTGTGTATCTTTCACACAATAGACTCAATACTCTCATCCTTATTTTGTCCCTTTTTTTACAATTATTTTTTTTTTCTAAATTAATTGTACCCATCGACCTTGATGTGCACTCTTTCTGTTTTCATGTTCATGTAGCACCAACTCACTCTTCTTCAGTGAGCCTTATATTTGGACAATGCCCTCTCCACTCTCAGGCTCCATTTCCTGGAGCACCCTGGTACTACTCTTGCTTACGTCTTGGCTTTTCTGTACCTGTCAGTTCCCTGTGCTGCTATTGCACATAGCGCATGCGCTCTACAGCGGGCTGTACATAGGTATCACTTTTCCCCGCCCTTGCTCTTTGCGCGTGCGCGCCTCTTGTGATCACATCATTCGGGGATCCCCCTTCACACTACCGCGCTTGTGTGAGACATACCTTGCCCTTCCGGCCTCAGCTGCTCCATCCCTCCTTCTGGCACAGACCGAGGCAGGCACGCTCAACTAGGGTTGAGCGACCTTTACTTTTATAGGATCGGGTCGGGTTTCACGAAACCCGACTTTTTCAAAAGTCGGGTCGAGTGAAATCGGCCGATCCTATAAAAAAGTCGGGGTCGGCCGAAACTCGAAACCCAATGCAGTGCATTGGGTTTCCAATGGTTCCCAGGGTCTGAAGGAGCGGAAACTCTCCTTCAGGCCCTGGGATCCATATTTAAGCGTAAAATAAAGAATTAAAATAAAAAATATCGCTATACTTACCCTCTGACGCGCCCTGGTACTAACCGGGAACCTTCCTTCCTTCGAATCAGCGCTTCCAGGACCTTGCGGTGACGTCGCGGCTTGTGATTGGTTGCGCGGCCGCCCATGTGACCGCTCGCGCGACCAATCACAAGCCGCGACGTCACGCAAGGTCCTGCAAGCGCTGATTCTTAGGAAGGAAGGCTGCCGGAAAGAAGCAGGGCGCGTCCGAGGGTGAGTATATACCTAATAGGTATAATGCGCAGTTTACATGCATTGGCCTTGCTTCCTTGTTTTATAACCTTATTGGGCAATCTTGCCTGGATTTATATACTTTTTTGTGACCCTCTTCTTTCTATATGGATATTATACCTGATCTCCCATGAATATTTTAACCATAGTTGATGAGTTTATTTTTTTAATGGTTTTTACTTTCTGGCTTTATACTACCAAAAACAATGACCTTTTATGCTTTACAAAAGATGATTTCATCCTGTGACCGTTAGTCTGTTTACATGGCAAGATAATGTACGTAAAGTTGCTGCATTGTATAAGCATGAGCCCAAAGTTTGTACATGGCAAGATGATGGCCTGCAGACTAAAATTGCAAGCCATGGTGTAATCGAAGTGCTGAGTCTGGAAGATGGGTTTGCAGTGTTTTATCCCTCATGATCTCCATGGTCTAATTCTGTATTTTTCTTTCAGTCAGATTGTCAGGTTTACCTGAAGCCCTTGGTGTGTCCTCCCAGCTTGGAGCAGTACACCGAGGCCCTGCTGTCTGCCACCCTCCCATCCTTGCTCAAAAAGTTCCGCATGTATGTGAGTCTGCTGCAGGCTATGGACTACACCATCTCTGAGGAGATCATCAAGGTAAAGACCCCATGAAGGTCCACTCTCTTCTGATAGTTTAAGGTAGGAGCCATCCTGTTGGTGTTTGGACGCTGCTCACTTCCACATCTGGAGGTTAGTGGCACCAGTAATGAAGCTTTTAAGCATTGAACAGAATACATGCCAATCGTTGGAAGTTGCCTGTTCTGAGGGTTTGTGTTCTGCTGCTTTTCAGGCTGTTGAAGATGATTTTGTGGACATGAGAAAAAGTGACCCACAGAGTATTGGTGCCGATGACTTGCACCGCCTACTGGTGGTGGCTCGGTGAGTATGAGCCTCAGAGACTGTGATTTTGGAGGTGTAAAGAGTATGGAGAAAGTTTCTATTGATTTATACAGCTCTGAACATTTTGCAGTGGTCTCTTAATTTTTGCCAGTTTGTCTGATTTTTCTCTTTACTTTTTTCTCAAAAATACACCTATAAATTGTTCATTTATTCTAGAAACTTCGGACATGTCTCTGAATTTCCAAGCAATACGTTTTGTATTTTTTTCTGAAAAGGGGGAAATGGTCAAAATAAAAAAAAAATGCTTTTAGACCTCAAGTAATGCAAAGAAAACAAGTTCATAATTATTTAGAAACCACAATACTAATGTTTTAACTCAGGAACAGTTCAGAAATCAATATTTTGTGGAATAACCATGATTGTTAATCATAGCTTTCATGCGTCTTAGCATGCTTTCCACCAATTTTTGGCAGTTCTTCTTTGTTTGATGGCTTGTGACTATCCACCATCCTCTTGATTACATTCCAGAGGTTTTCAATGGAGTTTCATGTCTGGAGATTGGGCGGCCATGACAGGGTTTTGATTTGGTGGTCTCTTAATCTTTGCCAGAGCTGTATATTTGCCTATCTCTGATGTGTCGTTTTCTTCGCACAGGTTGCTTTCACTTAGTAGTGGTCAAACCTCATTGTCTCATGAGACATGGCTACAAGCTAAAGAGCTGGAAATACAAAGGAAAAGTAGACTTCTGGGCCAGAAGCACACGAATGTGAATGAAATGTAACCATTCGGGAGGATCCACTCTTCCATGATCTTGCTTGTGACTTTCATACCAGGACTATGCTTTCCCATGTAGTCCTGATGTTGCTCCTTGTCGCTGTGGATTTTATATTTTTGTATGTGTTTCTTAGTTATTTTTGTTATTAAAATAACGTTGCTAATCCTATGTTCTTCAGTGACTAAAAATTAATTCTGCATTGACTGGTCATGGAGTTACGCCATAAACACTGAAGTGATAAAGTAAGCGAGTTAGGGTGGTGGGCTGTCTGTATGAGAACACGGGGAGACCCTGGCTATACATGCATATGCAGGCTTGTGAAGGGTTAAACTAAGAAAAATTAAAGCAGGCTTCATTTTGTGCTTTTCGACTCCATCTTGCGTTTTTAAGATACATTTTGTTACTAGCTAAAGTTCACAGCTGTTTTGAGCCCTTGATTGTTTCAACCTGGACAGGACATAAGACTGTCCAGTTTTTTATCTAAAAAACTAATTAAAGCTGCCAAAAAGGAAACAGAGAAGCACATTGCTAAGGAGAGTAAAACTAATCCCAAACTGTTCTTCAACTATATCAATAGTAAAAGAATAAAAACTGAAAATGTAGGCCCCTTAAAAAATAGTGAGGAAAGAATGGTTGTAGATGACGAGGAAAAAGCTAACATATTAAACACCTTCTTCTCCACGGTATTCACGGTGGAAAATGAAATGCTAGGTGAAATCCCAAGAAACAATGAAAACCCTATATTAAGGGTCACCAATCTAACCCAAGAAGAGGTGCGAAACCGGCTAAATAAGATCAAAATAGATAAATCTCCGGGTCCGGATGGCATACACCCACGAGTACTAAGAGAACTAAGTAATGTAATAGATAAACCATTATTTATTCGGACTCCCATGACAGCACACAAGAGAGGGGATCCGCCCTTAAGGAACAGGAAACCTACAGATACAAAAGGGCGGCACCTCTCCCCATGCATCAGTTGGTTTCCTGTTCCTGAAGGGACTGGATGCCTATAGAATCTACAGGAGTCCAGGCCGGCCGGACCGATTCTGGTGGCGAGGGGGTCTCCCACTTCGGCCGGTGCGGGTACCTGAGGTAGTCACGGTGGCCCTGGCAGGGCGGCACGGCGGTGACTAGGCAGCGAGGAGCGGTCGCCAGGGGGTGTCCGGTCTCCGGGGCCAGCATATGGTAAGTCGCCCTTCCCGTGTGCTGTGGGTCTCTCTGTGCGGGGGGGGAGGGGGGGCGGCAGCGTCTAGGGGGCGCCGATCGGAACGTAGCTGGCCGGCCTCGGCGTTCCACGATGGCTGCAGCGCTGACAGGAAGCGCTGTAAGCTGTGATGACGTCGGGGGGCGGAGCCGGCGACGACTTCCGGGTCGGTGAGCTCTTGCGCATGCGCAGGGGATCCAAGATGGCGGCGCCCACCGGAGATCATGCCGCAATCCCTCCTGAGCGTCGATTGATCCCCCACAGCTGCGGGAGGGCGGGAAAATTAAACAAGCAAGCTGGGCAAGGTGCGCTGACCGAAGGAGGGGCTTTATAAGGCGGCTCCAGCAGCGTGTTCCCGGGTTCTGGCTCCAATTTACTAAAGATGGAATCGGATCAGGATCAGCAGGTTGGGCTGCTGGAACAAGCATCCCAGAAACCCAAGGAGAAGGAACATGAAAAAAGGAGCGATGGTTCGGGCCGCAGAAGCTCCTCCAGACAGGGGTCTGGAGGGTGAGCCAAAAAGGATCCCACTCGTACTTCGGTATTTCTGGGTGTGAGCAGCCACTGGTAAGTGATCTTCGAGAAAGTTCACTTAGTGACTAGTCTCCCCTCATATGTTTTATGCAGGGAAGGAAAAACGTCAGTAAGGTGAAGCATAGGGAATGTGCCATCTGCGGGGTTCCCTTGCCTGACTCGCACCCTAAAAAACTATGTGACCCCTGTATCCAGCAGATGGTGAGGTTCTGGAAGGAGGGGAGGGGGTATAGCATGTAGATCTTACACTCTAGTCTACCTTACTTATCCCCGTAGGTAGCCGAAGAATCCTCCTCTACTACGGCCAGTCTCAAAGAGATGATTAGAGGGAGAGATCGTCCCAGATGGGAGGATAGGCGAAAACGAGGTACAGGTCTCATGTTTCGCCGTAACCAGACGGAAAATTAAAAACAAGACCAATGACTGGCAATTCCATTGGGAGGGAGACTATTGCAATTCTCGGCAGAGTGGTCGAAAATCACAAACAGCGTTTAGATAAAAGACACTGTTTCCCATGGTCTCAAGCTGGAATTTGTTCATATTCCACAGGACAAATTTAGATTAACACCCTGGCGCTCATCTCCCACTGAACAATTTGCCCTAGAAGAGGAAGTGAGGACTCTTTGCTCCAAAAATGTTTTGGTAGAAGTGCCGTATTCTCAGGCAGGGAAAGGGTTTTACTCTCCCCTGTTCCTAATCCAGAAGCCTGATAAATCTTACAGGACCATTATAAATCTTAAGGGTCTCAATAAGTTTTTGGTGAAACATACTTTCAAAATGGAGTCCATTAATTCGGCAATAAAAATGCTTTTCAACAACTGTTTCATGGTAGTAGTGGATTTGAAAGATGCCTACTATCATGTACCCATTCATGCTGATTTCCAACGATACCTGAGGGTAGCGATACTAATGGGGGGTAGGATTCAACATTTTCAATTCAGAGCGCTCCCTTTTGGGATCACCTCGGCACCTAGGGTGTTTACTAAAATAATTGTGGAAGTCATGGCGCATTTAAGAGAGTCAAATGTCCTTATACTCCCCTACTTAGACGATTTCCTCATTGTAGGTAACTCGGTAGATCATTGTCTGTCACAATGGGAGATTGCTAAAACCAAACTAGAACGGTTGGGTTGGATCATAATCTTTGAAAAATCGAAATTACAGCCCCTAAATGTTCAAAAATTCCTGGGATTAATGTTGAATTCAGTGACACAGCAGTGTCTCCTCCCTATAGAGAAAATTGACCAAATTCAGAGTTTTGTATTAAGAGCAATCAATACACCTTCCATGACACTTAGGCAAGCAATGTCTCTACTTGGGTCACTCACATCTTGCATTTCAGCAGTTAAGTGGGCTCAGTTCCACACCAGGTCCCTACAAAAAGAAGTCCTGTTCCATGACAGAGCCTTAGGAGGCGCATTAAATGGGAAATTGACGTTGAGACCGATAACATTGAAATCCCTTAGGTGGTGGCTAGATAAACGGAATTTATCAGCAGGGGTTCCCTGGATGGTAGATGTCACCCACGTGATAACCACAGATGCCAGCTCTTCAGGGTGGGGAGCCTATATGGGGGAGATGGTGGTCCAGGGACAGTGGGAACCCTTCACAACATTCTCATCAAACCAAAGAGAGTTGTTGGCGGTTGAATTAGCTGTTAAAAAATTCCTCGTATATCTGCAGGGCCAGCACGTCAGAATTCTGTCGGACAACAGAGTGGCGGTCGCTTACATAATCCGGCAAGGGGGAACTCGTTCCGAAACTTTAATGCAGATCACGGATCGGTTGTTCCAGGTGGCAGAGCTCAATTTTCTATCTTTGACAGCTCTTCACATCAAAGGAAAAGAAAATGTGGCAGCAGATTTCCTCAGCCGAAATGTGTTAAAACGGGGAGAGTGGTCTCTCAACGAGGACATTTTCAATCTTATCGTCCGCAGATGGGGTCAACCAGTGGTGGATCTATTCGCCACCAGAAACAACAGAAAAGTAAAAGTTTTTTGCTCCCTAAATCCCAGGGAAAATCCCCTGGCGGTGGACGCGTTTCTGATAAAATGGGATTTTCCACTGGCCTATGCTTTCCCACCGCTGAACCTGATACCTCTAGTGGTGAGGAAAATCAGGGAGGATCGAGCGAAAGTCATCCTTATCGCCCCCTTTTGGCCCAGAAGAACCTGGTTTGCCTGGCTCAAGACAATGTCCGTAGCGGTCCCCTGGGTACTGCCAGAGATCCCGAACTTGCTTTCTCAGGCACCGATCTCCCATCCACAAGTGGCGGCGCTCCATTTGACGGCGTGGAGTTTGAACGGTCACTATTAGTGGGGAAAGGCTTCTCTCCAAACTTAGTAGAGACACTCCTAAAGAGTAGAAAGCAAATAACTACGAGAATCTACTCTAGGACTTGGAGAAAGTTCTTGACTTGTTCAAAGTTTAATATCTAAGACGGGGTGCCAATACAACAAATCCTAGAGTTCCTACAGAAGGGGTTCGAGTTAACTCTCCTAGTACCCTTAGAGTACAGGTCTCAGCCTTAGGTGTCCTGTTTTCCTGTAATATAGCTAATAACTACTGGATAGTGAGGTTTATGAAGGCAGTTAGTAGATCTACACCAGTGCATAAAGACAGAACAGTTCCATGGGATTTAAATTTAGTTCTGTCCTCTCTAACTAAGCCCCCCTTTGAACCTCTGCAGGAGGCCTCGATCAAAATGTTAACACTTAAGACAGCCTTCCTGATCGCCATAACCTCAGCTCGCAGGATAGGGGATATACAGGCACTTTCCAGGGCTCCTCCATACACTGAAATCTTGTCAGAGTAATCCTTAGACCAGACCCAGCATATCTACCAAAGGTGGCGACACGTTTCCATAGATCACAGGAGATAGTTTTGCCGTCCTTTATTCCTAATCCCTCTAATCCTAAAGAGCAGGAGCTTCATACGTTAAGGCCCCTTCACATTAAGCGACGCTGCAGCGATACCGACAACGATCCGGATCGCTGCAGCGTCGCTGTTTGGTTGCTGGAGAGCTGTCACACAGACCGCTCTCCAGCGACCAACGATGCCGGTAACCAGGGTAAATATCGGGTAACTAAGCGCAGGGCCGCGCTTAGTAACCCGATGTTTACCCTGGATACCATGCTAAAAGTAAAAACAAACAAACACTAGATACTTACCTACCGCTGTCTGTCCTCCAGCGCTTCGCTCTGCTTCTCTGCTCTCCTCCTGTACTGTCTGTGAGCCGGAAAGCAGAGCGGTGACGTCACCGCTCTGCTTTCCGGCTCACAGACAGTACAGGAGGAGTGCAGAGCACAGCGCTGGAGGACAGACAGCGGTAGGTAAGTATGTAGTGTTTGTTTTTTTTTACTTTTAGCATGGTATCCAGGGTAAACATCGGGTTACTAAGCGCGGCCCTGCGCTTAGTTACCCGATGTTTACCCTGGTTACCAGTGAAGACATCGCTGGATCGGTGTCACACACGCCGATCCAGCGATGTCAGCAGGAGTCCAGCGACGAAATAAAGTTCTGGACTTTATTCAGCGACCAACGATCTCCCAGCAGGGGCCTGATCGTTGGTCGCTGTCACACATAACGATTTCATTAACGATATCGTTGCTATGTCACAAATAGCAACGATATCGTTAACAATATCGTTATGTGTGAAGGTACCTTTAGACGTCAGGAGATCTCTTCTTCAGTATATTTCAGCTACTGATAATTGGAAGAAAGATGGGGCACTGCTTCTTTCCTTCCAAGGTCCAAGGAAAGGGTTTAGAGTATCAAAATATTTACTGGCTAAATGGATTAGGGAAACTAGCTCTCTAGCTTATACTGCAGGTGGAGGTCCGGCTCCGCAGAACCTAAAGGCACATTCCACCCGGGCCATGGCGTCATCCTGGGCGGAAAGATCTGGAGTGTCAGTGGAGCAGATATGTAAGGCGGCCACATGGTCATCCCCTTTCTTTAAACACTATCGGTTGGATTTGGGGTCCTCCTCTGATCTTTCCTTTGGGTTAAGGGTGCTACAATCTATAGTCCCTCCCTAAGGTAGCTTACATCTCTGTAAATCTCTCCTGTGCTGTCATGGGAGTCTGAATAAAGCATTAAGCTACTTACTGGTAGCGGCATTTTTCGGAGGCCCATGACAGCACCCTTAGTTTCCTCCCTATTCACGTGGGGGTAGCACTTCCTGATATGTATATAGCGTAATATGTAAATCTCACGTATGGTGTCTTGTTACAATAATGGGTTATTTTGTTTCAAAATGTATATAATGTATATTTGTGTACCACTAACCGCGGCAGTCCTCTCAGGCTCTGAAATACAACTGATGCATGGGGAGAGGTGCCGCCCTTTTGTATCTGTAGGTTTCCTGTTCCTTAAGGGCGGATCCCCTCTCTCGTGTGCTGTCATGGGCCTCCGAAAAATGCCGCTACCAGTAAGTAGCTTAATGCTTTTTTATTTTTAGGGACTCTATAGCGACGGGGTCTGTTCCGCAGGACTGGCGCATAGCAAATGTGGTGCCAATATTCAAAAAGGGCTCTATCAGTGAACCTGGAAATTATAGGCCAGTAAGTCTAACCTCTATTGTTGGTAAAATATTTGAAGGGTTTCTGAGGGATGTTATTCTGGATTATCTCAATGAGAAAAACTGTTTAACTCCATATCATATGGGTTTATGAGAAATCGCTCCTGTCAAACCAATCTAATCAGTTTTTATGAAGAGGTAAGCTATAGGCAGGACCACGGTGAGTCATTGGACGTGGTAGATCTCGATTTTTCCAAAGCGTTTGATACCGTGCCGCACAAGAGGTTGGTACACAAAATGAGAATGCTTGGTCTGGGGGAAAATGTGTAAATGGGTTAGTAACTGGCTTAGTGATAGAAAGCAGAGGGTGGTTATAAATGGTATAGTCTCTAACTGGGTCGCTGTGACCAGTGGGGTACCGCAGGGGTCGGTATTGGGACCTGTTCTCTTCAACATATTCATTAATGATCTGGTAGAAGGTTTACACAGTAAAATATCGATATTTGCAGATGATACAAAACTATGTAAAGCAGTTAATACAAGAGAAGATAGTATTCTGCTACAGATGGATCTGGATAAGTTGGAAACTTGGGCTGAAAGGTGGCAGATGAGGTTTAACAATGATAAATGTAAGGTTATACACATGGGAAGAAGGAATCAATATCACCATTACACACTGAATGGGAAACCACTGGGTAAATCTGACAGGGAGAAGGACTTGGGGATCCTAGTTAATGATAAACTTACCTGGAGCAGCCAGTGCCAGGCAGCAGCTGCCAAGGCAAACAGGATCATGGGGTGCATTAAAAGAGGTCTGGATACACATGATGAGAGCATTATACTGCCTCTGTACAAATCCCTAGTTAGACCGCACATGGAGTACTGTGTCCAGTTTTGGGCACCGGTGCTCAGGAAGGATATAATGGAACTAGAGAGAGTACAAAGGAGGGCAACAAAATTAATAAAGGGGATGGGAGAACTACAATACCTAGATTAGCGAAATTAGGATTATTTAGTCTAGAAAAAAGACGACTGAGGGGCGATCTAATAACCATGTATAAGTATATAAGGGGACAATACAAATATCTCGCTGAGGATCTGTTTATACCAAGGAAGGTGACGGGCACAAGGGGGCATTCTTTGCGTCTGGAGGAGAGAAGGTTTTTCCACCAACATAAGAGGATTCTTTACTGTTAGGGCAGTGAGAATCTGGAATTGCTTGCCTGAGGAGGTGGTGATGGCGAACTCAGTCGAGGGGTTCAAGAGAGGCCTGGATGTCTTCCTGGAGCAGGACAATATTGTATCATACAATTATTAGGTTCTGTAAAAGGACGTAGATCTGGGGATTTATTATGATGGAATATAGGCTGAACTGGATGGACAAATGTCTTTTTTCGGCCTTACTAACTATGTTACTATGTTACTGAGGGTGTATTGTTCTACGAGACTTTGTCGTACAGACTGTTCCTGCATTCTTATAGGTTAAGAACTGAGAGTGTGTTCTTATGCTGATTTGGTTGAAGTATAATTTCTATGATTATGAAAAGTGAAACACAATAAACGGGGGCCAGAGATCTGCCTGATCCCCCCCCCCCCCGCTCCCTCCCTCCCTCCCTCCCTCCCTCCCTCCCTCCCTTTCAAACAGAGACACACGTTTCCGTCTGGTCATTTTCAGTTGCCGGCAACGCCCTGTTAATTAATTTGAAAATCACTGTGTCAACCGTGAATGGTCACTTCAGATCCTCTCTCAACAGGCTAAACCCACACTTTTATCAGTCTTGGCCAACTACCCTATAAAAGCAAATGTCTGCAGGAAGAGGAGGATCACACTGTTCAATTTTGAGCATGACTGATTTTTTTTTTTTTTCAGGAAATAGTGTTTGGCAGCTGCTTTCTACTATTCCCCCTATTTAGCGCACAAGCACGCCTGAGAAACATGCTAGCCGTGCTTGTTCGCTCATCACTGTTATCTGAGCATGCTCAGGTGTTCTCCCAGTATCTTGGGCGTACTCTGATAATGTTTGAGTCCCTGCTGACTATTTGTTAGGCAATCCCTGCATGTGTTGCTGCTGTTTTAAGCGCCGCAGGGACTCGAACATATTATCCAAGCATGCCCAAGATACGGATAACACCCCAGCATGCTCAGATAACGCGATATCACATCGTATGGTGAGCCTTCCTTTCCTCTTTCAGCTGTTATTTTGCCTCTTATTGTAGATTAGCTTGGAGTGGGAGAGGACTTTTGCTGCAGCCAGTTGCTTCATGGGAGGGTCTCATCTGCCCCCATGTAGTACCATTTATAATGACTAACACTTGGATGTAAAATTATATTTTGCATTGATAACAAATCAAGGCAAATAAACATAAAATTTAAAAACAAAAACAAACCTCAGTATGGGACAGTATTGCCTAATTATTACATGCTAATTATATGTCCTTTCCTGCTAGACAATGACTGCCTATTTTTCATAAATGGCAACAACCAGGATTGCAATGTTCCTTCTAAGGCCGGCGTCGGATGCAATGTGCTAGTGACCCTCAGCTCCTGCGCTGCTGCGAGCAGGAGCCAAGTGTCATGCGTCTGTGCTCCGCGCCTCTTGCACAGAAATGAGTTTCTCCATCTCCTCCATTGCCGGGGTCAGCGTATAACGCACATCACTTGGATGATATGAGTGATTTGTGTTGTCTCACTCGCACCCATATAAGCCTATGGGTGCGAGTGAGACGAGTGACGGTGACAATTGCAGCATGCTGCGATTTCACTCGCACACTGAAAACAGCCGAGAAAAAAGTGATCTGAGCTGCCCCATAGATGAATACTAGTCCGAGTGCTATGCGATTTTATACGTACGTATAAAATCAATACGTATACAATGGTAGTGTGACTCCGGACTAATAGAAAAAATTCCTAGAAGCAGAATAAGGACATAATTACTCATTTTAAAATTGAAATTTCCACTGTCACCTCTCTATTCATCTATAAGGTTACGTTTTATGACCTGTTAGTGAGGGATCTAATGTGGGGTTCTCCCCTTTATTGCTGTGTTAATCCCAAGTCATTTTTACCTCACTTGTGCAATACTCTTTACAATGAGACTGAATAAAATAAGAGTACAGAGACGAAGGTGGAAGAGGCATGATAAATTGGTGTTCATTTTGTTTATGATTTTTGCATTTGGCGGATATACTATCACGAAGATGTATTGAAGTGTTATCCGTTAATATTTTGATACAAACTATCAGCATGAACTGTATTTTACCATTGCAGTCGTGACATTTGACTCCACCTATGAGGACTGACTCGCTAATGAAACATGTCGTTAAGGCACCACGGATCTGCCGCATTGCGCCGACCTTACAGGGGTGATGGTTACAGATGTCTACATGATCCTGTTGTTCAGTACTAGATTATGAATCATGTAGTTGAGTATTAATCATTCCTTAATGAGAAGTTTTATACCTCATGGAATCCAAAATATGAGGTTGGATGTTGAGTAAAATTCCATTTCCGTAGGGGCATGGTCTAGCGCAGCATGGAGTTGGGTGCAGCACTGAAGGCTCGTTCTCTTGTGATTTTATTCTGATACCTGCTCTCCTACACTTACCGAATGCTGTGAGAAGGGGAGTGAACATTTCCAGTGGCTGCAGACTTGTTTTCCAGATCACTCAGCTGGTACAATTACCCGTAGAAGGCAGAAGGGTCCTGGGGCTGTGATGGCCAAGAAGGCCCCATAACAGGCAGAGTCAGCTAATGCAGCCCTGGCAAAGAGGCTGGAAGTGGCGGTGAAGCTACAGCGGTTTGCCCACCTGGAAAAAGACTGCTAGAACTCATTTTATTTCCACAATGCCTCATGACCCTGCTGTCTGTAATCTGTCAGGAGATGAAATGGAGGAACAACAGATACCTGCAAACATGTAGTTCTTGACTCATTGGGTGGAGAGTAGTGATGATCGAATATACTCGTTACTCGAGATTTCCCGAGCACGCTCGGGGGTCCTCCGAGTATTTTTTAGTGCTCGGAAATTTAGTTTTTATTGCCGCAGCTGAATGATTTACATCTGCTAGCCAGGCTGAGTACATGTGGGGGTTGCTAGGGAATCCCTAATGCCCACTAATGAGGGCGGTATCCTGAATAGTAAAAGGATCCAAACTAGTCCTGTCCAACATATAGCTGAACTGGTTGATAAAACAGACGCCATAGAAAACTGCATGAGAAGGAATAACGTAAGAACAATAGAAATCCCAGAAAAAATGGAAGGGAATGCTCCCACTCAATTTATGGAAAACTGTCTAAAACTAAGTTTGGGACTGATGTTCTTACACCTTTTATTAGCTATTGAACGAGCACACCGGGTTCCTTCAAGGCCCGTACTCCCTGGATAGCCCCTTGTTAACCTGGATTCTGACCGCAGGGATTGTGATACTATTTTAAGGCCTGTCTATAAATAGGAGCAAAATATCAATTTTCTGGATTTCTCCACAGTTTAATAGTTTAAATTCAGAAAATGTACTAAAAAGTTTATTAGATGGCAGCATACTGGGTAAATCTTTTGACGTTGGCCAAAATGTCAGGTACAATTGAAATTTTAAGTTGTAATGTTAGAGGTCTCCAAGATGGGGTAAAAAGAGCTGCAATGTTCCAGTATATTCAGTCCTATAACCCTTCTATAATAGGTCTTCAGTAAACACACCCTTACAACAGAGAGAACGTCCTTGGCAAAAATAAGAGGTGGGTACTCATCTCATATTCTAAAGCAGTGTTTCCCAAACTTCAGTCCTCACGGCCTCCAACACCTCATGTTTTCTGGATTTCCGTAGTATTGCACTGGTGGGAAAATTATTATCAAGGCATCAGAAAATGCCACATGTTCTCACCTGTGCAATACTACGGAAATACTGAAACCATGATGTGTTGGGGGCCGTAAGGACTGGAGTTTGGGAAACACTGTTCTAGAGCAATGGTCCACAAGAGCCACCTTACAGGTTAGGCCAGCGTCACACTAGCAAGTTTTACGGACATACGAAAGGTGCAGAAAATACGGATTGCATACGGTACAATGATTATGGCCCAGCTCCTGCCGTATTTTACAGATCTGTATTATACGGTGTTCTATGGTTGTAGAAAATCGCAGCATACTGTTTGTCACCATATTGCGCACAAAAAAATCGCCAATGAAAGTCTATGGGGGCTGGGAAAATTCCGGATTACACACGGACCATCAGTGTGACTTGTGAGAAATACGCAGCGGTGTTCTATAGAAAAGCCGGCAATTCAGTGCGGTGTACAGTAAAATCACACTGACAGGTTAGAATAGCTATAATAAATGTCTACACATAGTATAGGGGTGTATATATATATGTATATTAATGTGTGTGTGTGTGTATGTATATATATATATATATATATATATATATATATATATATATGTGTGTATATATATGTATATGTGTACATATATACATACAGCGCTAGATAGGAGAGATGCCGGTAATTCAATTGCCGGCTTGTCCTATCTCCTTCCTAAACCAGACATATGACACCTGGTTACATACAGTAAACCATCTCATATCCCTTTTTTTTTGGAATATTCCACACTACTGTTAGTGTGTATGTGCAAAATTTGGGCTCTCTAGCTATTAAATTAAAGGAATAAATCGTGGAAAAAATTGGCGTAGGCTCCCGCGCAATTTTCTCCGCCAGAGTGGTAAAGCCAGTGACTGAGGGCAGATATTAATAGCCTGGAGAGGGTCCACGGTTATTGCCTCTCTCCCCCCCCCCTTGGCTAAAAACATCTGCCCCCCGCCACCCCAGAAAAGGCACATGTGGAAGATGCGCCTGTCGGGCTCGTCACGACAATACCCTTCCTTCACCAGTCATTCCAAATCAGAATAAGAGCATTGGTACCGGATAAGAATGAGTCAGACAAAATGCTGGTTCAATCTCATTGCATGCTCGTGTGTCTACAAGGTGTAGCAACGTCACAGCAACTGACTTTATTTTCTACTACACAACATTATATGATCTATTGGGGGAAGGTGTGCAGAGGGCGGGGTTTAAGCAATATGTCTAGTATTCAGTCCCTCTGGTTGGTCTGACGTCATCTGATAGATCCTCCTTCCTCCACGTCACTTTAAGTTTCCATTTCAAGAGAAATGATACTTGGCTTCTAGAATGTATAACTTGCTTCTTTAGCAGAATCAGAATTTAGGGCAAAGGTGAATACTGGCAGCCATGTTAAATACAATTACATTTGCATTAGCAAGCATAAAGGGGAAAAACTTATTGTTTCACAGCATAAGAATATAAAAGTACAAAAGTGTATAAAGAAAATATATTTTCACCTTGACAATCCCCCCTAAACACTAAGTTTTTCCCTAAAAAGAAAGATCGTTCGAGACTGTCCATGTGCTGGGGAAAGGGGAGGTGGATTTCTTCATCCAGACACCTCAGAAGCTCTCCCTTTGTGAGAGGCCTCCAGACAGCTGAACCCTTCACTAGTCTCACATGGAGTTCTCCCGCTGTCCCTAGACTACATCTCTTAGCGTCATCTGAGAATAAGGGGTATTGTCTAACTTCTTGAGGGGGACGTACTTAGGGATCTCCCCTGGATCAGTGCCATCGCACTCTGGTGGGTCTACTTCTTGGTTGAGGAAGGTGCCAGTCGGAGTTGCCTCAGTGATAACCTTTTTATACAGGGGAATAACACAACAGAATTATCGATCCAACTACAAGAAGGGCAATCAGTACTAGACAAGCTTGTTGAAGAAATCCTTTGAGCCCACCCAACCAGCCGGAAAAGAAAGATGTGTCTACTCCAGCATTAGTTTTTAATTCTGCTGCTAACCCATTTATCTTTTTAAGGGCTATCATGGTCTTTCCATTTACCCCAGAGTTCTGAGGGCTATAGGTACAACATTCCTCTCCCACCATCCCACAGACTCCTCCTTTCTCAGCTAAGATCATATCAAGGGCTAGTCGGTTTTGGAGGGTCATTCTAGTGTTAGGGCCCAATTCCTCAACTATACCCTGGAAAGCATCACAGATAAAACTGACAAACCTTTGTTCACTGTAATATATGTAATTGATCCAATCAACATTTTTGTTAATCTGCACCTGTGGGATTATGGAAGCAAAGCTAGCATAGATCTGGTTCTGGGCTTTAAATCGGTCAGGCACCCCCCTTGGCACTCCAATGCCATCGACATATACCAATGGATCTTCTTCATAACTCATGTGGAGCTGATCGAGACTTCTCTTTCGGGTATATTCATCAGGTGTCTCTGGATCCCAAGGTAAAATCTTGAACTGCATAGCTAGTTTAACAAAGGTGCATTGACCTGTCCAGGTATTAGGCAACCTGGGACGGAGCTTACCATCTACACATAACCAATAAATGTCGTACATATACTGTGTATGATTAACTAGCAAGTCAGTATCTAGGGAACTGTTCTCTCTGCAGAAACCTGTCTCGAAGACCCCTACTGGTGTACCTGTAGTGTCGCGTGAATTATAGCAGGTATAATCATCAGCTAATACGGTTATCCCCCCTGGGACCTTTAGTTTGGGTTCTTCATGAATTAGTGGGACATAATCTGAGCAATCAGTGGGCTTTAAACCCTTCAACAGATTCATAACACAGGCAGTAGTGTTAAGTATATCCAATATATCCCAAATTTGATCATCTGGATAATCTGTGGCCCTAACCAATTTATCCCACATTTGTATAACTGACAATTTTATTGGCTATACCCATCTGTACTACTAATCTTTCATGATATTGTACAAACTTATTATTCAAGGATATTGGGGAATTTAGACTGTCCCATGCGGTTACCAATATTATTATTATTATATGGAAATACGAAAAACTAAAACATTATGTCCCCTTATTTGCTACTAGTCTGTTTGACCAGCTTGCAGTGCGATACGTGGATCCATGTCGGCCTTCCTTCCAGCTTTACTGACATAGGAGTAATGAGGAGGACCTGGTAGGGACCGTCATACAAGGGTTCCAGTCCGTGTTTTCTGACATGCCTTTTCACGACCACAAAATCACCAGACTTCAAATTGTGACAAATATCGGTTTCTGCTGAATCTGGAAGGGAAGAAGAAACTAAAACATGGGTGTTAGCAACATTTTTACTGAGTTGAATAACATATTGAACAGCACAGTCAGTTTCTTCGATAACTACTGAGACTGAAAATTTGCAACTGAGAACCTAGCACCAAACAATATCTCATATGGGGACAGGCCATGTTTTGCAATAGGGGTAGTACAAATATATAAGAGCCCTGGCCATGGAGCCGTAGTCTCCTGCATCATTTTGGTCAATTGTCCCTTCAGTGTGTCGTTCAGCCTCTTAATTTTCCTACTAGATTGTGGATGGTACAGAGTATGGAGGGCTACAGTGGATCCAAGCATTGTCAGAATCTCCTGATACACATGAAAAGAAAAGGCCGGGCCTTGGTCACTTTCAACAACTTCTGGAACACCATATCTGCATATAACTTCCATCACCAGTTTCTTTGCTGTGATCTTTGCAGTCACGTTGGTAACGGGAATACTTCTGGCCAACTGGAGAACATATCGACAACCACCAGACAATATTCATACCTTCCAGACTTAGGCAACGTGAGATGGGCCACCTGGAGCCTTTGGAAAGGATAGTCGGGCTTAGCAAGATGCTTCGGGGGTACACGTTGAAGTTGACCGGGATTGCAGATCTGACAGATATCTCGATGTGTGGGCCCACGCGCCCACGTGGCAATAGCAGGGTACATCCGCTTAGGGAGACACACAAGTTGGTCCTTTTTCCAGAGACCATTGTCCATACGTGCTCCATCAGCCTTCCACTGTTTCACTTCTTCCTTTGGAGACATTCTCTGCATCGTCATTAAACGGTCTCACGGGGTCCGACAGAAAACCTCAGTCTGACGTGGATCATCAGGTTCCTGTAGAGTCAGTGTTTCTTGTAACTGTTTACGCTGAGAGCGTGTGGTCACCATAGTTGGTATGGTCTGTTCAACGGGTAGGAGAGGAGCAGCTTTTGCTTGCATATCCGCAAAGGCGTTACCAACAGTCTGTGGACTGTTCCTAGGACCGTGCTCCTTAACTTTGATAATGGCCACCTGAGTAGGTAATTCGATTGAGTCCATGAGGGTTTTAACAGCTTCAGCATTCTTCACTGAGTCCCGGCGGTAGTAACAAACCCTCGATTGGTCCATAGGGCTCCGAAATCATGAGCAATACCAAATGCATACTGTGAGTCCGTATATATATATATATATATATATATATATATATATATCAGCCGGTCTGTCTTTGGCCAAAGTACATGTAGTAGACAGATCCTGAAGTTCTGCTTCTTGTGCTGACAGAGAGAGGGAGTGCAGCTCCGTGCACTACAGTGTCTTCCGTAGTAACAGTGTATCCAGTGTGGAATCTGCCAAAATCATCACCATATCTTGAACAGTCTTTCAGGGCCTTGTAGAGAAATTGCATTATGCGGGATGAGTCCGGTATTCACTGACAACAATAAGTACATAGTCCAAGGAAACGCTGGAGCTCAGTCTCATCTTTTGTAGCTGACGGCTATTTTTCTTCTGTGAGGTGTCTGGCACCCTGAAGGAGACAGTGACCCAAAAATATCACTTGACCAAGGCAGAACCGAAGTTTTGAGGCCGAAACCCGACAGCCTTCGCAAGTATCTGGCAGATCTGAACTAACACTGGCAACAATGGCTTCCTGCTCTGTCTGTGCACACAACAAAAGATTACCCACATACTGAAGCAGCGTGACATAGGGATATTCTAACTGCCAGGGTAAAGACACTCGCCCATATTTTTTTTTTTTTTTTTTTGCAAACTGATCGGGAAAGGGCGTGTAAGATACAGATCTCATTATATTCATCTGCATAGGGGTTATATAACGTAAATACCATTTGACCATTATCTTGGAATTATACTCTGGAGCGGAACTGTGATAATAAATTTGCCTCCAGTAAATTTACCGGACATGAAGAAAAGATTACAAACTGAGCAGTAACTTCAGGGAAGGGTCCCACAGGGATGGGTTTTGTGAGAGTATATTTATTGGGTCTGCCATCTACTCTAATTAAAACAAGCTCTTGGTCTGAGAATTAACATAGCGAGGGAGATTTCCAGACACAGGGTTAAAGTGGATATTGGAGTATGAGACTAGATTTGTGTAAGGGAGGGGGACTGGAGCTGGAGCCCGGCCACTGATAAGGAACGAGCTGTGTCCTTGAAGCTGCAAGCTGTGGTGGGGGCTACAGAGCACAGCTGCTGATTTAGCCTCTAATTTTGCTGCTGATACAGAATGGGTTAAGTTCTTCTGAAAACTTTGTACTATTTTTTTTTTTTTTTCAATGCATCGTCCGCAGTGGAATTCTCGATGTCAGGTCTAACTGACATTATTGCCTCTTTCAATTCAGATTTAAAACTCGGACATCAAAGCTACCACAAAAACGTGTGAATGGGCTTTATTATACAGTGAAAACCCCAGATCTTTAAACACTACCATAAGACGCCCATAGAACTTCTCGGCAGTCTAGGATATATTGGTGCCTTGGGGTTAAGGGGCACAGAGCTTACAGTCGGGAGAAGAGACTTAATTTCCTGGGGAGGGACCATATTACCGAACAGGGAGCCCCCCTGTACCAAATTTCTTATTGTTTGCTTTCCCAACACATTAATCTCAGTCACTTTCTCAGTTCCTTCCTGCACCACAAACATCCATTTTTTTTTTTTGTCATAGTAATAGACAACTTTCCTTTTTTCAATGTGACAAAAACAGATCCGAATTCACTTTCTCTATTAATCCTTAATTAGCTATATATCAACCATTCAACTTGAAGCAGATTAATCTTTTACCAATCTTTCAATCACACTGATAACCAAACAATCTCTTACAAGTGCCTTCTAACACAAAACACCATATTTTACTTTAAACTTACAATAATTCTTTCTAATTCAATACAACATTGTACTATTGCACATACTACACAAGGATAGAAAATTCCGAGAGGACGCAGCGACTCTCCCCCTCCACACTAGAAACACGGAATAGATAAGAACATCACAGCATTCCTCAACACAAAAGAAAGCAATAGCGCAGCGGTTTGACCCCTCCCATCGGGTGTCTCGGAAAACCACACAGAGTAACGGAATACAGTTCTCAGACTTAATTAATTTCTACAAAACCTTCACACAACTCATATGCCAGAACACCCTAGAAAAACTAACGATCGAGACACCCTACAACCAAACACGGGCTCTGCATCCTATGATCTTCCCTCTCCATCAACCGCTTTCCATCCCTCGTTCTTTAAGCCTCGCTCAACTCGCAGATGAGCTTGCGCTTGTTCTAACAATCCTTTATCTTTCAACATGCCCCTTTTGTTCTCTATGAGATGGTGCCATGTAGACGGCTGCAATCTCCCTGTCGAGGGCAATCTTACATGCTTGTACAACCTCTCAACATTCTTGACTGCCTTCTTGCCCTCCCGTGACTCTACTATTGTCTTGATTCCACAGCATCCTCACTTAACTCGTGGGGCACGGACTTCTGCTATAAGAGACGCAACATGACTCACAGAATACTATGCCCTTCTGCAGCAGGCCGCTGACAGCGACAACAAGACTTGTGTCCTAAACACGGAGCCTCACGTTCGTCGTGCTATGAAAAAAGAGCCTCGCGCTCAATATTTTTCCCTAACCTGAACACCAGTGATTAACAGTCTGCCCTGTCACGATATTCTAAACGTTGGGAGGCGGTCTCCTAGTGAGAGCCCTCCCCGGAAATGCAGGTGGACCCCTCTCGGGACGTCTTAATTACCTATCTGGACAATATCACAGAGGCTGCGTCTCCTATCCCTTTCTCTAAGCCGCCCCCCAATCTACAACTTTCTCAATCTTTCATTCTATCACTACTAGGCAATAGTCACGGGTAGGTTGGTTGAATGGAGTACAATGACCGGTGGAGGAGGTGTGTACACGAGGATGTGGAGTGCGACGTCTCTCAGTTGCTGGTTCGAAGCGTGGCACGGGATCGCGCTCGGTCTCACCACTCGACCGGTCACTCCCCAGACCCAAGGAGACCACAGACTAACCAATAACGGCTGAAACACTAGCAAGTGTGACACATACATAGTATGTGATCTCCACTTACCGTGTTTGGAGGGTGATCAGTTCTCGACGTCAGCCACTACGGGTGTCGTCCACGGACATCCAGGCATGGGTCCAGGGGGTCTCGGATCGCCGGCCACGCCCCACGTTGGTTGCGCCAAATTGTCGGGGTCGTCACGACAATACCCTTCCTTCACCAGTCATTCCAAATCAGAATAAGAGCATTGGTACCGGATAAGAATGAGTCAGACAAAATGCTGGTTCAATCTCATTGCATGCTCGTGTGTCTACAAGGTGTAGCAACGTCACAGCAACTGACTTTATTTTCTAATACACAACATTATATGATCTATTGGGGGAAGGTGTGCAGAGGGCGGGGTTAGGCGGGGTTTAAGCAATATGTCTAGTATTCAGTCCCTCTGGTTGGTCTGACGTCATCTGATAGATCCTCCTTCCTCCACGTCACTTTAAGTTTCCATTTCAAGAGAAATGATACTTGGCTTCTGGAATGTGTTACTTGCTTCTTTATCAGAATCAGAATTTAGGGCAAAGGTGAATACTGGCAGCCATGTTAAATACAATTGCATTAGCAAGCATAAAGGGGAAAAACTTATTGTTTCACAGCATAAGAATATAAAAGTACAAAAGTGTATAAAGAAAATATATTTTCACCTTGACACGCCTATTCTGGCACTTGGCCTCTCTCTTCCCATTCCCGTGTAGCGGTGGGATATGGGGTAATGAAGGGTTAATGTCACCTTGCTATTGTAAATTAATGAATGGAATGCAGGTGAATGACCTTAGGGTTAGGAAAATATTCTGAAAAGTTCCCAGGCTCGAGTTCATATGAGGACATCCGGCAGAGGGCGCATCACCGCGACTCGAGGTAACTAGGGGTCATTCACCTACATTCCATTCATTCACTGGGTTTTTACAGGCAGGGGCGGCTGCATTAGCAGGCTTCGGCTTGTAAAATTTGTTAACCCTTTCAGATGGATTTACAGCGTGGGATGAGACTGATCGTCGGAAGGTATGGAATATTGTTTGTTTTGTTTACATTTGTTTCAAGTGACAAGGGTCTTCAGGTGGATTACCAGTATAATAAAATATTACAACAACCTGTGTATTTATTTCATTAAAATACTTTGTAATAATGTGGGTTTTTTTAACCATTTCATACTATTGGATTAATAATGGATAGGTGTCATAATTGACGCCTCTCCATTATTAATCTGGATTAATGTCACCTTACAATAGCAAGCATACCCTTCATTACCCCATATCCCACATGGTCCACAGATGTAGATCTGTATGTCATCAGCATAGAATCTCATGGCTTTCAGTATCACCTCTATGAGCTGTCCCAGGCCAAAGGTGATAGTTGACTTTGTGGAACTTTCTCCAATCTCCCTACTGCATCTCTGGAGCTCAGCCATAGTGATCTTGGGGGTTCTTCTTTACCTCTCTCACCAAGGCTCTTCTCCCACAATTGCTCAGTTTGGCTGGATGGCCAAGTCTAGGAAGACATCTGGTGGTCCCAAACTTCTTCTGTTTAAGGATTATGGAGGCCACTGTGCTCTTAGGAACCTTGAGTACTGCAGAAATTCTGCTGTAACCTTGGCCAGATCTGTGCCTTGCCACAATTCTGTCTCTGAGCTCCTTGGCCAGTTCCTTTGGCCTCATGATTCTCATTTGGTCTGACATGCACTGTGAGCTGTGAGGTCTTATATAGACAGTGTGCGCCGCTCCAAATCAAGTCCTATCAGTTTAAACACAGCTGGCCTCCAATGAAGGAGTAGAACCATCTCAAGGAGGATCACAAGGAAATGACCAGCATGGGACCTAAATATGAGTGTCTGAGCAAAGGGTCTGAATACTTATGACCATGTGATTGTTCAATTTTTCTTTTTTTATTAAATTTGCAAAAATTTCTACCTTTCTGTTTTTCTCAGTCAAAATGGGGTGCAGAGAATGAGAATATGAATTTTTTTGAATTTATCAAATGGCTGCAATGAAACAAAGAGTGAAAAATGTAAAGGGATCTGAATACTTTCTGTACTCACTGTATATCCTAAGTCATACTGCAAGACTAGTTAAAGGGTTGATTGCGACTTGTAGGATCGCTACTTCCAACAGGTGGCGCTATAGAGTTCAACAGAGGCAAATTATATATGATGAAATAAGTAGATTTTCTGTGATGCTCAGTGTACCAGTGTGGCTCATTACATGCACATATTTGGACTTTACAGTTTAATTGGTCTCAGAACGTCCCACAATAAGCTTGATGGAGGTTCTTAGGTTTTGCTGATTATTATCGTAAGTTCATTAAGAACTTTTCAGTCATAATCAAACCTCTTACTAATATGACCAAAAATGGTACTTACTTTTCCTGTTTGTCTATGGAGGCTGTTAATGCTTTTGCTCTTCTCAAGACAAGACTTTTCTTCTGCTCCTGTTCCGATGTTGAATTGCCTTTTGTGGTTGAGGTTGATGCCTCTTCTGTGGGGATGGTGCTGTTAATTCACAGAAAAAGAATGGTTGCTTTCATTCTTGTGCTATTTTTTCTCGGAAGCTCTCACAAGCAGAGTCCATCTATGATATAGGCAATTGGGAACTCTTGGCTGTTAAAAGTGCTTTCGAGGAATAGAAACATTGGTTGGAGGGGACTAGTCAAAGAGTAACGGTCTTTACTGATCACAAAAATTTCCTGTATGTTGACTCCAAGTGATTGGACTAGATAGGAAAGGTGTGCCCTCTTTGGGTCGGTTTGATTGTAGCATATGTCCTTGGTACTAAGAATGTTAAGGCTGATGATTTATCACAAAGTTTTATACCGAGTTGAGGCTTGAAAATCCAGTCAAAATTCTTAGTAAAGGGGTGGTGGTAGGTGCTTTTAGGTTTGATCTCAAAGTGCATTGTTGAAGCTCAGGTTGGTGCACCGGTGGACTTGCTTCCCAGCAATCTTTTTGTGCCGTCCTGGCTTCACACTGATTTTCTTAACGAAGTACATGACTGTTTTGGATGGACATCCTGGTTCCTGTGTCACCTGGAGACCCATTTCCAGGTCCATTTGGTGGCAGAGTGCTCGAGAAAATGTTGAGGAGTATGTCCATGAGAGCCGAGTTTGTGCCAAGTCTAAAACCACTCCCCAGGCCCCGGCAGAGTTTCTTTTGCCTAACAAGGTTCTGACTCAACCTTGGACTCATTTGCCCATGTATTTTATCACGGACTTGCCATTTTCTGAGACCCGTAGTGTCTCCATTTTTTTTGTGAAGATTTTGGTGTAGATACGATCTTTTTATAGCTCGTTATTGCAATGTAACAGTGACAAAAAAAAGTTAATTCTGGCGTTTTTAATTTTTTTTCTCATTATTCAGTTTACCTAACCGGTTAACTTTTTTTTATATTGATAGATCAGGCAATTCTGAACTCGGAAATACCAAATTTGTGTATGTTTGATTTTTTTTTTTAATGTTTTATTTTGAATAGGGCAAAAAGGGGCTGATTTGAACTTTTTAAAAATATAAAACATTTTTTATAAACTTTTTGTATGCTTCAATATGCTCCATGGGAGACTAGACGCTGCAGTTGTCTGATCGGCTCTCCTACATACAGGTGATGATTAGATCGCCTGTGTGTAGCAGAAATGCTCACTTGCTATAAGCGCCGACCTCTGGGTGGCCCTCATAGCAATCAGGCTATGACAACCATAGAGGTCGGCTGGAGATCTCTGGTTGTCATTCCAACCCATCGGTGACCCGCGATCACGTGACATGGTCACTGATGGGTGGGATTTCCGGCACGCTTCCGGTAAGAGTGATTAAAAAAAGCTGGCATGTGGGCTCAGCGCCGGAACCCACATCAAAGGGAGGGATTCCGATGTGAGTGTACTATTAAGCCCAACGTCGGAAAGGGGTTAATAATTCCTTACAGTCTTCTCTTCTTAAAAAGTTTAATTGGAAGTCAGGTCCTCAGGATATCATTGAGGTTAATTTGGAGGAGGATAAGGAGTATGAGGTGGAAGGAGTTTTGGATTCCAGACATGTGAGACGTCGACTGCAATATCTCGTTAAATGGAAGGGTTTCGGTCCGTAAGATAATTACTGGATTGATGTGATTTTTACATGAGGATCGCCTAGTGAGGGAATTTCGTCAGCGGTTGGGGAACTCAATGGGTCCAATGGCACCTCGTAGAAGGGGGGTACTGTCATACATTTGGGTTTGAACCCCTGAGCCTGTGCTTTATGGTTGGCTTCTCTGTCCGTTGAGCCACGAGAAGATTCACCTTTTCTCTGGGTGTTTAGTTTCTGTTATACTTGCTGCAGTCTTTTTAGGGTAACAGGTGTTTTCATTTGCTCATGTGTCTGCCCCATGACTTTTCTGGTGCGGCTTTATATTTTTTTTCTCCTGCTGGTAATGATCTCATTTGGATGCCCAGCCACAAAGGTGTAGTTTAAAGGGAATCTGTCACCATAAATAACTCTTGAAGATATGCAGTTAATCAGCAGGTGATCAGCGTTCTGCAGCCGAATACATCGGGGAGGATCTTTATTCTCCCCAAAAGTATTCAATCATAGGGGCAGGGGTGGCATTGGTTCAGTCAGGCCCCAGCCCTGACTAACACTCGACCGCAATGTAGAGCTGATGTCAGTCCGGGCTGGGGGAGGCATTAGTTCTGTCACGCTCTGGAGTATACATGCCTCCAGCCCTGACGGACAGCCAGTCGCAATGTACAGCCAGTGTCAGTCCGGGCTGGGGGAGGCATTAGTTCTGTCACGCTCTGGAGTATACATGCCTCCAGCCCTGACGGACAGCCAGTCGCAATGTACAGCCAGTGTCAGTCCGGGCTGGGGGAGGCATCAGTTCTGTCACGCTCTGGAGTATACATGCCTCCAGCCCTGCCGGACAGCCAGTCGCAATGTACAGCCAGTGTCAGTCAGGGCTGGGGGGTACTGGGGGTACATTGCTGCTCTGTATACTCAGCGTAGTAAAATATGGAATGAATTCAGCTCATCCTTATGATGGACTTCACATGGTCTGTATGTGGAGCACAGAATTTGGGTCAGTTCCAGATTTTAGTTTCCCTTTTTTCCCCTGACTGAGTTGCTACACAATCATAACAAAACCCAGACCATGCTCTTACTATACAGATAATATATTACATTAGCTTATAATATACATATAAGCTAGACAGAATTTCCTGTATTGAAGACACACAAGGCAGGAATATTCCACTGAAAAATAAAGTCTCAGATTTTTTTTTATTAAAATAAGTCCCTTTCTTATAGATATCTTAATGTTTTCCTTTTAAAATACTACAAACCAAGAACAGACAAGGTTCTAGACGGTGAAGAAAACACAATAATAAATACATGACAAAGGCAACAAGCACATCACAATGTACATACAGATGACAGACGTCAGGCATGGCTGACCACATACAGCTAACAGCAGTTGTCTTTGTATTGCAGTTTGTTTCAGTGGACCGTGACCGGATACTTACAATAGACTGTAATACCTGTAAGGCAAAAAGAAGGGAAGACTGTGCAAAACAAAACGTATCAGTAGCAGGTGGCTGTGTGCATTTGTACAGTGTAAGAGCAAAAATAAATATCATTGCAATGAAAAAAAAAAACAAATGTCCCAATCCTGCACTGACCCTGCTGCCGCCTCACCACTGCCGGAGCTACCGCCTCACCAACACCGGAGCTCCTGCAACACTCAACCTACTGTCTCCATCCCCACCATTCTGTAGAATGTAAGCTCGCAAGGGCAGGGTCCTCGCCCCTCTGTACCAGTCTGTCATTGGTAGTTTACTGTAAGTGATATCTGTAATTTGTATGTAACCCCTTTTCATGTACAGCACCATGGAATCAATGGTGCTATATAAATAAATAATAATAATCCGAAAATGTGTCAAGTAAAGGAATTTCAATAACAAATGTCAAAAATTCTGCCTGCAAAAATAGAGATCTTAAAAAAAAAAAAAAAAAAAGGGAAACCATTAAAACCTGTAAACTTCCCTGCACACAGGGCCGTGGGAAGGAGGACACTGCTGCCGTCTCGTTACTGATGCTCACTCAGATCTGGATGATGCGTGTTTGACACTGGGTGAACATTTCTTTAAAATCATTTTTCTGTGCAACCACAATGGTTTCAGGATCTGGAGACTTCTGTACTTTCGCCACAGCAAAGTTAATTCCTTGAGCCAGTCCAGCATGAGTTATATTCGCCACCTGGACTACTGAACTACGAATCTTGGCGAATGGAGAGACAGCTCGACTACTGCTGCTATCAGCTGGAGAGGCTGCAGAACCGGAACCAGGACTTGATCTTCCAGAAACAGAGGCAGGAGCTGGATCTACAGACAACATATGTGGAACAGGGTCATTTCCAGACACATCAAGCTGAGATGGCCGGTTAAGTAGATCTGCTTCAGATGCCTTCATGGAGGGTGAGGCATGCCCAGAATTACTGCTCAGGGGGAGATGATCCACCTTCTCTTTCTCGTCACTGTGTGTAAGACTGTCTTTGGTCTGAGCATCTTGAACAAACTGATGACAGTAAACATCAATAGGGGTCCCAAAATCTATGAGGACATTTTCTTCAGGGGAGGCTTCACACTTAGTGACCTGGATCTGGGCAGGAATGTGAACATTAATCTCAGCACTGGTGATTGACTGGGAGCGGCTCCCCAGACGAGGGACTGAGGCAATGATTCCACAACTGGGAAGGACATAATCTACTTGACCAATGTTCTCCAAAGAGCCAATGATTTGCCCTTCTATGTCAGACTTGGGAATGTAGTCATCGGAATGGTAAGAGTCACTGTCCGAAGAAAGGTCCAGGTCCGATTCTATGTGCACTTTACCATCGCTGCCAGGATTTTCCAAGCTGCTATCAGACTTCCACAGACTGACCTGCAGGTTTGGTTTCAGGAAGCCTTTCACTTCTGCCTTGTTTAAGGTTCCTAACTTTCGTAAACTTCCAATGTTTGTCTGTTTGACCTTCTGGTTGAGGGAGGAGAATTTACTCATCAGGAAGTTTTTGCTCTGAGCAAGGCCCACAGTGTTGATCCCCAACTTTGGCCCTCTGGAGCGTATACCCATTATTTCCACATGAGGTTTGCTGCTTTTCCTAAAAAAAATAAAAGTGAATAACCAAAAATGCATTATTTTTGTTCTCTAACTGTGTGACATCAAATCCTAATGCCCAATGTTCTCACCTCTCTAGCTTCTTCTCAAAGATGAAAACATCTGATCCAAGGGCTTGTTTTGTGATCCGCAGCATTTCTGCTATACACAACAGCGTATCTGCAAATCAGACAACAGGGGATGGTACAGAGAAATAATGAGTCAAGCCTTTCTGTTAGGACTTGAAATGTGAAGATTTTGTTGTGGGCAGCAGGGTGGCGTCCCGAGCTCACCCTACTGGAGGTTCACACTAGTACGTAACCCTAACCCTGAGCAGCACACTCCAGAGTTTTGCCCAGAGATTGAAATTTTCCTATTGTCCTCACATGTGTAACTCACAAACCACCAACACAACCACATATTATGGGGGATTCTGAGCTTTATCCTAAATTTTGTATAAACCACAGGCCCCCCTGTGAATACTTTGTCATAGCGGACACATCAATATATCAACAACCACATTCCACTAGGGAACAAATGATGTACTAGTCCAATAAAACTTTATATATAATCTTTATTAGAAACCATTAAAAAAAGATTGACAGGTGTGTGTCAAATACAACTATGAAGAAATGTTAATACCTTAAAGCACAACACCCCCTGTGTATCCCTACCAATATCAAATTACCCTAACATATTGTCTATTATAATTATAAACGGAGTCTGTTCCTCATTTTAGCTGCCCTGCACCAATTATGTCACACGCTCATAACTTATCGCTGGGTCATGTCCCTATTTGAGACACCACCCCACATAGATCAATACTCACTATAGAGTGCCCGGTGTTATGGCTGGCAATCAGGCAACACAGCGTGCAGTAATCAGCGCACATACAGAGATCTGGCAATAACCAAAAACAATAGGACGAGCTCTGAGACGTGGAATCTCTGTAGACTGCAGTACCTGATCTATCCTCACACAACTATAAGCAGCAGTGGATTGCGCCTAACAACTACCTATGCAACTCGGCACTGCCTGAGGAGCTGACTAGCCTGAAGATAGAAATACAAGCCTGACTTACCTCAGAGAAATACCCCAAAGGAATAGGCAGCCCCCCACATATAATGACTGTTAGCAAGATGAAAAGACAAACGTAGGAATGAAATAGATTCAGCAAAGTGAGGCCCGATATTCTAGACAGAGCGAGGATAGCAAAGAGAACTATGCAGTCTACAAAAAACCCTAAAACGAAAACCACGCAAAGGGGCAAAAAGACCCACCGTGCCGAACTAACAGCACGGCGGTGCACCCCTTTGCTTCTCAGAGCTTCCAGCAAAAGACAATAGCAAGCTGGACAGAAAAAAACAGAAAACAAACTAGAAGCACTTATCTAGCAGAGCAGCAGGCCCAAGGAAAGATGCAGTAGCTCAGATCCAACACTGGAACATTGACAAGGAGCAAGGAAGACAGACTCAGGTGGAGCTAAATAGCAAGGCAGCCAACGAGCTCACCAAAACACCTGAGGGAGGAAGCCCAGAGACTGCAATACCACTTGTGACCACAGAAGTGAACTCAGCCACAGAATTCACAACAGTACCCCCCCCTTGAGGAGGGGTCACCGAACCCTCACCAGAACCCCCAGGCCGACCAGGATGAGCCACATGAAAGGCACGAACAAGATCTGGGGCATGGACATCAGAGGCAAAAACCCAGGAATTATCTTCCTGAGCATAACCCTTCCATTTGACCAGATACTGGAGTTTCCGTCTAGAGACACGAGAATCCAAAATCTTCTCCACAATATACTCCAATTCCCCCTCCACCAAAACAGGGGCAGGAGGCTCCACAGATGGAACCATAGGTGCCACGTATCTCCTCAACGACCTATGGAATACATTATGTATGAAAAAGGAGTCTGGGAGGGTCAGACGAAAAGACACCGGATTGAGAATCTCAGAAATCCTATACGGACCAATAAAACGAGGTTTAAATTTAGGAGAGGAAACCTTCATAGGAATATGACGAGAAGATAACCAAACCAAATCCCCAACACGAAGTCGGGGTCCAACACGGCGTCTGCGATTAGCGAAAAGCTGAGCCTTCTCCTGGGACAAGGTCAAATTGTCCACTACCTGAGTCCAGATCTGCTGCAACCTGTCCACCACAGAATCCACACCAGGACAGTCCGAAGACTCAACCTGTCCTGAAGAGAAACGAGGATGGAACCCAGAATTGCAGAAAAATGGAGAGACCAAGGTAGCCGAGCTGGCCCGATTATTAAGGGCGAACTCAGCCAACGGCAAAAATGACACCCAATCATCCTGGTCAGCGGAAACAAAACATCTCAGATATGTTTCCAAGGTCTGATTGGTTCGTTCGGTCTGGCCATTAGTCTGAGGATGGAAGGCCGAGGAGAAAGATAGGTCAATGCCCATCCTACCACAAAAGGCTCGCCAGAACCTCGAGACAAACTGGGAACCTCTGTCAGAAACAATATTCTCAGGAATGCCATGTAAACGAACCACATGCTGGAAGAACAAAGGCACCAAATCAGAGGAGGAAGGCAATTTAACCAAGGGCACCAGATGGACCATTTTAGAAAAGCGATCACAGACCACCCAAATGACCGACATTTTTTGAGAAACGGGAAGGTCAGAAATGAAATCCATCGAAATATGTGTCCAAGGCCTCTTCGGGACCGGCAAGGGCAAAAGCAACCCACTGGCACGTGAACAGCAGGGCTTAGCCCTAGCACAAATTCCACAGGACTGCACAAAAGCACGCACATCCCGTGACAGAGATGGCCACCAGAAGGATCTAGCAACCAACTCCCTGGTACCAAAGATTCCTGGATGACCGGCCAGCACCGAACAATGAAGTTCAGAGATAACTTTACTAGTCCACCTATCAGGGACGAACAGTTTCTCGGCCGGACAACGATCAGGTTTATTAGCCTGAAATTTCTGCAACACTCTCCGCAAATCAGGGGAGATGGCAGACACAATGACTCCTTCCTTGAGGATACTCGCCGGCTCAGATAACCCCGGAGAGTCGGGCACAAAACTCCTAGACAGAGCATCCGCCTTCACATTTTTAGAGCCCGGAAGGTATGAAATCACAAAATCAAAACGAGCAAAAAATAACGACCAACGGGCCTGTCTAGGATTCAAGCGCTTGGCAGACTCAAGATAAGTAAGGTTCTTATGATCAGTCAATACCACCACGCGATGCTTAGCACCCTCAAGCCAATGACGCCACTCCTCGAATGCCCACTTCATGGCCAGCAACTCTCGGTTGCCCACATCATAATTACGCTCAGCAGCAGAAAATTTCCTGGAAAAGAAAGCACATGGTTTGAACACCGAGCAACCAGAACCTCTCTGTGACAAAACCGCCCCTGCACCAATCTCAGAAGCATCAACCTCGACCTGGAACGGAAGAGAAACATCAGGTTGACACAACACAGGGGCACAGCAAAAACGACGCTTCAACTCCTGAAAAGCTTCCACGGCAGCAGAAGACCAATTAACCAAATCAGCACCCTTCTTGGTCAAATCGGTCAATGGTCTGGCAATGCTAGAAAAATTACAGATGAAGCGACGATAAAAATTAGCAAAGCCCAGGAATTTCTGCAAACTTTTTAGAGATGTCGGCTGAGTCCAATCCTGGATGGCCTGAACCTTAACCGGATCCATCTCGATAGTAGAAGGGGAAAAGATGAACCCCAAAAATGAAACTTTCTGCACACCGAAGAGACACTTTGATCCCTTCACGAACAAGGAATTAGCACGCAGTACCTGGAAAACCATTCTGACTTGCTTCACATGAGACTCCCAATCATCTGAGAAGATCAAAATGTCATCCAAGTAAACAATCAAGAATTTATCCAGATACTCACGGAAAATGTCATGCATAAAAGACTGAAAAACAGATGGAGCATTGGCAAGTCCGAACGGCATCACCAGATACTCAAAATGACCCTCGGGCGTATTAAATGCCGTTTTCCATTCATCTCCCTGCCTGATTCTCACCAGATTATACGCACCACGAAGATCAATCTTAGTAAACCAACTAGCCCCCTTAATCCGAGCAAACAAGTCAGAAATCAATGGCAAGGGATACTGAAACTTAACAGTGATCTTATTAAGAAGGCGGTAATCAATACACGGTCTTAGCGAACCATCCTTCTTGGCTACAAAAAAGAACCCTGCTCCCAATGGTGACGACGATGGGCGAATATGTCCCTTCTCCAGGGACTCCTTCACATAACTGCGCATAGCGGTGTGTTCAGGTACGGACAAATTAAATAAACGACCCTTAGGGAATTTACTACCAGGAATCAAATCGATAGCACAATCACAATTCCTATGCGGAGGTAGGGCATCAGACTTGGACTCTTCAAATACATCCTGAAAGTCCGACAAGAACTCTGGGATGTCAGAAGGAATGGATGACGAAATAGACAAAAATGGAACATCACCATGTACTCCCTGACAACCCCAGCTGGTTACCGACATAGAGTTCCAATCCAATACTGGATTATGGGTTTGTAGCCATGGCAACCCCAACACGACCACATCATGCAAATTATGCAGTACCAGAAAGCGAATAACTTCCTGATGTGCAGGAGCCATGCACATGGTCAGCTGGGCCCAGTACTGAGGCTTATTCTTGGCCAAAGGTGTAGCATCAATTCCTCTCAACGGAATAGGACACCGCAAAGGCTCCAAGAAAAATCCACAACGTTTAGCATAATCCAAATCCATCAGATTCAGGGCAGCGCCTGAATCCACAAACGCCATGACAGAATACGATGACAAAGAGCACATTAAGGTAATGGACAAAAGGAATTTGGACTGTACAGTACCAATAACGGCAGAGCTATCGAACCGCCTAGTGCGTTTAGGACAATTAGAAATAGCATGAGTAGAATCACCACAATAGAAACACAGTCTGTTCAGACGTCTGTGTTCTTGCCGTTCTACTTTAGTCATAGTCCTGTCGCACTGCATAGGCTCAGGTTTACTCTCAGGCAGTACCGCCAGATGGTGCACAGATTTACGCTCGCGCAAGCGACGACCGATCTGAATGGCCAAGGACATAGACTCATTCAAACCAGCAGGCATAGGAAATCCCACCATTACATCCTTAAGAGCTTCAGAGAGACCCTTTCTGAACAAAGCCGCTAGTGCAGATTCATTCCACAGAGTGAGTACTGACCATTTCCTAAATTTCTGACAATATACTTCTATATCATCCTGACCCTGGCATAAAGCCAGCAGATTTTTCTCAGCCTGATCCACTGAATTAGGCTCATCGTAAAGCAATCCGAGCGCCAGGAAAAATGCATCAACATTACTCAATGCAGAATCTCCTGGTGCAAGAGAAAACGCCCAGTCCTGTGGGTCGCCGCGCAAAAAAGAAATAATAATCAAAACCTGTTGAATAGGATTACCAGAAGAATGAGGTTTCAAGGCCAAAAATAGCTTACAATTATTTCTGAAGCTCAGGAACTTAGTTCTGTCACCAAAAAACAAATCAGGAATCGGAATTCTTGGTTCTAGCATCGATTTCTGATCAATAGTATCTTGAATCTTTTGTACATTTACAACGAGATTATCCATTGAGGAGCACAGAGCCTGAATATCCATGTCCACAGCTGTGTCCTGAAGCACTCTAATGTCTAGGGGAAAAAAAAGACTGAAGACAGAGCTAAGAAAAAAAAAATGTCAGGATTTCTTTTTTCCCTCTATTGGGAATCATTGGTGGGGCTCCTTGTACTGTTATGGCTGGCAATCAGGCAACACAGCGTGCAGTAATCAGCGCACATACAGAGATCTGGCAATAACCAAAAACAATAGGACGAGCTCTGAGACGTGGAATCTCTGTAGACTGCAGTACCTGATCTATCCTCACACAACTATAAGCAGCAGTGGATTGCGCCTAACAACTACCTATGCAACTCGGCACTGCCTGAGGAGCTGACTAGCCTGAAGATAGAAATACAAGCCTGACTTACCTCAGAGAAATACCCCAAAGGAATAGGCAGCCCCCCACATATAATGACTGTTAGCAAGATGAAAAGACAAACGTAGGAATGAAATAGATTCAGCAAAGTGAGGCCCGATATTCTAGACAGAGCGAGGATAGCAAAGAGAACTATGCAGTCTACAAAAAACCCTAAAACGAAAACCACGCAAAGGGGCAAAAAGACCCACCGTGCCGAACTAACAGCACGGCGGTGCACCCCTTTGCTTCTCAGAGCTTCCAGCAAAAGACAATAGCAAGCTGGACAGAAAAAAACAGAAAACAAACTAGAAGCACTTATCTAGCAGAGCAGCAGGCCCAAGGAAAGATGCAGTAGCTCAGATCCAACACTGGAACATTGACAAGGAGCAAGGAAGACAGACTCAGGTGGAGCTAAATAGCAAGGCAGCCAACGAGCTCACCAAAACACCTGAGGGAGGAAGCCCA
Organism: Ranitomeya imitator; assembly: GCF_032444005.1. Taxonomy (NCBI): domain Eukaryota; kingdom Metazoa; phylum Chordata; class Amphibia; order Anura; family Dendrobatidae; genus Ranitomeya; species Ranitomeya imitator. Next base: position 634,229,656 of record NC_091283.1, on the reverse strand, counting down.
GAGACTGCAATACCACTTGTGACCACAGAAGTGAACTCAGCCACAGAATTCACAACAGCCCGGGTGCACACGCTCCTGCTCCCCTACCGCTTGTTGCGCACTCTGCACTTTATAGTTCCATAATGCATGTGTGTCATAAGCACTCCAGCATGACATATATGTTTTATTGATATATTGTGAGCGGTCATTGTAATTTGTCAGCAGCAGAAGCAGGTCTCCTAGACATAGCCAGGCTCATGTCACAACTGCTGGAGCCCACATTCACCCTTTTGAGTCTTCAGTTGATATTGACCACACCATCTAAGCTTTTAGACAAAGGGAACTTCACTCCATTGTCTCCTGCTCGGATACCACAGTAAGGTGCTAATGAGTTGTCAGGAGCAGAACTGAAGGCCTAAGGCCATGTGCACACGTTCAGTATTTTTCGCGTTTTTTTCGCTTACATATGCCTCCTATTATTTACAGTCTATTCCGCATTTCTTGTGCAAATGTTGCTTTTGTTTCCGCGAAAAAAAATCGCATTGCGGAAAAAAAAGCAACATATTCATTAAATTTGCGGAATTGCGGGGATTCCGCACACCTAGGAGTGCATTGATCTGCTTACTCCCAGCATGGGGCTATGCACACCATGCGGGAAGTAGGCAGATTATGTGCGGTTGGTACCCAGGGTGGAGCAGAGGAAACTCTCCTCCACGGACTGGGCACCATATAATTGTTAAAAAAAAAAAAGAATTAAAATAAAAAATAGTCATATACTCACCCTCTGATGGCCCCGGAGTCCTACCGCCTCTCATCGGTGCATGCTGCCGCTTCCGTTCCTATAGATGGTGTGTGTGAAGGACCTGCGATGACGTCTTGTGATTGGTCACGTGACCGCGACGTCATCGAAGGTCCTGCACACACACACCATCTATAGGAACGGACGCCGCTGAGATCGGCTGTCTGCGGGTGAGTATAACCATTTTTTTTATTATTTTTAAACATTCTATCTTTTACTATTGATGCTGCATAGGCAGCATCAATAGTAAAAAGTTGGTCACACTTGTCAAACACTATGTTTGACAAGTGTGACCAACCTGCAAGTCAGTTTTCCAAGCGATGCTACAGATCACTTGGAAAACTTTAGCATTCTGCAAGGTAATTTCGCTTGCAAAATGCTAAAAAAAAAAAACACGGATTTCTTGCAGAAAATTTCCGGTTTTCTTCAGGAAATTGCAAGAAATCCGGACGTGTGCACATACCCTAATAATGGCCCCTGGGTCTGCCATGGACAGCTCAGCCAGGTTTAATTCACTGCAATGTTGAAGTAATGCAGAGTATTATGAAAGCAATCAGAAGATCGGATCTTCAAGTCACCTAGAGCAGACAGAACTTATCTGTTTTTAATTCAAGCTCCCCCAAAAAAGTAGCAATAGGGCCAGCTGCCCTCCGCTGTATCGTTAGGGCCCGCTGCCCTCCGCTGTATCGTTAGGGCCAGCTACGCTCTGCTGTAACATTAGGGCAAGCTACCCTCCGCTGTAACGTTAGGGCAAGCTACCCTCCGCTGTAACGTTAGGACAAGCTACCCTCCGCTGTAACGTTAGGGCCAGCTGCCCTCCGCTGTAACGTTAGGGCCAGCTACCCTCCGCTGTAACGTTAGGGCCAGCTACGCTCTGCTGTAACATTAGGGCAAGCTACCCTCCGCTGTAACGTTAGGGCCAGCTACCCTCCGCTGTAACGTTAGGGCCAGCTGCCCTCCGCTGTAACGTTAGGGCCAGCTACCCTCCGCTGTAACGTTAGGGCCAGCTACGCTCTGCTGTAACGTTAGGGCAAGCTACCCTCCGCTGTAACGTTAGGGCCAGCTACCCTCCGCTGTAACGTTAGGGCCAGCTTCCCTCCGCTGTAACATTAGGGCCAGCTGCCCTCCGCTGGAACGTTAGGGCCAGCTACCCTCCGCTGTAACGTTAGGGCCAGCTTCCCTCCGCTGTAATGTTAGGGCCAGCTACGCTCTGCTGTAACATTAGGGCAAGCTACCCTCCGCTGTAATGTTAGGGCCAGCTATCCTTCACCATTTTGTAAAGGGATAAGTAAGGGTTTGCAAAATCTATACACTCTAGCAGGACTATGAAGTTTAACCAACATTCCCATTTTACCTTTCCCATCCTCATCCAGGCTCCGCGTCACGGCTCGCAGGGTGTGGAAGTAGCCTCCATTTCCCTGGTACTTATAGTGAAGGCGCATACATGAGAACTTGGGCTTCCCAAAAAAGGTGGGTTCCGGACCTGAGGGACAAAAACTTGTAATACCAGACTGCCCATCAAAATTACAACTGGAGCTTTTATACATTATTAATGACTGATGGACATCCTCAGCAACCAGAACCTCTACAACATAGTGCAGAGGTCCCAATGTACAAGGATAGCCACATTGTACTGATTAAAGAACACAACTCACCGATCTCTATCTTCTCCAGATCTTCCAGGTTCAGCCGCTGGTACTGACTCACCTTATCGACCTCATCATCGTAACTGGAAGAGAAGGTAGTGTCACCAGTGAGGCCAACAACTAGCTAACGCAAGAGTCAGACAAATCCCTAACGTAAGAGGCGGACAACCAGCTAACCCAAGAGACGGGCAAACAGCTAATGCAGGAGATCGTACAGATAGATAATATGAGTCTGGTCTAGATGCCAGTTAGAGTCACTTACTAAGCCACATAATATGCGCAGTTGGAGAGCAGCAGCAGGACATCTACATCTTTATGAGTTGCATCAATGAGACTATGAGAGAGTAAGAACCAATGTGTTACTAAAAAGGGCAAGACTAAACAGATTCCCACCTAGTGCCCTAGAATGGTGGGGCTAAACAGAGCCCCACACAGTGCCATAACAAGGGTAGGGCTGAATAAATTCCCACAAGGTTGATGCAACTGTTTAAAGACAACAGAGGTCAGGCTGGGTGATCCAGCGATAGTTTGAAGCAGATCACATGACACCTGGGGTCGCAATCTATGAGCGCCCATCCTCCGTGGAACTTCTCGTCATCTGGCAGCAGCATCTGCATGTAGTTCTGGAGCAACTGATTGATCAGCTCCTGGTGGCTCCTCTGACTCTGCCGCTCTAATGCTTCGTGCTCCTTCTCTTTTGTGAAGATGGAATAAAGATCTTCGGTCACCGGGATGCCCTGCATAAGATCTGCAAGAAGAGAGACCCCAGCTCTGGTTATTGTTCTGTGACATAACCCTCCATGATGCAACCCTGCCACAAATGGGTCCAAAGCTCCACAAAAGAAGCCACAACTGGAGTGGCTTCAGGTCCCTCACCTCACATTGGGCCGATACCAGGCTGAAATTTTATACTTAAAAATTGAGAGGATCCAGAGGATGAAAAAGACTAGATAGAAACTCCTATGCTGCACCTATAGACCATGGGACAGATTGTCCCTCCCTTTCTATAGGGTCAGGTTCTACAGGTTACAAAGTTAACACTTTCTTATCTGGAAATCATACAATGAAATGTGAACTTGCATGATGTAGAGGCCTCACCAATGACCGCCTGCCGGTAGGCATCCTTGAAGCGGTTAATGTAGTAACGGTTTGCAGAGTTCACGCCATCTTTCATCACCCCGGCCAACTTTCTTTCACCAGTTCGTGTGAAGTCCCCCTATGTATTGACAGAGAGGAGAGGAGGCATAAGAAGGGGCAGCAATGATACAGTAATAATTAAAGAGGGGAACCAGGCCCTGCCCTGTGTGGCATCATCCGGCACCAGGGATATATACGGAGAGTGCGCAATATTGAGACTTTCACCCTGTCAGCTCTGCCGCCTCTCCTGGCCCGCCACCACAGGTGACTGTCTAATTGCTGACAAAAAATATTGCCACAAATAATAAATAATAAAAATAATAATTTTATTTCTATAGTGCCAACATATTCCGCAGCACTTTACATTATAGAGGGGACTTGTACAGACAATAGACATTACAGCATAACAGAAATCACAGTTCAAAATAGATACCAAGAGGAGTGAGGACCCCGATCACCAGATACAGGAGCACTGAGGGTCCCGATCACCAGATACAGGAGGAGCGAGGGCCCCGATCACCAGATACAGGAGGAGCGAGGGCCCCGATCACCAGATACAGGAGGAGTGAGGGCCCCGATCACCAGATACAGGAGGAGCGAGGGCCCCGATCACCAGATACAGGAGGAGTGAGGGCCCCGATCACCAGATACAGGAGGAGTGAGGGCCCCGATCACCAGATACAGGAGGAATGAGGGCCTCGATCACCAGATACAGGAGGAGAGAGGGCCCCGATCACCAGATACAGGAGGAGTGAGGGCCCCGATCACCAGATACAGGAGGAGTGAGGGCCCCGATCACCAGATACAGGAGGAGTGAGGGCCCCGATCACCAGATACAGGAGCACTGAGGGTCCCGATCACCAGATACAGGAGGAGCGAGGGCCCCGATCACCAGATACAGGAGGAGCGAGGGCCCCGATCACCAGATACAGGAGGAGCGAGGGCCCCGATCACCAGATACAGGAGGAGTGAGGGCCCCGATCACCAGATACAGGAGGAGTGAGGGCCCCGATCACCAGATACAGGAGGAGTGAGGGCCCCGATCACCAGATACAGGAGGAGTGAGGGCCCCGATCACCAGATACAGGAGGAGTGAGGGCCCCGATCACCAGATACAGGAGGAGTGAGGGCCCCGATCACCAGATACAGGAGGAGTGAGGGCCCCGATCACCAGATACAGGAGGAATGAGGGCCTCGATCACCAGATACAGGAGGAGAGAGGGCCCCGATCACCAGATACAGGAGGAGTGAGGGCCCCGATCACCAGATACAGGAGGAATGAGGGCCCCGATCACCAGATACAGGAGGAGTGAGGGCCCCGATCACCAGATACAGGAGGAGTGAGGGCCCCTTTCACCAGATACAGGAGGAATGAGGGCCTCGATCACCAGATACAGGAGGAGCGAGGGCCCCGATCACCAGATACAGGAGGAGTGAAGGCCCCGATCACCAGATACAGGAGGAGTGAGGGCCCCGATCACCAGATACAGGAGGAGTGAGGGCCCCGATCACCAGATACAGGAGGAGGAGTGATGGCCCCGATCACCAGATACAGGAGGAGTGAGGGCCCCGATCACCAGATACAGGAGGAGTGAGGGCCCCGATCACCAGATACAAGAGGAGTGAGGACCCCGATCACCAGATACAAGAGGAGTGAGGGCCCCGATCACCAGATACAGGAGGAGTGAGGGCCCCGATCACCAGATACAGGAGGAGTGAGGGCCCCGATCACCAGATACAAGAGGAGTGAGGACCCCGATCACCAGATACAAGAGGAGTGAGGGCCCCAATCACCAGATACAAGAGGAGTGAGGGCCCCGATCACCAGATACAGGAGGAGTGAGGGCCCCGATCACCAGATACAAGAGGAGTGAGGGCCCCGATCACCAGATACAGGAGGAGTGAGGGCCCCGATCACCAGATACAAGAGGAGTGAGGGCCCCGATCACCAGATACAGGAGGAATGAGGGCCCTGCTGCTCGCAAGCTTACAGACTATGAGGAAAAAGGGGAGACACGAGAGGTGGATGGTAACAATTGCTTTCGTTGTTCGGACCAGCCATAGTGTAAGGATCGGGTGTTCATATAAAGCTGCATGAACCAGTTAACTGCCTGAATATGTGGCAGTACAGACACAGAGGGCTAATAGCTGCATAAAGTGTATGAGAACATGATGCGAGGAACCTGATTATGGTGTAAGTTATATGAATGGGCCACACAGGGATAGTTAGGTTAATGCGTTGAGGCGGTAGGCCAGTCTGAACAAATGCGTTTTTAGGGCACGCTTAAAACTGTGGGGATTAATCGTATTAACCTGGGTAGTGCATTCCAAAGAATTGGCGCAGCACGTGAAAAGTCTTGGAGACGGGAGTGGGAGGTTCTGATTGTTGACGATGCTAACCTCAGGTCATTAGCAGAACGGAGGGCACAGGTAGGGTGGTAGACTGAGACCAGGGAGATGTAGGGTGGTGCTAAGCCATGGAGAGCACAGGTAGGGTGGCAGACTAAGACCAGGGAGGAGATGTAGGGTGGTGCTAAGCCATGGAGAGCACGGGTAGGGTGGTAGGCTGAGACCAGGGAGATGTAGGGTGGTGCTAAGCCATGGAGGGCACGGGTAGGGTGGTAGGCTGAGACCAGGGAGGAGATGTAGGGTGGTGATGAGCCATGGAGGGCACAGGTAGGGTGGTAGACTGAGACCAGGGAGGAGATGTAGGGTGGTGCTGAGCCATGGAGGGCACGGGTAGGGTGGTAGACTGAGACCAAGGAGGAGATGTAGGGTGGTGCTGAGCCATGGAGAGCACAGGTAGGGTGGTAGACTGAGACCAGGGAGGAGATGTAGGGTGGTGCTAAGCCATGGAGAGCACAGGTAGGGTGGCAGACTAAGACCAGGGAGGAGATGTAGGGTGGTGCTGAGCCATGGAGAGCACAGGTAGGGTGGTAGACTGAGACCAGGGAGGAGATGTAGGGTGGTGCTAAGCCATGGAGAGCACGGGTAGGGTGGTAGGCTGAGACCAGGGAGATGTAGGGTGGTGCTAAGCCATGGAGGGCACGGGTAGGGTGGTAGGCTGAGACCAGGGAGGAGATGTAGGGTGGTGCTGAGCCATGGAGGGCACAGGCAGGGTGGTAGGCTGAGACCAGGGAGGCGATATAGGGTGGTGCTGAGCCATGGAGTGCTTTGTGGATGAGGGTAATAAGTTTGTACTGGATTCTGGAGTGGATGGGTAACCAGTGTAATGACTGGCACAAGGTAGAGGCATCAGTATAATGATTAGCGAAATATGTGCACGAACCCAAAGGCATTTTTGCAGTGTTTTCTTAACTACATTCAAACATTCAACACTGCATATAAAAACCAGCTATGGTATTTGCCATGTTTTTGGTGCAAATTACATGGGTGATTTGCCCACAGCATATGTTTAATAAAGTTAGAATTTATGCTGCAGATTTCTAATTCAGTCAGGAAAAAAAAAACAAGTGTGTGCAGGCGATTTCTGAACTCACAGCTATTGCTGGTACTGTAAAATGCAGATTCTTTTCCGCAGGAAAAAAAAAAACAGCGAAAAAGCCACATCTGAACACAGCCTAAGGGTGTGTCTAAAAACCAGTGCTTTTCTGATTCTGCACTAGCAATGTCATCGGGTAATAATAATATTCGGCAGCATTGCATTGTCCCCTCTAACATGTGAAGACATCAGAAAAACACATTATTATACAAGCTACAATCTATGGGGAGATGGGGGACACAAAAGGTGATTGGTGAAAAGTGTACGGCCAGCCTTCAGTATAATAAATGGGGGATTCACATAGCACTGAATGAAGCGGTCACCAGCCAGTGTGCCTACAGTACAGATACAGGGGGCTAGTAAGTGCATGGAGGGTGTGAGAACAGATGATACGAGGGTCATGAGTTTGAAAAAAAAATTGTATGGGCAAAACGAGGATAGCATATAAGTGAGGCAGTAGGCCAGTCTAAAGAAATGTGTTTTAGGGCACGCTTACAACTGTGGGTATTGGGAATTAATCAAATTGTCCTCGGTAGCGCATTCCAGAGACTTGGCGCAGCACAAGAGAAGCACTGCAAACAGGAGTGGGAGGTTCATATAATTAAGGATGTTAGTCTTAGATCATTAGTGGAATGGAGGGTATGGGTAGGGTGGTAGACGCAGACGAGGCAGGAGATGTAGGGGGGTGCTGAACCGTGGAACTCTCCGGTCGATAGGTAACAATTGCAATAACCGGCACAGGGTAGAGAAGTCGGTGTAGTGGTTGGCGAGGAATATGATCCTGTCTGCTCAATCATTTGAGTGGTTGTGGCTGAGTGGTTAAGGCAATGGACTTGAAATCAATTGGAGTGTCTCTGCACAGGTTCAAACCCTATCAACTACGTCTATTTTCAAGTATTTTTCTGAAAGGGAGAAGATACAGATTAGATAAAAAAATTTGACAGTGAGTGTGATCAATGGAACAGGCAGCCACGAGAGGTGGTGAGTCCTACTTCAATGAAAGTCTTCAACCAGAGGTTGGACAGACATCTGTCTGAAATGGTTTAGTGACTCCTGCACTGAGCATGATGACCCGACTTTTAACATTCTAGCATTCTATAAATTCCAGATGGATTGGTTTTCGTAAGAGGGAGTCCAATCACTAGAGAGTTGCAATAGTCCAGACAAAAATGAATAAGAGCTACAGTAAGGGATTATGCCGAGTCAAAGGTACAAAAAGGTATTCTGGAGATGTTTTTGAGGTGTAGATGACATGACCGGGTGAGGGATCGGATGTGGGAGGAGTGAAGGAAAGTTCTGAATCAAAGATGACACCAAGACAGCGGGCATGGTGCTGGGGAGTAATGGTAGAAAGACACACGGAAATGGCAATAGGTAGGTTCGTGGAGGGAGGAAACACGAAGAGTTTCGTTTCTGACAGGTTCAGTTTCAGATAGAGGATGTGATGTTAGTGACTGCAGTGGTGATGTAAGGAGACGATGTGTATGATTGGCGTCATCGGCATAGAGATGGTACCGAAAATCAGAACTACTGGTTGTTTGTCCAATAGGGGCGGTATACAAGGAGAAAAGGAGGGCGGCTAGGCTGATCCCTAAGTATCCCCGACAGCAAGGGGAAGGTGAGAGGAGGAGGAACCAGCAAAAGATACAGTGAAAGAGTGGTCAGAGAGATAGGAGGAGAACCAGGAGAGAACAGTGTCCTTGAGGCCGATGGAGCGGAGCATAGTGAGGAGAAGCTGATGATCCACAGTATCGAATGCTGCGGAGAGATCCAGGTGAATTAGCATGGAGTAGTGACCATTAGATTTAGCTGTTAGTAGATCATTAGAGACTTTAGTGAGGGCAGTTTCAGTAGAGTGTAAAGAGCGGAAGCCAGATTGAAGAGGGTCGAGAAGAGAGTTATCTGAGAGATAGCGGGTAAGACGGGAGTGGACCAGGCGTTCGAGGAGTTTAGAGATGAAGGGAAGATTAGAGACAGGTCTATAATTAGCGGCACAGTTTTGGTCGAGGGATGGATTTTTAAGTAATGGATGTATAGAGGCATGTTTAAATGAGGAGGGAAAGATACCAGATGAGAGGGGCAGATTAAGTATTTTAGTTAGGAGAGTGGTGACAGGCGGGGAAAGGGACTGGAGAAGATGTGAGGGAATAGGGCGACTGGTAGAGGTAGTACGGCGAGAAGATGCAAGGAACCTGGTCACTTCTTGCGTGATGATCAAAGACATATTGAGCGAGATGCAGTGCAGGAGCCAGAAGAATGTAGGATATTAGGGGATTGGGAGAAAATGTCCTGTTGGATATGGTCAATTTTTTCTTTGAAATAATTGGCTAGATCATCAGAACTGAGGTTAGTGTTCGAACCTGCACTCTTGGATTGAAGAGAGTGAAAAGTGTCAAATTGTCGTTTAGGATTATTGGATAGTGAGGTGAAGGGGGTGTTCAACTACGTTTGTTTGGAGAGGCGAAGGGCACAGTTGTATGCTTTAAGCATCAACTTATAATGGATGAAATCTTCGGGCAGACTGGATTTTCTCCACAGATGTTAGGCTCACCTGGAGCACCGCTGTAGAAAATGTGTTTGCAGTGTGTCCTAGGCTTGTCTCCGTCTGTGTCAAGGTGTTCTAAATGTAGGGTGCAGCTTAATCCAGGGCACTTTCAAGTGTTTCATTATAATGTTTCACTGCAGAGTCAGGATATGAGAGGGAGGAGATTGGGGCCAATGATGACTGCAAATTCTTCTTAAATTTCTGGGTGTTAATGGCCTGTGTATTCCTATATGTGTGGTAAGTGAGGGTGTCCTGAGCTGGGTGACAGTTACTGACAGAGAAAGAAGGTTGTGGTCAGAGATTGGAAGACAGGAGTTAGTAAAGTCATAAATGAACAGAGCCAGGAGATGACGAGGTCCAGCGTATTTCCATCTTCATGCGTAGGTAAGCGAAAGGCTGAGAGAGATAAAAGGTGGGAGGCAGCTGGGGAGAGGGGAAAACCAATGGGTATGATAAAGTCCCCTAAGATGAGAGTGGGGATGTCACTAGTGATGAGCGAATAGACTCGTTACTCGAGATTTTTCGAGCACGCTCGGGTGACCTCTGAGTATTTTTTAGTGCTCGGATATTTAGTTTTCATCGCCGCAGCTGGATGATTTACATCTGTGAGTGAGCATAAGTACATGTGGGGGTTGCCTGGTTGCTAGGGAATCCCCACATGTAATCAAGCTGGCTAACAGATGTAAATCATTCAGCTGAGGTGAGCAAAACTATGTCTAATGAAAGACCCGTGTCCGCCTCCTACTGACACGAAGCTAAACTGAAGTGCATAATGCCAGTCGGTGGGGTGTACACTGCAGAGGAGCTAACGTTTTTGTGCATAGTGTCAGGCTCCTAGTGGCAGCAGCATACACCCATGGTTCCGGTGTCCCCAGTGGTGTATCTAAGGGGGGGCAGCCAGGGCATGTGCCCCGAGCGCAGCCGGCCGGGGGGCGCAGTCGGGCCGCCTAAAGCGGCGGTCCGCAGTGTCTTCCCCGGCGGCTGAATTCTGCCACCCCCCGCACTGGGAGTCAGCTGTTCTCTGTACCGACTGTCAAGCTGACAGCCAGCACAGAGAAGCTGCAGCGCGCCGGCTCCCGGAGATCAATTGTACTGCATCTGAGATGCCGGGTCAGAGCGACGCCAGCAGCGTGATCAGGTCATGTGATCAGGTTATGTGATCACGCTGCTGACGTCACTCGCCCACGCTGCAGAGCAGAGGCAGAGACGCAGATCGGTGGTAAGTGCTCCAGTGGAGCTGAAGACACCGAATGTGCAGGGGGCATTTAATGTGAGTGGGAATGGGAGGGATATATTGTGGGGGGGGATTTCATGTGAGTGGGGATGGTGGGATTTATTATTGGATGGGGGATATTTAATATGAGTGAAGATGGGGGATTTATTGTGTGGGGAGAATTGGAGTGGAGATGGGGGACTGAATGTGTGTTGGGGGAGATTTGTCATGGGGATGGGGGTGTTTAATGTGTGGGGTGATATTTGGAGCGGGGATCGGGGGATTTAATGTGTGGGGGAGATGTGAGGACACAAAATGAAGAGCAAAGGGGGAGATGGGGGCGTGTATGAGGAAACAATACCGGGGAATGGGGGGCATATATGAGGAAACAGTATGGGGGATGGGTGCAGACCGTTTGGGGAGCAAACGGGGGAATGTATGCAGACACAGTATGAGTAGCGGTGTGAAAAACGTATGTGGACAGAGTACGGGGAGTGAGGGTGATGGGATGTGTGCATGCGTAGCATGGGGGGACAGTGTAAGGGCACAGCCAGGAGGGGACAGTATACCAAGGAGGAGGAGTGTGATGATAGAGTACAGTATAAATACTGGGCCCTATAGGGGGGACAGTGTGAGAGGACAGTGTGAAGAGGGGGCCGGTATGGAAAGGGGAGGTCCGTGTAAAGAACATGTACCATAAGAGGGACAGTGTGGGGGTCATATTTTATGCAGACAATATAGTGAGGGACAATTTTTCATTCAGGAGCATTATAATGACACTTGTATCTTTAAGGGCGTCATGTGGAGATTTTCTGCAAAAGAGCAGAGAAGATGGAAGTCTGCAGAGACGGCTGTGGATGAGAAAACTCATCATGGGGTCTGGACAAGATGAAGAAAAGAAGAACGGCTCGAGAGACGACGTCATCTATAAGGTACCTGGATGTAAATGTTATTTGTGATACTAACTCATGTTTTTATTTATGTTAGGAGCATTAACCCTGCTGTTCTGTTCGGTCTGGGGAGACCTATTTTGAACTTTGGTATTTTTTGGGGTGCTCAAGATGCGGTTCTGAAACTTGTGGTTGATTGACTTAAATGAGGATGGGTCGGTCGGCCACGGGTTTCAGAGCCGCATCTTGAATATTTTAAAGAATATTGAAGTTCAAAGTCGGTCATTTTTGACCAACAGAACAGCAGGGTTAAAGGGGATGTCCAGGTTTGTAACGAGTCTGCAGTCATTCTTTGTGACTGCAGACTTCTGACTTCTCAGTGCGCACTGCACGCTGTCAGGATTCTCTCGTGCTGGTGATTTACATACATGCGGTCAAGTGCCGACTAGACATGTGTGGCCTCAGTCAATGAAAATGAACTGAGCGAGGCCGGGCACATCTAGTCGGAATGTGGCCAGAAGTATACAAATTGCATGCTTGTGCTGACATGACTGTCCACAGGCAAGGGAGAATCCTAAAAGCGTTCAGTGCATGCGTTGTGAGAATTCAGCTCTGCAGGTTCCAGTAGTCATTACATTGACACTTCACTCATATGTGATTTTCATGCTTATTGTCGTGTGACAACGAGCTTCCCTTCTGCTTCTCTCAGTTTTTCACTGAACATTGAGAGCATTAGGGAGAGCGGCTTGTGGGTACACGACTAAGCGTGAAAATCGCATGTGTGCTGGGGGGACGTCAAACTGAATTCTTGCCCCGGGTGCAAGAAACCCTAGATACACCTCTGTGTGTCCCCCAATGAGAGGCGATAGAGAAAACTAAATTTCCAAGCACTAAAAAATACTCGGAGGTCACCCGAGCGTGCTGGGGAAATCTCAGATAACGAGTATATTCACTCATCACTAAGTGTCACAGGATGGAAAGTTTGGAAGACAGGTGGCAAAGTGATCCAGACACTGACAGGGGGAGCCCAGAGGGCGATACACAACCGCCACTCGCAGGGAGAGGGGCCGGTAGAGTCTGACAGTGTGGACCTCAAAAGAAGGGAAGTTAGTGTCAGCTAGGTCTCATCCGGAATACTGTGTCCAGTTCTAGCATGTATAAGAAAAGCATAGAGTCTAGATCACGTGAAGTAATCATCCCCCTTACTCCTCCTTGGTCAGGCCTCATCTGGATACTGTGTCCAGTTCTGGGCACATTTTGAAAAAGACATTAAAAACTGGGGCAGGTTCAGAGAAGAGCGACCAGCATGGTGAGCGGATTGCAAAGTATGTCCTACAAGGAACGGTTAAAGGATCTGGGAATGTTTAGATTGCAAAAAAGAAGACTGAGAGACTTACTTACTCAACTAAACTCTGGTGTACCTTTACCAGTTTGTACTGACCTACCACAGCGGCGGCATCAGACTGCTCAGCTGATTATAACGGAGACACATCTTTGTAGATCATACCACAACACTATTTTAGCAGATGTTTTGGCAGAGTCTTCTATGCTTATTTTGAACTATATACCCTCAAGCGCGGTTTCAATTATTGTGATAAACTTACAAAACCAGCAAGTGATCAAATACTTATTTCTCCCACAGTGTATGATAGATGATGTTGGATTTACCTCTACTTAAGTATATGAAACATTGAACCATGACCTTTTACTTGGATGTATATACTTTATTTTTTCTCTTTTGTGTTTATATCCTTACTGTAGTAGCTGAGAAAGGTCATAAAGACCGGATCTTTTTTGTACCTTACTACCACTAAATGACTGAGTTAAAATGTCCTCACTGTATCTGTTATGTGCCAAGTGTATTTACTGCTAATTTACAGTTTGGGAACCTACGTGTGCACTAACCTCAATACAAATATCTGAAGGGCCGTCACAGTGTAGAGGGATCATCCTTATTCTCATTTGCATATGGAAACACGAGAAGCAATGGGATGAAACTGAATGGGAAAAGATACAGATTAGATATTACAAAAAACTTTTTGACAGCGAGGGAGATCAATGAGTGGAACAGACGGCCAGGAGAGGTGGTGAGTTCTCCTCCAATGGAAGTCTTCACACAGAGGCTGGACAGACATCTGTCTGAGATGGTTCAGGAAAGATATATATCTTGGTACCGTTATTAGCCAGTAGATAGAAAAATATTTAGAATTGAGAGTCCTCAGTGGTTGATACCTTTTAATGGCTAACTGAAAAGATGGTAACAAATTGCAGCATTCGAGACTACACAGGTCTCTTCATCAGGCAAAGACAAAAACAAATTCTGAAGAATCACATATTTATGCACAACATAGCATAGAAAAAAAAATGTTGTGCATAAATATGTGATTCTTCAGAATTTGTTTTAGTCTTTGCCTGATGAAGAGACCTGTGTAGTCTCGAAAGCTGCAATTTGTTACCATCTTTTCAGTTAGCCATTAAAAGGTATCAACCACTGAGGACTCTCAATTCTAAATATTTTTGAGATGGTTCAGTGACTCCTGCATTGAGCAGAGAGTTGGACACGAGAACCCTGGAGGTCCCTTCCAACTCTAACATTCTATGATAAGGGAGGGTACTGGGGGATGACCTGAAAAGGTCATCTCCACCTGATCTGTTGTCAGATCTCGGGGTATGAGAGAAATGTAGGCCACCATATGTGAGAGCAGCTGCGGCGATGGTGTCCGACTGCTGGATCCAGGTTTCAGTAAGAGCCAGAAGGTTAAGAGAATTTGAAAGGAAAAATTCATGGATGTAGGAAAGTTTGTTACACGTTGATTGTGCGTTCCAGATGGCACAACTAAAAGAGACAGAAGGCATGTAAGTAATATTAATGAGACATGCAGGGTTTCTCAGTAGCAGGGAAGGAGGAAGTCTTATTAGTGGGTCCAGGATTAGAAGAGATATATCCTGCGACTAGGAGAAGGATAATAGAGAGCATGAGCAGACCTAATTCTTATCAACAGGGAGGAAATGGTTGAGGAAGTAAAGGTGGAATTTAGGAGGCATTTGCTATCCTTAAATTTTGGATTACAAGGGGAGGAAGACCAGCGAGGACTCAGACTTTAAGATTGAACTTCAGAAAGGCAGATTTTAGTGGGCTCAGAAAGAAGGTAGGAAAGGTCAAATGGCTGTATGTTCTAAAGGACAGAACTGTCCAAGAAGTATGGGAGATTTTACTAAATGAAATTCCCACTGCACAATCGGTAACAATCCCGAAGAGAAAGAAGAATTGGAAGCATTTAAATAGATCAGGGTGGATAAACACAGAACTTAATCACTTGTTAAAAAGGAAAAAAGAAATGCATATTAAATGGAAAGAGGGAGGCACATCTAAAGAAGAATATAACGCTGTTTTCAGAGCATGCAGGGGAAGAGTTAGAAGAGCTAAAGCCAGTAATGAAGTGAGGCTTGCAAGGGAGATCAAAAGTAGCAAAATAGGATTTTGTGGGTATGTCAAAAACAAAAGAAGTGTCAAAGATGCTATAGGATTTTTACAGGATGAAAAGAGTGAAGTGGTCAAAAATGATGTTGAGAAGCCGAACTTTTAAATTCCTATTTTGCATCTGTGTTCTCTAGGAAAGCAAGTGCAACATCAACTTATCTTCACGATGCCATCAAAGGAATAAAATAATCCACACTATCCATAAACAGAGATGGTGAGGGAACATTTAGCTAATGTAAATTAATTTAAATCTCCTGATCCAGATGAACTACATCCTAGGGTACTGAATGAGATAGCAGAGGAAATTGCAGAAATACTAGCCAGAATCTTTGAAAAATCTTGGAGATCAGGAGAAGTCCCAGAAGATTGGAGAAGGGGAAATGTTGTCCCTATCTTCAAAACAGGAAAAAAGAAAGAGCCAGGAAATTACAGGCCAGTGAGCCTTACTTCTACACCAGGAAAGATCTTTCAACAAATTATTAAACAGTATGTATGTAAGTACTTGGATAAGAATACAGTGATTAACCAGAGCCAGCATTGGTTTGTAGCAAACAAGTCATGCCAGACTAATGTATTTTCCTTCTATGATGGAATCACTGACTAGGTGGATCAGGGAAACGTGGTACAAATAGTATATCTAGACTTCAGCAAAGCATTTGATAAAGTATATAAAGTATCCCATACCATCCTTATTGAAGAAATGAAAAAGTATGGGATTCACAAGGCTATGGTTAGGTAGATTCATAACTGGCTGTGTGTTGCAGAGTGCGTCTTCTTGCAGTCACCGCTGTACTTAGGAGAGCTTCAAGCAGCAAGATATCTTGAGTAAACAGTATTTACTTCATACTGGATAAACATGAGATACAATTCAGTGTCACACAGTCCGTGCACTGAACACAACACATTCATGAAGAAAAGCAAAACAGAAAGTAAGAAAACAACCAACAACTGAGAGCTTCCCTCCCCACATTACAGCAAGTATATAACTTTACACTCCATCGCCATCTGCTGTCTGGTTAGTATAAAGTCCTCCTTTCACTTATAATAAGTCCTAATCTGTTGCATATGCCAACACCCTTTCTCAACAGTAAGGACTTATTCAATCAAACCCAACTTTTTTATTAGTCTCTGATGTTTATCAGCATTCAACGCCTTTGTGAAAATGTCTGCTGTCATTTCTTCAGTAGGACAGTACTCTAACTTCAAGACTCCTTGTTCCTGATGATCTCTCAAGAAATGATATTTCACATCAATATGCTTGGTTCTTGGACTGACTCTTTCCATCTGAGCAAGAACAAGACATCCTTGATTGTCCTCTTTCAGTTTTGTTGGTGCCAACTGTGGTTGTCCTAATTCTGTCAACAATTGTCTTAACCACAGTACTTCTTGACTCGCATGTGCTGCTGCAACATATTCTGCTTCTGTTGAAGATAGTGTCACAATTGACTGTTTCTTACTTGTCCAACTTATTGGTCCACCTGAGAGGAAAAAAATAAGTCCACTGGTAGATCTTCTGTCAGTTGGATCTCCAGCCCAATCTGCATCAACATATCCTGTTAAAATGCATTCATCGCTTGTGGGTAATTTCAGCTTAACATTGCTAGTTCCTTTCAAATAACGTATCACTCTCTTCACGGCATTCCAATCAGCTTTATTTGGTTTTGATACCTTTCTACTCAGGATTCCTACTGCTGCTGCGATGTCTGGTCTTGTAACGGTCGCTAGATACAGTAGTTTTCCTATTGCTGTTCTGTATTCTTCATTATTTGGTAGCATATTTTGTTCACTGTTCATCTCTTTGAGATAATTAGTTTCCATTGGAGACTTTACTGTTTTTGCATCCTTTAATCCAAATTTTTCTGTTTTGTCTTGAATCATGTGATTTTGATTCAGTAGGAAACTTCCATCTTCTTCTCTTTCTACCTGTATTCCTAGATA
Organism: Ranitomeya imitator; assembly: GCF_032444005.1. NCBI lineage: Eukaryota > Metazoa > Chordata > Amphibia > Anura > Dendrobatidae > Ranitomeya > Ranitomeya imitator. The sequence continues at coordinate 634,212,526 of NC_091283.1, read as the reverse complement.
TTGTTTTACATTTCCCAAGTCTTTGATTTCGAAATGTTGCTTCAGGATTTTTAGAATATTTTCGTTATCCCTTTCTTGTTCAAAACAAATCAAAATGTCGTCTACATATATGAGAATGTAAATCCATCTATTAATCAGCCTTTTTGTGTATAAGCATGGATCAGCTTTGCTTCTTTGAAATTTTTCAGTTGTAAGTACTTCCGTGATTTTGTCATTCCACGCTTTAGCTGCTTGCTTTAAACCATATATGCTTTTCTGTAGTTTACAAACTTTGTTTGGATTTCTTTCATCTTTGAATCCTGGAGGTTGTTCCATATAAATGTCTTCTGTTAAATCTCCATTCAGAAAAGCTGTCTTTACATCCAGATGTCTCAGTTGCATCTGTTTCATTGCTGCAACTGTAAGTAAAGTTCTTATTGTAGTGTGTTTGACAACTGGAGCAAATGTCTCATCATAGTCTTCTCCATATTTTTGAGAATACCCTTTAGCTACGAGTCTTGCTCGGTATCTTTCAGCTGTGCCATCTGTTTGGTATTTAACTTTAAAAATCCATTTACATCCTATGGTTTTTCTTCCTTCTGGTAAATCTGTTAGTGTCCATGTATTTGAATCTTGCATGGATTTAATTTCTGTTTCTGTTGCTTCTATCCATTTATTAGCTTCTTCCACTGGAAGTTTAGATATTTCTTCCCAAGAAGTAGGCTCATAGATTTTTCTTGTGCTTGTCTTGTATGAGAGACGTTTCGGTGGTTTTCCTTTGTTCTCTCTCATTGAACGTCTTGGTTCTGTGTCTGTTTGTAGTTGTCATTCTTCACTTTCAGTATTTTGTTCTTCATTAATTTCTACTTCATTCTCAGCAGATATTTCTTCAGTTGTGTCATTATTGGTTTTCTCATTTTTTGTTTCAACTGAAATCATAATATCTTCATTTAAATCTTCAATGAATGTCACACTGTTACTCACCGTAACTCTGTCTGTTTTGGGATCTAGGATTCTGTATCCTTTGCAATTTTCACTACATCCAACAAATATTCCTTCCATGGATCTGTTTTGAAGTTTGGAACGTTTTTCTGTTGGAATGAATATGAAAACTTTACATCCAAAAACTTTTAAATGACTGACACTTGGTTTCATACCTTGCCACAGTTCATATGGAGTTTTCGTCAGTTTTCTGGAAAAAAGTCGGTTCTGTAGATAAGTAGCTGTCATTGCTGCCTCACCCCAATATTTCTCTGGTAGTTTGAAATCCGTCAGCATACATCTTATCTCTGTTAGAGTTCTGTTTTTTCTTTCTGCTACTCCATTTTGTTCAGGTGTGTATGGAACCATTTTCTGGTGTTCTATTCCATTTTGTCTTAAGTAGTCTTCTATTCTGTGACCTGTAAATTCACCTCCATTATCACTTCTGATGACAATTGGCTTCCTTTGAAATTTGTTACTTGATCTTGTTACATAGTCTACAAGTTTATCAAAAACTTCACTTTTGTTTTTAATTAAGTATGTGACTGTGTATCTTGAGTAATCGTCTATAAAAGTCAACATGTATCTATTGCCTCCTGATGTAGTCACTTTCATGGGTCCACATACGTCAGTATGCACCAAATCAAGTGGTCTTTCGCTTTTCATCTCACTTTCTTTTGGAATAGATATCCTTGTGGCTTTGGATTTTATACAACAATCACATCTTATGGTAATTGAGCAATCTGATATCTTTAAATCTTTTGTCAATTCTTTTCTCTGTAGTTCCCTTATACTGTCAGGGTGTCTATGTCCTAGACGTCTATGCCACATGTGAATACAGTTATTGTGATCATGTGTACATACCTTCATCTGTTCCTTTGGTGTGTCAAAATGATATAATTGTTCATCTGCCTTGACTTTGGTTATCACCTTGCTTCCTGCAATAATTGCACACTCATTGTCTTTGAATTTCACTGTAAGTCCTTTTTCTGTTAAACGTTTCACAGATAATAATCCGCCTTCCAATTTTGGAACATACAACACATCTTGTACAAGTATCTTTGAATCTTGCCCGAACTTGTTTGAACAATTTAGCATACCTTGTCCGATACCTTCTGCGGTTATTTTGCTTCCATCTGCGAGATAAATGGCTTCTTTCTTATCTAAATCAAGATCAGTAAAGAAATTCTTGTCACTTGTCATATGACTCGTTGCTCCTGAATCAATAAACCAACCAAGTGATGATTTCTTGTCGGTTACTTTAAATGTGCCATTCCAATTATTCTCACATGAATCGGAAATTGTGTTTTTTACTTTCTCTGTATGTTTATTATGTTGTAATTTTTGTTGTTCTGCTTTCCATATGGTACAGTCTTTCTTTAAATGACCTTTTTTCTTACATCTGAAGCATTCTCTTGTCTATTATAGGGTTTTTTTGAATTCTGTAGCTTTAAGAGCGTTTCCACTGTCCTTTTCAGTAGAAGAATCATTTCTTTGTTCTTTTCTTCTCTGATATTCATCTATCAGTCTTGTTTTCACAAAATCTAATGTAATGTCAGTTTCTGGTCTCAAGGGCATTTATCAAGGCTGTATACGAATCTGGTAAACTGCACAACAATATAGCTGCTACATGACTTTCTTTAACATCTTCACCAATAGATCTTAGCTGTGATATCACTTCCATCATTGAGAATATGTGCTTCTGCATATCGTCATTTGCACTCAATCTCATACTGTACAGCTTTCTTAATAAAAATAACTTGTGATTCAAGCTAGGTCTTTCATACAGTTTTCTTAATGCTTCCCACATTCCCTTAGCTGTTTCTTCATTTCTTATATGTATTAATTGAGCATCATCCACTAATAAGCTAATGGTGGCTCTCGCTTGTATATTCTTATCCCATGTCTGATTATCTTGATCTGGTCTTGCTGTAACAATTACTTCCCATAGATCATCCTTAGATAACAACATCTCTACTTTGAATTTCCATAACTGATAATTTTCACTATTCAGTTTAGCTACTGTAAATTTCAGTTCTGTGTTACTCATCATCTTTATATAGTCTTACTTGTTTAGAGAGTTGTACTGAAGATATTCTCCTGTATGTCCTGTGAATTCTCTGCAATTATATCCAGCTCCTGGGATGCTGAATTCCTCTGTCACTCTGTATCTGGATTTATTTCCTTCTGTTTACAGAGCTTATCTGTGTGCTCCGTTATATGGGCTATAAACCAGGATCCTTCTGCCTGAGCTTGTAGTGCAGACCTGTAGTGTCTGGGGTGCCTGGGCCCATAACCTGTTGCAGAGTGTGTCTTCTTGCAGTCACCGCTGTACTTAGGAGAGCTTCAATCAGCAAGATATCTTGAGTAAACAGTATTTACTTCATACTGGATAAACATGAGATACAATTCAGTGTCACACAGTCCGTGCACTGAACACAACACATTCATGAAGAAAAGCAAAACTGAAAGTAAGAAAACAACCAACAACTGAGAGCTTCCCTCCCCACATTACAGCAAGTATATAACTTTACACACTATCGCCATCTGCTGTCTGGTTAGTATAAAGTCCTCCTTTCACTTATAATAAGTCCTAATCTGTTGCATATGCCAACACAGTGATCATACTCAAAGAGTGGTAATAAATGGTGGCACATCCAATTGGAAGAGTGTTTCAAGTGGGGTACCAGAAGGGTCTGTCGTGGCCCCAGTGTTGCTCAACATTTTTATAAATGATCTAGATAAGGGAAACTGAAGGTAACCTCATCAAATATGCAGATAATACAAAGCCAGGAGGAATAGCTAAAGGTACCATCACACATAACGATATTGTTAACGATATCGTTGCTTTTTTTGACGTAGCAACGATATCATTAACGAAATCGTTATGTGTGACAGCGACCAACTGATCAGGCCCCTGCTGGGAGATCGTTGGTCGCTGGGGAAAGTCCAGGACTTTATTTCGTCGCTGGATCTCCCGCTGACATCGCTGAATCGGCGTGTGTGACGCCGATTCAGCGATGTCTTCACTGGTAACCAGGGTAAACATTGGGTTACTAAGCGCAGGGCCGCGCTTAGTAACCCGATGTTTACCCTGGTTACCAATGTAAAAGTAAAAAAAAACACACTACATACTTACATTCCTGTCACGTTCCTCAGCGTCAGCTTCCCTGCGTCACCCAGTGTTAGCGCCGGCCGGCCGTAAAGCAAAGCACAGCGGTGACGTCACCGCTCTGCTTTCCGGCAAGCGCGCTTACACAGAGCAGGGAATCTGAGGCCGGACACGTGACAGGAATGTAAGTATGTACTGTTTTTTTTTTACTTTTACATTGGTAACCAGGGTATACATCGGGTTACTAAGTGCGACCCTGTTGTGAAAGGTAATTCAGTACCACAATGGACATAGAGGTCAGCGCACATACAGTGACCTGGCAATAACCCAAAAAACAAGAACGAGCTCTGAGACGTGGGAACTCTGTTGACCGCAATCCCTAATCCTCTCAAACCACACTAAAGGCAGCCGTGGATTGCGCCTAACGCTCCCTATGCAACTCAGCACGGCCTGAGAAACTAGCTAGCCTGAAGATAGAAAATAAGCCTACCTTGCCTCAGAGAAATACCCCAAAGGAAAAGGCAGCCCCCACATATAATGACTGTGAGTTAAGATGAAAAGACAAACGTAGAGATGAAATAGATTTAGCAAAGTGAGGCCCAACTTTCTGAACAGAGCGAGGATAGGAAAGGTAACTTTGCGGTCAACACAAAACCCTACAAACACCACGCAAAGGGGGCAAAAAGACCCTCCGTACCGAACTAACGGCACGGAGGTACACCCTCTGCGTCCCAGAGCTTCCAGCAAGCAGTAAAAAACAAATTGACAAGCTGGACAGAAAAAAACAGCAAACAAATAGCAAAGAGGGACTTAGCTATGCAGAGCAGCAGGCCACAGGAACGATCCAGGAGGAAACAGGTCCAATACTAAAACATTGACTGGAGGCCAGGATCAAAGCACTAGGTGGAGTTAAATAGAGCAGCACCCAACGACTTCACCACATCACCTGAGGAAGGAAACTCAGAAGCCGCAGTACCACTTTCCTCCACCAACGGAAGCTCACAGAGAGAACCAGCCGAAGTACCACTTGTGACCACAGGAGGGAGCTCTGCCACAGAATTCACAACAGTACCCCCCCTTGAGGAGGGGTCACCGAACCCTCACCAGAGCTCCCAGGACGACCAGGATGAGCCATATGAAAAGCACGAACAAGATCGGGAGCATGGACATCAGAGGCAAAGACCCAGGAATTATCTTCCTGAGCATAACCCTTCCACTTAACCAGATACTGGAGTTTCCGCCTTGAAACACGAGAATCCAAAATCTTCTCCACAATATACTCCAACTCCCCCTCCACCAAAACCGGGGCAGGAGGATCAACAGATGGAACCATAGGTGCCACGTATCTCCGCAACAATGACCTATGGAATACGTTATGTATGGAAAAATAATCTGGGAGGGTCAGACGAAAAGACACAGGATTAAGAACCTCAGAAATCCTATAAGGACCAATAAAACGAGGTTTAAACTTAGGAGAGGAAACCTTCATAGGAATATGACGAGAAGATAACCAAACCAAGTCCCCAACCCGAAGTCGGGGACACACACAGCGTCTGCGATTAGCGAAACGTTGAGCCTTCTCCTGGGACAAAGTCAAATTGTCCACTACATGAGTCCAAATCTGCTGCAACCTGTCCACCACAGTATCCACACCAGGACAGTCCGAAGACTCAACCTGCCCTGAAGAGAAACGAGGATGGAACCCAGAGTTGCAGAAAAACGGTGAAACCAAGGTAGCCGAGCTGGCCCGATTATTAAGGGCGAACGCAGCCAAAGGCAAAAAGGACACCCAGTCATCCTGATCAGCAGAAACAAAGCATCTCAGATATGTTTCCAAGGTCTGATTGGTTCGTTCGGTCTGGCCATTAGTCTGAGGATGGAAAGCCGAGGAAAAAGACAAGTCAATGCCCATCCTACCACAAAAGGCTCGCCAAAACCTCGAAACAAACTGGGAACCTCTGTCAGAAACGATATTCTCTGGAATGCCATGTAAAAGAACCACATGCTGGAAAAACAATGGCACCAAATCAGAGGAGGAAGGCAATTTAGACAAGGGTACCAAATGGACCATCTTAGAGAAGCGATCACAGACCACCCAAATGACTGACATCTTTTGAGAGACGGGAAGATCTGAAATAAAATCCATAGAGATATGTGTCCAAGGCCTCTTCGGGACCGGCAAGGGCAAAAGCAACCCACTGGCACGAGAACAGCAGGGCTTAGCCCGAGCACAAATCCCACAGGACTGCACAAAAGTACGCACATCCCGCGACAGAGATGGCCACCAAAAGGATCTAGCCACTAACTCTCTGGTACCAAAGATTCCAGGATGACCAGCCAACACCAAACAATGAACCTCAGAGATAACTTTATTCGTCCACCTATCAGGGACAAACAGTTTCTCCGCTGGGCAACGATCAGGTTTATTAGCCTGAAATTTTTGCAGCACCCGCCGCAAATCAGGGGAGATGGCAGACACAATTACTCCCTCTTTGAGAATACCCGCCGGCTCAGATACACCCGGAGAGTCGGGCACAAAACTCCTAGACAGAGCATCCGCCTTCACATTTTTAGAGCCCGGAAGGTATGAAATCACAAAGTCAAAACGGGCAAAAAACAACGACCAACGAGCTTGTCTAGGATTTAACCGCTTGGCGGACTCGAGATAAGTCAAGTTCTTATGATCAGTCAAGACCACCACGCGATGCTTAGCTCCTTCAAGCCAATGACGCCACTCCTCGAATGCCCACTTCATGGCCAGCAACTCTCGATTGCCCACATCATAATTTCGCTCAGCAGGCGAAAACTTCATGGAAAAGAAGGCGCATGGTTTCATCACCGAGCAATCAAAACTTCTCTGCGACAAAACAGCCCCTGCTCCAATCTCAGAAGCATCAACCTCGACCTGGAACGGAAGCGAAACATCTGGTTGACAACACAGGGGCAGAAGAAAAACGACGCTTCAACTCTTGAAAAGCTTCCACCGCAGCAGAAGACCAATTGACCAAATCAGCACCTTTCTTGGTCAAATCGGTCAATGGTTTAGCAATACTAGAAAAATTGCAGATGAAGCGACGATAAAAATTAGCAAAGCCCAGGAACTTTAGCAGACTTTTCAGAGATGTCGGCTGAGTCCAATCATGGAGGGGTTGGACCTTAACAGGGTCCATCTCGATAGTAGAAGGGGAAAAGATGAACCCCAAAAATGAAACCTTCTGAACACCAAAGAGACACTTTGATCCCTTCACAAACAAAGAATTAGCACGCAGGACCTGAAACACCGTTCTGACCTGCTTCACATGAGACTCCCAATCATCCGAGAAGATCAAAATGTCATCTAAGTACACAATCAGGAATTGATTCAGGTACTCTCGGAAGATGTCATGCATAAAGGACTGAAACACTGATGGAGCATTGGCAAGTCCGAATGGCATTACTAGATACTCAAAATGGCCCTCGGGCGTATTAAATGCAGTTTTCCATTCATCGCCTCGCTTAATACGCACAAGATTATACGCACCACGAAGATCTATCTTGGTGAACCAACTAGCCCCCTTAATCCGAGCAAACAAATCAGATAACAATGGCAAGGGGTACTGAAATTTAACAGTGATCTTATTTAGAAGGCGGTAATCTATACAAGGTCTCAGTGAACCATCCTTCTTGGCTACAAAAAAGAACCCTGCTCCTAATGGCGACGATGACGGGCGAATATGCCCCTTCTCCAAAGACTCCTTCACATAACTCCGCATAGCGGCGTGCTCAGGCACAGATAAATTAAACAGTCGACCTTTTGGGAATTTACTACCAGGAATCAAATCGATAGCACAATCACAATCCCTATGCGGAGGTAGGGTATCGGACTTGGGCTCATCAAATACATCCCGGTAATCAGACAAGAACTCAGGAACCTCAGAAGGGGTGGACGACGAAATAGTCAGAAATGGGACATCACCATGTACCCCCTGACAACCCCAGCTGGACACAGACATGGATTTCCAATCTAATACTGGATTATGGACTTGTAGCCATGGCAACCCCAACACGACCACATCATGCAGATTATGCAACACCAGAAAGCGAATAACCTCCTGATGTGCAGGAGCCATGCACATGGTCAGCTGGGTCCAGTACTGAGGCTTATTCTTGGCCAAAGGCGTAGCATCAATTCCTCTCAATGGAATAGGACACTGCAAGGGCTCCAAGAAAAACCCACAACGCCTAGCATACTCCAAGTCCATCAAATTCAGAGCAGCGCCTGAGTCCACAAATGCCATGACAGAATACGATGACAAAGAGCAGATCAAGGTAACAGACAAAAGAAATTTTGACTGCACCGTACCAATGGTGGCAGACCTAGCGAACCGCTTAGTGCGCTTAGGACAAACAGAGATAGCATGAGTGGAATCACCACAGTAGAAACACAGCCCATTGAGACGTCTGTGTTCTTGCCGTTCAACTCTGGTCAAAGTCCTATCGCACTGCATAGGCTCAGGTTTAAGCTCAGGTAATACCGCCAAATGGTGCACAGATTTACGCTCGCGCAAGCGTCGACCGATCTGAATGGCCAAAGACATAGACTCATTCAGACCAGCAGGCATAGGAAATCCCACCATGACATCCTTAAGGGCTTCAGAGAGAACTTTTCTGAAAATAGCTGCGAGCGCACCTTCATTCCATTGAGTGAGTACGGACCACTTTCTAAATTTCTGACAATATACCTCTATTTCATCCTGACCCTGACACAGAGCCAGCAAATTCTTCTCTGCCTGATCCACAGAATTAGGCTCATCGTACAGCAATCCGAGCGCCAGGAAAAACGCATCAATATTACTTAATGCAGGATCCCCTGACGCAAGAGAAAATGCCCAGTCCTGAGGGTCGCCACGCAAAAAAGAAATAACGATCCTAACTTGTTGAACTGGGTCACCAGAGGAGCGAGGTTTCAAAGCCAGAAATAGTTTACAATTATTTTTGAAACTCAGAAATTTAGTTCTATCTCCAAAAAACAAATCAGGAATAGGAATTCTCGGTTCTAACATAGAATTCTGAACCACAAAGTCTTGAATACTTTGTACTCTTGCCGTGAGCTGATCCACACATGAAGACAGACCTTTAATGTCCATCACTACACCTGTGTCCTGAACCACCCAAATGTCTAGGGGGAAAAAAAAGGCAAAACACAGTGCAAAGAAAAAAAAATGGTCTCAGAACTTCTTTTTTCCCTCTATTGGGAATCATTAGTACTTTAGGCCTCCAGTACTGTTGTGAAAGGTAATTCAGTACCACAATGGACATAGAGGTCAGCGCACATACAGTGACCTGGCAATAACCCAAAAAACAAGAATGAGCTCTGAGACGTGGGAACTCTGTTGACCGCAATCCCTAATCCTCTCAAACCACACTAAAGGCAGCCGTGGATTGCGCCTAACGCTCCCTATGCAACTCGGCACGGCCTGAGAAACTAGCTAGCCTGAAGATAGAAAATAAGCCTACCTTGCCTCAGAGAAATACCCCAAAGGAAAAGGCAGCCCCCCACATATAATGACTGTGAGTTAAGATGAAAAGACAAACGTAGAGATGAAATAGATTTAGCAAAGTGAGGCCCAACTTTCTGAACAGAGCGAGGATAGGAAAGGTAACTTTGCGGTCAACACAAAACCCTACAAACACCACGCAAAGGGGGCAAAAAGACCCTCCGTACCGAACTAACGGCACGGAGGTACACCCTCTGCGTCCCAGAGCTTCCAGCAAGCAGTAAAAAACAAATTGACAAGCTGGACAGAAAAAAACAGCAAACAAATAGCAAAGAGGAACTTAGCTATGCAGAGCAGCAGGCCACAGGAACGATCCAGGAGGAAACAGGTCCAATACTAGAACATTGACTGGAGGCCAGGATCAAAGCACTAGGTGGAGTTAAATAGAGCAGCACCCAACGACTTCACCACATCACCTGAGGAAGGAAACTCAGAAGCCGCAGTACCACTTTCCTCCACCAACGGAAGCTCACAGAGAGAACCAGCCGAAGTACCACTTGTGACCACAGGAGGGAGCTCTGCCACAGAATTCACAACAGGCCCTGCGCTTAGTAACCCGATGTTTACCCTGGTTACCCGGGGACTTCGGGATCGTTGGTCGCTGGAGAGCTGTGTGTGTGACAGCTGTCCAGCGACCAAAGAGCGACGCTGCAACGATCGGCATCGTTGTCTAGATCGCTGCAGCGTCACTAAATGTGACGGTACCTTAACACTAGAGAAGACAGAGAGAGGATTCAGAAGGATCTAGATAAGCTTGAACAATGGGCAGTGACTAATAGAATGGTACTTAACAGGGAGAAATTCAAGATTCTACATCTGGGCAAAAAATGAAAATGATGGAACAGTACGTGTGAAAAAGACTTGAGTATACATGAGTCAACAGTGTGATGCAGAAGCAAAAAAAGGCAAATACAGTTCTAGGATGTATTAAGTATTATGTAGCACGGAGTCTAAGTCACGTGAAGTAATTATTCCCCTCTACTCCTCCTTGGTCCGACCTCATCTGGAATACTGTGTCCAGTTTTGGGCACCACATTTTAAAAAGGCATTGAAAAACTGGAGCAAGTTCAGAGAAGAGCGGTCAGGATGGTGAGCGACTGCAAAGTATGTCCTACGAGGAATAGTTAAAGGATCTATTAATGTTTAGCTTGCAAAAAAGGCAGCTAAGAGGAGACTTAATAGCGGTCTACAAATATCTGAAGGGCTGTCACAGTGTAGACAGATCATCCTTATTCTCATTTGCACATGGAAAGACTAGAAGCAATGGGACGAAACTGAAAGGGAGAAGATACAGATTAGATATTAGGAAAAACTTTTGACAGTGAGGGTGATCAATGAGTGGAACAGGCGGCCATGAGTTCTGCTTCAATGGATGTCTTCAAAGAGAGGCTGGACAGACTTCTGTCTGAGATGGTTTAGTGACTCCTTCATTGAGCTGGGGGGTCGACACGACGATCTTTGAGGTTCCTTCCAACTCAACATTCTATGATTCAGATAGTTGATTGATTTGTGAAAGCGTATCTTATGTTTTATGGTGGGAGTGAATGAATCTGTGCGGTTTAACAATGTGACGAGAGCATGAGAACCATGCATAGGAGAAGAGTGGAGAGAGGGGCTGATATGAATGGAGTGTACAGAGTTTGTGAAAGGATGGTAGATGTCAGTGACTGCAGCAGCCAGAACATAAATGGCACAAATACATATGGTGAATACTCTCTGCAAATCAGATGACCTGGAAGTGAGTTTGTTTGAGTGTCTTGAATGTCTTACCTGTCTCCTTGGTGAAACATTGGAGCGGTGAATGAGTGTAAGAGAGAGTGAGAAGAAGAGAGCGTGAGAGTGAGAAGAAGAGAGCGTGAGAGTGAGAAGAAGAGAGAGTGAGAAGAAGAGAGAGTGAGAGTGAGAAGAAGAGAGAGTGAGTGAGAAGAAGAGAGAGTGAGAGTGAGAAGAAGAGAGAGTGAGAGTGAGAAGAAGAGAGAGTGAGAGTGAGAAGAAGAGAGAGTGAGAGTGAGAAGAAGAGAGAGTGAGAGTGAGAAGAGAGAGAGTGAGAAGAAGAGAGAGTGAGAGTGAGAAGAAGAGAGTGAGAGTGAGAAGAAGAGAGAGAGAGTGAGAAGAAGAGAGAGTGAGAGTGAGAAGAGAGTGAGAGAAGAAAAGAGAGTGAGAAGAAGAGAGAGTGAGAAGAGTGTGAGAAGAAGAGAGTGAGAAGAAGAGACAGAGAGTGAGAAGAAGAGAGTGAGAAGAGAGAGTGAGAAGAGAGAGTGAGAAGAAGAGTGAGAAGAAGAGGGTGAGAAGAAGAGGGCGAGAAGAAGAGAGTGAGAAGAAGAGAGTGAGAAGAAGAGTGTGAGAAGAAGAGAGAGTGAGAAGAAAGAGTGAGAAGAGAGAGTGAGAAGAAGAGAGTGAGAAGAAGAGAGAGAGTGAGAAGAAGAGAGAGTGAGAAGAAGAGAGAGTGAGAAGAGAGAGAGCGAGAAGGAGAGAGCGTGTGAGAGAGAGAGATATTTAAATTGTAGCATTCTAAGAAAATTGTCAAATTAATTTCTGTTCATATATACACATTCAACTGACTAGACAAAGAGAGAAGACCTCTCCAGGTCATCTCCCTCACTGTGCAAACCTCATTACTTCAAATAAATTCCAAACAGTTCTGTCTTTATGTTGCTATTTTAGGTTTCTTGTTTTTATATTACAAAAAGAAACTATCAATTGATTTGGTTTTATAACCCCTTCCTCAATTTGCTCTTTGTTCTCAAGTTGCTTGTATTATTTTTTAATAAATATGTAATTATAAAAAAACAAAAACAATATATATATATATTTTTTTTATATATATATATATATATATAATATTTTGTGCATAATATGTATTGTTCTACTTGCAAAATTTACCCTGCGTGGAGCATGTATGAGAGATATTGTTCTGTCCATTCCAGTAAGGACAGTGTGGCTCGTATTATGCATTGAAGTTTAGTACTATAGTGTTTGGTTTGCTGTGTTATAGCACCATCTAGTGGTGGTTAAATTTATAATCTGTGCCTTAGTAACAATTAGAGTGTTGCATTGTGGGATTGTACCAAGGTATGCTGGGAGATGGAAACTCCATTGTTTTCTGTGTACGTCCTGGGACGTGCTCATGTGCTGTGCTGGAACCATCTCACTTACTTGCCATCCTGGTTAAGTTTATCCGGTAAGATTGTTACCTCTGTTTTTGTAACATAGTGTTGTATAGAATGTGATTTACTGTATAGCAGCCAGTACATAGGAAATGTATTATCAGAGACTTACTGCATGTAGTTATATACACAAGTTGCATCATACTGTAAACTTTCTCTGTTAGTTGTAAAGTGTCAGCTGTGCTATTATTTGGCCCAATACTTATTTATGTCGTTTGTATTCTTATAGTTTTACCGCACATTGCAATACCTGTTTACCAATAAACAAGTTAGACTACAGAGAACAGCCTGCTTATTTGGAGGACAGAAGTGGTTTATGCTGTATGTTGGATCACACACCGTATCAATGTGTATGAAGACAGAACAGATGTTGCAATCTATAACACAGTAGCAGAGGAGCTGTTGGGATTAAACACTCATCACATGCAATTGCGATCGTTATGCTAAAGCTTCTATTTGGAGATAAATCACACTTGTTCACTTGCAGCGCTCCACAAGGGAGAAATGTCCTCGTCCAACTGCATATCTTTCCTCAGACCCCACAGTAAGGAGACCTCAAGGTCAAGCAATTTGAGCTTTGCTTCCCATTCCTTTAAAGTAGCTATTTTTCATCGGGATCCTCTTTGTGGTTTATATCACCACTTTGGACTGTCAATAATAACAATATAAAGGAAGTGAAGCGTTCGAATTATACAGTTTCAATTGTTTCACCCAATCCATCTGGAAAGAGGGTACCAAGATTGTATATCCAAAAGGTCTCCTTACAGTTAAGGGTGGATTTTCTATTTCTTGTTGTAATGGGTATTTGTTCAAAAGGGGTCACTGTAATGACATTGACATTTTTATTATCTACAATAGTAAGATGTTTTGATAAACTTTGTTTCAGAAAGCGTTTTTTAACGTGGCCATTCATGCGGATCCGCAATGTTTGTGTCGTATGACCGACATATTTGAGTCCGCATATACAAGTGAACACATACACAACGAAATCAGAGTTGCAGGGTTAATTTTTGCGCATGTGTAAAATGGTATTTTTCTGACTATAAGACGCACTTTTTTCCTCCAAAAATGTGGAGGAAAATAGGGGGTGCGTCTTATAGTCCAGATGTGCCAGCTATGGTGGAGAGGTGAGGGAGCGGTTTTGGCGGCGCAGCGGGTCACATAGGCAGGATCCGGATACTTAGGCTAACTCCTGTGCCTGCTGCTAAAGAAAAATGAATATTCACTGCATTCCACGCCCATGGGCGTGAAGGGCAATGAATATTCATTTCTCTTTAATGGCATCCTGGTATGACTGGCCCCATCAGAAAACAAAAAAAAAACCATTAGATTTGGGGGGGGGGGCCATGCATACCAGGATAGGGATGAGGGGGCCATGCATACCAGGATAGGGATGAGGGGGCCATGTATATCAGGATGGAATGAGGGGACCATATATACCAGGATAGGGGATATTAAGTACCAAATTGACCACATTTTTTGGCTACAAATCGTCCTTTATAACATTCCTGTTATGGTGGCGTGTCGACCCGTGGACCTGCAGCTGCTGGCATATACACGCTTTCACTACACCACGATCAGGTGAGCAGCTCTTTGCTGATACGACACTTGTAAATCGTGAGATAAGACCCCATCTACGCTTTTCTTTTTCCTGCAAGTTTTTATTACCAAATAAGAGCTTTAGGATAACGATGTGAATCCCAACAGCTCTCCTGCTACTGTTTATAGATCGCAAAATCACTCATACATGCTCCCCGCAGGGTTAATTTTGAAAGTAGAACAATGCATATTATGCACAATATATTATTAAAATATATATATTTTTTTGTTTTGTATAATTACATATTAACTAAAAAATAATACAAGCAACTTGAGAATAAGGAGCAAATTGAGGAAAGGGTTATAAAACAAAACAATCAATTTATACTGTTTTTTAAATATAAAAACAGTAAACCTAAAATAACAACATAAAGACAGAAGATTAGTATTTATTTGAAGTAATGGGTTTGCACAGAGAGGGAGATGACCTGTTTGGGGAGGTCTTCTCTCTCGGTCTAGTAGGCTGAATGTGCATATATGGACAGAAAACAATTTGATAATTTTCCTAGAATGCTACAATCCTCGTCCTCCTCACCACATTCCCAGTCATTTCTACCTCCCATCCACACTCTATCACAACTTTCCGTAACCTCTCTAACCTTATACCCTTTCGCCCAGCCCCCCTTCCCCAGTACCACTAACAGGAGCTCTATGGATCTATGGAACACTCACTGTCTGCAACAAACTTTCCTACATCCATGATCTTGTCATTACTCACAAACTTTCCTTCCTCGCCATCACCGAAACTTGGCTCACCCCCTCTGACACAGCCTCTCCTGCTGCACTCTTGTATGGTGGATTCCACCTTTCCCACATACCCCTGCCCCATCAGCAAGCATGGCGGAGGAGTTGGTTTTCTCCTGTTAGATAACTGCTCCTTCACCCCAATCCCACTGCCATCCTCTGTTACCCTCCCTTCCTTTGAGGTGCACTCTGTGTGCATCTATGCCCCCACCAACCTCCAACTGACTGTCTTTTACTGCCCCCAGGGCCAGGCACCACCTTCTTTGACCACTTCACCACCTGGCTACTTAATTTCCTTTCTGCGGACATCCCCACTGACACTTCCCTCAGCTGCCACTAAATGTCTATCACTTCCTCCTTCGACCTCGCTCAACGGTCTTCTGCAGCCACTCACAAAGATGGCCACACACTGGACCTCATCTTCACCCGCCTCTGCTCTCTATCTAACCTTTCTAACTCACCTCTACCTCTTTCCGTCCACAACCTACTCACATTCTCTTCCCTCTCCACTCCTTGTCCTCAATCCCCACTACACAAACTTGCACACCCTAGCAGAAATCTTATACACCTCGATCTGCACTCTCTATGAATCCCTCCTCCCTCTTATAGACATAAGTTCCCTACACAATGCGGATGCTGCTGCTGCTTTATATAACACCACAATAGCTGTAGCTCTGGAATTGGTAGCCCCTCTCACACACACCAAAGCTCCCAAAATCCCAACCCTAACCCATCTCTTATCACCAACAACTGGTGTTTTCCCCTTAAGCTTTAAACATGCCTCAATCACACCTATCCTCAGAAAGCCCTCATGACTCATCCTCTGTATCTAGCTATCGCCCCATATCACTTCTCCCCTATGCCTCAAAACTACTGGAACAATATGTCCATCTTGAACTGTCCTCCCACCTCTCTTCCTGCTCCCTCTTCAAGGACTTTCAATCAGGCTTCCGGTCACACCACTCCACTAAAACTGTCCTAACTAAAGTCACCAATGACCTATTAACTGCTAAAGCTAAGTGACACTACTCTGTCCTCCTCCTCTTAGACCTGTCCTCTGTCTTTGACAGTGTGGACCATTCCCTACTATTACAGACCCTCTCATCATTTGGCATCACTGATTTGAAATCCAAAAGGATTTCGTCATACCTAACAGACTGGACATTCAGCGTCTCCCCTCGCACACCATCTCTTCACCTCGACCCCTATCTGTCGGAGTCCCGCAAGGTTCAGTCCTAGGGCCTCGCCTCTTCTCCATCTATACCTTTGGCCTCGGACAGCTTTGGCTGTCAGTATCATCTCTATGCCAATGACACACAGATCTACATCTCTGGACCAGATATCACCACCCTACTAACCAGGATCCCACAATGTCTGTCCACTATTTCATCCTTCTTCTCCGCTAGATTTCTAAAACTTAACATGGACAAAACAGAATTCATCATCTTTCCCCCATCTCACGCGACCCCCCCAACGAACCTATCCATTACAGTAAATGGCTGCCCAGTCCCACAAGCTCGCTGTCTCGAAGTAATCCTTGACACTGATCTCTCCTTCAAACTGCATATCCAAGCCCTTTCCACTGCCTGCCGACTTCAACTCAAAAATATTTCCCGGATCCATACATTCCTAAACCAAGAATCTGCAAAAACTCTAGTCCATGCCCTCATCATCTCTCGCCTTGACTACTGAAACCTCCTGCTCTGTGGCCTCCCCTCTAACACTCTCGCACCCCTCCAATCGATTCTAAACTCTGCTACCCGACTAATCCACCTGTCCCCCCGCTATTCCCCGGCCTCTCCCCTCTGTCAATCCCTTCACTGGCTCCCCATTACCCAAAGACTCCAGTTCAAAACCCTAACCATGACGTACAAAGCCATCCACAACCGGTCTCCTCCATACATCTGTGACCTAGTCTCCCGGTACTTTCCTGCACGCAACCTCCGATCCTCACAAGATCTCCTCCTCTACTCCCCTCTTATCTCCTCTTCCCACAATCACATACAAGATTTCTCTCGCGTATCCCCCCTACTCTGGAACCCTCTACCACAACATATCAGACTCTCGCCTACCATCGAAACCTTCAAAAAGAACCTGAAGACCCACCTCTTCCGACAAGCCTACAGCCTGCAGTAACCACTGATCGACCAAATCGCTGCACAACCAGCTCTACCCTCTCCTACTGTATCCTCACCCATCCCTTGTAGATTGTGAGCCTTCGCGGGCAGGGTCCTCACTCCTCCTGTACCAGTTATGACTTGTATTGTTTAAGATTATTGTACTTGTTTTTATTATGTATACCCCTCCTCACATGTTAAAGCGCCATGGAATAAATGGCGCTATAACAATAATAATAATAATGATAATAAATAATGATAATTTAACCCCATTTATTCGCCCATCTGTGACCCTATAACGTGATCGCTGGTCGCCGATGGGTTGGCTTGACAACCAGAGGTCTCCAGCAAATCTCTATGGCTGTCATAGCCAGATTGCTATGAGCGCCGCCCGGTGGCATTCATAACAAGTCACCATTTCTGCTACATACATGTGATCTGATCATCGCCTGTATTTAGCAGAGCAAATTAAAGTACTGCAGTTTTTTGTTTCCCATGGAGACTTAAAAGCATGCCAAAAAAAAAAGTTTAAAAAAATATAAACGTTCAAATCACCCCCCTTTCATCGCATTCAAAATAAAACAATAAAATAAATACAATACACACATTTTGTATCGCCATGTTCAGAATTTCCCGATCTATCAATATAAAAAAACTAGATGGTGGCCCGATTCTAACGCATCGGGTATTCTAAAATATGTATAGTAGTATATAGCACAGCCCACGTAGTATATAACACAGCCATGTAGTATATAGCACAGCCACGTAGTATATTGCCCAGCCACGTAGTATATAGCACAGCGATGTAGTATATTACACAGCCACGTAGTATATTACAGTCACGTAGTATATAACACAGGCCACGCAGTATATAACACAGCCCATGCAGTATATAACACAGCCACGTAGTATAACACAGCCACGTAGCATATTGCACAGTCACGTAGTATATAACACAGCCCACGTAATATATAGCACAGAGACATAGTATATAACACAGGCCATGCAGTATATAACACAGCCCACGTAGTATATAGCAATGTGGGCACCATATCCCTGTTTAAAAAGTATTAAAATAAAAAATAGTTATATATTCACCTTCCGGCGACCCCCGGATTCAGCCCTGGCGTTTAGCGATGCTCCTCGTGATACTCCGGTCCCAAGAATGCATTGCGGCAATAACACGTGATGATGTAGCGGTCTCGTGAGTGAGAAAGGCGCCGGAAGGTGAGAATATAATTTTTTTTATTATTTTAACATTAGATCTTTTTACTATTGATGCTGCATAGGCAGCATCAATAGTAAAAAGTTCATCACATAGGGTTAATAGCAGCGTTACCAGACTGCGTTATGCCGCGGTGTAACGCAGTCCATTTAACGGACTGCTAAACCACTATGGGGGCACTGACTGGGGAGTAGGGAGGGGGCACTGACTGGAGGGGAGTAGGGAAGGGCGACTTCGCGGCCGGACTGTGCCCGTCGCTGATTGGTCGCGGACGGCCACGACCAATCAGCGACTCGGGATTTCTGTAACAGACAAACAGACGGAAGTGACCCTTAGACGATTATATAGATAGATAATTAACACGATCGTTCAACAGAAGAAGGGGAGCAAAAAATGAAAATGCAAAAACAAAAATACCTCTGGTTGTTAAGGGGTTAAATATATTTCTCTCTATATATCCATATCCTGTTTTTAACAATACAGTATAGACAAGAGTTTTCAGGATTGTAAGTGTAACACCCCAGGTAACAGATTGTTACAGTGACATTGCTTTCCTCACAGGGAGAGTGATGTCACGCTTGGAAGCGAGGAAGGATCCCTTTGACAGGTATTCAGCACATACAACACTGTTCTGACTCCAGGCCAGAAGGGGGAGCTCTACGCCCGACTTCAGGGGAGCTGCTCTCTCTGGTCGGGAGAAGTCAGTTGCTAGACAGTTGGTGTGAGGAGAGCGAGGAGAGGGGAAGGAAAGATGGCCGTGGAGACAAGTGTTTCAGCTGCTCCTGGGAAGGAAAAAGAAAGCAAAGCAGTCTGTAGGAGACTGACAGGGAAAAGAAGCACAGGAGAGTGAAGAGCTGGAGAGAGAAGCTGCGACTGGGCTTCCTCTATGCTGAGCGCAGATACCGGTAGCCAGAAGACCGAGGTTGTGTTAGTAACTTCATGCCCCACAGCAGAAACTGGCGGACAGTTGATTGCAAGTTACCTGTACACCAGTAACACCTGAGGACACAGTAGCAAATAGAGCCCGGGTCGTGATAGAGATCCTGAAAAAAGGTTCAAGCTACCTGTCGTACGGGTAGTGTCCTACCTAAAGGGGGACAGAGAGAACGTGAGGACATTGTGTGAGGCCTAAGGCAGCAAGGGACTACAACACCAGAGCGCTAGAAGGAAGGCTTCCAACCCAACCTGGTTAGAGGGATTCCCAATTCGCTTCCAAGCTGGCCAGAACGCACCAGCATCCGTGATCCGGTATCCTGGACTGTGGCTGCCTTGAACTAAGTAAAGAGGTAAAGAGACTGCAACCCTGTGTCCTCTGTTTTTTACTACACCACTTATCAACATCTTCATCTATTATACTGGGAGCCCTGGGGACCCAGCTTCACCTGTGGGAAGCCATACCATCCCTGCTGCCATAACATCACCCCAGCGGACCCCTTTAAGTAGCTTCAGTCACCCCTGACCGAATACCACGGGTGGTGTGTCAAACTCTTATTATTCAACTAACCCCTTTAAAGACTGTCCCTTTAACATGGGTGCCCAGGGCCACGGACTGGGTTGCCGCCGTGACACATCCCTTTAGGCACCGGACCCGTACAGAGTACCCCACGGCCCTGGCGGGCGTTCCATTTGTACACCCACATCGGAAGGGGTTGTATCTAAAACTCCCCATATGCCACATCACTTCATACACCTGAGGAAGGATCATTCAAAGCAGAAACGTGTCATGTTTTTTATGATGTTGGTGCATGAGCACATAAAAAAATATTTTTAGAATAAATTTAATTTTAAACACACAAGTGTAATATTGTTACTCTGGAACACCACATGGAGGTTGTTCCATAATGCAGGTCTTTTTGGGATTCCAGCTACTAGAGGGAAGCGCCTCCGAAAAAGTTTTTCCACTATATCTCCATTTGGAGCAATGAATGAAACAGGGCCAACACTTCTCTACCATATTCGGAAGGGCAGCAAGCCACGAAGTTGGAACCCAACGCCTAACAAAACCATTCCTAGAGTTGTGCCTATTCTGCCCAACCCTACCGGGGAGTATACACAAAGCATCGCCTTGGCATTTTACGGCTTACGGTAGGTAGCGCTCTCTTGTTTTCTCTCTCCCCTCTTCAGCTTTCTGCTATCATACAGTGTACTGCAAAAGTATTCACCACCTAGTCATTTTTTGTGTTTTCTACCTAACAACCTGGATATTCAAAGTTTTTTTGAGGGTTTTCATCAGTTCATGTAAAAACATGCATACTACACCTGTGAACATTTGGTTTTCTTTATTTTTGTGAAGCAAACAACAAATAGTTCAAAATAACTGAAAACTTCAGTGTGCATAACTGTTCACCCCCTGAAGTCAGTACTTTGATTAGCCTACTTTTCTGGCAACAGCAAGTCCCTTGGATAAAACTGAGCTTTCCACATCTGGCCACTGAGATTTTTGGCCATTCCTGAAAGGCAAAACTAGTTCAGTTCCTTCAGGTTAGATTCCTGTTCACCGGAGGGAACAATGTTCAGATTCTTCATTGGATTAAGGTCTGGGCTGTCACTCGGCCACTCCAGAACATTAACACGTTTCCCCTTACACCACTCGAGTGTTGCTTTAGCAGTATGCTTTGGGTCATTGTTTTGTTGGAAGGTGAACCTCCGTCCTGGTCTCAAGTCACTGAGATACTGAAACAGATTTTGTTCAAGAATATCCCTGTATTACCCACCATCTAGCTTCCCTTTGACTCGGACCATTTTCCCTTTCCCTGCTGCCGAAAAACATCCCCACAGCATGATGCAGCCACCACCACATTTCATTGTGGGGATGGTGTTCTTGGGGTGATGAGCGGTGTTGGTTCGGTGCCAGACTTGTTGGCCAAAAAGTTCAATTTTGATCTCATCTGACCACAACACATTCCTACATACATTTGGGCAGTCTCCCACATGTCTTTTGGCAAAATGAAAACGAGCCTTACAATTTTTGTAAGTAAAGTTTTGTGTTCACATAGAAAAAACCAAAAGTCAGCTCACCAGGCAGCCTCAGCAGGTTCACGGAACCTCCACGTTGATCCACGTAGTGTTGAATAAAGAAAGGGAAAAAACTTTGTTCCAGCTCCAAAATTTAAAATATCGATCCTTTATTAATCCATGATAAAAACATAGGCTGAGTAACTCTCCATAGCACAACAGGAAACGAGCAACGCGTTTCGATCTTTACAGATCTTTGTCAGAGCTACAAATGAATATACAGATAACATTATATAGCCACCACCAGCCAATGGCCGACAGCCCCCAAGTCACATGACGAGGAAAGGTCCTGTTAGCAAAATACGATACATAAAAAAGAAGGAAATTGTTACATATAAACACTTATAAAAATATAAACATACTAAAAGAAACATTAATATCAAATGCTCATGACGAAAACATTAGTAATGATACATTAATTCGTTACGCTTGTTGAGACCAGCAGGAAAACGGGTGTTCAAGTAGTAAATCCAAAATGCTTCACGCATCAAGAGACAGGTCTGGAATCACCCCTCGCAAAGGTTTGTTAACACGTTCTATGCCGTAAGCACGAGAGCAATCAGTGTTGCCAACGTGCTGAGTAATAAAATGCCTGGAGGCTGCCGTCCAAGGGGTATCGTTTCTCCTTTTGGAGAGTGACATACCATCTCTGGCTTGTCAAGGTAAGGAGGCTTATTCGCCGTGCAATGCTCCTCTGGGAAATATAATATGCAAATTGCCTCTTCTGAGAAAAAGAGGACTTAAACTCTATAGCGCCACCTGTTGGAAGCAGCGATCCTACAAGTCACAATCAGCCCTTTAACGAGTCGTGCAATATGACTTAGGGTAAAAGCCAAATCAATATCTCAATTCGCAGACACGGCGTTTCGGGCTGTTGGCCCTCGTCAGTGCGAAGCGTGAGAACTGAGGCCGACACTGAACGAGCAGAATCACCTGACTTCTCTATATCATGTAAATGTTCATTGATTCGTATTTTTCGCTTGCGAGAAGTACAGCAGACATAAGATAAGTTGCAAATCATACAGTCAATCTTGTAGACCACAGAAGCAGAGTTACAGTTAATAAACTGCTTTATATTAAAATGCTTAGAAGCACTAGAGTCACTAAATGCTTCAGTGACTAGTGCATGATCACGTTTTGCATCTATTGCTACCACATTTATAAAAACCCGTCTAATTCAGCCAATCGTAAACCATATATTTGTTTCCAGTTTAGTTCCCAGTTTAACAAAATAAAAAATATTGTCAATAAATTTTTACCTATTCTTTATGAGGATGCTAGTTTGGCTAAAATTTTAAGCGCAGGAGTCAATGTAATATCAAGAAGAGCTCTGACTATTGGCAATAGGGTTTCACCAAGCATGTTTCGTTCCTGTACAAATAAAAGTAAAACCTGGCTGAATTAGACGGGTTTTTATAAATGTGGTAGCAATAGATGCAAAACATGTAATCATGCACTAGTCACTAAAACATTTAGTGACTAGTGCTTTTAAGCATTTTAACCCCTTTACCCCCAAGGGTGGTTTGCACGTTATGGACCGGGCCAATTTTTACAATTCTGACCACTGTCCCTTTATGAGGTTATAACTCTGGAACGCTTCAACGGATCCCGGTGATTCTGACATTGTTTTCTCGTGACATATTGTACTTCATGATAGTGATAAAATTTCTTTGATATTACTTGCGTTTATTTGTGAAAAAAACGGAAATATGGCGAAAATTTTGAAAATTTCGCAATTTTCCAACTTTTAATTTTTATGCAATTAAATAGCAGAGATATGTCACACAAAATACTTAAGTAACATTTCCCACATGTCTACTTTACATCAGCACAATTTTGGAACCAAATTTTTTTTTGTTAGGGAGTTATAAGGGTTAAAATTTGACCAGCAATTTCTCATTTTTACAACACCATTTTATTTTAGGGACCACATCTCATTTGAAGTCATTTTGAGGGGTCTATATGATAGAAAATACCCAACTGTGACACCATTCTAAAAACTGCACCCCTCAAGGTGCTCAAAACCACATTCAAGAAGTTTATTAACACTTCTGGTGTTTCACAGGAATTTTTGGAATGTTTAAATAAAAATTAACATTTAACTTTTTTTCACAAAAAATTTACTTCAGCTCCAATTTGTTTTATTTTACCAAGGGTTACAATAGAAAATGGACCCCAAAAGTTGTTGTACAATTTGTCCTGAGT
Source organism: Ranitomeya imitator (assembly GCF_032444005.1). NCBI lineage: Eukaryota > Metazoa > Chordata > Amphibia > Anura > Dendrobatidae > Ranitomeya > Ranitomeya imitator. The sequence goes on along the minus strand of NC_091283.1, from coordinate 634,188,845 downwards.
ACGCCGATACCCCATAAGTGGAGGTAAACCACTGTTTGGACGCATGACAGAGCTCGGAAGGGAAGGAGTGCCATTTGACTTTTTAATGCAAAATTGACTGGAATTGAGATGGGACGCCATGTTGCGTTTGGAGAGCCACTGATGTGCCTAAACATTGAATCCCCCCACAAGTGACACCATTTTGGAAAGTAGACCCCCTAAGGAACTTATCTAGAGGTGTGGTGAGCACTTTGACCCACCAAGTGCTTCACAGAAGTTTATAATGCAGAACCGTAAAAATAAAAAATCCTTTTTTTTTTTTCACAAAAATTATCTTTTCGCCCCCAATTTTTTATTTTCCCAATGGTAAGAGAAGAAATTGGAACCAAAAAGTTGTTGTACAATTTGTCCTGAGTACGCTGATACCCCATATGTGGGGGTAAACCACTGTTTGGGCGCATGGGAGAGCTCGGAAGGGAAGGAGCGCAGTTTGATTTTTCAATGCAAAATTCACAGGAATTGAGATGAGACGCCATGTTGCGTTTGGAGAGCCACTGATGTGCCTAAACATTGAAACCCCCCACAAGTGACACCATTTTGGAAAGTAGACCCCCTAAGGAACTTATCTAGATGTGTGGTGAGCACTTTGACCCACCAAGAGCTTCACAGAAGTTTATAATGCAGAGCCGTAAAAATAAAACAAAAATTTTTTCCCACAAAAATTATTTTTTAGTCCCCAGTTTTGTATTTTCCCGAGGGTAACAGGAGAAATTGGACCCCAAAAGTTGTTGTGCAATTTGTTCTGAATGCGCTGATACCCCATATGTGGGGGGGGGAACCACCGTTTGGGCGCATGGGAGGGCTCGGAAGGGAAGGAGCGCCATTTGGAATACAGACTTAGAAGGAATGGTCTGCAGGCGTCACATTGCGTTTGCAGAGCCCCTAATGTACCTAAACAGTAGAAACCCCCCACAAGTGACCCCATATTGGAAACTAGACCCCCCAAGGAACTTATCTAGATGTGTTGTGAGAACTTTGAGCCCCCAAGTGTTTCACTACAGTTTATAACGCAGAGCCGTGAAAATAAAAAATCTTTTTTTTTTCCACAAAAAATATTTTTTAGCCCCCAGTTTTGTATTTTCCCAAGGGTAACAGGAGAAATTGGACCCCAAAAGTTGTTGTCCAATTTGTCCTGAGTACGCTGATACCCCATATGTTGGGGTAAACTCCTGTTTGGACACACGGGAGAGCTCGGAGGGGAAGGAGCACTGTTTTACTTTTTCAACGCAGAATTGGCTGGAATTGAGATCGGACGCCATGTCGCGTTTGGAGAGCCCCTGATGTGTCTAAACAGTGGTAACCCCCCAATTATAACGGAAACCCTAATCCAAACACATCCCTAACCCTAATCCCAACGGTAACCCTAACCACACCTCTAACCCTGACACACCCCTAACCCTAATCCCAACCCTATTCCCAACCGCAAATGTAATCCAAACCCTAACCCTAACTTTAGCCCCAACCCTAACTGTAGCCTTAACCCTAACTGTAGCCTTAACCCTAACTGTAGCCTTTACCCTAACTGTAGCCTTTACCCTAGCCCTAACCCTAGCCTTAACCCTAGCCCTAATGGGAAAATGGAAATAAATACATTTTTTAAATTTTTTTATTTTTCCCTAACTAAGGGGGTGATGAAGGGGGGTTTGATTTACTTTTATAGCGGGTTTTTTAGCGGATTTTTATGATTGGCAGCCGTCACACACTGAAAGACGCTTTTTATTGCAAAAAATATTTTTTGCGTTACCACATTTTGAGAGCTATAATTTTTCCATATTTGAGTCCACAGAGTCATGTGAGGTCTTGTTTTTTGCGAGACGAGTTGACGTTTTTATTGGTAACATTTTCGGGCACGTGACATTTTTTGATCGCTTTTTATTCCGATTTTTGTGAGGCAGAAAAACTAGCTATTCATGAATTTCTTTTGGGGGAGGCGTTTATACCGTTCCGCTTTTGGTAAAATTGATAAAGCAGTTTTATTCTTCGGGTCAGTACGATTACAGCGACACCTCATTTATATCTTTTTTTTATGTTTTGGCGCTTTTATACGATAAAAACTATTTTATAGAAAAAATAATTATTTTTGCATTGCTTTATTCTGAGGACTATAACTTTTTTATTTTTTTTGCTGATGATGCTGTATGGCAGCGCGTTTTTTGCGGGACAAGATGACGCTTTCAGCGGTACCATGGTTATTTTTATCCGTCTTTTTGATCGCGTGTTATTCCACTATTTGTTCGGCGGTATGATAATAAAGCGTTGTTTTTTGTCTCTTTTTTTTTTTCTTACGGTGTTTACTGAAGGGGTTAACTAGCGGAACAGTTTTATAGGTCGGGTCGTTACGGACGCGGCGATACAAAATATGTGTACTTTTATTTTTATTTAGATAAAGAAATGTATTTATGGGAATAATATTTTTTTTCATTATTTAGGTTTGTTTTTTTTTTTTTTTTACACATTTGTAAAAAAATTTTTTAACTTTTTACTTTGTCCCGGGGGGGACAATACAGATCCGTGATCTGCCAGTTTGCACAGCACTCTGACAGATCACCGATCTGTCTGAGAGCAGTGCAGCGTTACCAAGTGCCTGCTCTAAGCAGGCACTTGGTAAGGCACCTCCCTCCCTGCAGGACACGGATCCGCGGCCATCTTGGATCCGGGACTTGCTGCAGGAAGGAAGGTAGGAGACCCCCGGAGCAATGCGATCACATCGCATTGCTGCGGGGGGCTCAGGGAAGCCCGCATGGAGCACCCTCCCTGCGCGATGCTTCCCTGCACCGCCGGCACATCGCGATCATGTTTGATCGCGGTGTGCTGGGGGTTAATGTGCCGGGGGCGGTCCGTGACCGCTCCTGGCACATAGTGCCGGATGTCAGCTGCGATAAGCAGCTGACACCCGGCCGCGATCGGCCGCGCTCCCCCCGTGAGCGGGGCCGATCGCCTATGACGTACTATTCCGTCCTTGGGAAGTAGGGCCCACCCCACATGGACGGAATAGTACGTCTAATGGCAGAAAGGGGTTTATATAAAGCAGTTTATTAACTGTAACACTGCTTCTGTGGTACGAATCAATGAACATTTACATGATATAGAGAAGTCAGGTGATTCTGCTTGTTCAGTGTCGGCAGCCTCCGGGCATTTTATTACTCGGCACGCTGGCAACACTGATTGCTCTCGTGCTTACGGCATAGAACGTGTTAACAAACCTTTGCGAGGGGTGATTCCAGACCTGTCTCTTGATGCGTGAAGCATTTTGGATTTACTACTTGAACACTCGTTTTCCTGCTGGTCTCAACAAGCGTAACGAATTAATGTATCATTACTAATGTTTTCGTCATGAGCATTTGATATTAATGTTTCTTTTAGTATGTTTATATTTTTATAAGTGTTTATATGTAACAATTTCCTTCTTTTTTATGTATCGTATTTTGCTAACAGGACCTTTCCTCGTCATGTGACTTGGGGGCTGTCGGCCATTGGCTGGTGGTGGCTATATAATATTATCTGTATATTCATTTGTAGCTCTGATAAACATCTGTAAAGATCGAAACGCGTTGCTCGTTTCCTGTTGTGCTATGGAGAGTTACTCAGCCTATGTTTTTATCATGGATTAATAAAGGATCAATATTTTACATTTTGGAGCTGGAACAAAGTTTTTTTCCAAAGTTTTGTGTTCACGCTTCCATAGAGGCCACCTGTGACGCAGAGCCACTATTCACGGGCAGACCGTGAGGCCAGGTAGTCGGAAGGAGATACTAGGAGGGCTTGTAGTACAGGGGGTAAGACAGACGTGTTCAGGTAACAGTCCAGGCTCAAAATACATCAAAACCAGGTAATACAACAACCTGACAGTCTGTACTTCAGCTCCGCAATGAATGGTTCCTGAAGATTGGGTTGGCTTAGAACAGATAAAAATACACAAAATACATTTTCAATATATCAAAAGCCGCAATAGCATCTGATGACCAAACCTTGAGGTACGATACGATACACTTTATTGATCGCGTGGGAAATTATGGTATCACAGCAGCACAACTTAAATCATAAAAATCATAAAATGAATTACATAGTCGACATGACAGTGGAGTTGACAGAAGAACATTATACATTGGAATAGGACATACACAACGAGTGAACTGAAAAGTAGAAGAAATAAGTAGACATTCACCTTGGTGGTTTAACCCTAATGTTATTGTTGTACATCCCCATGGCAGTTGGCACAAACGATTCCCTATATTTTTCCTTCTTACACCTCAGCAGTATTAGCCGGTTGCTGAAGGTGCTCTTCTGTCTCATGAATAGCTCATATAATGGATGTGCATTATTGTTCATAATCGCCATACACTTTCTCAGAGTTCTTCTCTCCACTACCTCCTCACGAGAGTCCAGATGGCAGCCGACAGCAGAACTTGCCTTCTTAATAATCTTATTCCGCTTATTAGCATCAGAGGCCGCACACTACTACCCCAGCACGTGATTGACCCTGAGGTCAGTAAGAGGCTTCAGGTCACTATTATAGCTTGCACCTTCCCAGGACTAAACCCATCAGCCGACAAAATGTATGTCAGAAATGAAAAAATACATTTCTCAATTTTCTCAAACAACTAATTTTCCCTCAATCTTTGTAATGCTTCCTGGTGAGAAAATTAAAATATCATCAAGGTAAATAAGAAATCTCCCTATGCAATCAGAAAAGAAAGTGTTCCTAAAGTTTGGAAACCGTACTGGTGAGATGGTTAACCCAAAAGGCACGGTAAGATTTTCGATAAACCCTCCAATATTAAAACCACGGCCTTCCACTCATTACCCTTCTGGCTAAGCATCACGCTCTAAGGCTCTCGAAGGTCAAGTTTAGAAAACCATTCAGCCCCAGTAAGTGGATTATAAAGGTGGGGGATGAGTGGAAGTGGGTCTGTATTCTTAACTGTGATCTGTTCAGTTCTCAGAAACCGAGGCCAGGACGGAAAAAAAAAGAAGAATCCAGCAGCCATGGGGGAGGAGGAGGGACGGATATGGCTCTTCCTTAAACTTTTGTTTACATAATTTAACATGGTGGTCCGATCAGGACACAAGGAATTAGACAGGCGAGCTTTAGGAAAATTAGCACCAGAGACAAGATCAATAGCACAGTCATAAGGACGATGGGGAGGTGCCCCAAAATGTACGTCTTTATATAGAGATGTGTATAGTGTTATAAATACACTGCTCAAAAAAATAAAGGGAACACTAAAATCCAACATCCTAGATATCACTCAAAATATTCCAGTTGTAAATCTCTATTCACTACATAGTGGAAAGTGTTGAGAACAATGAAACATAAAAATTATCAATGTACATCAAAACTAATATCTCACGGAGGTCTGGGTTTGGAACAATACTCAAAATCAAAGTGGAAAATCAAATTACAGGCTGATCCAACTTCAGTGGAAATGCCTCAAAACACGGAAATGATGCTCAGTGGTGTGTGTGGCCACCAGGTGCCTGTATGACCTCCCTACAACGCCTGGGCATGCTCCTGATGAGGAGGCGGATGTTCCCCTGAGGGATCTCCTCCCAGACCTGGACTAAAGCATCTGCCAACTCCTGGACAGTCTGTGGTGCAACGTGACGTTGGTGGATGGAGCGAGACATGATGTTCCAGATGTGTTCAATCGGATTCAGGTCTGGGGAACGGGCGGCCAGTCCATAGCTTCAATGCCTTCATCTTGCAGGAACTGCCGACTCACTCCAGCCACGAGGTCTGGCATCGTCCAGCATTAAGAACAACTGCACCATCATATGGTCTCACAAGGGGCCTGAGGATCTCATCTCGGTACCTAATGGCAGTCAGGCTACCTCTGGCGAGCACATGGGGGGCTGTGCGGCCCTCCAAAGAAATGCCACCCCGGGCATAGTAACTAACTGTGGTTAGTTATCACAAATTATAATGATTACATTGCACATACAAACATTTCACATCATATATTCAACACTACAGATTAGCAACACAAATTAACTAAATGATTATCTAAGTATTGATAGTATTTTATTTTCAACTTATTCAAGAGCCTTTTGATTTACAACATTTTTGGTTTTTCCTTCCGATTCAAAGATGAACAGATTTTTGGCAGTTCCAACTCTTGAACAGGCCACATAAAGTTGTCCATGAGAAAAGTATGCTGGGCCTAGTAACCAACTGTGGTTAGTTATAACAAATTATAATGATTATCCTCCATCCCATAGTCCCGTGCCCATATACTCATCCTCCATCCCACAGTCCCGTGCCCATATACCCATCACACATTCTCCATCCCATAGTCCCATGCCCATATACCCATCACACATCCTCCATCCCATAGTTCTCTGCCCATATAAACATTATGACAATCTTCGCCATGGCAACTTATGACATCATCGTCACCATGGCAACCATTATGACATCTTCGCCATGGCAATCTTTATGATATCATCGTCGCCGTGGCAACCATTATGACATCATCGTCAATACACACACACACACACTCGTTATATATATATATATATATATATATATATATATATATATATATATATATATATATATATATAGAGATGAGATTTATCCTCTTTATTTAAAGAGATAATGAGGGTTATCCTCCATATAAATAGAGATAACCCCCATTATCTTTTTATACCATGACCGCACAATGGCACCAGATGGGCAGATCTCAGCAGAGATGGATAGCGGCACTGTACCTTTAATGCTGCAGTCCCGGCGTACTGCCTGCTGATGGCATCACCATTGTTGGCCCACATCATCTGATACAGTCGGTAGCACTTCACAGGCAGTGGCTGCTCGGGAGGCAGGACCCCCAGCTTCTTCAGCTGAAAAAAATACCAGAACCTGTAACATTGTCAGCACAGCCGGCCCCCATGGACAGCACTGAACATGCCCAACATCTGGGGGCTTGTGTGTCTTTGTTCCTCTCTGCAGGGGGTATCACTAATACACCACCATGCAGACAGGCTGGAGAATGGGCTCCTGGAACCTTCTTCATACTCTGAGCTACCTGTAGCAAATGTTTAAGAGGGTGTGAAAAATATTTAGAATTGAAAGTCCTCAGTGGTTGATACCTTATAATGAGGACTTTCAATTCTAAATATTTTTCTATCTACTGGCTAACACGGTACCAAGATATATTTCTTTCCTGTAAGAGGGTGTGAGCACTTCTGCTGTTGATAGTGCAGTCACTTCTCGGACTATCGGAGACGGAGGATCATCGGACACGTTGTATTGGTCACGCTGCTGGATTAAACACGCTTTTCTAAGGACCAGTGTCAGATTATACAGTGTGACCCCTGAATTTGCTCCCATCTCTACCTGCCCTGTCACACACCCTGTCACACCGTACATCACCAGTCTGTCGTCCCTACCTGCCCTGTCACACACTCAGTCACACCGTACATCACCAGTCTGTCGTCCCTACCTGCCCTGTCACACACCCTGTCACACCGCACATCACCAGTCTGTCGTCCCTACCTGCCCTGTCACACCGTACATCACCAGTCTGTCGTCCCTACCTGCCCTGTCACACACTCAGTCACACCGTACATCACCAGTCTGTCGTCCCTACCTGCCCTGTCACACACTCAGTCACACCGTACATCACCAGTCTGTCGTCCCTACCTGCCCTGTCACACACTCAGTCACACCGTACATCACCAGTCTGTCGTCCCTACCTGCCCTGTCACACACTCAGTCACACCGCACATCACCAGTCTGTCGTCCCTACCTGCCCTGTCACACCGTACATCACCAGTCTGTCGTCCCTACCTGCCCTGTCACACACTCAGTCACACCGTACATCACCAGTCTGTCGTCCCTACCTGTACTGTCACACACTCAGTCACACCGTACATCACCAGTCTGTTGTCCCTACCTGCACTGTCACACACTCAGTCACACCGTATATCACCAGTCTGTCGTCCCTACCTGCCCTGTCACACACTCAGTCACACCGTACATCACCAGTCTGTCGTCCCTACCTGCCGTCACACACTCAGTCACACCGTACATCACCAGTCTGTCGTCCCTACCTGCCGTCACACACTCAGTCACACCGTACATCACCAGTCTGTCGTCCCTACCTGCCGTCACACACTCAGTCACACCGTACATCACCAGTCTGTCGTCCCTACCTGCCCTGTCACACACCCTGTCACACCGTACATCACCAGTCTGTCGTCCCTACCTGCCCTGTCACACACTCAGTCACACCGTACATCACCAGTCTGTCGTCCCTACCTGCCGTCACACACTCAGTCACACCGTACATCACCAGTCTGTCGTCCCTACCTGCCGTCACACACTCAGTCACACCGTACATCACCAGTCTGTCGTCCCTACCTGCCCTGTCACACACTCAGTCACACCGTACATCACCAGTCTGTCGTCCCTACCTGCCGTCACACACTCAGTCACACCGTACATCACCAGTCTGTCGTCCCTACCTGCCCTGTCACACACCCTGTCACACCGTACATCACCAGTCTGTCGTCCCTACCTGCACTGTCACACACTCAGTCACACCGTATATCACCAGTCTGTCGTCCCTACCTGCCCTGTCACACACCCTGTCACACCGTACATCACCAGTCTGTCGTCCCTACCTGCCCTGTCACACACTCAGTCACACCGTACATCACCAGTCTGTCGTCCCTACCTGCCGTCACACACTCAGTTACACCGTACATCACCAGTCTGTCGTCCCTACCTGCCCTGTCACACACTCAGTCACACCGTACATCACCAGTCTGTCGTCCCTACCTGCCGTCACACACTCAGTCACACCGTACATCACCAGTCTGTCGTCCCTACCTGCCCTGTCACACACCCTGTCACACCGTACATCACCAGTCTGTCGTCCCTACCTGCCCTGTCACACACTCAGTCACACCGTACATCACCAGTCTGTCGTCCCTACCTGCCGTCACACACTCAGTCACACCGTACATCACCAGTCTGTCGTCCCTACCTGCCGTCACACACTCAGTCACACCGTACATCACCAGTCTGTCGTCCCTACCTGCCGTCACACACTCAGTCACACCGTACATCACCAGTCTGTCGTCCCTACCTGCCCTGTCACACACCCTGTCACACCGTACATCACCAGTCTGTTGTCCCTACCTGCCCTGTCACACACTCAGTCACACCGTACATCACCAGTCTGTCGTCCCTACCTGCCGTCACACACTCAGTCACACCGTACATCACCAGTCTGTCGTCCCTACCTGCCCTGTCACACACCCTGTCACACCGTACATCACCAGTCTGTCGTCCCTACCTGTACTGTCACACACTCAGTCACACCGTATATCACCAGTCTGTCGTCCCTACCTGCCCTGTCACACACCCTGTCACACCGTACATCACCAGTCTGTCGTCCCTACCTGCCCTGTCACACACTCAGTCACACCGTACATCACCAGTCTGTCGTCCCTACCTGCCGTCACACACTCAGTTACACCGTACATCACCAGTCTGTCGTCCCTACCTGCCCTGTCACACACTCAGTCACACCGTACATCACCAGTCTGCCGTCCCTACCTGCCGTCACACACTCAGTCACACCGTACATCACCAGTCTGTCGTCCCTACCTGCCCTGTCACACACCCTGTCACACCGTACATCACCAGTCTGTCGTCCCTACCTGCCCTGTCACACACTCAGTCACACCGTACACACCCTGTCACACCGTACATCACCAGTCTGTCGTCCCTACCTGCCCTGTCACACACCCAGTCACACCGCACACCACCAGTCTGTTGTCCCTACCTGCACTGTCACACACTCAGTCACACCGCAAATCACCAGTCTGTCGTCCCTACCTGCCCTGTCACACCGTACATCACCAGTCTGTCGTCCCTACCAGCCCTGTCACACCGTACATCACCAGTCTGTCGTCCCTACCAGCCCTGTCACACACTCAGTCACACCGTACATCACCAGTCTGTCGTCCCTACCTGCCCTGTCACACCGTACATCACCAGTCTGTCGTCCCTACCAGCCCTGTCACACACTCAGTCACACCGTACATCACCAGTCTGTTGTCCCTACCTGCACTGTCAAACACTCAGTCACACCGTACATCACCAGTCTGTCGTCCCTACCAGCCCTGTCACACACTCAGTCACACCGTACATCACCAGTCTGTTGTCCCTACCTGCCCTGTCACACACTCAGTCACACCGTACATCACCAGTCTGTCGTCCCTACCTGCCCTGTCACACCGTACATCACCAGTCTGTCGTCCCTACCTGCCCTGTCACACCGTACATCACCAGTCTGTCGTCCCCACCTGCCCTGTCACACACTCAGTCACACAGCACTTCACCAGTCTGTCGTCCCTACCTGCTCTGTCACACACCCCGTCACGCCGTACATCACTGGTCTACTGTCTCTGCCTGCTCTGTCACACCGTACATCACCAGTCTGTCGTCCCTACCTGCTCTGTCACACACCCCGTCACGCCGTACATCACTGGTCTACTGTCTCTGCCTGCTCTGTCACACCGTACATCACCAGACTGTCGTCCCTACCTGCTCTGTCACACACCCCGTCACGCCGTACATCACTGGTCTGCTGTCTCTGCCTGCTCTGTCACACCGTACATCACCAGTCTGTCGTCCCTACCTGCCCTGTCACACACCCCGTCACACCATACATCACTGGTCCTCTGTCCCTGCCTGCTCTGTCACACACCCCGTCACGCCGTACATCACTGGTCTGCTGTCTCTGCCTGCTCTGTCACACACCCCAAAAAATAAATAAGAAGGGGGCACCACGGGCTATACAGTGGGATCACCCTGACCTACAACCAAGTATATCAAACAAAAACAAAAGAAAAAAAGCGAAGGTCATACAGATGGGGATCACCACGCATCGGATTTAGCCAAAATAGAACAATTTTTATTACACTGCAATATACATGAAACAAGCAATACAGAAAACAGACAGTTTAAAAACAATTAAAAAAGGCAACACACTTGTTCCTTAGAAACAGAGCCCATAATAAGGCGTACACCTGCGCTAAAGCAAGACAGGCTATACCCAATAGGAAAAATGCCTATATGGACACCACTGTGCATACACTTGTAATACAATAGAACAGACCCATAGGTACGTATAGATGGACAAAATAAAGGACAATCCTATAACATAATCGCACTTGCACGGTTTTCACCACAAGATGCTGCCGTAAATACAGCCATAAATGCTAACCCTCATGTCGACATGTCCCTTGCTTTGGCATACACAGAGGCAAAAAGCCTCACTCACATCACCAGATAAGACTGCAGGTAACTAAGCCTGCCCAAAGTCCCATGTGCAGCCATATAATACAATACCAATAATGTGTATGACACAGCCAAAAGCGCAGGTGAAGCGGAGACCCAACGCGTGTCGCCCCACAAAGGAGGCTTCGTCAGGGTTGCTTTGGCTTTATGTTTTGGGTCATTGTCCATCTGTAGTATGAAACGACGACCAATCAGTTTGGCTGCATTTGGCTGGATCCGAGCACACAGTATGGCGGCTCTGAAGACCTCAGAATTCATTCCTGTGTCACATCATCAATAAACACTAGTGACCCAGTGCCACTGGCAGCCATGCATGCCCGCGCCATCACACTGCCTCCGCCGGGTTTATGCATGCCCGCGCCATCACACTGCCTCCGCCGGGTTTATGCATGCCCGCGCCATCACACTGCCTCCGCCGGGTTTATGCATGCCCGCGCCATCACACTGCCTCCGCCGGGTTTATGCATGCCCGCGCCATCACACTGCCTCCGCCGGGTTTATGCATGCCCGCGCCATCACACTGCCTCCGCCGGGTTTATGCATGCCCGCGCCATCACACTGCCTCCGCCGGGTTTATGCATGCCCGCGCCATCACACTGCCTCCGCCGGGTTTATGCATGCCCGCGCCATCACACTGCCTCCGCCGGGTTTATGCATGCCCGCGCCATCACACTGCCTCCGCCGGGTTTATGCATGCCCGCGCCATCACACTGCCTCCGCCGGGTTTATGCATGCCCGCGCCATCACACTGCCTCCGCCGGGTTTATGCATGCCCGCGCCATCACACTGCCTCCGCCGGGTTTATGCATGCCCGCGCCATCACACTGCCTCTGCCGGGTTTATGCATGCCCGCGCCATCACACTGCCTCTGCCGGGTTTATGCATGCCCGCGCCATCACACTGCCTCCGCCGGGTTTATGCATGCCCGCGCCATCACACTGCCTCCGCCGGGTGTTACAGATGATGTGGTATGCTTTGGATCATGAGCTGGACCCCGCCTTCGCCATACTTTTCTCTTTCCATCATTCTGGTAGAGATTGATCTTGGTTTCATCTGTCCATAGAATGTTCTTCCAGAACTGTGCTGGCTTTTTTAGATGCTTTTTAGCAAAGTCCAGTCTAGCCTTTTTCTTGTTGATGCTTATGAGTGGCTTGCACCATGCAGTGAGCCCTCTGGATTTACTTTTATGCAGTCTTCTCTTTATGGAAACAGAAACACATGGGCTACTTGCACAGTGAACAAGTCTGTAGGAACATGTTCACACACCACCAAGAAAGTTGAAGACACAAAAAAGCACAGTAAAACCAAAAACACTACGTTGCAAAAAAATTCACAGTAATCAGCAAGTGCTAGTAAAAAGATGTAAAAAACAGGGTATTTGGTTGATACGTTTTTTGCAAAAAATGTATACTAAGCTGCTCCACCAAACGTCAAGGTATACCCATATAGAGCAGTCCTAACTGATGTATGCAATCCCCATCTGATGTATTCAAAAACCTGATCATCTGTATAGTACCTGTATGAGCAGGGTTCAGAGAGGAAATGTCCATGTGGACACGCTGAATGGAACAGCTTTTGTGCAGATAGCCCAAAGTGGTGGATAACTCCACGGGACCAGGACCCGTTGAAGCACACACCGTGCGAAACGGCCGTTGTCCTTTCTCGACTCCCGCACCCTCCTGTTTGACCTGATGTCCTAACGGATGTATTTTATGCTACTATTGCAATTTTCCAAATAAAGAACACGAATTCCACAGCATAAAGGGTGAGTGCCGCACTTTTCTTCTGCTCTGTTGGACTGTGTTGGCTGTTTGCTTTTAGTGCAGAGCACCATATGCCCAGCTTATTCGTGACACCTGCATATTTGGTCGGTTTGAGATAGAGTCCAAGTCCTTATGAATATATACCCTCTTGAAGACTTACTCTTCTAGTGCCGTCCCTTTTCACATTTGTTTTTTTGTCTGTCCATGAAATAGCCTTGGAGTCAATTGTCCAATTACTTTTGGTCCCTTTAAAAGCAGGGTGGCACATGTTAAGAAGCTGAAACTCCTAAACCCTTCATCCAATTTTAATGTGGATACCCTCAAATGAAAGCTGAAAGTCTGAACTTCAACTGCATCTGAATTGTTTTGTTTAAAATTCATTGTGATAATGTCTATAACCAAAATTAGAAAAATGTTGTCTCTGTCCAAATATATATGGACGTAAGTGTACATCAATATTCTCTTAGTGACGCAATAAAGGTTGTTCGAGTGCTCACCTATCCACTGTCCCTGTGGCACAGAACCGTCACCCCCCACCTTGTCAAGGAACTGCCCACTCACAGGGGGCTAATGACAGAAGGTCTCACCTGCTGCTCCATGACCACTCGGGCAATGGCGGCTTGAACAACGTTGGTCCGGTCCAAACAGTCCATGCAATTTACTCTGAAGATTCCATCTTGCTTGCAGATCACGCCGGCCTGGTCCACCCTGCAAAGATAAAATCCAGCATAAAGAGACAGCGATATCGCCGGTCTCCCTGTCATTGGGGCGCCACTCACCAGCACCACTTCATGTCCAGGATGATGTCACTGATGGCATCTGTCAGAGTCTGCACGTTTTCAAACTTCATCCCTCGACTGCCAGAAATAGAGAAAAGAGGCAGACAAGTTGTAAATACAGAGAGGCTAATCTTCAGTGTCCGGTCAGCAGAAGCCATGAGTCGATTCAAGAATCAATGCCTCAAAGAGCTGAGCAGGAACAAGGGGAAGATTGCACCACCTGACTGCAGGGGACATTGTTCAGTAATTTGTAGGGAATGTGGAGAACCCCATTGCATACGTTACCAGTGCTCATGAAAGTCAAAGGTCACGTAAGTCAGGTTGGAGCAGTTGAACATCAGAACCTGCTTCATATAAGCATCACCAATGATCTTCTCACGGCCGGTCTGGTCCACCAGGTTAATGAGAACCTGCAGGGTCAGGAACCAGGGGTCATCATGAGAATGAGCAAATGTCTGCAAATGGCCACTGAGGCCCAACAACACTTACCTGCTTCTTGTAGATCTCCAGCTCCTTGTTGAAGTGTGAGCAGAAGTACAGATTAGTCTCAACCTCCCCTGCGACCGAAAGAACGGGACAGAGTACAACAGGGGACATCAATGAGCCACAGACGTGTGTGGATATACGGGGCTGTAGATGAGGTACAGGGGCCATGATGGGGGTTATGTGTGTGGATGTACGGGGCTGTAGATGAGATACAGGGGGCCATGATGGGGGTTATGTGTGGATGTACGGGGCTGTAGATGAGGTACAGGGGGCCATGATGGGGGTTATGTGTGTGGATATACGGGGCTGTAGATGAGGTACAGGGGGCCATGATGGGGGTTATGTGTGGATGTACGGGGCTGTAGATGAGGTACAGGGGGCCATGATGGGGGTTATGTGTGTGGATATACGGGGCTGTAGATGAGGTACAGGGGGCCATGATGGGGGTTATGTGTGGATATACGGGGCTGTAGATGAGATACAGGGGCCATGATGGGGGTTATGTGTGTGGATGTACGGGGCTGTAGATGAGGTACAGGGGCCATGATGGGGGTTATGTGTGGATATACGGGGCTGTAGATGAGGTACAGGGGGCCATGATGGGGGTTATGTGTGTGGATATACGGGGCTGTAGATGAGGTACAGGGGCCATGATGGGGGTTATGTGTGGATATACGGGGCTGTAGATGAGATACAGGGGCCATGATGGGGGTTATGTGTGTGGATGTACGGGGCTGTAGATGAGGTACAGGGGCCATGATGGGGGTTATGTGTGTGGATGTACGGGGCTGTAGATGAGGTACAGGGGCCATGATGGGGGTTATGTGTGTGGATGTACGGGGCTGTAGATGAGGTACAGGGGGCCATGATGGGGGTTATGTGTGTGGATATACGGGGCTGTAGATGAGGTACAGGGGGCCATGATGGGGGTTATGTGTGTGGATGTACGGGGCTGTAGATGAGGTACAGGGGGCCATGATGGGGGTTATGTGTGGATATACGGGGCTGTAGATGAGGTACAGGGGCCATGATGGGGGTTATGTGTGTGGATATACGGGGCTGTAGATGAGGTACAGGGGCCATGATGGGGGTTATGTGTGTGGATGTACGGGGCTGTAGATGAGATACAGGGGGCCATGATGGGGGTTATGTGTGTGGATGTACGGGGCTGTAGATGAGATACAGGGGCCATGATGGGGGTTATGTGTGTGGATATACGGGGCTGTAGATGAGGTACAGGGGGCCATGATGGGGGTTATGTGTGTGGATGTACGGGGCTGTAGATGAGATACAGGGGCCATGATGGGGGTTATGTGTGTGGATATACGGGGCTGTAGATGGACAGGGGCCATGATGGGGGTTATGTGTGTGGATATACGGGGCTGTAGATGGACAGGGGCCATGATGGGGGTTATGTGTGTGGATATACGGGGCTGTAGATGGACAGGGGCCATGATGGGGGTTATGTGTGTGGATATACGGGGCTGTAGATGAGGTACAGGGGGCCATGATGGGGGTTATGTGTGTGGATATACGGGGCTGTAGATGAGGTACAGGGGGCCATGATGGGGGTTATGTGTGGATGTACGGGGCTGTAGATGAGGTACAGGGGGCCATGATGGGGGTTATGTGTGGATATACGGGGCTGTAGATGAGGTACAGGGGGCCATGATGGGGGTTATGTGTGTGGATATACGGGGCTGTAGATGAGGTACAGGGGGCCATGATGGGGGTTATGTGTGTGGATATACGGGGCTGTAGATGAGGTACAGGGGGCCATGATGGGGGTTATGTGTGTGGATGTACGGGGCTGTAGATGAGATACAGGGGCCATGATGGGGGTTATGTGTGGATATACGGGGCTGTAGATGAGGTACAGGGGGCCATGATGGGGGTTATGTGTGGATATACGGGGCTGTAGATGAGGTACAGTGGGCCATGATGGGGGTTATGTGTGTGGATATACGGGGCTGTAGATGGACAGGGGGCCATGATGGGGGTTATGTGTGTGGATATACGGGGCTGTAGATGGACAGGGGCCATGATGGGGGTTATGTGTGTGGATATACGGGGCTGTAGATGAGGTACAGGGGGCCATGATGGGGGTTATGTGTGTGGATATACGGGGCTGTAGATGAGGTACAGGGGCCATGATGGGGGTTATGTGTGTGGATATACGGGGCTGTAGATGAGGTACAGGGGCCATGATGGGGGTTATATGTGTGGATATACGGGGCTGTAGATGGACAGGGGGCCATGATGGGGGTTATGTGTGTGGATATACGGGGCTGTAGATGGACAGGGGCCATGATGGGGGTTATGTGTGTGGATATACGGGGCTGTAGATGAGGTACAGGGGGCCATGATGGGGGTTATGTGTGTGGATATACGGGGCTGTAGATGAGGTACAGGGGGCCATGATGGGGGTTATGTGTGTGGATGTACGGGGCTGTAGATGAGGTACAGGGGCCATGATGGGGGTTATGTGTGGATATACGGGGCTGTAGATAAGGTACAGGGGCCATGATGGGGGTTATGTGTGTGGATATACGGGGCTGTAGATGAGGTACAGGGGCCATGATGGGGGTTATGTGTGTGGATATACGGGGCTGTAGATGGACAGGGGCCATGATGGGGGTTATGTGTGTGGATATACGGGGCTGTAGATGAGGTACAGGGGGCCATGATGGGGGTTATGTGTGTGGATGTACGGGGCTGTAGATGAGGTACAGGGGCCATGATGGGGGTTATGTGTGTGGATATACGGGGCTGTAGATGAGATACAGGGGCCATGATGGGGGTTATGTGTGTGGATATACGGGGCTGTAGATGGACAGGGGCCATGATGGGGGTTATGTGTGTGGATATACGGGGCTGTAGATGAGGTACAGGGGGCCATGATGGGGGTTATGTGTGTGGATGTACGGGGCTGTAGATGAGGTACAGGGGCCATGATGGGGGTTATGTGTGTGGATGTACGGGGCTGTAGATGAGGTACAGGGGCCATGATGGGGGTTATGTGTGGATATACGGGGCTGTAGATAAGGTACAGGGGCCATGATGGGGGTTATGTGTGTGGATATACGGGGCTGTAGATGAGGTACAGGGGCCATGATGGGGGTTATGTGTGTGGATATACGGGGCTGTAGATGGACAGGGGCCATGATGGGGGTTATGTGTGTGGATGTACGGGGCTGTAGATGAGGTACAGGGGGCCATGATGGGGGTTATGTGTGTGGATATACGGGGCTGTAGATGAGGTACAGGGGGCCATGATGGGGGTTATATGTGTGGATATACGGGGCTGTAGATGAGGTACAGGGGGCCATGATGGGGGTTATGTGTGTGGATATACGGGGCTGTAGATGAGGTACAGGGGCCATGATGGGGGTTATGTGTGTGGATATACGGGGCTGTAGATGGACAGGGGCCATGATGGGGGTTATGTGTGTGGATATACGGGGCTGTAGATGAGGTACAGGGGGCCATGATGGGGGTTATGTGTGTGGATATACGGGGCTGTAGATGAGGTACAGGGGCCATGATGGGGGTTATGTGTGTGGATATACGGGGCTGTAGATGAGGTACAGGGGCCATGATGGGGGTTATATGTGTGGATATACGGGGCTGTAGATGAGGTACAGGGGGCCATGATGGGGGTTATGTGTGTGGATATACGGGGCTGTAGATGAGGTACAGGGGGCCATGATGGGGGTTATGTGTGTGGATATACGGGGCTGTAGATGAGGTACAGGGGCCATGATGGGGGTTATGTGTGTGGATATACGGGGCTGTAGATGAGGTACAGGGGCCATGATGGGGGTTATGTGTGTGGATATACGGGGCTGTAGATGAGGTACAGGGGCCATGATGGGGGTTATGTGTGTGGATATACGGGGCTGTAGATGGACAGGGGCCATGATGGGGGTTATGTGTGTGGATATACGGGGCTGTAGATGAGGTACAGGGGGCCATGATGGGGGTTATGTGTGTGGATATACGGGGCTGTAGATGAGGTACAGGGGGCCATGATGGGGGTTATGTGTGTGGATATACGGGGCTGTAGATGAGGTACAGGGGCCATGATGGGGGTTATGTGTGTGGATGTACGGGGCTGTAGATGAGGTACAGGGGGCCATGATGGGGGTTATGTGTGTGGATATACGGGGCTGTAGATGAGATACAGGGGCCTTGATGGGGGTTATGTGTGTGGATGTACGGGGCTGTAGATGAGATACAGGGGCCTTGATGGGGGTTATGTGTGTGGATATACGGGGCTGTAGATGAGGTACAGGGGCCATGATGGGGGTTATGTGTGTGGATATACGGGGCTGTAGATGGACAGGGGCCATGATGGGGGTTATGTGTGTGGATATACGGGGCTGTAGATGAGGTACAGGGGGCCATGATGGGGGTTATGTGTGTGGATATACGGGGCTGTAGATGAGGTACAGGGGCCATGATGGGGGTTATGTGTGTGGATATACGGGGCTGTAGATGGACAGGGGCCATGATGGGGGTTATGTGTGTGGATGTACGGGGCTGTAGATGAGGTACAGGGGGCCATGATGGGGGTTATGTGTGTGGATATACGGGGCTGTAGATGAGGTACAGGGGGCCATGATGGGGGTTATGTGTGTGGATGTACGGGGCTGTAGATGAGGTACAGGGGGCCATGATGGGGGTTATATGTGTGGATATACGGGGCTGTAGATGGACAGGGGCCATGATGGGGGTTATGTGTGTGGATGTACGGGGCTGTAGATGAGGTACAGGGGGCCATGATGGGGGTTATGTGTGTGGATATACGGGGCTGTAGATGAGGTACAGGGGGCCATGATGGGGGTTATGTGTGTGGATATACGGGGCTGTAGATGAGGTACAGGGGGCCATGATGGGGGTTATGTGTGGATGTACGGGGCTGTAGATGAGGTACAGGGGGCCATGATGGGGGTTATGTGTGTGGATATACGGGGCTGTAGATGAGATACAGGGGCCTTGATGGGGGTTATGTGTGTGGATATACGGGGCTGTAGATGAGGTACAGGGGGCCATGATGGGGGTTATATGTGTGGATATACGGGGCTGTAGATGGACAGGGGCCATGATGGGGGTTATGTGTGTGGATATACGGGGCTGTAGATGAGGTACAGGGGGCCATGATGGGGGTTATGTGTGTGGATATACGGGGCTGTAGATGAGGTACAGGGGGCCATGATGGGGGTTATGTGTGTGGATATACGGGGCTGTAGATGAGGTACAGGGGCCATGATGGGGGTTATGTGTGGATATACGGGGCTGTAGATGGACAGGGGCCATGATGGGGGTTATGTGTGTGGATATACGGGGCTGTAGATGAGGTACAGGGGGCCATGATGGGGGTTATGTGTGTGGATATACGGGGCTGTAGATGAGGTACAGGGGGCCATGATGGGGGTTATGTGTGGATGTACGGGGCTGTAGATGGACAGGGGCCATGATGGGGGTTATGTGTGGATATACGGGGCTGTAGATGAGGTACAGGGGCCATGATGGGGGTTATGTGTGGATATACGGGGCTGTAGATGGACAGGGGCCATGATGGGGGTTATGTGTGTGGATGTACGGGGCTGTAGATGAGGTACAGGGGCCATGATGGGGGTTATGTGTGTGGATGTACGGGGCTGTAGATGAGGTACAGGGGCCATGATGGGGGTTATGTGTGGATATACGGGGCTGTAGATGGACAGGGGCCATGATGGGGGTTATGTGTGTGGATATACGGGGCTGTAGATGAGGTACAGGGGGCCATGATGGGGGTTATGTGTGTGGATATACGGGGCTGTAGATGAGGTACAGGGGGCCATGATGGGGGTTATGTGTGGATGTACGGGGCTGTAGATGGACAGGGGCCATGATGGGGGTTATGTGTGTGGATGTACGGGGCTGTAGATGAGGTACAGGGGGCCATGATGGGGGTTATGTGTGTGGATATACGGGGCTGTAGATGAGGTACAGGGGGCCATGATGGGGGTTATGTGTGGATGTACGGGGCTGTAGATGGACAGGGGCCATGATGGGGGTTATGTGTGGATATACGGGGCTGTAGATGAGGTACAGGGGCCATGATGGGGGTTATGTGTGGATATACGGGGCTGTAGATGGACAGGGGCCATGATGGGGGTTATGTGTGGATATACGGGGCTGTAGATGGACAGGGGGCCATGATGGGGGTTATGTGTGGATATACGGGGCTGTAGATGGACAGGGGCCATGATGGGGGTTATATGTGGATGTACGGGGCTGTAGATGGACAGGGGCCATGATGGGGGTTATATGTGGATGTACGGGGCTGTAGATGGACAGGGGCCATGATGGGGGTTATATGTGGATATACGGGGCTGTAGATGGACAGGGGCCATGATGGGGGTTATGTGTGGATATACGGGGCTGTAGATGAGGTACAGGGGGCCATGATGGGGGTTATGTGTGGATATACGGGGCTGTAGATGAGGTACAGGGGGCCATGATGGGGGTTATGTGTGTGGATATACGGGGCTGTAGATGGACAGGGGCCATGATGGGGGTTATGTGTGGATGTACGGGGCTGTAGATGGACAGGGGCCATGATGTGGATGTACAGGGCTGTAGATGGACAGGGGCCATGATGTGGATATACGGGGCTGTAGATGAGGTACAGGGGGCCATGATGGGGGTTATGTGTGGATATACGGGGCTGTAGATGGACAGGGGCCATGATGGGGGTTATGTGTGGATATACGGGGCTGTAGATGGACAGGGGCCATGATGGGGGTTATGTGTGGATATACGGGGCTGTAGATGAGGTACAGGGGGCCATGATGGGGGTTATGTGTGTGGATATACGGGGCTGTAGATGAGGTACAGGGGGCCATGATGGGGGTTATGTGTGGATATACGGGGCTGTAGATGGACAGGGGCCATGATGGGGGTTGTGTGTGGATATACGGGGCTGTAGATGAGGTACAGGGGGCCATGATGGGGGTTGTGTGTGGATATACGGGGCTGTAGATGAGGTACAGGGGGCCATGATGGGGGTTATGTGTGGATATACGGGGCTGTAGATGGACAGGGGCCATGATGGGGGTTGTGTGTGGATATACGGGGCTGTAGATGAGGTACAGGGGCCATGATGGGGGTTGTGTGTGGATATACGGGGCTGTAGATGAGGTACAGGGGCCATGATGGGGGTTGTGTGTGGATGTACGGGGCTGTAGATGGACAGGGGCCATGATGGGGGTTATGTGTGGATGTATGGGGCTGTAGATGATGTACAGGGGCCATGATGAGACGTGGTCTGTCTCTATAAGGACAGCTCTAAAAGGATAACAGCAGAAATATACCAGAAAAACAAACCCCTACTATAGATGCTTCATTATTATTATTACTATGCTTCATTACATTACTGCTATCAATCTGACAATCGATCTGCTTCATCCTCAGGTATGTTCTCTGGCTGCAATCCCAATCCCATCACCCAACTTTCCTGATCCTTCTCACCCTGTATCAGCCTGCTATTCCTGGTATGTCCAGTGGTTGCTATTACTGTTTTTTTTGGAGGGGGTTTCCTTCCTGCATGTTTTCACACGATAATTCTTTGATGCTAACACACAGTTGGCTTTATCTTTCCATCACCATTTGATTCTATTTCCTTTTTGCATTTTCCCTTCTAACTTCTAATTAATCCCCTCCTGTGTCTGTGATCAGTCTCCCTGCTGCTCCTCCCTCCTGATCACACCTGGCCTATTTCATGTGCACTTAGCCCGTTATAAATTCAGAGCCGCAGGTATAAAGATGGCTCTAAAAGGACAACAGCAGAAATATGCCAGAAATGAGCCAGAAGTGAACAGAAGGTAAGACTAACCACTGTTAATAAATGTACTAAATTTCTTTCCCTTTCCACAACACTTACTCATCATGCTGACATACGCTCTAACAGATTTGGCTTCATTACTCCTCACTCTCATTCGCTATCCCCAAACCCCAGCACCCTCTAACCAAGTAATAATCTCTCCTTCCCTCCTGCCTCCCCACCTGACCTCCTCCGCTGACTTGCTCCTCAACCTCAGATCTCTCCTAATAAAACACAAAACAAGCTGCCCACTCCCCTTCTCCCACCTGCTCTGCTTCTCCTCACTGCTGGCGACATTTCCCAATCCTGGAACCCCACATCTCATACCTCCCATTATTACCTCCTTCTATTGCTCCCAACTCAACATAAACACCCGAAATCATGCCCACCTCAAATCCGTGCACTTGACGACCATCACCCTGCTTCCTCCCTCTGGATCACTCTGGAATGCCCGCTCCGTCTGCAATAAACTCCACGTGATTCACGACCTCTCGCAATCTTTCCTTCCTGGGCCTCACCGAAACATGGCTGACACCCTCTGACACAGCCTCCCCTGCTGCGCTATGTTACGGCGGCCTCCACTTCACCCACACTCCTCCTCCTGGCAACAGACATGGCGGAGGTGGAGAAGTGGGCCTTCTCCTTTCTTCCAACCTTACCTTTAACCAAATTCCACCTCTACCCTCCTTTATCCTCCCCACTTTTGAAGTCCACTCTGTCCAAGTGGCCATCATATACCGACCTCCGGGCCCGACCACTGCCTTTATTGACCAATTCTCCACCTGGCTCTTTCACTTTCTGTCTGCTGACATTCCCATCATCATCATGGGTGACTTCAACATCCCCATTGACACCCACCAGTCAACAGCCTCTAAACTCTAGTCCCTTACTTCATCTTTTAGACTTACTCCGTGGTCCTCCTCAGCCACCCACACAGATGGACATACATTAGACCTGGTCTTCACCCGTTTCTGCTACCTATCTAACTTTACCACCTCCCCTCTCTATCTGACCACCATCTACTCACTTTCTCATCACTGTCCTCCACGCCTGTCACCCATGTCCAGCAACATGCGCACCCCCACAAAAACCTTGCACATCTAGACCCTCGCACACTCTCTGAAGTGATGGAGGACAGTGGCTGAATAGAGTCACTCCACGACACAGACACTGCCTCTACAATGCCACTCTGGCATTAGCCATCGACTTGGTCGCCCCTGTCATGCATAGCAGAGTGCGACGAATCAATAGACAACCCTGGCACAATAACATCACTAAAAAGGTTCGGGAAGTATCCAGAATTGCAGAACGGCATTGGAAGAAAACGAATCCGCAAGATTATTTCACTGCACTCAAACAAGCAACACTCGCACTCAAATCAGCTCTCACCTCTGCTATACAGGCCTACTTCACATCCCTCGTATCTTCTTTATCCCACAATCCCAAACAGTTGTTCAACACCTTTAACTCCCTCCTCCGCCCACCACTGCACCCTCCGACTTCTTTAATCTCTGTTGAGGACTTTTCCACACACTTCAAAAATAAGATAGACCAGGGGCGTGGCCTGACTTCTGATGGTGCAGGTTGCATAGTGTGGGAGCTCCATTCCCAGGACTCATAAAGCGGCACACAGCAGTGCACAGACGGTGCCTTCTCCTCCAGAACTCCCCACTCCTGCTCCTTACCGTTCGGTGAGTGTATGGGGAAATCTAAAGCCGGCGCAGGGGACCCTTCCAGGCGCATTGTGGACTTCTTTGCAGCCACCCCTCAGCAGCCTCAGAGGCCTAAGATGGCGCCGCTTTCTCCTAGATCCTCCAGAGCTGCACGCTGAGGCTCTCAGTCTTCTGCCTCAAGCACAGCAGTGGCTGATCTCTCAGAGGCTCCAGTTACAGCAGCGCTGCTCAGAGACATGCTTGGTGACCTCCGTACCTCCCTGCAGGAGGATATGCGTTCCATGATGGCAGAGCTCAGGGGGGAGGTGGAGGAGCTGGGAGGCCGCACGGATCATCTTGAAAATAACATGTCCGAACTGGTAGCTTCTCACAATGATTTGTGGGAAGCTCATGATAACCTGCAGCTGCTTGTTACCAAAACTCATGCTAAAACCCTGGATTTGGAAGACAGATCCAGGAGAAATAATGTGAAACTAAGAGGCATTGCTGAATCAATTGGGGCTGATGATCTCAGAGCCTTTCTACAAGACTTTATCACATCTATTCTCCCACTTTATTCCAAAGATGACGTTGTGATCGACCGTATTCATCGGATCCCTAAACCCTCAGGTCTTGACCCTGCGGTACCCAGAGATGTACTAGCTCGCATCCATTTTTTTTGTCATGAAGGAGGAATTTCTGCAAGCACTAAGATCGAAGTCGTCGCTACCTGAACGATTTGCTACCATTGCAGTTTTCCCTGATCTGTCTCCAGGAACTCTAGCCCTCCGCAGGGCTTTTGCACCATACACCTCAATCCTGAGGGAAAAGGGTATATTATACCGTTGGGGTTTCCCCACCAAACTTTGCATTCGTAAAGACGGTTCATTTACCACGTGCCTATCCCCGTCGCAAGCAGCCAAGACCCTGTCCCAATGGGGTTTTGACCCTCCTGTGCCCACTCCTGCCTCTGCTTCCACCAAACCTGGAGGATCTGGTCCCCGGAGACGCCGTATTACCCCTGACTGGAAGGTCGCCTGAAGTGTCTATTTTAACCATTTCCTGGCTGGAAGAATTTATTTTTTCCTTTTTCCCGCTCAGTTCTAGTTCTCTTTTTTGCTGAGGCTGGTTCCTGGCAGGACTCCGCTCAGCATATTGCCCCATTGGTGAACTGTTTTCTATTTTCACCTCAGACTCAGGATTTCCCTGGATGTTCCCTTGTTTAAATGTTTGGATTTTGTATGTTTGTTTTTCCCTTCTCCTCCTTCCCTCCCTCTCCCCCCTTCTTTCCCTCTTCCCCCCCCTCGTCGCAGATGGAGTTTGCGAGGTATCCCACGACATGTTTATGCTTTTTTTGTGGGTAATGGGTTTGCGTATCTTCTTCAGCAAATTGTGTAACATATTACAATGAGTGTTTCTTTATATTCTATTAATGTTAACGGCCTCAACTCCCCTGGTAAGAGATCGATTGTCTGGCGTCAGCTCGCTAAATCCAAACACGATATTATATGCTTACAGGAGACTCATTTACTAGAACGGGACAATATAAGAATGTATTCGAATCTATACCCCCCACCAATTTTTTGCGAATGGGAAGACCAAAAAGGCTGGGGTGGCAATTTTTTTTAGCAAGGCTAACTCTTTCCAGCTAATTAGTTCTACAGCCGACCCCGCGGGCAGATACATTATAATTTTATGTTTAATCAACAATACCCCTTACACCATTGCCTCTGTGTATGGCCCAAATTTTGGTCAGGTTAAATTTCTAAATAATTTATTTCAAATCTTAGGTAATTATCAGCATGGTCATAAATTAGTTGCTGGAGACTTTAACATTCCAGTATCCAAGAATCTGGACTGTTCATCGTCGGCCGTGGCCAGGGGTGATGCGGCCCAGCTGATTAGCTCCTACAATTTACACGATATCTGGAGATATCTCCATTGTAATGAGAGAGACTACACATTTTGGTCCCCTCGTCATGGTTCTTACAGTAGAATTGATTATATTTTAGTAGATGATGTCGCTCTCCCTCACTGCATGTCTGCAAATATAGGTAATATCACTTGGTCTGATCATGCTCCTGTGTCAGTCTCCCTAGAAGACCCTCTTGCAATCAGACCCCCTTCACACTGGCGCCTTAATGACCACCTTCTCTCTGAGCAAGCGAACTCTACACTAATTGAAAACTCTTTGCAGGAATTCTTTGCCTTTAATGACTCGGCGGATGTGCGTGAGGACTCCCTCTGGTTCGCTCACAAGGCAGTGGCTCGTGGCCTTTTCATTAAGATGGCTGCGACAGCTAAACGCAAGTATAACTTAAATCTTCAATCTGCCTTGGCTGAAGTGGCCCGGCTGGAGTCTTGCCACAAAGCCTGCCCCTCCCCTCAATTATTTTCCAATCTTTCTGATGCACGCCTGCGCCTTCGCCAGCTCCTCCTCCATAGAGCAGAAAATTCGCTCAGGAAATCGAAAGCCAAATTCTACTCCATGGGTGACAGGGCAGGCACCTTACTAGCTAAACGCGTTAAAAAAAAAAAGAAGCCCAAACCAAAATTGCTTATCTTCTTAAGTCAGATGGTTCTCGGATTTACAACCCAATCCATATCGCTGAAGAATTTGCCTCATACTACTCCTCATTATATAACCTAGATTCTGACGTAAATACTCCTCAACCTTCTCAGGACTCAATTAACGCTTTTTTGAATAAAGCGAATCTCCCCACTGTTAATCCGGAGCAGTTGTCGCTCCTTAACGGCCCTATAGAAGCAACTGAAATCTCCCAAATAATCAAAGAGGCCAAAAAACACTCTGCCCCGGGTCCAGATGGCTTTTCCTTCTCATACTACTCTCATTTTCTCACTATCCTCTCTCCTTTTCTCATTCGTTTATTTAACTACTGGCGCTCTATGGGTACTATTGAGAGAGAGGGTCTGGAGGCTTGTATTTCGACACTTCCTAAACCTGGGAAACCTATGACCTCTCCTGGCAATTTTCGTCCCATCGCCCTTCTAAATTGCGATGTAAAAATATATGCTAAGGTCTGGGCCAATAGGTTACTGTCGGTGCTCCCATCCTTGGTTCACTCAGACCAGGTTGGGTTTGTCCCGGGTAGGCAAACTAGAGATGGTACGAGACGCTTGATCGACCTGCTGGATGTGGTGGAGAGGCGGAGCGTCCCCAGTGTGTTCCTATCTCTCGACGCGGAAAAGGCGTTCGATCGGGTGCACTGGGGCTACATAGCATCTACTTTGCACAAATTTGGTCTTACTGGCCAGATTTTTTCAGCTATTATGGCTTTGTATTCCAATCCTTGTGCCTCAGTTCGCTCAGCCGGCTTTAAATCCCGTATATTTTCTATTTCAAATGGGACCCGGCAGGGTTGCCCCCTCTCCCCCATCATCTTTGCTTTAGTCATGGAGCCCCTGGCGGCTGCGGTGAGGCAATGCCCTGACATTAGGGGGGTAATGGTGGGAAGTCAGGAGCACAAAATTGGCCTCTACGCCGACGATGTGGTATTGTCTTGCTCTGCTCCTCTACAGTCTCTATCTGCAGTGTCTTCCATTCTTACCCAATTTGCTGAAGCCTCCTATTATAAACTAAATCTGTCCAAGTCCACAATTTTTCCCCTATTTATCTCTTCCTCTCTCCAACTTCAAATCCAAAATATTTACCCTTTTATATGGTCTCCGCTCGGATTCACTTATCTAGGTATTCAAATTACCCATATTAAAAACATTGTTCGCCTTAACTGTGATTCAACCCTCCAAGAAATTAAAAAAGAAATTGACCAGCTTGCCTGTTCTCATCTATCCTGGATGGCTAGGATACAAACGTCTAAGATGTTAATTCTCCCTAAACTTATATATCTTTTTAGATGCCTCCCCTTCGCTATCCCCTCTAAGTACCTCTCTGCTTTTCAAGCAATTATTGACCGTTTTATTTGGAATAACAAGCCACATAGAATAAAACGCTCCCTAATGTCTCTCCCATATGCCAGGGGAGGTCTTGGTGCCCCTAATATCCACCTTTACCACAAAGCTGCCCTCCTAGACCCCCTTAAGATTTGGTGGGAGGGGAACTCCTCCCTCCAGTGGTTCCATATTGAGTCGTGCTTTGCCCCTAGGGTTTCCCTCAAACTTTTGCTGGAGATCTGTTTGCTCCAGCCGCCCAGTCGGAGCTCCCCTCTTAAAACAATTTGCTCCGCCACTAAGGTTTGGACAGGTCTCTGCCCTACTTACCTCCCTTTTATATTTGACTACGTCTCTATTCAAGCATTAGAATACGCAATAGATGGTTTGTCTCTCTCTGCCTGGGGGGACTGCGGAATACACCGAGCGAATGATCTCTATAATGAGTCGGGCCTAAGATCATTTGCGGACCTCACTGCTCGCTATAACTTGCCTCCTAGGGCTTTTTTTCAGTATTTCCAAATTCGTAGCCTCCTTAAACATTGTAACTCCTTCGGTGTGGCCGTGTCCCCCCTGGGTATGGAGACCCCAATCCACAGATTTTTCAGACCAAACACGTGGATTGATCATGGCATTTCCATCATTTATAAATCCCTCCTCTCCCATGATTTCTCTGAGAGACTCCCATTTATGTCCACTTGGGAGGGTGCCCTTGCATTCGAGGCTTCCCCGGAGGATTGGAGCTTGGCTATGCTGCATCCTTCCAAATTCTCTTCGTGTCTTGGTCACCTCGAACAAAGCAAAAAAATTCAGCTCCTATGGTACTTCACTCCTGTTAAATTAGCTAAATTTTATCCCTCCTCTTCCCCATTATGCTGGAAAAATTGTGGGGTTTCTGGTTCGCTGGCTCATGTATGGTGGAGTTGCCCTAGTGTGCAAATATTTTGGCGTCAGGTTGAAGCGATTCTTTCAGAGGTGACCCATCTTCCTATCAACCTAACTGGCCCTCTAGCAGTATTGGGTATATCTCTCTTGGACTTCCCATCTTCCCTTCAACCCATTATTTCTAATATTTTTGTGGCGGCCCGACAATGTATTGCAAAGCACTGGAAATCTTCTAATATTCCCTCCAGACCTGAATTGCTATCCAAAATTAATCTGCACTTTAGTTATGAGTCGATTACTGCGGACTGTCTTGCAAAAAAGAACAAGGTCCTTACGTGGTGGGACCCTTGGGTCTCCTCACCCTTTATTTCCTCGCCTGACCACCATCCCCCTTCTTCTGCCAGCTGACTCAATTGTTTGATATCATAGCTATGTATGCACCCATGTATTGTAATTTTTTTTGTTTCATTCTTGATCGTGGATATTTACATTTATGTCTGCCTCTTCCCCTCCCCCTTCCTCCCCCCTTTTTCCTTTCCTTGTTGCATTTTAACTGTACTCTGTTTTCTCAATAAAAATTGAATGGTTAAAAAAAAAAAAATAATAAGATAGACCAAAGAAGGCAAGTCTTTGTTGTCCGTCCACCACAACCCCTTTGTATGCCAGACCAATGCCCTAACCCCATAACTTCCCTCTCCAAAATCACTGAAGGACAGCTTGCTCATCTTCTCTCCAAATCACACCTCACCACTACACTAGTCCCATCCCTAACCCATCTCTTCAACCTATCACTAACTTCTGGTACCTTCCCCTCTGCTTTCAAACATGCCACAATCACACCTATGCTCAAAAAGCCTTTCCTTGACCCGAGCGCTATGTCCAGCTACCGCCCCATATGTTTGCTTCAATTTGCTTCCAAACTACATGAGCAGCACGTCCACCCTGAACTTTCCTCTCACCTTGCATCTACCTCTCTCTTCGACAGCCTACAATCTGGCTTCCGTCTCCACCATTCCACTGAGACTGCCCTGACCAAACTTATGAACGACTTACTTACAGCCAAAGCAAACAGACAATTCTTTATACTCCTCCTAGACACATCCTCCGCCTTCGACACAGTTGACCACTGCCTCCTACTACAGATCCTCTCTTCCTTTGGTGTCAAAGACCTCGCTCTACCCTGGATCTTATCCTACCTCACCAACCGCACATTTAGAGTTTCCTACTCCCATACTACCTCTTCATCTCGCCCCCTCTCTGTTGGTGTCCCTCGAAGCTATGTCCTAGGACCTCTTCTCTTAATCTATACCCTTGGCCTGGGACAACTCAAAGTCCTATGGCTTCCAGTACCATCAATATGCAGATAACACTCAGATTTACCTCTCTGGCTCAGATGTCACCTCTCTGCTCTCCAAAATCCCAGAGTGTCGATCAGCTATATCCTACTTCTCTTCTCGCATCTGCAAACTCAATGTGGACAAAAGCCAAACTAATTATCTTTCCTACCTTACATAGTTACATAGTTATTAAAGTTGAAGGAAGACTAAGTCCATCTAGTTCAACCCATAGCCTAACCTAACATGCCCTAACATGTTGATGCAGAGGAAGGCAAAAAAAAAACCATGTGTGGCAAAGAGTAAGCTCCACCTTGGGGAAAAAAATTCCTTCCCGACTCCACATACGGCAATCAGACTAGTTCCCTGGATCAACGCCCTATCAAGGAATCTAGTGTATATACCCTGTAACATTATACTTTTCCAGAAAGGTATCCAGTCCCCTCTAAAATGTAAGTAATGAATCACTCATTACAACATCATACGGCAGAGAGTTCCATAGTCTCACTGCTCTTACAGTAAAGAACCCGCGTCTGTTATTATGCTTAAACCTTTTTTCCTCCAAACGTAGAGGATGCCCCCTTGTCCCCCTTTCAGGTCTATGATTAAAAAGATCATCAGAAAGGTCTTTGTACTGTCCCCTCATATATTTATACATTAAAATAAGATCACCCCTAAGTCTTCGTTTTTGCAAACTAAATAGCCCCAAGTGTAATAACCTATCTTGGTATTGCAGACCCCCCAGTCCTCTAATAACCTTGGTCGCTCTTCTCTGCACCCGCTCTAGTTCAGCTGTGTCTTTCTTATACACCGGAGACCAGAACTGTGCACAGTATTCTAAGTGTGGTCGAACTAGTGACTTGTATAGAGGTAAAATTATGTTCTCCTCATGAGCATCTATGCCTCTTTTAATGCATCCCATTATTTTATTTGCCTTTGTAGCAGCTGCCTGACACTGGCCACTGAATATGAGTTTGTCATCCACCCATACACCCAGGTCTTTTTCATTGACGGTTTTGCCCAGAAATTTAGAATTAAGCACATAATTATACATCTTATTACTTCTACCCAAGTGCATGACCTTACATTTATCCCCATTAAAGCTCATTTGCCATTTATCAGCCCAAGCTTCTAGTTTACATAAATCATCCTGTAATATAAAATTGTCCTCCTCTGTATTGATTACCCTGCAGAGTTTAGTGTCATCTGCAAATATTGAAATTCTACTCTGAATGCCCCCTACAAGGTCATTAATAAATATGTTAAAAAGAAGAGGGCCCAATACTGACCCCTGTGGTACCCCACTGCCGCTACCCAGTCCGAGTGTGTTCCATTAATAACCACCCTTTGTTTCCTATCCCTGAGCCAGCTCTCAACCCACTTACACATATTTTCCCCTATCCCCATTATTCTCATTTTATGTATCAACCTTTTGTGTGGCACCGTATCAAAAGCTTTTGAAAAGTCCATATACACTACGTCCACTGCGTTCCCTTGGTCCAGTCCGGAACTTACCTCTTCATAGAAGCTGATCAGATTAGTCTGACATGAACGGTCCCTAGTAAACCCGTGCTGATACTGGGTCATGAGGTTATTCCTCCTCAGATACTCCAGTATAGCATCCCTTAGAATCCTCCAGGATTTTACCCACAGTAGAGGTTACGCTTACTGGCCTATAATTTCCGAGTTCAGTTTTTGTCCCCTTTTTGAATATTGGCACCACATTTGCTATACGCCAGTCCTGTGGTACAGACCCTGTTATTATGGAGTCTTTAAAGATTAATAATAATGGTCTATCGATGACTGTACTTAATTCCTGCAGTACTCGGGGGTGGATCCCATCCGGGCCCGGAGATTTGTCAATTTTAGTGATTTTTAGACGCCGCCGCACTTCCTGCTGGGTTAAGCAGGTGACATTTAATTGGGAATTTTTATCACTAGTCATTTTGTCTGCCATGGGATTTTCTTGTGTAAATACTGATGAAAAAAAGTCATTTAGCATATTGGCTTTGTCCTCATCCTCATCCACCATCTCACCCAGACTATTTTTAAGGGGGCCAACACTATCATTTTTTAGTTTCTTACCATTTATGTAGTTAAAGAATATTTTAGGATTATTTTTACTCTCTGGCAATGAGTCTCTCTGTCTCAATCTTTGCTGCCTTGATTTGCTTTTTACAGAATTTATTTAATTTTCTGTATTTATTTAATGCCTCCTCACTACCTACTTCCTTTAATTCTCTAAATGCTTTCTTTTTGTCACTTATTGCGCCCCTTACAGCTCTATTTAGCCATATTGGTTTCCTCCTATTTCTAGTATGTTTATTTCCATACGGTATATACTGTGCACAGGTCCTATCCAGGATGCTAATAAACGTCTCCCATCCCATTTTCTTTGTGTATTTTTGTGTCTCAGGATATCGTCCCAGTTAACCCCTTTCTGACATCGGACGTACTATCCCGTCCATGTGGGGTGGGCCCCTATGACCATGGACGGGATAGTACGTCCAGCGCGATCGGCGGCGCTCACGGGGGGAGCGACGCCGATCGCGGCCGGGTGTCAGCTGTTTATCGCAGCTGACATCCGGCACTATGTGCCAGGAGCGGTCACGGACCGCCCCCGGCACATTGCGATCAAAGATGATCGCGATGTGCCGGCGGTACAGGGAAGCTTCCCGCAGGGAGGGGGCTCCCTGCGGGCTTCCCTGAGCCCCCCGCAGCAACGCGATGTGATCGCGTTGCTGCGAGGGTCTCACCTCCCTCCCTGCTCCCTCCAGCCCCGGATCCAAGATGGCCGCGGATCCGGGTCCTGCAGGGAGGGAGGTGGCTTCACAGAGCCTGCTCAGATCAGGCACTGTGAAAGCTGCAGCGCTGCATGTCAGATCAGTGATCTGACAGAGTGCTGTGCAAACTGTCAGATCACTGATCTGTGATGTCCCCCCCTGGGACAATGTAAAAAAGTTAAAAAAAAAAATTTCAAATGTGTAAAAAAAAAATTAAAAAAAAATATTCCAAAATAATGAAAAAAAAAAAAAATTATTCCCATAAATACATTTCTTTATCTAAATAAAAAAAAAAAACAATAGAAGTACACATATTTAGTATCGCCGCGTCCGTAACGGCCCGACCTATAAAACTGGCCCACTAGTTAACCCCTTCAGTAAACACCGTAAGAAAAAAAAAAACGAGGCAAAAAACAACGCTTTATTATCATACCACCGAACAAAAAGTGGAATAACACGCGATCAAAAAGACAGATATAAATAACCATGGTACCGCTGAAAACGTCATCTTGTCCCGCAAAAAACGAGCCGCCATACAGCATCATCAGCAAAAAAATAAAAAAGTTATAGTCCTGAGAATAAAGCGATGCCAAAATAATTATTTTTTCTATAAAATAGTTTTTATCGTATAAAAGCGCCAAAACATAAAAAAATGATATAAATGAGGTGTCGCTGTAATCGTACTGACCCGAAGAATAAAACTGCTTTATCAATTTTACCAAACGCGGAACGGTATAAACGCCTCCCCCAAAAGAAATTCATGAATAGCTGGTTTTTGGTCATTCTGCCTCACAAAAATCGGAATAAAAAGCGATCAAAAAATGTCACGTGCCCGAAAATGTTACCAATAAAAACGTCAACTCGTCCCGCAAAAAACAAGACCTCACATGACTCTGTGGACCAAAATATAGAAAAATTATAGCTCTCAAAATGTGGTAACGCAAAAAATATTTTTTGCAATAAAAAGCGTCTTTCAGTGTGTGACGGCTGCCAATCATAAAAATCCGCTATAAAAGTAAATCAAACCCCCCTTCATCACCCCCTTAGTTAGGGAAAAATTAAAAAAATGTATTTATCCATTTTCCCATTAGGGCTAGGGCTAGGGTTAGGGTTAGGGCTAGGGTTAGGGCTAGGGTTAGGGTTAGGGTTAGGGCTAGGGCGGCTAGGGCTAGGGCTAGGGTTAGGGTTAGGGCTAGGGTTAGGGCTAGGGTTAGGGCTAGGGCTAGGGTTAGGGCTAGGGTTAGGATTAGGGTTAGGGCTAGGGTTAGGGCTAGGGCTACAGTTTGGGTTGGGGCTAAAGTTACAGTTAGGGTTTAGATTACATTTACGGTTGGGAATAGGGTTGGGATTAGGGTTAGGGGTGTGTCAGGGTTAGAGGTGTGGTTAGGGTTACCGTTGGGATTAGGGTTAGGGATGTGTTTGGATTAGGGTTTCCGTTATAATTGGGGGGTTTCCACTGTTTAGGCACATCAGGGGCTCTCCAAACGCGACATGGCGTCCGATCTCAATTCCAGCCAATTCTGCGTTGAAAAAGTAAAACAGTGCTTCTTCCCTTCCGAGCTCTCCCGTGGGCCCAAACAGGGGTTTACCCCAACATATGGGGGATCAGCGTACTCAGGACAAATAGGACAACAACTTCTGGGGTCTAATTTCTCCTGTTACCCTTGGGAAAATACAAAACTCGGGGCTAAAACATATTTTTTGTGGGAAAAAAGAAGATTTTTTATTTTCACGGCTCTGCGTTATAAACTGTAGGGAAACACTTGGGGGTTCAAAGTTCTCACAACACATCTAGATTAGTTCCCTGGGGGGTCTAGTTTCCAATATGGGGTCACTTGTGGGGGGTTTCTACTGTTTAGGTACATTAGGGGTTCTGCAAACGCAATGTGACGTCTGCAGACCATTCCATCTAAGTCTGCATTCCAAATGGCGCTCCTTCCCTTCCGAGCTCTGCCATGCGCTCAAACGGTGGTTTCCCCCAACATACGGGGTATCAGCGTACTCAGGACAAATTGGACAACAACTTTTGGGGTCGAATTTCTCCTCTTACCCTCAGGAAAATACAAAACTGGGGGCTAAAAAATAATTTTGGGGGGAAAGATTTTTTTTTTTAATTTTCACGGCTCTGCGTTACAAACTGTAGTGAAACACTTGGGGGTTCAAAGCTATCACAACACATCTAGATGAGTTCCTTAGGGGGTCTAGTTTCCAAAATGGTGTCACTTGTGGGAGGTTTCTACTGTTTAGGTACATTAGGGGCTCTGCAAATGCAATGTGACACCTGCAGACCATTCCATCTAAGTCCTCATTCCAAATGGAGCTCCTTCCCTTCCGAGCCCTCCCATGCGCCCAAACAGTGGTTCCCCCCACATATGGTGTATCATCGCACTCAGGACAAATTGGGCAACAAATTTTGGGGTCCAATTTCTCCTGTTACCCTCAGGAAAATACAAAACTGGGGGTTAAAAAAATAATTTTTGTGGGAAAAAAATTTTGTTTTATTTTTACGGCTCTGCATTATTAAGTTCTGTGAAGCACTTGGTGGGTCAAAGTGCTCACCACACCTCTAGATAAGTTCCTTAGGGGGTCTCCTTTCCAAAATGGTGTCATTTGTGGGGGGTTTCAATGTTTAGGCACATCAGTGGCTCTTCAAACGCAACATGGCGTCCCATCTCAATTCCTGTCAATTTTGCTTTGAAAAGTCAAACGGCGCTCCTTCCCTTCCGAGCTCTCCCATCCGCCCAAACAGTGGTTTACCCCCACATATGGGCTATCAGCGTACTCAGGACAAATTGTACAACAACTTTTGGGGTCCAATTTCTTCTCTTACCCTTGGGAAAATAAAAAATTGGGGGCGAAAAGATAATTTTTGTGAAAAAATATGATTTTTTATTTTTACGGTTCTACATTATAAACTTCTGTGAAGCACTTGTTGGGTCAAAGTGCTCACCACACCTCTAGATAAGTTCCTTAGGGGGTCTACTTTCCAAAATGGTGTCACTTGTGGGGGGTTTCAATGTTTAGCCACATCAGGGGCTCTCCAAACGAAACATGGCGTCCCATCTCAATTCCAGTCAATTTTGCATTGAAAAGTCAAATGGCACTCCTTCGTTTCCGAGCTCTGCCATGCGCCCAAACAGTGGTTTACCCCCACATGTGGGGTATTGGCATACTCAGGACAAATTGTACAACAATGTTGGGGGTCCATTTTCTCCTGTTACCCTTGGTAAAATAAAACAAATTGGAGCTGAATTAAATTTTTTGTGAAAAGTTAAATGTTCATTTTTATTTAAACATTCAAAAAATTCCTGTGAAGCACCAGAAGGGTTAATAAACTTCTTGAATATGGTTTTGAGCACCTTGAGGGGTGTAGTTTTTAGAATGGTGTCACACTTGGGTATTTTCTATCATATAGACCCCTCAAAATGACTTCAAATGAGATGTGGTCCCTAAAATTAAATGGTGTTGTAGAAATGAGAAATTGCTGGTCAACTTTTAACCCTTATAACTCCCTAACAAAAAAAAATTTTGGTTCCAAAATTGTGCTGATGTAAAGTAGACATGTGGGAAATGTTACTTATTAAGTATTTTGTGTGACATATCTCTGTGATTTAATTGCATAAAAATTCAAAGTTGGAAAATTGCGAAATTTTCATAATTTTCACCAAATTTCCGTTTTTTTCACAAATAAACGCAGGTACTATCAAAGAATTTTTACCATTGTCATGAAGTACAATATGTCACGAGAAAACAATGTCAGAATCACCAGGATCCATTGAAGCGTTCCAGAGTTATAACCTCATAAAGGGACAGTGGTCAGAATTGTAAAAATTGGCCCAGTCATTAACGTGCAAACCACCCTTGGGGGTAAAGGGGTTAATTGCCCCAAGATCCTCTCTCATCCGTTGGAAATTTGCCCTCCTGAAGTTTCGTGTCCTTGTCACCCCTCTACTACACATCTTATTAAAGGAGACATGAAAACTTATTATTTTGTGATCGCTATTCCCCAAGTAACCCCCGACCCTTATATTTGCTAGAAGAAAAAATACCGCACAGTGATGGGGGCTGTAGATGGACAGGGGCCATGTTGGGGGTTATGTGTGGATATACGGGGCTGTAGATGGACAGGGGCCATGATGGGGGTTATGTGTGGATGTACGGGGCTGTAGATGGACAGGGGCCATGATGGGGGTTATGTGTGGATGTACGGGGCTGTAGATGGACAGGGGCCATGATGGGGATGTACGGGGCTGTAGATGGACAGGGGCCATGATGAAGGTTATATGTGGATGTACGGGGCTGTAGATGGACAGGGGCCATGATGGGGATGTACGGGGCTGTAGATGGACAGGGGCCATGATGGAGGTTATATGTGGATGTACGGGGCTGTAGATGGACAGGGGCCATGATGGGGATGTACGGGGCTGTAGATGGACAGGGGCCATGATGGAGGTTATATGTGGATGTACGGGGCTGTAGATGGACAGGGGCCATGATGGGGGTTATATGTGGATGTACGGGGCTGTAGATGATGTACAAGCCCATGATGGGGATGTACGGGGCTGTAGATGGACAGGGGCCATGATGGGGATGTACGGGCCTGTAGATGGACAGGGGCCATGATGGGGGTTATATGTGGATGTACGGGGCTGTAGATGGACAGGGGCCATGATGGGGGTTATATGTGGATGTACGGGGCTGTAGATGATGTACAGGGGCCATGATGGGGATGTACGGGGCTGTAGATGGACAGGGGCCATGATGGGGGTTATATGTGGATGTACGGGGCTGTAGATGATGTACAAGCCCATGATGGGGATGTACGGGGCTGTAGATGGACAGGGGCCATGATGGGGGTTATATGTGGATGTACGGGGCTGTAGATGGACAGGGGCCATGATGGGGGTTATATGTGGATGTACGGGGCTGTAGATGATGTACAGGGGCCATGATGGGGATGTACGGGGCTGTAGATGGACAGGGGCCATGATGGGGATGTACGGGGCTGTAGATGGACAGGGGCCATGATGGAGGTTATATGTGGATGTACGGGGCTGTAGATGGACAGGGGCCATGATGGGGGTTATGTGTGGATGTACGGGGCTGTAGATGGACAGGGGCCATGATGGGGATGTACGGGGCTGTAGATGGACAGGGGCCATGATGGGGATGTACGGGGCTGTAGATGGACAGGGGCCATGATGGGGATGTACGGGGCTGTAGATGGACAGGGGCCATGATGGAGGTTATATGTGGATGTACGGGCCTGTAGATGGACAGGGGCCATGATGGGGGTTATATGTGGATGTACGGGGCTGTAGATGGACAGGGGCCATGATGGGGGTTATATGTGGATGTACGGGGCTGTAGATGGACAGGGGACATGATGGGGGTTATATGTGGATGTACGGGGCTGTAGATGGACAGGGGTTCTTACCTTTGTCGAGCCGAGGTCGGGGGTTGTAGCGATATCCAGCTTGGCTCCAGAATACGGGCACTGAGCCCCGGGTCTGCACAAAGGACAGCGTGTGGTTGTGGACATGGATGAACTGCTCCGTTTCCACGTAGTTTGCAACGTTTCCGTTCTTATCGACCCCACGACGTTTATATCGCATTCCTGAGAAAGAGTCCAGCAATTTTCGATGTGAATGACATGGTGACCGCAGCCACATCTCATCCTCTATTACTAAAAATCCAGGCTGATGTCTGCATATAGCTATATACACTGTACAGTCATAGCAAAAAGTCTTCGTACCCTGGAAATTGTTCCCGAAAATGGAGTATTTCTCTCAGAAAATAACTCCAGTTACACGTTTTGTTATACACGTTTATTTCCTTTGTGTGTATTGGAACAAGACAACAAAAAAAAAAAAAAAAAAAATCGAGGAAAAAGAAGGCAAATTGGACATAGTTTCACACAAAACCCAAAAATAAGTCGAACAAAATTGATGGCACCTTTCCAGATTGTGGGTAAACAACTTTTCCAATCATGTGATGCTTGTTCACACTCACCTGTTGCGAGTAACAGGTGTGGGTAAAATGAAAATCACACTTGAAACCAGATAAAAAGGGAGAAGTTGCCTCAGTCTTTGCATTGTGTGTCTGTGTGTGCCACACTAAGCATGAAGAACAGAAAGGGGAGAAGAGAACGGTCTGAGGACTCAAGAACCAAAATTATTAATATCATCAACAATCTCAAGGTTACAAATCCATCTCCAGAGATCTTGATGTTCTTTTCTCCACGGTGCACAGCATAATCATGAAGTTTACAACCCATAATGGCACTGTCGATTATTTCCCTGGGCGTCGACGGCAGAGAAAATTTGATGAAATATATATTTTTTTTATAGTGCTATTTATTCCATGGGGCTTTACATGTAAAAGTACACATAATAAAAACAAGCACAAAAATCTTGAAGAAAACAAGTGACCGACTGGTACAGGATGAGAGCGGATCCTTCTAGCGAGGGCTCACAGTCTACAAGGTGGCAACGCAGGAGAGTCTGGATGGTGCAGCCCCTATCAAGGTGTCCTGCCGACTGTGGGTGCATCAGTGTCAGTGCCAACTCTCCACCCCACTGCTGACACAGAAAAGCTAGACTGCAGTTAGCCAAAATGTACGCTTCAGGGGAAGTGCCTTGTGGATAGAGGAGACCAAAATACAACTTTTTGGTAAAGCACATCATCATCAAGCATCCGCTGCCCATTCTGCAGTCCGGGGAGGAGGGGGCGGAGTTTCGGCCACGCATGCGCGGTCCAAAATGGCAGACCCGTCGCACAAAAAAAAAGTTACATTCAACTTTTTTTTGTGACGACGCTCTGCCAATTACTGACGCATCCAGTGCACGATGTATGGAACGTGTGTCCATACGTCGCGATGCGTCGGTAATACAAGTCTATGTGCAAAAAACGCATCCTGCGGGCAACTTTGCAGGACGCGTTTTTTGCACAGAACAACGCATTGCAACGTCTTCAAAGAGACGGAAATGTGAAAGAGGCCTTAGAATAACTGGTCTTGCCCGTTCTGTGGAGTTTTGCTGGTCAATGGGCTCTTTCAATAGTAAGTCAGGCAGCCGTAGCCCATTTGGGGGCCAAGTTGCAGCAAGTGTTTTACGGATTCAGGAATCCCAGTTAGTAGATGGTTTCCTCGGCTGCGGTTTCTGAGATCATAGAATTTTTCTGTTATAGGACGAAGCTGATGCCCTTTATCTGCTATATTAGAGATCACCGAATCCTCCATGCCCGATCTCCTCGGTTCCATTGCTGGAATTCTTTATGGTCACTTACTTGTGACAATGCGCTCTAAGGCCTGCATAGGTTGTGACGCTGACCGTAACCGTGCACACAGGTGAATAACCAGACAAACTTTATTGTGTCACATGGAGAATACTCCACTAAACACATATCCCCAAGATCAGTAACAAGGGGACAGGACAAATCTGTGGCCACCACCCAGTAATCCAACACCACGAAAATAAAAAAACACTGGTCCTTAAAATAGTTTCTCAAATCCAGCAGGGTAACCAAAATGGGTGACATAGTATGTGGCAGGTGATCCCTTGATCTCCTATTGTTACGCTGGCACCAGGATCTGGCCTCAGCAGCAGAATCTCACCCTTCAGAGGACCCAACAATCTCAAACATGACTTTTCTACCCCTGGGTGGGCAGAGATGCTTACAACCCACCCCCTTACACATCAGTTACATTTAATTCACAGAAGTCCTGACTCCGGCCAGACTGCGGGACTGTAAATCAGGGAAGCCTCCCGCAGAGAGGAACACAGACACACATGGCCCCCACAATATGCGGGTCAAGAAATGCTAGAGGAGGACGGACTGCCTACAACGGTGGCACTGGCACACAGCTACAGTAGATCAATGCTGGCATAAGGATGTGCCATATCTCTAAGGGAGTCGTCTGAGTGTGACCAAGCCTCTCGTAAAGACGATGGTGGGGATTAGGTTCCATTTGGTTTTATTGCAGGTTTCATTATATTGGATTGTGAAGTAAAATCATTTGTTCACTAATCAAAAAACAAGATCCAACTTTTGTTTGGTGTCAAAAGGACACTTTTATTGAGATCACCTCATAGTGACATTATGGCCTTGAGTTAGATGAAGAATATAAGCTGATTGAAATAACTCATTTTCAAGACCTGATACAGAAAGGTAGCTGCAATATATTATTTGCCCTATAAATGGAAATTTCAAGGCCGACCTCAGATAAGAGCTCAGTGAAATCACAATGCAGATTCAGGTATGAAGTATGAAATTCATCAGAGACGGATAAATGTTATACCTCCATTAGGCAAACAGATTTAAGATCAGCTAAACCAGAACTGTACGCGAGTGAAGGGACGTATCTACATAGTAACATAGTAACATAGTAAGGCCGAAAAAAGACATTTGTCCATCCAGTTCAGCCTATATTCCATCATAATAAATCCCCAGATCTACGTCCTTCTACAGAACCTAATAATTGTATGATACAATATTGTTCTGCTCCAGGAAGACATCCAGGCCTCTCTTGAACCCCTCGACTGAGTTCGCCATCACCACCTCCTCAGGCAAGCAATTCCAGATTCTCACTGCCCTAACAGTAAAGAATCCTCTTCTATGTTGGTGGAAAAACCTTCTCTCCTCCAGACGCAAAGAATGCCCCCTTGTGCCCGTCACCTTCCTTGGTATAAACAGATCCTCAGCGAGATATTTGTATTGTCCCCTTATATACTTATACATGGTTATTAGATCGCCCCTCAGTCGTCTTTTTTCTAGACTAAATAATCCTAATTTCGCTAATCTATCTGGGTATTGTAGTTCTCCCATCCCCTTTATTAATTTTGTTGCCCTCCTTTGTACTCTCTCTAGTTCCATTATATCCTGCCTGAGCACCGGTGCCCAAAACTGGACACAGTACTCCATGTGCGGTCTAACTAGGGATTTGTACAGAGGCAGTATAATGCTCTCATCATGTGTATCCAGACCTCTTTTAATGCACCCCATGATCCTGTTTGCCTTGGCAGCTGCTGCCTGGCACTGGCTGCTCCAGGTAAGTTTATCATTAACTAGGATCCCCAAGTCCTTCTCCCTGTCAGATTTACCCAGTGGTTTCCCATTCAGTGTGTAATGGTGACATTTATTCCTTCTTCCCATGTGTATAACCTTACATTTATCATTGTTAAACCTCATCTGCCACCTTTCAGCCCAAGTTTCCAACTTATCCAGATCCATCTGTAGCAGAATACTATCTTCTCTTGTATTAACTGCTTTACATAGTTTTGTATCATCTGCAAATATCGATATTTTACTGTGTAAACCTTCTACCAGATCATTAATGAATATGTTGAAGAGAACAGGTCCCAATACTGACCCCTGCGGTACCCCACTGGTCACAGCGACCCAGTTAGAGACTATACCATTTATAACCACCCTCTGCTTTCTATCACTAAGCCAGTTACTAACCCATTTACACACATTTTCCCCCAGACCAAGCATTCTCATTTTGTGTACCAACCTCTTGTGCGGCACGGTATCAAACGCTTTGGAAAAATCGAGATATACCACGTCCAATGACTCACCGTGGTCCAGCCTATAGCTTACCTCTTCATAAAAACTGATTAGATTGGTTTGACAGGAGCGATTTCTCATAAACCCATGCTGATATGGAGTTAAACAGTTATTCTCATTGAGATAATCCAGAATAACATCCCTCAGAAACCCTTCAAATATTTTACCAACAATAGAGGTTAGACTTACTGGCCTATAATTTCCAGGTTCACTTTTAGAGCCCTTTTTGAATATTGGCACCACATTTGCTATGCGCCAGTCCTGCGGAACAGACCCTGTCGCTATAGAGTCCCTAAAAATAAGAAATAATGGTTTATCTATTACATTACTTAGTTCTCTTAGTACTCGTGGGTGTATGCCATCCGGACCTGGAGATTTATCTATTTTAATCTTATTTAGCCGGTTTCGCACCTCTTCTTGGGTTAGATTGGTGACCCTTAATATAGGGTTTTCATTGTTTCTTGGGATTTCACCTAGCATTTCATTTTCCACCGTGAATACCGTGGAGAAGAAGGTGTTTAATATGTTAGCTTTTTCCTCGTCATCTACAACCATTCTTTCCTCACTATTTTTTAAGGGGCCTACATTTTCAGTTTTTATTCTTTTACTATTGATATAGTTGAAGAACAGTTTGGGATTAGTTTTACTCTCCTTAGCAATGTGCTTCTCTGTTTCCTTTTTGGCAGCTTTAATTAGTTTTTTAGATAAAGTATTTTTCTCCCTATAGTTTTTTAGAGCTTCAATGGTGCCATCCTGCTTTAGTAGTGCAAATGCTTTCTTTTTACTGTTAATTGCCTGTCTTACTTCTTTGTTTAGCCACATTGGGTTTTTCCTATTTCTAGTCCTTTTATTCCCACAAGGTATAAACCGCTTACACTGCCTATTTAGGATGTTCTTAAACATTTTCCATTTATTATCTGTATTCTTATTTCTGAGGATATTGTCCCAGTCTACCAGATTAAGGGCATCTCTAAGCTGGTCAAACTTTGCCTTCCTAAAGTTCAATGTTTTTGTGACTCCCTGACAAGTCCCCCTAGTGAAAGACAGGTGAAACTGTACAATATTGTGGTCGCTATTTCCTAGATGCCCGACCACCTGCAGATTTGTTATTCTGTCAGGTCTATTAGATAGTATTAGGTCTAAAAGTGCTGCTCCTCTGGTTGGATTCTGCACCAATTGTGAAAGATAATTTTTCTTGGTTATCTGAACTCCTAGATGCAAATGCCCTTTTCCACAACAATTAACGGACGGTTCCCAGGGGGAAATGGGCCTCAAAATTCCACGGCCTTATACAGAGTGCTCTCCACTTTACATCCTAACCTCTCCATCTATCCATTCATCACCAGGTGGAAAAGGTACTTTTTCTCAATGTTGTGTAGGATGCAGAGGCTCATCGCCCTCTATGGATCCTCTGGAGATAATGAAACTACAAGTCCAAAGATGTCTGACAGTTATTCCT
Source organism: Ranitomeya imitator (assembly GCF_032444005.1). Lineage (NCBI taxonomy): Eukaryota > Metazoa > Chordata > Amphibia > Anura > Dendrobatidae > Ranitomeya > Ranitomeya imitator. The sequence continues at coordinate 634,145,005 of NC_091283.1, read as the reverse complement.
CATGCTACTGTACCTTCCAAGACGACACCAGGTCCATGTCACAGCTCTTACTCTCATCTTGAACACGGGTCTCTACTTCCCACTCAGTCACCAAAAGAGAACCTCAGTCAAAGATGTAGGGTCCTCACAAACTCCGAAATCAGGCGGCCCATGTTGATCCAGACCATGTCTCCACATTCAGGCCCTTGCACTTAACATTTGAGCTGGAATGGATCAAGCAACTATATCCCAAAAACATGTACCCAATGCTGGAGAGAAGCTGGGACGTACCTGCCCTGTGTCTGCTCCTTCGAGAAATAAGGGCCACCAAGAATCGGGGGTGCACATCATCCACACAGGTGGCCTCTTGCGGGGGAGTCTCAGGGCTGCTCTTCTCATCATCAGAAGACTCATTATAGCTCACGACAAGCTCCTCAATCTGCACAAAACCCTGAATAATGGGCAGAATCCAGGACCGGCCTTGGTCCTCCTGCAGGATCAAAATTAATAATGTTAAGAACATGATAGCCACAAGATGACCAACAGAATGGAGAGTGGAAAATTGCAAAAAAAAATGTAGCACCAGCATGGGACTAAAGGCAACTTATTACAAATGGCAGTCGTTGAAGGGAAACAAACAAACAGGTCCATGATAGTTCAACTAACCAGCAACACTAAAGGGGCAAACAGAAAGCAAAAAATCATCACTCTCTGCAACACAAAAACCGAGTGTAACGGGGTCTACCAAGCTGGGGTACCTCTTTCAGTACCACCCCGTATTTCAGGAGGTCCACTCTGCTTTGGCTGGAGTCTGAATGAAGGACGCTGGCTAGAATTCCTTGGTTACATGGGCGCATATAAAAGATCACTGCTTCTCGACGTATTTCCAGTCTGACAACAGTTTACTCACAGGACACAGAATATATCACACAGATAGAGGGCAGGCCAATAGAAAAGCAGCAGGCCAGACATACATTACAATAGCCGCAGGTGGCCGCAGCCTGCCGATATTTACTGTGGGAATTACAAAGGTGGGGGGGCGGAGAAAAGGGGAATATCGTGTCCCCTCTGCCCAGGGGCGCAGCCTGTGGGCTGACGGATTAGGGACATGCATCTCACATGGAACCTATTATACATACATATAACTGCACAACATATTCTGGGTGCTGAGTGGTTCCGTAACACCGAGTATGCAAGACATGCTACTGAGTGATGTATGAGGACAGGACCATCATATTAATGACCACTCATCCCCATACAGTGTATATCCCCCGTGTATACAGGACACACTGCTGTATGATGTATGAGGACAGGACCATCGTATTAATGACCCCCTCATCGCCATACAGTTTATATCCCCCGTGTATACAGGACACACTGCTGTATGATGTATGAGGACAGGACCATCGTATTAATGACCCCCTCATCCCCCTACAGTTTATATCCCCCGTGTATACAGGACACACTGCTGTATGATGTATGAGGACAGGACCATCGTATTAATGACCCCCTCATCCCCATACAGTTTATATCCCCCGTGTATACAGGACACACTGCTGTATGATGTATGAGGACAGGACCATCGTATTAATGACCCCCTCATCCCCATACAGTATATATCCCCAGTGTATACAGTACACACTGCTGTATGATGTATGAGGACATTGTATTCATGATTGGTTGGCTCTGTATACTTCTCATCGTCCTGTGTAAGTGGATCTAGTTATATGATCAATAGCAGCAGAAATATACCTGTATATTCAGTATTCACCTTTACTGGTGTCAGGAACTTCTAATGACGGACGGACTTCTCCAGTGAAGATTTGGAATAACCAAATTAAAACATCATGAAATCAGAAATAATTTTTTGGGTCACCGAGTGTGTCCTTCTATACACCCCAACTTTATGATGACATTACCCTTTAAATCACTCACACCCTATATAAAAAGACAGTAGGGCAACTGCCTTTTTAGTCTCTAACCTCAAGCTCAATGAGATCCTGCAGCATCTGCCTGTTCCAGAAGAAGCGCTCATCCACCTGAAAAGTAACATCAAATAACTAAGAAAATCAGGGCAAAGTAAGGAGCTTCTTGATCCCAGAGTTCCCACAACAGTCCACCATGGTACAAAGCCCCCCTAATCGCAGCATCTCCACAACACTCCACGCTAGTACAAAGCGCTCCAGGTCTCAGCGTCCCCACAACACTCCACCACGATATAGAACCCCAAGATCTCAGCATCTCCACAACACTCCACGCTAGTACAAAGCCCTCTTGGTCTCAGCGTCCCCACAACACTCCACCATGGTACAGAACCCCAAAATCTCAGCTTTCCTACAATACTCCATCTTGGTACAAAGACCCTTGACCTCAGCGTTCCCACAACACTCCACCATGGTACAAAGACCCCTGACCTCAGCGTTCCCACAACACTCCACCATGGTACAAAGTTCCCTGACCTCATAATTCCTACAATACTCCACCATAGTACCAAGCCCTCCTGGTCTCAGCGTCCCCACAACACTTTACCATGGTACAAAACACACTGATTCGAGAGTCCCAATAACAGTCCTCCATCGTACAAAGCCCCCTGTTCTCTGCAACACTTCATCATGGTACAAAGCCCCTTTACTCTCAACGTTCTCACAAAACTTTACCATTGGACAAAACCCGCTTGATCTCAGCTTTCCAACAACACTTCATCATGGTACAAAAACCCCTGACCTCAGTGTTCCCACAACACTCCACCATAGTACAATAGTACAAAGCTCCCTGACCTCAGCGCTCCTACAATACTCCATCATGGTACAAAGCCCACCAATCTCAGCATCTCCACAGCACTCCACCATGTTACAAAGCCCCCTGATCTCAGCGTTCCCACAACACTCTACCATAGGACGAAGCCTCCCTGATCTCAGAATTCCCAACATTTCCACAAGGTACAATGCTCCCTGATCTTGGCTTTCCCATTCTCAACACTCCACCATAGTACAAAACCCCCCCAATATCAGTGTTCTTACAACACTCCACAATGATACAAAGCTCCCTGATCTCCGTGTTCCTACAATACTCCACCAGCGTACAAAGCCCACCCGGATCTCAGCATCTCCACAGGACTCCACCATGGTACAAAGCCGCCCTGAACTCAATGTTACCACAACACTACATCATGGTACAAAACCCTGGTCTCAGCATTTCCACAGCACTCCACCATGGTACAACGTCCCCCAGATCTCGATGATCCCACAACACTCCACCAAGGTACAAAGTCCCCCTGATCTCAATGTTCCCACAACACTCCACCATGTTACAAAGCCCTTGTTTTCTCAGTGTTCCCACAACACTTCAAGATGGCACAAAGCCCCCTAATCTCAGCATTCCCACAACACTCCACCATGTTACAAAGCCCTCGTGATCTCAGTGTTTCCACAACACTCCACCATGGTAAAACAGCCCTTGATCTCAGTCTCTGTAAAACACTCCAACATGGTACAAAGCGCACCCCGATTTCAGCTTTTCCACAACACTCCACCACGGATAAAAACCCACCTGATCTCAGTGTTCTCACAACAGTCCACCACAGGACGAAGCCCCCCTGATCTCAACGTTCCCACCACTCTTTCCCATGTCCTTCCTGATTTCTGTGTCACAATCACTCTCCTCCCCAGGACAGAGACCCCACTGATCTCAGCGTCTCCACCACTCTTCTCCTCAGGACGGAGCCCCCTTGATTTTTGCATCTCTACAACAATCTACCATGGTACGGCGGTACCTGATCTTGGTGTCCCCATAAACCCCCTAACACAAAACAAAGCCCCCTCTGAACAAATCAACCACTCACCCTCTTCCAGAGCGGCTGATCCAGAACCTCGGTGGTATTTTGACGCTGCACAGAGTTGGTCAGGTTATATGTCCAGCTGTAGTAAAAGGAGTCAGAGTCCATGAACATCTTAAATAATTCTTCAAGTAAACGACGCTCAAGTCTCTCCTTTTCCTTATCGTCCTTACCCTAAAAAAAACATAACGAGAAGGAAGTCAAAATATAAGCTTACACTCTATAGATACAGGAGGATGAGTAGGAGTCCTGACCACAGGAGCTTACAATCTATAGATACAGGAGGATGAGTAGGAGTCCTGACCACAGGAGCTTACAATCTATAGATACAGGAGGAGGAAGAGTCCTGACCACAGGAGCTTACACTCTATAGATACAGGAGGAGGAAGAGTCCTGACCACAGGAGCTTACACTCTATAGATAAAAGGAGGAGAAGGAGTCCTGACCATAGGAGCTAACAATCTATAGATACAGGAGTAGGAGGAGTCCTGACCACAGGAGCTTACAATCTATAGATACAGGAGGAGGAGTCCTGACAACAGGAGCTTACACTCTATAGATAAAAGGAGGAGAAGGAGTCCTGACCATAGGAGCTTACACTCTATAGATACAGGAGGAGAAGGAGTCCTGACCATACGAGCTAACAATCTATAGATACAGGAGTAGGAGGAGTCCTGACCACAGGAGCTTACAATCTATAGATACAGGAGGAGGAGGAGTCCTGACCATAGGAGCTTACAATCTATAGATACAGGAGGAGAAGGAGTCCTGACCATAGGAGCTAACAATCTATAGATACAGGAGTAGGAGGAGTCCTGACCACAGGAGCTTACAATCTATAGATACAGGAGGAGGAGGAGTCCTGACCATAGGAGCTAACAATCTATAGATACAGGAGTAGGAGGAGTCCTGACCACAGGAGCTTACACTCTATAGATACAGGAGGAGGAGGAGTCCTGACCATAGGAGCTTACAATCTATAGATACAGGAGGAGGAGGAGTCCTGACCACAGGAGCTTACAATCTATAGATACAGGAGGAGGAGGAGTCCTGACCACAGGAGCTTACAATCTATAGATACAGGAGGATGAGTAGGAGTCCTGACCACAGGAGCTTACAATCTATAGATACAGGAGGATGAGTAGGAGTCCTGACCACAGGAGCTTACAATCTATAGATACAGGAGGAGGAAGAGTCCTGACCACAGGAGCTTACACTCTATAGATAAAAGGAGGAGGAGGAGTCCTGACCACAGGAGCTTACAATCTATAGATACAGGAGGAGGAGGAGTCCTGACCACAGGAGCTTACAATCTATAGATACAGGAGGAGGAGGAGGAGGAGTCCTGACCACAGGAGCTTACAATCTATAGATACAGGAGGAGGAGTCCTGACCACAGGAGCTTACACTCTATAGATAAAAGGAGGAGAAGGAGTCCTGACCATAGGAGCTAACAATCTATAGATACAGGAGTAGGAGGAGTCCTGACCACAGGGGCTTACAATCTATAGATACAGGAGGAGTAGGAGTCCTGACCATAGGAGCTAACAATCTATAGATACAGTAGGAGGAAGAGTCCTGACCATAGGAGCTTACACTCTATAGATACAGGAGGAGTAGGAGTCCTGACCATAGGAGCTTACAATCTATAGATACAGGAGGAGGAGTCCTGACCACAGGAGCTTACACTCTATAGATACAGGAGGAGGAAGAGTCCTGACCATAGGAGCTTACAATCTATAGATACAGGAGGAGGAGGAGTCCTGACCACAGGAGCTTACACTCTATAGCAGCGGTCCCCAACCTTTTTGACCTAGAGAGCCACATTCAGCACTGAGAGTCGTGAGCCACATTCAGCTCTGAGAGGGGGTCACGAGCAACATCCTGCTCCTGTCCCCCTCAACGTAGTGTCAACCAAATCCCCCATTACGGGTATAATGATAACCAAAGCTTTTCCACAGAAATCACTCCAAAGCAGTACACTGAGATCCCGGGGTTACCATAATGCCCCAATTCAGTATTCTCCCATCAAGGACTCCCAACACACTGTCGCATCAAGCTTCAAGACCCTCCTCTAACAGGTAATATCATCCTCCATACCTAAAACATCTCTAAACCCCCAAGACCAGTATATGTGCATCCAGATCTGCTTTTCTGTGCAGGGCTACTCAGAAATTCACCATTTTGAGATGTGCTCTTCATACCTGTTTGCTAGACCTGGAGCTAATGCACCGAGCTGGCAGACAGTCGCGAGCCACAATTCATGGGATCGCGAGCCACATGTGGCTCCCGAGCTACAGGTTGGGGACCCTTGCTCTGTAGATACAGGAGGAGAAGGAGTCCTGACAATAGGAGCTTACACTTTATGTCACGATTCACACCGTGACTGTCACCCCTACGTCACGGATCTGGGTGACTTTAGGCCAACAGACGGCTATCACATGTGCAGGGGGATAATCTTAGTTATCCCTCCACTGCTACACTGTGACGAAAACACAAACAAGGCTATTGACCTCTTAATTTGCCGCAGGGGCTTATTTTAGTTATCTGTTGTGAATTCTGTGGCTGAATTCACTCCTGTGGTCACAAGTGGTACTGCAGCTTCTGAGCTTCCTCTCTCAGGTGTTCTGGTGAGCTCGGTGGCTGCCTTGTTATTTAACTCCACCTGATTATGTCTTCCTTGCTCCTTGTCAATGTTCCAGTGTTGGATCTGAGCTTCTGGATCTTTCCTGTGGCCTGCTGCTCTGCTTAGATAAGTGCTTCTTTGCTTTTTGTTGCTGTTTTTTCTGTCCAGCTTGTCTATTCGTTTTTGCTGGAAGCTCTGAGACGCAAAGGGTGTACCGCCGTGCCGTTAGTTCGACACGGTGGGTCTTTTTGCCCCCTTTGCGTGGTTTTTTGCTTTAGGGTTTTTTGTAGACTGCAAAGTTCTCTTTGCTATCCTCGCTCTATCTAGAATATCGGGCCTCACTTTGCTGAATCTATTTCATCCCTACGTTTTGTCTTTTCATCTTGCTAACAGTCATTATATGTGGGGGGCTGCCTTTTCCTTTGGGGTATTTCTCTGAGGCAAGTCAGGCTTGTATTTCTATCTTCAGGCTAGTCAGATCCTCAGGCTGTGCCGAGTTGCATAGGTAGTGTCAGGCGCAATCCACAGCTGCCTTTAGTTGTGTTTAGGATAGGTTCAGGTATTGCGGTCTACAGAGATTCCACGTCTCAGAGCTCGTTCTATTGTTTTTGGGTTATTGTCAGATCACTGTATGTGCTCTGATTACTGCACACTGTGTTACTGGATTGCCTTCATAACAGTTATCCCACTGCTCTGCAATATTACACGAACTGCCGGGATTTATGCATATCCCGCTTTACAGTTCCACTTGAAAACTTGCAGCTCTCTGGCGCCCCCTTACTCTCAGGTCAGATTAGGTACTGCACCTAGGGTAATTAGTCGCCAGAAAGGCTGCCTGCTTTGCACTGGCTATTGGGCACACTGCAGCGAGGCGATATAACTACTCCCACCCAGGCAGGAACAATAATTATCAACGCCGCCGTCACTACAACGACTCCCAAAGGCACAGAACAAGGTATGCTGCCACCAGCTTCGATTAAGCTAACCCAAAACAGTAGCGTAATTCCCTTCAGAAAACTTAGGGTACGTTTTAGAGCAGGAGAACAAAACTAGTAATTTAAATATTTTACTCCGAAAGATTAGGCAGTGTTTATAAAAAACTAGATGGTGGCCCGATTCTAACGCATCGGGTATTCTAGAATATGCATGTCCACGTAGTATATTGCCCAGCCACGTAGTATATTGCCCAGCGACGTAGTATATTGAACAGTAACGTAGTATATTGCCCAGTCACGTATTGCCCAGCCACATAGTATATAGCACAGCCCACGTAGTACGGTATATTGCTCAGCCACATAGTATATAGCAGAGCCACGTAGTATATTGCCCAGCCGCATAGTATATAGCACAGCCCACGTAGTACGGTATATTGCTCAGCCACATAGTATATAGCAGAGCCACGTAGTATATTGCCCAGCACAGAGCCACTGTCACAATCCATGTTCTTCAACTATATCAATAGTAAAAGAATAAAAACTGAAAATGTAGGCCCCTTAAAAAATAGTGAGGAAAGAATGGTTGTAGATGACGAGGAAAAAGCTAACATATTAAACACCTTCTTCTCCACGGTATTCACGGTGGAAAATGAAATGCTAGGTGAAATCCCAAGAAACAATGAAAACCCTATATAAAGGGTCACCAATCTAACCCAAGAAGAGGTGCGAAACCGGCTAAATAAGATTAAAATAGATAAATCTCCGGGTCCGGATGGCATACACCCACGAGTACTAAGGGAACTAAGTAATGTAATAGATAAACCATTATTTCTTATTTTTAGGGACTCTATAGCGACAGGGTCTGTTCCGCAGGACTGGCGCATAGCAAATGTGGTGCCAATATTCAAAAAGGGCTCTAAAAGTGAACCTGGAAATTATAGGCCAGTAAGTCTAACCTCTATTGTTGGTAAAATATTTGAAGGGTTTCTGAGGGATGTTATTCTGGATTATCTCAATGAGAATAACTGTTTAACTCCATATCAGCATGGGTTTATGAGAAATCGCTCCTGTCAAACCAATCTAATCAGTTTTTATGAAGAGGTAAGCTATAGGCTGGACCACGGTGAGTCATTGGACGTGGTATATCTCGATTTTTCCAAAGCGTTTGATACCGTGCCGCACAAGAGGTTGGTACACAAAATGAGAATGCTTGGTCTGGGGGAAAATGTGTGTAAATGGGTTAGTAACTGGCTTAGTGATAGAAAGCAGAGGGTGGTTATAAATGGTATAGTCTCTAACTGGGTCGCTGTGACCAGTGGGGTACCGCAGGGGTCAGTATTGGGACCTGTTCTCTTCAACATATTCATTAATGATCTGGTAGAAGGTTTACACAGTAAAATATCGATATTTGCAGATGATACAAAACTATGTAAAGCAGTTAATACAAGAGAAGATAGTATTCTGCTACAGATGGATCTGGATAAGTTGGAAACTTGGGCTGAAAGGTGGCAGATGAGGTTTAACAATGATAAATGTAAGGTTATACACATGGGAAGAGGGAATCAATGTCACCATTACACACTGAATGGGAAACCACTGGGTAAATCTGACAGGGGGAAGGACTTGGGGATCCTAGTTAATGATAAACTTACCTGGAGCAGCCAGTGCCAGGCAGCAGCTGCCAAGGCAAACAGGATCATGGGGTGCATTAAAAGAGGTCTGGATACACATGATGAGAGCATTATACTGCCTCTGTACAAATCCCTAGTTAGACCGCACATGGAGTACTGTGTCCAGTTTTGGGCACCGGTGCTCAGGAAGGATATAATGGAACTAGAGAGAGTACAAAGGAGGGCAACAAAATTAATAAAGGGGATGGGAGAACTACAATACCCAGATAGATTAGCGAAATTAGGATTATTTAGTCTAGAAAAAAGACGACTGAGGGGCGATCTAATAACCATGTATAAGTATATAAGGGGACAATACAAATATCTCGCTGAGGATCTGTTTATACCAAGGAAGGCGACGGGCACAAGGGGGCATTCTTTGCGTCTGGAGGAGAGAAGGTTTTTCCACCAACATAGAAGAGGATTCTTTACTGTTAGGGCAGTGAGAATCTGGAATTGCTTGCCTGAGGAGGTGGTGATGGCGAACTCAGTCGAGGGGTTCAAGAGAGGCCTGGATGTCTTCCTGGAGCAGAACAATATTGTATCATACAATTATTAGGTTCTGTAGAAGGACGTAGATCTGGGTATTTATTATGATGGAATATAGGCTGAACTGGATGGACAAATGTCTTTTTTCAGCCTTACTAACTATGTTACTATGTTTGGATCTGTGGCAGATCTGGTTTCCCTCAGATATAAACTTTTTTCCTTTCTGGTCATTGGGGGTTAATGCAGTTTACTCCCCTCCCCCCGGTGGCCGCTGGTGATATTGCATTGCATTGCATTGCTGCTGGGTCAGCTGATGTTTGTGACCACTCCCACCTTCCTTTACAAGGTCACCTGGTGCATCAGCTGACTGTTGGTTATACAGGTCCTTTGGATACCAACCTTGCTGGAATAGGAGCTTGCTGAGTGTTGTTGTTCTTCAGCTAAATACTCATTCCTGGTGCCTTACTCTGCTGTGCGGTGCATTGCAGCAGAGAAAGCTAAGTGTGGTGTTATTGTTTCTTTGTCCCTTTGTAGTTTGTGCATTCACCTTTTGGTATCGTGTTCCCCTCACTCTCATTTTGTTTATTCCTGTTTATTTGCTTTGTGGTGCTGTTTACACTGTTCACCTCCTGGGGTGAGGGTTGGGGGTTTAGTTCAGGGTTTAACAGGAGACAGGGACAGGTCGGTGACTTGGGCCTCCCTACCTTCAAGGGTACCCCCAAGTTAAGGAAAGACAGGGCTTCCCCTAGCCTGAGGGGCAGTTCAGGGGCCCAGATTCCTCATCTCCTGTTTTCCTGTTTCTGCATCGTGACATTATAACCAACCATCCCAATTTTTTTTTTTTGGTGAGCTATGGCTCAAATGCAGGCCTTTGCCCAACTGCTTCAGACCCTCACTGATGAGTTTAAGGTGCTCTGTGGTGAGGTGGTGCAGCAGCTGCAGCAGTTGGTGGGGTTTTGGGCTTCGGCCCAGGTACAGGCTCAACCAGAGCCCAAGATATCTCTTCCTGACAGGTTCTCTGGAGGGAGAGATACATTTTTGGTTTTTCAGGAAGCCTGTAAACTTTACTTCAGGCTCTGCCCTCGTTCATCGGGGAGTGAGGAGCAGCGTGTGGGGATTATAACCTCCCTTCTTAAGGGTGATCCCCAATCCTGGGCTTTCTCCCTGCCGGCCGGTTCTCCATCTTTACGGTCAGTGGACGAGTTTTTTGCGGCCTTGGCGCTTGTGTATGGGGACCCTGATGGCGTCTCCCTGGTAGAATCCCGACTGCGTAAAATCAAGCAGGGGGTCGGCCGGCTGAGGATTACTGCTCGGAGTTTAGGAGATGGGCCACTGACACACAGTGGAATGACCCTACCCTTAGGAGCCATTTTAGGCAGGGTCTGTCTCCAAGGTTGCAGGATGCTCTTGTGCAGTACGCTGCCCCCAGGTCTTTGGAGGCCGCCATGTCCCTCGCCATTCGGGTAGATAGACGTTTGAGGGAGATACATACACCTAATGTGTCTCCGGTAGTCCTTGCTAGGGACGGGGACACACCTGGTGGAGGAACCCATGCAGGTGGGAGGAGTTGTTTCTCAAATGGGGTTGCCTGCGTTTCGCCGTGGTGTGGGGGCATGTTTTTACTGTGGGCAGACTGGTCATTTTATCGGTGTCTGCCCAGCTCGCGCCAAAATACCTGTACCACCTTAGAAGCCGCATTCCCCTGGTCGTGTGGAGGGAGGCGACCAGGGAGTGTATATTTCCTCCATATCTTCTCCTCAGTGTAACCTGTCAGCTGAAGTATTGGTTGGCGGGGTAACTGAGTGTATACCGGTGCTTGTGGACAGTGGAGCAGGTGTCAATCTGGTGGATGCTCATTTTGTCCAGACCCATGGCCTGAGGTGTAGGACACTAACTAAACCCCTAAGTGTCCAGGCCATTGGCTCCGTACCACTCAGCCAGGGGAGGGTGACCCAAGTCGTGGATGATATACACCTGCGTATAGGGACTCATCGTGAGGAGTTCCTATCGTGCTACGTCTTGGGGGGAAATACCAACACCCATCGTTTTAGGTCTCCCTTGGTTGAAAAAACACAACCCGGTCATAGATATAATAATAATTTATAATAATAATAATAATTTTTATTTATATAGCGCCAACATATTCCGCAGCGCTTTACAAATCATAGAGGGGACTTGCACAGACAATAGACATTACAGCATAACAGAAATACAGTTCAAAACAGATACCAGGAGGAATGAGGGCCCTGCTGCTCGCAAGCTACAAACTATGGGGAAAAGGGGAGACACGAGAGGTGGATGGTAACAATTGCTTTAGTTATTCAGACCGGCCATAGTGTAAGGATCAGGTGTTCATGTAAAGCTGCATGAACCAGTTAACTGCCTAAGTATGTAACAGTACAGACACAGAGGGCTATTAACTGCATAAAGTGAATGAGAACATGCATTTTTTTTTTTTTTTTTTTTAAATAGGCCACACAGGGATCGTTATGTAAATGCATTGAGGTGGTAGGCCAGTCTGAACAAATGAGTTTTTAGGGCACGCTTAAAACTGTGGGGATTGGGGATTAATCGCATTAACCTAGGTAGTGCATTCCAAAGAATCGGCGCAGCACGTGTAAAGTCTTGGAGACGGGAGTGGGAGGTTCTGATTATAGATTGGCGGTCAAGGGAAGCGGTCAGCTGGGATCAGTCGTGTGAGGGCTACAGCCCAGGGGCAACTGTCTCTGCTGTCCTTCTACAACCTACCCCTTCCTCTCTAGTGGGGGTAGCAGAGGTGCTGCCAGAGAGTAGGGGCAAGACTCTTCCCTCACTACATGCTAACCCGGTGTGTCAGACCTCTTAGGAGGAGGGGTCAGAGGAGGGTGGTGGTTCCCTCTGAGCATAATGGGGGTGTGAGTTTGGTGACACAGGGGGACGCCTCTATTGTCAATTCCTCTAGAAATTCACCATCTTGTGGCAGACGCATGCATGGATATAAACGTTCAGGTCCGGACCTGGGTGTGAATGAGTATGTATGGGTTTCCACCAAAAACATCAGGTGGCAGTGTGCAACGGGGTCCTGGAGTTCCAGGGTGATTGGGCCATATCGGGTGTCAGCCATTCTCAGTCCGGAGACTTTTCAGTTGGAGTTACCCCCAGTTATGCATATACACAACTCATTCCCCAGGTCGGCACTCTGGAGGTTTGTGGCGCCTCCGGAGCCCTCACTGGTGGCATTTTCATCAGGCCACGTTTGCCGTAAACCTGAGAGTCAGGTGACTGCCGAGGTGAACGTTGGTGGATCGAGGCGTCCTCACCATAGGTTGTTATGTGGTGAGGTCTGATGTTGAGTGTCCTGAGGCCACTCACTGAAAGGGGGGTACTGTCACGATCCATGTTTGGATCTGTGGCAGATCTGGTTTCCCTCAGATATAAACTTTTTTCCTTTCTGGTCATTGGGGGTTAATGCAGTTTACTCCCCCCAGTGGCCGCTGGTGTTATTGCATTGCATTGCTGCTGGTCAGCTGATGTTTGTGACCACTCCTGTTGTGAATTCTGTGGTCAAGCTACCTCCTGTGGTCATGAGTGGTACTTCGGCTGGTTCTGTCCTTGAGCTTCCTTTGGTGGATGTGAGTGGGGCTGCGGCTTCTGAGTTTCCTTCCTCAGGTGATGAGGTTAAGTCGTTAGGTGCTGCTCTATTTAACTCCACCTAGTTCTTTGTTCCTGGCCTCCAGTCAATGTTCCAGTATTGGTCTTGCTCTCTCCTGGATCGTTCTTGTGGCCTGTCTGCCCTGCATAAGCTAAGTTTTGCTGGTGTTACTTTTGTTTGCTATTTTTCCTGTCCAGCTTGCTTTATTGGTTTTTCTTGCTTGCTGGAAGCTCTGAGACGCAGAGGGAGCACCTACGTACCGTTAGTCGGTGCGGAGGGTCTTTTTGCGCCCTCTGCGTGGTTGTTTGTAGGTTTTTGTGCTGACCGCAAAGCTATCTTTCCTATCCTCGGTCTATTCAGTAAGTCGGGCCTCACTTTGCTAAAATCTATTTCATCTCTGTGTTTGTATTTTCATCTTTACTCACAGTCATTATATGTGGGGGGCTGCCTTTTCCTTTGGGGAATTTCTCTGAGGCAAGGTAGGCTTATTTTTCTGTCTTCAGGGCTAGCTAGTTTCTCAGGCTGTGCCCGAGGCGCCTAGGTCTGGTCAGGAGCGCTCCACGGCTACCTCTAGTGTGGTATGATAGGATTAGGGATTGCGGTCAGCAGAGTTCCCACGTCTCAGAGCTCGTCCTATGTTAATAGTAACTATCAGGTCACTTGTGTGCTCTTAACCACTAGGTCCATTGTGGTTCTGAATCACCAGTTCATAACACACTCCCACCATCCTTTATAAGGTCACCTGGTGCTTCAGCTGACTGTTGGTTATACAGGTCCTTTGGATACCAACCTTGCTGGAAAAGGAGCTTGCTAAGTGCTGTTGTTCTTCAGCTAAATACTCATTCCTGGTGCCTTACTCTGCTGTGCGGTGCTTTGCAGCAGAGAAAGCCAAGTGTGGTGTTATTGTTTCTTTGTGCCTTTGTAGTTTGTGCATTCACCTTTTGGTATCCTGTTCCCCTCAATATTGTTTATTTGCTTTGTGGTGCTGTGTTCACTGTTCACCTCCTGGGGTGGGGGTGGGGATTTAGTTCAGGGTTTAACAGGAGACAGGGACAGGTCGGTGACTTGGGCCTCCCTACCTTCAAGAGTACCCCCAGGTTAAGGAAAGACAGGGCTTCCCCTAGCCTGAGGGGCAGTTCAGGGGCCCAGATTCCTCATCTCCTGTTTTCCTGTTTCTGCATCGTGACAGCCACGTAGTATATTACCCAGCACAGAGCCACGTAGTATAGAGACTTAAAAAGAATAAAAATAAAAAAAATATACTCACCTATAGCCCGTTGAAGTCCTGCTATACTTACCCTCCGCCGCCTTTCTCGCTCCTCTCCACGCTTCCAGGACCTCTCCATTGCAAGCGGCAGCTTGTGGTCCCATCCCAGGGCCGGTGTGAGCAGGACCTATGATGACGTCGTGGTCACATGACCGTGACATCACGGCAGGTCCTTGTCGCACACCAGCCCTGGGACGGGAGCGGAAGCTGCCGCTTGCAATGGAGCGGTCCCGGGAGAGTGGAGAGGAGCGAGAAAGGCGGCAGAAGGTGAGTATAGCAGCTTTTTTGTTTTTATTATTTTTATTATTTTTAACATGACATTTTTACTATTGATGCTGCATAGGCAGCATCACTAGTAAATAGTTGGGGACACACAGGGTTAATAGCAGCGGTAACGGAGTGCGTTACACCGCGGGCCGTTACCGCTGCCATTAGCGGTGAGTGGAGGGGATTACGGAGCGGGCGCCGGGCAGTGAGTGCAGGGGAGTAGGGGAGGGACTAATCGGACTGTGCCCGTCGCTGATTGGTCGCGGCAGCCATGACAGGCAGCTGCCGAGACCAATCAGCGAACGAATAACCATGACAGAAGGACAGAGACGGAAGTGACCCTTAGACAATTATGTATATAGATATTACAAGGATGTTACAATAAGAGACAATTGAAAGTATGTACAAAGCAATTATAAAATAACGGGATTAAATGAGAAAAGGTAAAACTCACATGTTCTCAGATCATTTCAGGCAAAACCATACTGGTAGGCGGAGCCCCAAATGTCCCAATGCATCAGGAGGTCTGGATAGGAACAGTTCCTCAAGCAAAACTAACTGCTTGGTGCCTTGCAGAAAACTTAAACTGCAGCCTCATGACATCACTAAAAGGCTGGTTAAAGGGAACCTGTCACCCCGTTTTTTCAGATTGAGATATAAATACTGTTAAATAGGGCCTGCGCTGTGCGTTACTATAGTGTATGTAGTGTACCCCGATTCCCCACCTATGCTGAGAAATACATTACCAAAGTCGCCGTTTTCGCCTGTCAAGCAGGCTGGTCAGGTCGGGTGGGCGTGGTGACATCGCTCTTTTCTTCCCCAGCTTTCCGTTGGTGGCGTAGTGGTGTGCGCATGTCCAGAGTTCCGAATCCCCTGCGCGCACGTGAAGCAAAAGCGCGCGTTCTGCGCTATTGCCCCTGTCATCGGTGGGGGCGGCCATCTTCCTGGGGCCGCGCGTGCGCAGATCGAGTGTTCTGCTGCACGGGGCTTCAGGAAAATGGCCGCGTGATGCCGCGCGTGCGCATTAGAGATCGCGGCGGCCATTTTCCCAAAGCCCAGTTTGCATCTCGGCTTTGGGAAAATGGCCGCCGCGATCTCTAATGCGCACGCGCGGCATCCCGCGGCCATTTTCCTGAAGCCCCGTGCAGCAGAGCACTCGATCTGCGCAAGCGCGGCCCCAGGAAGATGGCCGCCCCCACCGATGACAGGGGCAATAGCGCAGAACGCGCGTTTTTACTTCACGTGCGCGCAGGGGATTCGGAACTCTGGACATGCGCACACCACTACGCCACCAACGGAAAGCTGGGGAAGAAAAAAGCGATGTCACCACGCCCACCCGACCTGACCAGCCTGATTGACAGGCGAAAACGGCGACTTTGGTGATGTATTTCTCAGCATACGTGGGGAATCGGGGTACACTACATACACTATAGTAACGCACAGCGCAGGCCCTATTTAACAGTATTTATATCTCAATCTGAAAAAACGGGGTGACAGGTTCCCTTTAACCCCTTCATGACCCAGCCTATTTTGACCTTAAAGACCTTGCCGTTTTTTGCAATTCTGACCAGTGTCCCTTCATGAGGTAATAACTCAGGAACGCTTCAATGGATCCTAGCGGTTCTGAGATTGTTTTTTCGTGACATATTGGGCTTCATGTTAGTGGTAAATTTAGGTCAATAAATTCTGTGTTTATTTGTGATAAAAACGGAAATTTGGCGAAAATTTTGAAAATTTCGCAATTTTCACATTTTGAATTTTTATTCTGTTAAACCAGAGAGTTATGTGACACAAAATAGTTAATAAATAACATTTCCCACACGTCTACTTTACATCAGCACAATTTTGGAAACAAAATTTTTTTTTGCTAGGAAGTTATAAGGGTTAAAATTTGACCAGCGATTTCTCATTTTTACAACGAAATTTACAAAACCATTTTTTTTAGGGACCACCTCACATTTGAAGTCAGTTTGAGGGGTCTATATGGCTGAAAATACCCAAAAGTTACACCATTCTAAAAACTGCACCCCTCAAGGTGCACAAAACCACATTCAAGAAGTTTATTAACCCTTCAGGTACTTCACAGCAGCAGAAGCAACATGGAAGGAAAAAATGAACATTTAACTTTTTAGTCACAAAAATGATTTTTCAGCAACAATTTTTTTATTTTCCCAATGGTAAAAGGAGAAACTGAACCACGTACGTTGTTGTCCAATTTGTCCTGAGTACGCGGATACCTCATATGTGGGGGTAAACCACTGTTTGGGCGCACGGCAGGGCTTGGAAGGGAAGGAGCGCCATTTGACTTTTTGAATGAAAAATTGGCTGCACTCTTTAGCGGACACCATGTCACATTTGGAGAGCCCCCGTGTGCCTAAAAATTGGAGCTCCCCCACAAGTGATCCCATTTTGGAAACTAGACGCCCCAAGGAACTTATCTAGATGCATAGTGAGCCCTTTAAACCCCCAGGTGCTTCACAAATTGATCCGTAAAAATTAAAAAGTACTTTTTTTTTCACAAAAAAATTCTTTTAGCCTCAATTTTTTCATTTTCACATGGACAACAGGATAAAATGGATCCTAAAATTTGTTTGGCAATTTCTCCTGAGTACACCGATACCTCACATGTGGGGGTAAACCACTGTTTGGGCACATGGTAAGGCTCGGAAGGGAAGGAGCGCCATTTGACTTTTTGAATGAAAAATTATCTCCATCGTTAGCGGACACCATGTCGCGTTTGGAGAGACCCTGTGTGCTTAAACATTGGAGCTCCCCCACAAGTGACTCCATTTTGGAAACTGGAACCCCAAGGAACTTATCTAGATGCCTAGTGAGCACTTTAAACCCTCAGGTGCTTCACAAATTGATCCGTAAAAATGAAAAAGTACTTTTTTTTCACAAAAAAATTATTTTCGCCTCAATTTTTTCATTTTCACATGGGCAATAGGATAAAATGGATCCTAAAATTTGTTGAGCAATTTCTCCCGAGTACGCCGATACCTCATATGTGGGGGTAAACCACTGTTTGGGCACACGGCAGGGCTCGGAAGGGAAGGCGCGCTTTTTAACTTTTTGAATGGAAAATTAGCTCCAATTGTTAGCGGACACCATGTCGCATTTGGAGAGCCCCTGTGTGCCTATGCAATGGAGCTCCCCCACAAGTGACCCCATTTTGGAAACTAGACCCCCCAAGGAACTTATCTAGATGCATACTGAGCACTTTAAACCCCCAGGTGCTTCACAGAAGTTTATAATGCAGAGCCATGAAAATAAAAAATAATTTTTCTTTTCTCAAAAATGATTTTTTAGCCTGGAATTTCCTATTTTGCCAATGGTAATAGGAGAAATTGGACCACAAATGTTGTTGTCCAGTTTGTCCTGAGTATGCAGATACCCCATATGTGGGGGTAAACCACTGTTTGGGCGCACGGCAGGGCTCAGAAGGGAAGGCACGCCATTTGGCTTTTTAAATGGAAAATTATCTCCAATCATTAGCGGACACCATGTCGCGTTTGGAGAGCCCCTGTGTGCCTAAACATTGGAGATCCCCCACAAATTACCCCATTTTGGAAACTAGACCCCCAAAGGAACTAATCTAGATGTGTAGTGAGCACTTTGAACCCTCAAGTGCTTCACAGAAGTTTATAACGCAGAGCCATGAAAATAAAAAAAAAAAAATTATTTTCTCAAAAATGAATTTTAGCCCGCAATTTTTTTATTTTCCCAAGGGTAACAGGAGAAATTTGACCCCAAAAGTTGTTGTCCAGTTTCTCCTGAGTACGCGGATACCCCATATGTGGGGGTAAACCACTGTTTAGGCACATGCTGGGGCTCGGAAGTGAAGTAGTGACGTTTTGAAATGCAGACTTTGATGGAATGCTCTGTGGGCGTCACGTTGCGTTTGCAGAGCCCCTGATGTGGCTAAACAGTAGAAACCCCCCACAAGTGACCCCATTTTGGAAACTAGACCCCGAAAGGAACTTATCTAGATGTGAGGTGAGCACTTTGAACCCCCAAGTGCTTTACAGAAGTTTATAACGCAGAGCCGTGAAAATAATAAATACGTTTTCTTTCCTCAAAAATAATTTTTTAGCCCAGAATTTTTTATTTTCCCAAGGGTTACAGGAGAAATTGGACCACAAAAGTTGTTGTCCAGTTTCTCCTGAGTACGCTGATGCCCCATGTGTGGGGGTAAACCACTGTTTGGGCACACGTGGGGGCTCAGAAGGGAAGTAGTGACTTTTGAAATGCAGACTTTGATGGAATGGTCTGCGGGCGTCACGTTGCGTTTGCAGAGCCCCTGGTGTGCCTAAACAGTAGAAACCCCCCACAAGTGACCCCATTTTGGAAACTAGACCCCCCAAGGAACTTATCTAGATATGTGGTGAGCACTTTGAACCCCCAAGTGCTTCACAGACGTTTACAACGCAGAGCCGTGAAAATAAAAAATCATTTTTCTTTCCTCAAAAATGATGTTTTAGCAAGCAATTTTTTATTTTCTCAAGGGTAACAGGAGAAATTGGACCCCAGTAATTGTTGCGCAGTTTATCCTGAGTATGCTGGTACCCCATATGTGGGGGTAAACCACTGTTTGGGCACACGTCGGGGTTCGGAAGTGAGGGAGCACCATTTGAATTTTTGAATACAAGATTGGCTGGAATCAATGGTGGCGCCATGTTGCGTTTGGAGACCCCCTGAAGTGCCTAAACAGTGGAAACCCCTCAATTCTACCTCCAACACACCCCTAACCCTTATCCCAACTGTAGCCGTAACCCTAATCACAACCCTAACCCCAACACACCCCTAACCACAACCCTAACCCCAACACACCCCTAACCCTAACCACAACCCTAATTCCAACCCAACTCTAAGGCTATGTGCTAACGTTGCGGATTCGTATGAGATTTTTCAGCATCATTTTTGAAAAA
The DNA here is from genome assembly GCF_032444005.1 of Ranitomeya imitator. Lineage (NCBI taxonomy): Eukaryota > Metazoa > Chordata > Amphibia > Anura > Dendrobatidae > Ranitomeya > Ranitomeya imitator. Next base: position 634,125,378 of record NC_091283.1, on the reverse strand, counting down.
TCCGCGGGTAAAAGGCACTGCGTTTTACCTGTGGATTTACCGTGGATTTCCAGTGTTTTTTGTGCGGATTTCACCTGTGGATTCCTATTGAGGAACAGGTGTAAAACGCTGCGGAATCCGCACAAAGAATTGGCATGCTGCGGAAAATACAACGCAGCGTTCCCGCGCGGTATTTTCTGCACCATGGGCACAGCGGATTTGGTTTTCCATATGTTTACATGGTACTGTAAACCTGATGGAACACTGCTGCGGATCCGCAGCGGCCAATCCGCACCGTGTGCACATAGCCTAATTCTAAAGGTATGTGCACACGCTGCGGAAAACGCTGCGGATCCGCAGCAGTTTCCCATGAGTTTACAGTTCAATGTGAACCTATGGGAACCAAAAATCGCTGTACACATGCTGCGGAAAAACTGCACGGAAACGCAGCGGTTTACATTCCGCAGCATGTCACTTCTTTCTGCGGACTCCGCAGCGGTTTTACAACTGCTCCAATAGAAAATCGCAGTTGTAAAACCGCAGTGAAATGCGCAGAAAAACCGCGGTAAATCCACGATAAATCGGCAGCGGTTTAGCACTGTGGATTTTTCAAATCCGCTGCGGAAAAATCCGCATAGGACCAGAATACGTGTGCACATACCGAAACCCTAACCCTAGCCCTAACCCTACCCCTAACCCTACCCCTAACCCTAACCCTAGTTCTTACCCCAACCTTAGTGAAAAAAAAAAAATTCTTTATTTTTTTTATTGTCCCTATCTATGGGGGTGACAAAGGGGGGGGGTCATTTACTATTTTTTTTATTTTGATCACTGAGATATAACCTATCTCAGTGATCAAAATTCACTCTGGAACGAATCTGCCGGCCGGCAGATTCGGCGGGCGCACTGCACATGCGCCCGCCATTTTGGAAGATGGCGGCGCCCAGGAAAGAAGACGGACGGACCTCGGGCGGCCAGGTAAGTATAAGGGGGGGGGGAGATCAGGGCACGGGGGGGGGCGTCGGAGCACGGGGGGGTGGATCGGATCATGGGGGTGGGTGGATCGGAACACGGGAGGGAGGATTGGAGCACGGGGAAGGATTGGAGCACGGGGTGAGGGATCGCTGTGCGGGGAGGGGTGGATCGGAGCACGGGGGGGGTCGCTGTGTGCGGGGGGGGGGATCGGAGTGTGGGGGGTTTGATTGGAGCGCGGGGGGTGTGATTGGTGCACGGGGAAGCGGACAGGAGGACGGGGGAGCGGAGCACAGGACGGAGGGGAGCGGACCACAGATCGGGGGGCTGGGGGGGCGATCGGAGGGGTGGGGTGGGTGCACATAAGTGTTTCCAGCCATGGCCGATGATATTGCAGCATCGGCCATGGCTGGATTGTAATATTTCACCAGTTTTTTAGGTGAAATATTACAAATCGCTCTGATTGGCAGTTTCACTTTCAACAGCCAATCAGAGCGATCGTAGCCACGAGGGGGTGAAGCCACCCCCCCTGGGCTAAACTACCACTCCCCCTGTCCATGCAGATCGGGTGAAATGGGAGTTAACCCTTTCACCCGGCCTGCAGGGACGCGATCTTTCCATGACGCATATGCTGCGTCATGGGTCGGAATGGCACCGACTTTCATGACGCAGCGTATGCGTCAAAGGTCGGGAAGGGGTTAATGATATGCACTGAGGTCAGAAATATTTACATTCCTAGACTCTGGAGACAAAAGGAATTTCTGACTGAGAAGGGAGAGACAACAGGTGGCTTTGCAGGATTGGTCACTCACCTGCAGTTTAAAGCCACACCCTGCTCACACACTAGCTTCAAATTACCCAGTGTCTGCTATAGGGCTGGTTTGTTGTATTCAGGGGGGAGAGAGGGGGGTCACAGCTACCATGTGCTTTCAGGACCATGGTCAGATGTGCAAAAATCCCTCAGCTATGGTTTTTGCATTATCGTGACACCTCCCCTTTTTGGACTGCGCTATGGAAGCAGAACCCCTAAGTATGCCTCCATGCGCACCTCAGTAGGTTCGCCATGGCAGGACAGTCCATCTGCATTGCCATGCTCCTGGTCCGTTTTGTGTTCAATGGTGAAGTCAAACTGCTGAAGGATAAGGCTCCAGCGTAGTAACCTTCCATTGGTTCCGCACATGGCATTTGGCCAGCGCAGAGGGTGGTGGTCGGTCAACACAGTGAAGGCACAACCATACAAGTAGGGCTGCAAGCGCTGCAGGGCCCAGACTATGGCCAGGCACTCCTTCTTGACAGTGGAGTAGGCATCTTCTCTCGGCAGAAGTATCCGGCTCAGGTACAACACGGGGTGCTCTTGGTCCCCCAAGTCAACCTGGCTGAGCACAGCACCAAGGCCAGACTCGCTGGCGTCAGTCTGTACCAAGAACGGTCGACTGCTGTCGATTGCTTTCAACACAAGGGCGTTGCACACTGCTGTTTTCAACGCCTGGAAGGCCCCCTCACAGCCATCGGTCCAGTTGACGATGTAGGGTAGCTTCTTCCTGGTGAGGTCCGTCAAAGATTTTGCCAGGCTACTATAGTGCTGTACAAAGCACCAATAGTACCCTGCAGTGCCCAGGAAGGACATCACCTGTTTCTTGGTGCTGGGGGTGGGCCAGTTCACGATTGCTCCCACTTTCTCAGGCTCTGGCTTTAGGGTGCCCCCACCTACCCGGTGCCCCAGGTAGTGGACCTCACTCTTGCCCATCTGGCACTTTCCGGGCTTGATAGTCAGTCCGGCTCGGTGAATTCGCCTGAGCACCTCCTCGAGATGCTGCAGGTGTTCATCCCAGGAGGAACTGAAGATGGCAATGTCATCCAAGTACGCTACCGCGTACTGTTCCAGTCCCCGAAGCAGGAGGTTGACCATCCGCTGGAAACTGGCAGGGGAAATCTTCATGCCGAAGGGCATGACTGTGGACTCGTACAGTCCTAAGGGTGTGATAAAGGCGGACTTCTCCTGCGCCTCGGGGCTCAGGGGAATCTGCCAGTATCCTCGACTCAGATCCATTATAGTCAGGTAGTTTGCGCCAGCTAACCTCTCAAGCAGCTCCTCGATGCGCGGCATTGGGTGCACGTCAGAGGCTGTGATAGCGTTGAGCCCCCTGTAGTCCACGCAGAACCTGGTGGTCCGATCCTTCTTTGGTACGAGAACTACAGGTGAGGCCCACGCACTCTTTGACCGTCAAATCACTCCCAGCTGTAACATCTCATCGATCTCCTGGCGCATAACCTGCTGCACCTGGTCGGAGATTCGATAGGGTGTTCGCCGTAGTGGGGCATGATTCCCGGTGTCCACCTCGTGGACTGCTAACTCAGTCCTCCCAGGTCGGTTGGAGAACACGGCCCGGAAGGGCTCCTTCTTGATCCGCAACTGCGACCGCTGGGTTTCGGTTAGTGAGGCGCTTACCTCCACGTCCTTGATGGACCCACCGGACTTGGCTTGGGCCAGCATGTCCAGGAGGGTGTCTTCCTCCAAGTCTTCGGGCAGGCTGCAGGCCGATAGGACTAAAGGTTCACGATCGTGATGAGCCTTCATCATGTTGACGTGAAAGGCCTTTCGCCTACCTCGAGCGTGGTCAAGCGTGACCACGTAGGTGACCGGGTTGAGCTGTTGGTGGACCTCCCAGGCTGCCTAAAGCTTATCCTTTGGTACGGGGACCAGCACCCACACCTTTTGACCCATCTGGTAGGTCCGCCCCGGGCGTTCTGGTCGTACCAGTGCTTCTGGTCAGCCTGAGCCTGCGTCATGTTGTCATGCACCAACTGCGTCAAGGTCTGCATCTTGTCACGGAAAAGCATGACATACTCCACTATGGACACTTCAGAAGGGTTCGGCTCCTCTTCCCAGGATTCCCTTACCAACTCAAGGGGTCCCCGGACTCGCCTGCCGTACAGGAGCTCGAAGGGGGAGAACCCCGTCGAGGACTGCAAAACCTCTCGGTAAGCGAATAGCAGGTGTGGGAGGTACCGCTCCCAGTCGTACCCTTGGGTCTCAACCAGCATGCGTAGCATCTGTTTGAGGGTACCATTGAAGCGTTCACACAAGCTATTGGTCTGTGGGTGATACGCACTCGATACCAGGTGCTTCACCTGCATTCTCTTACAGAGAGCCTCCATTAGGCGAGACATGAATTGGGTCCCTTGATCAGTAAGCATCTCCCTGGGAAATCCTACACAAGAAAAGATAGCGAACAGGGCATCCGCCACCTTATCTGCCCTAGTTGACGACAGAGCTACTGCCTCTGGGTACCGGGTAGCATAGTCTACCACAGTGAGGATGTATTGCTTTCCAGAGCTGATGTGGATGGCCAGCGGGCCCACAATGTCCACCGTGATCCTCTGGAAAGGCTCCTCTATCACTGGCAAAGGGATCAGGGGAGCCTTAATAGCAGGCCCCGCCTTCCCCACTCTTTGACAGGTGACACAGGAGCGGCAGTAGTTTGATACATCTGAACCCCATCTTAGACCAATAGAAGTGTTGAGACAGCCGGGCCTTAGTTTTGCTGATCCCCAAGTGTCCAGCTAGCGGGATCTCATGGGCAATCCGTAGCAACTCACCCCGGAATTGCTGTGGGACAACCAGCTGTCTTTCCCTCAACCACTCCTTTGGTGATTCTCCGGGTACTGTCTCCCGGTACAACCTTCCTCGTTCCCAGAACACCTTCTCCTTATCAGTCTCGGAGAAGCGCGTCCCGGCGAGTTGTCTCAAACTCTCTAGATCAAGAGCAAAATAAGAAAAAAGAACCACTCTTAAAGACTGCACACCACAATATATACTTGAACATATAAGCAGGTAAACTTTTATTGACAAACCAATAAAAACATCTAAAACCAATGAAGTACAAAAATCCCCATAATAATCCCTATTAATAGCAATAGCTGAAAAAAAGAGCACGTATATAAACAATATGGAGGTAAATATATCACATTTAACACTGAATCATAATAATAAATCAGTATAATAATTAAGATACCAGATATGGTGCAAATATGCCCTATATATATATATAAAGCCTCTTGAATACTCAAACCTCCAATATAAGGAGTATGAACGATGCCCGTAAGAGCCCAAATCAACAAAACGCTATGTCCACAAAGGCTAATTAGCCCAAAAAAACAAAAGTACAACCGGTACCTGTATGCCAGCAAATCTGATGGACCACTTATATATGAAGCAGCGGTGAACAGCCCAGAATCCATACTCTTCCCCTGACGAAGCCGACCTTGTAACGGCGATACGCGTGGGGTCTTTCCCCATATTTATCCCTGCCTCTTTACACCTTGCCCGTCTGGTGGCATTTCGTCATCTGCCTTGTACTATCTTTTTGGCTGGACCTGGGACCTTTGCATACCTTATTGATATGCGGCTATTATAGTCCCACATACGGGACATTAAGCGCATCTGCATACATTTGTATGGATTCTGGGCTGTTCACCGCTGCTTCATATATAAGTGGTCCATCAGATTTGCTGGCATACAGGTACCGGTTGTACTTTTGTTTTTTTCGGCTAATTAGCATAGCGTTTTGTTCATTTGGGCTCTTACGGGCATCGTTCACACTCCTTATATTGGAGGTTTGTGAGTATTCAAGAGGCTTTATATATAGGGCATATTTGCACCATATCTGGTATCTTAATTATTATACTGATTTATTATTATGATTCAGTGTTAAATGTGATATTTCATATACGTGCTCTTTTTTTCAGCTATTCCTATTTATAGGGATTATTTTGGGGATTTTTGTACTTCATTGGTTTTAGATGTTTTTATTGGTTTGTCAATAAAAGTTTACCTGCTTATATGTTCAAGTATATATTGTGGTGTGCAGTCTTTAACCCCTTTCTGCCATTAGACGTACTATTCCGTCCATGTGGGGTGGGCTTTACTTCCCAAGGACGGAATAGTACGTCATAGGCAATCGGCCGCGCTCACGGGGGGAGCACGGCCGATCGCGGCCGGGTGTCAGCTGCTTATCGCAGCCGACATCCGGCACTATGTGCCAGGAGCAGTCACGGACCGCCCCCGGCACACCACGATCAAACATGATCGCGATGTGCCGGCGGTGCAGGGAAGCATCGCGCAGGGAGGGGGCTCCCTGCGGGCTTCCCTGAGACCCCCGCAGCAACACGATGTGATCGCGTTGCTCCGGGGGTCTCCTACCTCCTTCCTGCAGCAAGTCCCGGATCCAAAATGGCCGCGGATCCGGGTCCTGCAGGGAGGGAGGTGCCTTACCAAGTGCCTGCTCAGAGCAGGCACTTGGTAACGCTGCACTGCTCTCAGACAGATCGGTGATCTGTCAGAGTGCTGTGCAAACTGGCAGATCACCGATCTGTATTGTCCCCCCCTGAGACAAAGTAAAAAAGTAAAAAAAATGTTTTACAAATGTGTAAAAAAAAAAAAAAAATCCTAAATAATGAAAAAAAAAAAAAAAAAAAAAATATTATTCCCATAAATACATTTCTTTATCTAAATAAAAAAAACAAAACAATAAAAGTACATATATTTAGTATCGCCGCGTCCGTAACGACCCGACCTATAAAACTGTCCCACTAGTTAACCCCTTCAGTAAACACCGTAAGAAAAAAAAAAAAACGAGATAAAAGACAATGCTTTATTATCATACCGCCGAACAAAAAGTGGAATAACACGCGATCAAAAAGACGGATATAAATATCCATGGTACCGCTGAAAGCGTCATCTTGTCCTGCAAAAAACGAGCCGCCATACAGCATCATCAGCGAAAAAATAAAAAAGTTAGTCCTGAGAATAAAGCGATGCAAAAATAATTATTTTTTCTATAAAATAGTTTTTATCGTATAAAAGCGCCAAAACATAAAAAAAATGATATAAATGAGGTATCGCTGTAATCATACTGACCCGAAGAATAAAACTGCTTTATCAATTTTACCAAACGCGTAACGGTATAAACGCCTTCCCCAAAAGAAATTCATGAATACCTGGTTTTTGGTAATTCTGCCTCACAAAAATCGGAATAAAAAGCGATCAAAAAATGTCACGTGCCCGAAAATGTTACCAATAAAAACATCAACTCGTCCCGCAAAAAACAAGACCTCACATGACTCTGTGGACTTTCAGTGTGTGACGGCTGCCAATCATAAAAATCCGCTAAAAAACCCGCTAGAAAAGTAAATCAAACCCCCCTTCATCACCCCTTTAGTTAGAGAAAAATAAAAAAAATTTATTTATTTCCATTTTCCCATTAGGGTTAGGGTTAGGGCTACAGTTAGGGTTAAGGCTACAGGTATGGTTGGGGCTAAAGTTAGGGGTAGGGTTTGGATTACATTTGCGGTTGGGAATAGGGTTGGGATTAGGGTTAGGGTTAGGGGTGTGTCTGGGTTAGAGGTGTGGTTAGGGTTACCGTTGGAATTAGGGTTAAGGGTGTGTTTGGATTAGGGTTTCAGTTATAATTGGGGGGTTTCCACTGTTTAGACACATCAGGGGCTCTCCAAACGCGACATGGCGTCCGATCTCAATTCCAGCCAATTCTGCGTTGAAAAAGTAAAACAGTGCTCCTTCCCTTCCGAGCTCTCCCGTGTGTCCAAACAGGAGTTTACCCCAACATATGGGGTATCAGCGTACTCAGGACAAATTGGACAACTTTTGGGGTCCAATTTCTCCTGTTACCCTTGGGAAAATACAAAACTGGGGGCTAAAAAATAATTTTTGTGGGAAAAGAAGATTTTTTATTTTCACGGCTCTGCGTTATAAACTGTAGTGAAACACTTGGGGGCTCAAAGTTCTCACAACACATCCAGATAAGTTCGTGGGGGGGTCTAGTTTCCAGTATGGGGTCACTTGTGGGGGGTTTCTACTGTTTAGGTACATTAGGGGCTCTGCAAACGCAATGTGACGCCTGCAGACCATTCCATCTAAGTCTGCATTCCAAATGGCGCTCCTTCCCTTCAGAGCCCTCCCATGTGCCCAAACAGTGGTTCCCCCCCACATATGGGGCATCAGCGCACTCAGGACAAATTGGACAACAATTTTTGGGGTCCAATTTCTCCTGTTACCCTCGGGAAAATACAAAACTGGGGACTAAAAAATAATTTTTGTGGGAAAAATTTTTGTTTTATTTTTACGGCTCTGCATTATAAACTTCTGTGAAGCACTAGGTGGGTCAAAGTGCTCACCACACCTCTAGATAAGTTCCTTAGGGGGTCTACTTTCCAAAATGGTGTCACTTGTGGGGGGTTTCAATGTTTAGGCACATCAGTGGCTCTTCAAACGCAACATGGCGTCCCATCTCAATTCCTGTCAATTTTGCATTGAAAGGTCAAACGGCGCTCCTTCCCTTCCGAGCTCTCCCATGCGCCCAAACAGTGGTTTACCTCCACATATGGGGTATCAGTACTCAGGACAAATTGTGCAACAACTTTTTGCTTCCAATTTCTTCTCTTACCATTGGGAAAATAAAAAATCGGGGGCGAAAAGATCTTTTTTTTTTCACAAAAATTTTTTTTTTTTTTTTTTTTTACGGTTCTGCATTATAAACTTCTGTGAAGCACTTGGTGGGTCAAAGTGCTCACCACACCTCTAGATAAGTTCCTTAGGGGGTCTACTTTCCAAAATGGTGTCACTTGTGGGGGGATTCAATGTTTAGGCACATCAGTGGCTCTCCAAACGCAACATGGCATCCCATCTCAATTCCAGTCAATTTTGCATTGAGAAGTCAAATGGCACTCCTTCGCTTCCAAGCTCTGTCATGCGCCCAAACAGTGGTTTACCTCCACTTATGGGGTATCGGCGTACTCAGGACAAATTGTACAACAAGGTTTGGGGTCCATTTTCTCCTGTAACCCTTGGTAAAATAAAACAAATTGGAGCTGAAGTAAATTTTTTGTGAAAAAAAGTTAAATGTTAATTTTTATTTAAACATTCTTAAAATTCCTGTGAAACACCTGAAGGGTTAATAAACTTCTTGAATGTGGTTTTGAGAACCTTGAGGGGTGCAGTTTTTAGAATGGTGTCACACTTGGGTATTTTCTATCATATAGACCCCTCAAAATGACTTCAAATGAGATGTGGTCCCTAAAATAAAATGGTGTTGTAAAAATGAGAAATTGCTGGTCAACTTTTAACCCTTATAACTCCCTAACATAAAAATTTTGGTTCCAAAATTGTGCTGATGTAAAGTAGACATGTGGGAAATGTTACTTATTAAGTATTTTGTGTGACATATCTCTGATTTAATTGCATAAAAATTCAAAGTTGGAAAATTGCGAAATTTTCAAAATTTTCGCCATATTTCCGTTTTTTTCACAAATAAACGCAGGTAATATCAAAGAAATTTTACCAATATCATGAAGTACAATATGTCACAAAAAAACAATGTCAGAATCACCGGGATCCGTTGAAGCGTTCCAGAGTTATAACCTCATAAAGGGACAGTGGTCAGAATTGTAAAAATTGGCCCGGTCCATAACGTGCAAACCACCCTTGGGGGTAAAGGGGTTAAGAGTAGTTCTATTTTCTTTTTTTGCTCTTGATCTAGTATGTCACCACTCTTCTGCACCCCTTGATACTTAATGGTTGTTATTGGTAGTGCGCTGGTGTTTTCAATTTTGTCTCAAACTCTCTCTAGGCTCGCATCTGTGTGCAGAGCAGCCTGAAACTCCTGGCTAGTGGAAGCCAGAAGCGACGTCAGGGTCCCTTCCCCACAGGAACCCTCTGGGACCTGCTCTGGGTCCACCTCTGGTTCAGTCACAATGATGACTGAGGAGGGTCCGAAAGGCAGACAGTTATCTGCGTTCCGGGCACTCTGACTGCGGGTGACAGCAGCTATGTAGGCTGTCTCCCCGGGGGTTTCTACAGACCCATCAGCCGACGCTGCTATGGGTACTACTTCCCCATCCACCCCTATTACCTCAGGAGCAGTGCTACTTATGGGCCAATTACCTTCCTCGTGGCACTAGTCAATTTCATGGCATCACCTTCCTCAGGGTTCCCATGCATCTCCCCATTTCCTGTAGCACCGACACTTGCCCCTTCTGGGGTTCCTCAGCCATCTCACTCCGCAGAGCGACGTGGCTGAGCACGCCTGTACCTATGGACACATTAACCTTCGCAGAAAAATGGTTGTCAGGTTCAGTTGGCACAGGTACAACATTTTCACCATCAATCCTAGGGAAAAAATGGTCGTCGTCGTCATCACCACCCTCATTAGTAGATTGGGGAGGGGTGTCAGGAACGTAGTATGCAACCATCCTCCCCAAATCAGTCCCCAACAAAACATCAGTGGGCAAATTATCAGACGGCCCCACTTCCTTCACCCCGCTCCCGGCACCCCAATCAATAGAAACCCGGGCCATTGGCAAGGGACAGCTGATGCCCCCAATCCCAGTGACAGTTAGGGATTCCCCGGAATGATCTCTTCAGGGGCCGCCAGTTCAGGTCGGATAAGGGTCCGTTCAGCCCCGGTGTCGTGCTGTATGTTGTCACACACCCTCCCAGCCACCTCACCCACCAAAAGAACTGCTGCATTAGGCCCTGTGGCCTTGGCTGGGGCGTTCTTCTGCTTGTCTGGACAGAGGGGACTGATATGCCCAGTCCGCTTGCAGAAGAAACACTAGCGAGGGTCGGTGGTAGGTCTGGTGCTGTTGGCCACGGGGAAAGGACGTCTGGTGTGTTGGCTGGCAGGGGTACTGGCGTTGGTTGCAGGCTTACCCCCTCTCCAGCTGGTGGTGACTGGCTTCCGCACTTCCGATCTATGGTTGGCCTCATTGGCAATCTGCGCTGCTTTCGTCACGTCTTTGGGTTCTCTGTCCAACACGAACTGTCGCACCTCAGCTGGGCAAAGATGGAAGAACTGGTCTTTGATCATCAAGTCTCCCAGCTGCTCAAAGGTGGTCACTGACAGTCCTTGGATCCACTGGTTAAAGTGGTGTGAAGGAACAAATTAAAAAAGATTCTCCATTTTGTGCTTTTCGACTCCATTTTGCTGTTTTAAGATAAAATTTTGTTACTTAATTAGGCTATGGTTTATAATTGGTATAAAGACCTTGAGTGTTCTAACTCAAGCCAGATAAGAGACTCGGGGGTGTATCGCTATACAAAACTGAGGCACCTGTTAGTATGCCTTTTTTATGCCAAGATGACACGACCATGTCTGACGTTCCCGGTTTTTCTGTATCCTCATGGGTTAAGTTTTTCCTGCATTCTTATAGGTTAAGAACCGTGAGCGTGTTCTTTTGCTGATTGGTTGAAGTGTAATTTCTATGATTATAGAAGGTGATGCACAATAAACGGGGGCCAGAGATCTGTTCGATCCCCCATACAGAGACATACGTCTCCGTCTGGTCATTTTCAGTTGCCGGCAACGCCCTGTAGATTAATTTGGAAATCACTGAGTCAACCATGAAGGATCAATTTAGATCCTCCCTCAACAGTTGGCGCCTGAAACGTGGAGCCCCAAAAAGGAACGCCTCTGCCCCCGGAGGACAACAAGACAAAGGACCCTCGGACCGGACACAGGCACTGGAAAATTGGGAATGATCATCCCCCACAACAACCACAGTAAGTTGGCAGTTATACTGTCCAGACTGACCGTTTGGTGTGGTTTTCCTGTGTGTGTGCTGCAAAGAGGATCTGAGGTTTGTCCCCGATCGTGGGGTGATTCTTGGGTGGAATCATATAGAGGTGTAGTTCCATTGGGAGCCCAGTGCTCGAACTGTACCTCATAAGGGACGGACACCCCGGATTGACCAGTGATGTAATTCTCTTTATAGTCAAAATATCCTGAATTCCTGATCACTGTTAGAATCAGGCGCGGTGAGGTGATCGAAGATGGGTAGGATGCGTAACTCAGGAATATATAGATATATATGTATATGTCCAGGGATATCCGGAGGGTAAGTCTGAGACGCCCTCCTCCTTTCACTGAGTACCGCGTTTTTGGGTTGTCCCAGCGGGGGACAGAGAGACCCAATGGAACAAACCATATGGCCGCTCGGTATTGTGCACGACTAAAGTAAGGATATTTAGCTCTAAAGGAGAATCAGTTTCCGTGGTAGAAAAAGAAGACTTTGAATTTGTGTGATGAATCTGATATTGTTAGCCCAAAGACGGGGAAAGAAATCTGTCAGGAATGCAGGAAAAATATTCTCAATCATGGGTTTTTCTAAGGTGGTCTGGCACATGAATTGTGTGATGAAGGTTTTGTAGAAATTAATTAAGTCTGAGAACTGCTGTATTGTTTCTGTGTGAAATTTCTAAAATACCTCATGGGAGGGGGGGAAATCAAACCGCTGCGGGATTTGCTGTTCTTATCTCTGTTGAGTCTCTGGTATGGAGGGGGCACGTAGCTGCGTTCTAAGTTTCTCTGTATTTTCTGTCTTTGGTGTAGTATGTGCTGGGAGATCTGTGTTTTGTTTAAAGCAACAATATTGTTTTGCAGTAGAAAGAAATATTGTAAGTTGAAGTTGAAAGTGAAATATGGTGCCTAGTTTTAGAAGGAAAATTGTAAGTGAATGGTTATCAGTGTGATTGAAAGATTGGTAAAAGATTCACCTGGTTCAAGTTGAGTGGTTGATATATAGCAAATTGAGGATCAACAGAGGAAATTAATTCTGTTTTTGTTACATTGAAAAAGTAAAGTTGTCTATTACTATGACAAAAAAAAACTGGATGTTTTGTGGTGCAGGAAGGAACTGAGAAAGTGACTGAGATTAATGTGTTGGGAAAGCAAACAATTAAAAATTTGGGGCAGGGGGTCTCCCTGCTTGATAATATGGTCCATCCCCTGGAAATTAAGCCTCTTCTCCCGACTGTAAGCCCTATGTCCCTTAACCCCAAGGCACCAATATATCCTGGATTGCCGAGAAGTTCTATGGGCATCTGTGACGATATTGTATGAAATATAATATAATTTTGATGCTTTGCCCTTCAGACCCATGCTGCGGGCTAAATACCCCCCTCCTTTGTGTGTTTCTGAATGTATGTGTAGAAGAGGTTTTTATTGCCCTGGCCATAAATTCCAAGCTCTGAGCAACTTACTCGCCCCTCCCATCTGTACTAGCTAGGACTGGTATAGAAGTTCTTTAAAACATGAGGTCCTTTGTCTTAATCTTCTAAGATTCTGGGCCAACGATTTGGGCTAGGAAAATAAAAAGTACATATTGTTAACGTCCATCGGCGGATCCGTCAACCGCTGTAATCATGAGCCTCTAACTCCATCAGGTACAAAGTACAGATTTCTCTGGAACGGAGTGTCCCTACTAGCCCAAATTTAGTATCTATAGAGAGCAAATCTTAATACAAGATGAATGCTGGGTGTGTTATGATTCTGACATGTTCTGTAGCGGAGATACAGGCATTAGACAAACTTGTGTGAAATTTACTAAGACTGAAGAGGTAGGAGGGTCTGAGGAGACCAGCCCTGTTAGTGATGTCACAAGGCTGTGGTTATATAAGTGACTCCACTTTGCCCAGCCTTCAGAGTCTGCAGAGTCTGTCTGAGTCTGACTTGAAGAGCTCGTACTACCAGTCCTGATGCATTGGGACAATTGGGAGCTCCGCCCACTAGCCTGGTTTTGCCTGCCATGATCTGAACACATGTAAGTGGTGTTTTCTTGTTTAATCCCTGTTATTTTTATAATTACCGTGTACATATTTTCAATTGTCTCTTTTGTAACATCTTTACATGCCTTTTTTATAAACACTGCCTTCCTTCGGAGTAAAATATATAAATTACTAGTTTTCGTTCTCCTGTTCTAAAACGTACCCTAAGCCTTCTGAAGGGAATTACGCTACTGTTTTGGGTTAGCTTTGGACCCGTTTAATCAAAGCTGGTGGCAGCGTACCTTTGTGCTGGGCCTTTGGGAGTCGTTGTAGTGACTGCGGCGTTGATAATTATTGTTCCTGCCTGAGTGGGAGTAGTTATATCGCCTCGCTGCAGCGTGCCCAATAGCCAGTACATAGCAGGCAGCCTTTCAGGCAACTAATTAACCTAGGTGCAGTACCTAATCTGACCTGAGGGTAAGTGGGCGCCAGAGAGCTGCAAGTTCAAGCAGAACTGTAAAGCGGGATATACATAAATCCCTGCAGTTCGTGGTATATTGAAGAGCAGTGGGCTAATTAAGATAAGCCCCTGCTCTAAACTAAGAGGTCAATAGCCTTGTGTGTGGTTTTTCATCACATTGTTAGCAGTGGAGGGATAACTAAGATAAGCCCCCTGCACATGTGATAGCCGTCTGTTGGCCTAAAGTCACCCCGATCCGTGACGTGGGGGTGACGGTCACGGTGTGAATCGTGACAGCATCTTATGGTAGTATTTAAAGATCTGGGATTCTCATTGTAAAACATTTTTGTGGCAGCTTTTATGTCCGGCCTTAAATCTGAATTGAAAGAGGCAATAATGTCAGTCAAACCCGATATTGAGACTTCCACTCCGGATGATGCATTAAAAGTAGTAAAAAAGGTTTTCAGAACTTAGCCCATTCTGCATCAGCAGGGAAATCAAAGGTTAAACCAGTAGCCGCAGCGATTCCTGCTCCAAAATCAGCACCCACCAGAGCTACAAGGACACAGCTCCTTCCTTATCAGTGGTCCACGCAACAGACTTCAGCTCCTGCCCTCCCAACCGTACACAAATCCAGTCCCATACTCCAATATCCCTTTTAATCCTATGTCTGGGAACCTCCCTTCCAAGCCCTGCCATGTCAAGATCTTGTTTTAATCAGTGTAGATGGCAGACCCAATAAACATACTCTTTTGTCCCAGATACCTCAGGATGCTGCTTGGTTCAGTCATCGACCTTGCCAATGCCTTCTTCAGCATTCCATTACACCCAGATTGCCAGTTTCTGTTTGCATTCACTTATCAGGGACGACAATTGATGTGGACAGTTATGCTACAAGGGGCCAAAACAGTCCCAATCAGTTTGCATAAAAAAAAAAAAAAAAATATGGGCGAGTGTCTTTTACCCTGGCAGTTAGAACACCCCTATGTCACGCTGCTTCAGTATGTGGATGATCTTTTGTTGTGTGCACGAACAGAGCAGGAAGCCATTGCTGCCACTGTTAGCCTCCTCAAGTATCTGGCAAATCTGAACTGTCGGGTTTTGGCCTCGAATCTTTGGTTCTGTCTTGGTCAAGTGATATTTTTGGGTCACTGTCTCCTTCAGGGAGTCAGACACCTCACAAAAGAAAGAAAAATAGCCGTCAGCTCCCTTCCTTTTTCGAAAGATGAGACTGAACTCTAGCGTTTTCTTGGACTATGTACTTATTGTCGTCAGTGGATACCAGACGCATCCCGCATAATACAACCTCTCTACAATGCCCTGAAAGACGGTTCAAGATATGCTGATGATTTTGGCAGATTCCACACCGGATACGCTGTTACTATGGAAGACACTGTAGTGCACGCAGCTGCACTCCCTCCCTCCCTCACTGTCAGCACAAGAAGTAGAACTTCAGGCTCTGTCTACTGCATGTGTTCTGGCCAAAGATAGGCGGGCTAATATATACACGGACTCACAGTATGCATTTGGTATTGCTCATGATTTCAGAGCCCTATGGGCCAATCGAGGATTTGTTACTACTACCGGGACTCCAGTGGAGAATGCTGAAGCTGTTAAAACCCTCATGGACTCAATCAAATTACCTACCCAGGTGGCCATTGTCAAGGTTAAGGCACACAGTCCTAGGAACAGTCCGCAGACTGTTGGTAACGCCTTTGCGGATATGCAAGCAAAAGCTGCTGCTCTCCTACCCGTTGAACCGACCATACCAGCTATGGTGACCACACGCTCTCAGCATAAACAGTTACAAGAAACACTAACTCTATAGGAACCTGGTGATCCACGACAGACTGAGATCTTCTGCCGGACCCCGCAAGACCGCTTAATGACGATTCAGAGAAAGTCCCCAAAGGAAGAGGTGAAACAGTGGAAGGCTGATGGAGCATGTATGGACAATGGTCTCTGGAAAAAGGACCAACTTGTGTGTCTCCCTAAGTGGATGTACCCTGCTATTGCCACGTGGGCACATGGGCCCACACATCAAGGAAAAAACAGGCCCTAGCCCTGGTACAAAAATTCTACTGGGCTCCAGGTATTTCTACAGTCCTGACAGCACTCAACCATACATGTAATATCTGTCAGACCTGCAATCCCAGTCAACTTCAACGTGTACCCCCAAAGCATCTTGCTAAGCCCGACTATCCTTTACAAAGGCTCCAGGTGGACCATATCACGTTGCCTAAGTTTGGAAGGTATGAATATTGTCTGGTGGTTGTCGACATGTTCTCCAGTTGCCCAGAAGCATTCCCCGTTACCAACATGACTGCAAAGACCACAGCAAAGAAGCTGGTGATGGAAGTCATATGCAGATATAGTACTCCAGAAGTCGTTGAAAGTGACCAAGGCCCGGCCTTTTCTTTCTCATGTGTATCAGGAGGTTCTCACAATGCTTGGATCCACTGAAGCCCTCCACACTCCGTACCATCCACAATCTAGTGGGAAAGTGGAGAGGATGAACGGCACATTGAAGGGACAATAGACCAAAATGATGCAGGAGACTACGGCTCCATGACCAGAGCTCCTACCCATTGTACTGTACCACATCCGTACTACCCCTATTGCAAAACATGGCCTGTCCCTATATGAGATATTGTTTGGTGCTAGTTTCTCAGTTGCAAATTTCCAGTCTTAGTAATTATCAGAAGAAAATGACCGTACTGTTCAATATGTTATTCAGCTTAGTAAAAATTTTGCTAACACCCATGTTTTAGTTTCTTCTTCCCTTCCAGATTCAGCAGAAACCGACACTTGTCACAACTTGAAGTCTGGTGATTTTGTAGTCGTGAAAAGGCATGTCAGAAAACACGGACTAGAACCCTTGTACAACGGTCCCTACCAAGTCCTCATTACTCCTATGTCAGTAAAGCCTGGAAGGAAGGCCGACGTGGATACACGTATCGCACTGCAAGCTGGTCAAACAGACTAGTAGCAAATAAGGGGACATAATGTTTTGGTTTTTCGTATTTCCATATAATAATATTGATAACCGCATGGGACAGTCTAAATTCCTCAATATCCTTGAATAATAAGTTTGTACAATATCATGAAAGATTAGTAGTACAGATGGGTATAGCCAATAAAATAGTCAGTTCTACTTTCATTTACCCTATGATTACACAAATGTGGGATAAATTGTTTAGGGCCACAGACTATCTAGATTATCAAATTTTGGCAGACGCGGTACTGAATAAGGTGCGCGTCTCTGACTGGGGAGCACACAGAGAGAGCTGCACGTAAAGGTTGTCTGTGCCAGTTCCCCCCTAGCATCACTCCCCCCTTAGTGAAGCACTAATTAGAAGACCCCCAGCCGGCCAGTGGACACTAGAGGGGAGGGGTCCTACGGCCACTCCTACAGGGGTTAAATCCAGGTGTCCGGCCGAGAACTTTCTCTTTCACTCTCGGCGGACACCTGGAAGCTTTTGTCCCTGCATCCCTGTAGTAATGTCGGACTCCCTGGTCGAGGCCCTGCGGAAAGGATTGGAACAGAGAGGTGAGCACTGGCTTCAGGCCATCCTTACCGGCGTCAGGGCTCACCTCCCTGGGCCTTCTCCCGACCCTGCTCTGTCTTTCCTCACCCCTTCGTCCCCTGGTCCCATAGGTCCGTCCTTCATTACCCCTTCGTCCCCTGGTCCCGTAGGTCCGTCCTCCATTACCCCGTCGCCCTCTGGTCCCCTAGGTCCGTCCCCCAGTATCCCTTCTCCAGGGCTGTTCTCCCTTACCCCTCCGCCATTGGGCCCCCTCGGGCCTAGCTCACATCCGCTGCCTTCGGGAGCACCAGCACCCTGTGGTCCGTCGTCTGGCCCGGCCCCGATCGTTGGACAGAGGCCCCTCTCTGTGCCGCTGCCGGTATCGGGGCCCTCGGCGGTAGAGGGTCTGGGGGCCTCTCGAAGGCGGCGGGGCAGAGCCGGGCGTCGCACCCGTCGGAGGGTGGCCGGCGTCTCCTCGCCGGCTCTTGTCCGGACTCCGGTGGGGGCGGAAGGCGGCGATGGGCGGACGGCTACATCCGGCGGCGCCCGGCGGCGTACGGTGTCGCCCCCTTCCCCGGCCGCTCCGGAGAGGCCGGTGGTGGCGCCGGGTGGCAGGCGATCCGCCCGCTTACCCCGCGCCCTGGAGCGGCTCCAGGTCGGGGAGGGGAGGGCCTCGCAGCTGCAGGAGTCTTCCGGAGGCCTCGGACACCGCTCGGAGCTCTGGGGAGGCTCCGCCCAGCCACTTCCGGTCCCCGCCCATCCACTTCCGGTCACCGCATATCAGCGCTGAACACAGCGCTGGCCAGTCCTCGGTTGCCTTCCCTGCGGGCACATATACGCCGCCCGCAGGGGGTAACCTGGGGGCTGGTTTTAACCCCTCACGTTCCACAGAGTGCGCTGTTCGGTCGAACTCGTCCGAACAGCGTGCTGATTTATCTCCTGGCGTGACCTCCAGCTTACCCCCGGCAGGCGCAGCACTGATGCCTGTACGGGGGTATCAGGGGTCAGGCCGGAGAGGTCACAGGGCGGCTGAAGAGCGCGTTGTTCAGTCCCATGGGACCGAGCAAGGCTCTCAACAGCCGCACAGCGGGAATCACGGCGACATCTCAGTAAACGCACCAAGCACAGATACATTATCACCTCCCCCCACAGCCCAAAATCTTAATAAAAATTTTCCGTTTACCACCGCCCCGTCAAATCCCAGCAATAGGGAGGAATACGGTTACCTCCTGACACCCCCCCCCCCTTCCGATTAGCGCTACAGGACCATCTACGGCCAATTATCCCCCTCTGTCTACTGATAGAATCCCCCCCATTACACCGCATAACAACGGCGGACGTGCGGCGTAGACGCCGCACGTCCTCCCAATCTTCCTCCGATAACTCCCGTCGCTGTTCCCGCCACTCCTCTAAACGCCCCTCCCGTCACCGTCGCAGACGCTGCTCCCATAGGAGCCGCCGCAGATCCCGGGCCACAGGATGGCTGTCATCAGCAACATCCGAGGGGTCCGAGGTGTCGCTAAGTCCGGATAAGAGTCATCATGCACGTGGTAAATCCTCTAAATCGCAGGCACCCTCTAGGGCTTTCAGCCGGGGAGAACAATCCCCCGCGGCTTCCAGCCACAACAACCACCAGGCAGTCGCTGAAGACGGAGCCATCAATCCGCCACTATGTGGTAGTAGTCGGGCTCCAACGCACGATACTCATGACATCGGCCAGTCCCTCGCTGTAGCGGGAGCCAGAGTTTCCCCGTCCTGCGACATCCCCCCGTCAACATCTGCGGGGGTTCCTCCAGGTGAGTGTACCAAGGATAGCGAGGAAACGTTACGCTACGGGGTTAAAGGAAATGGAGCTAACTTCAGCGTTAAAGGAGATAATCCTACAATTATCTCATGCAAGGGGAAAAGTGGTGAACAACACAACACCACAATCCGCTAATCTACACAAAGACGCCTTCTTCTGCGGGATCAGTCCGCTAGGCGCTCATATAGATCAGGAATCTAGACTGAAGATATGGAGCAACGATTACATAGATATATGGTCGCTGTTATCAGCAGACCAACAAACGGTGGATAAAGCGAACGATAGGGGTTTTGATAGGGGGAGATCGAAAATTGCTCTAACCATGAATAATTGGATCCAGGCCTTCGCAGTATTGGGCTGTATTATGGGCCAGAAACATCCGGAACGCTGCTCCGAATTGTTTATATATCAGGACATGATATATAGTTCGTACAAGTCGCACGGCGGTTCAGCCTGGCGACGGTACGACGAGGAGTTCCGCAGGCGTCTGGCCCTACAGCCCGATCTAGGCTGGGGGGTAAAAGCGACAGACGTGTGGTTGCGTATGATGTTGTCTCAAAAGCAGCCCCCCTTTTCAGCCACGACCACTCATTACTCCGGAGCCGCAGGTCAGAACTCAGTGGTCGTGCGAAAACCCGGGGCCTGCTGGCTATAACACGAGGGAAACTGCCGTTTCCACGCGCTATGCAAATTCAGACACGAATGCTCCGCTTGCGGGGGGGACACCAAGCATCAAGGTGCACTCGTCAGGCATACAAAGGGCCTACAAGGCAGAACCCCAGTGAGCGTAACCGCGATGGCCCCCTGGCTAAAGCTCTACCCCAATAAGAAAGCGGCTCAGCAGCTGCAGGCGGGATTCACCGACGGGTTCTTTATACCCTTTAGGCTAACAAGAACGCCAACCCTATCCGATAACCTTAAATCAGCTCGCGAATTCCCCAAAATTCTTAGGCAAAAAATTGGAAAGGAGGTAGAATTGGGTAGGGTAGCAGGCCCCTTTACGTCGCTCCCCTTCAAAAACATTAAAGTATCACCGTTAGGCATTATACCAAAAAAGGAACCCGGTAAATACCGCCTAATCCATCATTTATCCCACCCAAAGGGCGATTCGGTTAACGACGCAATTACCCCAGAAGAAGCTTCTGTGTCATACGCGTCTTTTGATAAGGCGGTTGAATTAGTGCGGGCAGCCGGGATCGGCGCCCTGCTAGCCAAATCCGACAGTGAATCGGCATTCCGTTTACTACCCGTGCACCCCGAATGTTTCCACCTTCTGGGCTGCAAAGTGGACCAATACTATTACTTCGACATGTGCCTCCCGATGGGATGTTCCATCTCATGTCACTATTTCGAGCTGTTCAGCACCTTCTTAGATTGGGTAGTTCGGTACGAAACGGGCAGTAAATCCCTAATTCCCTACCTCGACGATTTCCTGTTCGTCGGCCCCAGAAATTCTAAACTCTGCTTCGATCTACTAGAAAAATTCAAATCTATCTCACTCAAATTCGGCGTGCCCTTGTCACCGGAGAAAACGGAGGGTCCATGTAATGTATTGCCCTTTCTGGGCATTGAAATAGATACCAACATGATGGTGTTCCGCTTACCAGAGGATAAAATACAAAAAACCCTGCAAATGTTGAAAGGCTTCCGCGAAGTTAAAAAGGTAACCCTACAGCAAATGCAGGCGTTATTGGGTCTACTGACTTTCGCTTGCCGTGTAATGCCGGTCGGCAGAGCATTCTCGCGCAGACTATCTCTGGCAACAAAAGGCGCTTCTCAGCCCGGCCATAGAATTAGGCTCACTCGTTCGCTAAAAGCTGATCTGCTGGTATGGCAGACGTTCCTACAATCGTACAACGGTCACAGGTGCGTCATGGCTAGAGAGACCACAAGCAAGGAATTAGGGCTGACATTAGGGTGGAACAAAAAAGAGGGTTTTGCAGCAATCTATAAAAACCAATGGTGCAAATCTGGTTGGCCAGAGAAATGGACGTCAACAAAGTGGGGGCAAGACCCGGCCCTATGGGAATTGTTTGCGGTAGTAGCAGCGTTGGAGATATGGGCCGATCAGTTGAGGAACATGAACATTCGTTTCCAAACTAAAAATACGAAAACAGCGAAAAGTTTAAATCACGTCTTCTTCATCCTTGCCCATACTTGCTCTTTTGCGACGGCTTGCGCTGTTATGCCTAGAAAACAATATTTGGTGTAGAGCCACCGTGGTGGCGGAGGTTGACGAGAATATCATTAACCCATTGTTATTTTCCAATTGGCAGGCTTTCAGAATCCAGCAGCCCAACGCGCAACCCCTGGGTATCCTGTGTCCACTGTCCCTGTGGGATACAGTGGCCAAGCATTGATGCCCTTAATCCGGGCCTCTGTTTCGCCAGCTACCTGGCAGGTGTATGGTAAGGCTTGGGAGGAGTGGTGCTCACTAATTCGGGGTAGGCCAGTCGATAAATGCGATCAAGCACGAAGCGCGGTGACGACTGATTTTCTAGTGCGGATGAGAGAAGATGGGGCGTCGGGCACCTCAGCACAACGGAAATTATCGGGGCTAGCATTTTTCTTTCAATTATTGGGATGGGTAGACGTAACTAAGTCCTTCTGCATAAAACAAGCCATAAAAGGTTGGAAAAGGCTTCAGCCAAGCCAAGAATGTCGCCGCCCCATTTCTATGAGACTATTGCAGGACCTGATTGCGATATCCCCGTCGGTCTGCTCATCGCAATACGAGGCAGCCCTCTTATCGGCAGCTTTTGCGACCGTCTTTTTCGGAGCACTGCGCATCAGTGAATTGCTACCGCGGTCAAAAAACGCGTCGGAAGGAGGCCTAATTAATGAGGACATGGTAATATGCAGCGACGCCCTGCGCATCAGGGTTAGAAAATCCAAATGCGATCCCACCGGTAGGGGTACATGGGTCCTGGTTAACTCCACAGAGGGCCCAGCTTGCCCGCTAAAAATGGTTAGAAGATACGCCGTGATAAGACACGCTGGTAGATTTTTCTTCACTCATACAGACGGGTCCCCTCTGACCAAGTACCAATTCCAGGCGATGTTCAAGCTATGCTTGGAAAAAAACGGCGCTAATCCAAAGGAGTACGGAACACATTCGTTCCGCATAGGGGCAGCCACAGAAGCAGCTAGGGCAGGAGTGTCAGAGGCCGAGGTGCAGAGAATGGGTCGTTGGAAGTCCGCATGTTTCGCCAGATACATAAGACCTGACTTGCTTAATTGACATGAGTTGTCTCTTACAGGGGTTGAAGTTTGGGTGGTAGGAGATTCCTACGTTTACTGGGCTGAAAAGAGGGCCAAACTGCGGCCAGGAGGAACAAATCTTTACCTCCCGGGCATAAAAGTGAACTGGAGGGGTATCAGAGGCCTCCAGTGGAAAACAGGTGTTCAAAGAGATGGTTGGCATTGCAAAGATAGCGGAACACCCGGTAATAATGGTGGTACACGCGGGTGGCAATGACCTGGGCAAACAAAAGGTGGCCGAATTGTACAAATGGGTGACAACTGATATGGAAAGGTTCAGCTGTCTATTCAGGAACATGATCCTGGTGTGGTCGGATATAACACCACGGGCCGTTTGGCGAGGAGCAAGAGATAAAAAAGCCATAGAGCGGACAAGGGGTAAATTCAACGCGCGGATTGGAAAATATGTGAGAGGAAGAGGAGGTATCGTGATTCGTCATCGCCAGCTACAAGGGGATAACACGCCACAACTAAGACCGGACGGAGTTCACCTAACGGACATTGGCCTCGATATTTTTCTGTCTGGTTTACAGGACGGGGTTGAACAGGCCCCAACATCGAGGGGTGGGGTCGGAGTCCCGCGTAGTTAATACACGGGATCCTCCGTGGCGGAAGAAGCGGGGGAGGGCAAAGGTCGTAACCGCTCGTTGGGCCAATTCCCCTGTCGATCACGGACAGGAGCTCGGCGCGAGCCGCTCGTTACGATATGTAATTGCCCTTTCTCTGCTTATTAATTAATAAACTGTGACCGACCTGTTCAACCCACCTAGGACTGAGTGTGTTTCATTACAAGATTGATGGGAGGGGTAAAGGCACTGGTTACGACACCCAGGTCTCCACAGTCTGGCAGACGCGGTACTGATTAAGGTACGCGTCTCTGACTGGGGAGCACATAGAGAGCTGCACGTAAAGGTGGTCTGTGCCAGTTCCCCCCTAGCATCACTCCCCCCTTAGTGATGCACTAATTAGAAGACCCCCAGCCGGCCAGTGGGCACTAGAGGGGAGGGGTCCTACGGCCACTCCTACAGGGGTTAAATCCAGGTGTCCGGCCGAGAACTTTCTCTTTCACTCTCGGCAGACACCTGGAAGCTTTTGTCCCACCCACCCTCCCTTTTAAAGGCTAATTATGATACTAACCCGCAGGAGAATGTAAATGTGTAAATTATGTTGTAATATTTAAAAAAAAAAAAAAAAAAAATGTGTGTTTTTGCATACGTATGTGATATAACTAACCCTGGTAACCTTTATTAAGTCACAGCGGAAGAAGCGGGGGAGGGCAAAGGTCGTAACCGCTCGTTGGGCCAATTCCCCTGTCGATCACGGACAGGAGCTCGGCGCGAGCCGCTCGTTACGATATGTAATTGCCCTTTCTCTGCTTATTAATTAATAAACTGTGACCGACCTGTTCAACCCACCTAGGACGGTGTGTGTTTCATTACGGGATTGATGGGAGGGGAGAAGGCACTGGTTACGACACCCAGGTCTCCACAGTCGGGATATATTGGATATACTTAATACTACTGTTGTTGTCCAAAACTTATCATAGTCACTTATCAATATACTGTAGTACAGCAGCACAGGGTGGTATGTGTCAGGTTATTGGACCCGCATGCTGTTATTATATAGATCCCAATAGCACTATCAATCTTTATTTTTATATAGCGCTAACATATTCCGCAGCGCTTACAGACATTATCATCACTGTCCCCGATGGGGCTCACAATCTAAATTCCCCATCAGTATGTCTTTGGAATGTGGGAGGAAACCGGAGTGCCCGGAGGAAACCCACACAAACACAGAGAGAACATACAAACTCTTGACAGATGTTGTCCTTGGTGGGATTTGAACCCAGGACTCCAGCGCTGCAAGGCTGCAGTGCTAACCACTAAGGCTGCGTTCACATTTGTGTCTTTCGGCGCAGCGTTGTCGACACATACCGACGCATGCATCATGCGTCCCTATCTTTAACATGGGGGCGCATGGACATGCGCCGGTATGCGTTTTGATGCGTTGTACGACGCATGCCTCAATTTGGCGCACCAGACAGGGCGCGTACGACGCTACATGTTGCATTTTTCCTGCGTCACATTTTCGATTATCAACGCATGCAATGCACTTGCGTCGTACATGCGTCTAAAAATCACATTAGTGTCAATGTAGAACGCATAGGGCGCAGGTGCCTGCGTTGACCTGCGTTGGTCGACGCATGCGTTTTTTGAGTTAAATGCAAGTGATATAGTGTCGACACTTTTTTGAATCTTCATTAAATTTAGAGAACGCATGCGTCAAAAAACGCTGCGTTGTGTATGCGTTTGACATGCGTTATGCGTTGCGTCGACGACGCTGCGCCCAAAGACGCAAATGTGAACGTAGCCTAAGCCACCGTGCTGCCCAGACTATGAAGTTAAAGTTAGAGGATATTCAAAGATCAGATCAATATGATAAAAGACAATAAGGGACTTGGGGACTGGATAGCTGGAATCTTGAAAAGTTTGTTACACATCGCTGCCTTTATCCTTGTTATGTATGTAATACTAAAACTTGTTCTATATGTATTAGGAAATTCTGCACTAAGACAACTAATGATAATACCAAAAGCGTTGCCACCCCTGCTCTTCTCTACACCGATTTCACAAAGTTACCTGATGAAGATGTTGAAGCCAAGCGCATGGCTATTTCAAAAGATCCCCACCACTGTTATCAATTATTGTTATTCGTAAATTCTAGTATACAGGTGGGACGGGTACGCCGCAACAGCCATGGCTGGTAACATGGCACCAGTCATGTGAAGACCAGTACCCCTCGAGCTTATAGCTTGGGATAGTACCTCTGATGCTGGACATTAATTAACAAAATTAATCTAGGGGGAAATGTGAAGGAACAAATTAAGAAAGATTCTCGATTTTGTGATTTTCGACTCCATTTTGCTGTTTTAAGATAACATTTTGTTACTTAATTAGGCTATGGTTTATAATTGGTAAAAAGACATTGAGTGTTCTAACTCGAGCCAAATAAGAGACTCAGGGGTGTATCGCTATACAAAACTCTGAGGCACCTGTTAGTATGCTTTTTTATGCCAAGAAGACACAACCATATCTGTAGTTCCTGATTTTTCTGTATCCTCATGGGTTAAGTTTTTCCTGCATTCTTATAGGTTAAGAACCGTGAGCGTGTTCTTATGCTGATTGGTTGAAGTATAATTTCTATGATTATAGAAGGTGATGCACAATAAAAGGGGGCCATAGATCTGCTCGATCCCCCATACAGAGACGTACGTCTCCGTCTGGTCATTTTCAGTTGCCAGCAACACCCTGTAGATTAATTTGGAAATCACTGAGTCAACCATGAAGGATCAATTTAGATCGTCCCACAACAGTGGGTCCGGAGTCCATGCATCACATCGTCGTAGCTGTTGTGTGGGCCACGTTGGAGGTTCCGTAACTTTCTACGGTACACCTCAGGTGTAAGCTGGTACTTGGCTATCAGGGCCTGCTTGATGGCCTCATAGTCACCATCTCGTTATTGAAGGAGGGCAGCAAACGCCTCTAGAGCTTTGCCTCTCAGCCCTGGGGTCAGTTATCATGCCCATTCTTCTGTAGGCAGCGGGTACTGTCAGCAGGCTCTCTCAAAGACCCGCAGAAAAGTGTCCAAGTCCCCGTCCTTTTCCATCACAGGAAAGTGATCGGGCCGGGGTCTTCGGTATCTGAGTGCTGCTGGGCTCATGGCTCCGGGCGGTGGAGGGCATCACCCCCTGCCAGAGCATCTCCAGTTCATATTCTCGCTGGGCTTGGTGCTCTGCTCTCTCAGCCTCCCGCTCGGCTCGCTGGGCCTGGGCCTCTCGCTCGGCTCTTTCCTCCTCTTGGAATTGCAGGACCAGCTGCAGTCGTCTCTCTGTGTCATCTGCAGAGCATTGTTGGAGAGCCAGCTGCAGGCGGAGGTCCGCGCTTCCCTGTTTGTTAGTAGGGCCCGTATTCAGTGGTTGGACCTCTGTGGCAGCACCATGTTCGCTTGTACTGGCTTCTGCGGCCACTGGGCTCTGACAGCGGTCTGCTTCGAATTGCACTAGTTCAGCGACCATTTCAGCCTTGGATTTGCCACGTGAGTTCAGGCCATGGTACGTGCATATCCCAGCAAGAGTGTCCATGTTCTACGGGGTGTACCAGGCTTCTCCTTTCGCAGCCATGGTTGCCAAATAAAACATAGGATAGAAAAACGAAGAGAAAGGGAGGGAATAATTACCAGTACACACAATTGTCTCAGGACTAACACTTGAGTTCGTTCTCCAAACTTATTTGCGCAAAGTCCTCGCAAGAACTTTGCAAGTCTTTAGTGAGAGGAATGACTGCTCAAAACAGATCACTAATGCGCTATGATCCCAACGCTCTGCCACCAATATGTCACGATTCACACCGTGACTGTCACGGATCAGGGTGACTTTAGGCCAACAGACGGCTATCACATGTGCAGGGGGATTATCTTAGTTATCCCTCCACTGCTACACTGTGACGAAAAGAAGAGGAAGGAGGAGGGAGGAGGGAGGAGGGAGGAGGGAGGAGGGAGGAGGGAGGAGGGAGGAGGGAGGAGTCCTGACCACAGGAGCTTACACTCTATATAATTGAGCGATCATATGTGCCGTCATTACACTTGTCTGACATGGTGTGATTGTGCATCGGCTATAGAATACCGCTCGTCACATCCTCCATATATCAGGTGGTGGTGCTTTTCAGGTAGGGAAATCGCCATCTTACCTTCTTTTTATTGGGGACAGACACATTAGATTTGATCTGTGTCAGGGTCTTGAGGAGGAACTTGGAGTCATCTGGTGATTGCGTGATCTTCTCTGGTTTGTTTATGCCAAAATGGTGCTTCTTACACAGCTATAAAAAAGAGGAAATGGTGAGAATGGAGAAAAGGTGAACATACGGCCTTACAGCAGCCTCACACCTGATCTACTGCACTCTGCTCCTACCACAGCCACACATCAATAGAAGGAACAGTAGTGATAATGGCTGCCCATAAAATAAAACAGAAAATAAAAAAAACTTACTATGCTAATCACAGATATGATTCAGCATGGTGAAGGAGAGCACATCGACTGAAAAACGTCCAGCGAACGGGAATCATGCATATATTGATAGAGTTGTGCTCAAAATTTTACCTACCCCTGGCAGAATTTTTGCTTTCTTGGCCTTTTTTCAGAGAGTATGAATGATAACACCAAAACTTTTTCTCCACTCATGGTTAGTGGTTGGGTGAAGCCATTTATTGTCAAACTACTGTGTTTTCTCTTTTTAAATCATAATGACAACCCAAAACATACAAATGACGCTGATCAAAAGTTCACATACCCCATTTCTTAATAGCGTGTATTGCCGCCTCTAACATCAATGACAGCTTGAAGTCTTCTGTGGTAGTTGTGGATGAGGGTCTTTATTTTCTCAAATGATGGAGCTGCCCACTCTTCTTGGCAAAAAGCCAGTTCCTGTAAATTACTGGGCTGTCTAGCATGAACTGCGCTCTTGAGATCTCCCCAGAGTGGCTCAATGATATTGAGGTCAGGAGACTGAGATGGCCACTCCAGAACCTTCACTTTGTTCTGCTGTAGCCAATGACAGATCGACTTGGCCTTGTGCTTTGGATCATTGTCATGTTGGAACGTCCAAGTACATCCGATGCGCAGCTTCCTGGCTGATGATTGCAAATTTGCCTCCAGTATTTGCTGATAACGTGCTGCATTCAACCTTCCTTCAACTTTGACCAAGTTTCCTGTGCTTTTGTTGCTCACACATCTCCAAAATATCAGCGATCCACCTCTATGCTTTACAGTAGGAATGGTGTTCCTTTCATCATAGGCCTTGTCGACCTCTCTCCACATGTAACATTTATGGTTATGGCCAAAAAGTTAAATTTTGGTCTCATCACTCCAAATTACCTTGTTCCAGAAGTTTTCAGCCTTGTCTCTGAGCTTTTTTGCGTATTGTAGGGGAGATACTTTGTGGCATTTGCACAGTAATGGCTTTCTTGTGGAGACTCGACCATGCAGCCCATTTTTCTTCAAGTGCCTCCTTACTGTGCATCTTGAAACAGTCATACCGCTAGTTTTCAGAGAGTCCAGTATTTCAGCTGATGTTATTTGTGGGTTTTTCTTTGCATAACAAACAATTTTCCTGGCAGTTGTGGACAACACTTTTGTTGGTCTACCTCACCGTGGTTTTGTTTTTACAGAGCCCCTGATTTTCCATTTATTAATCACAGTTTGAATGCTGCTGACTGGCATTATCAATTCCTTGGATAGCTTTTTGTATCCCTTTCCAATTTTATACAGTTCAACTACCTTTTCCAGTAGATCTGTTGACAATTCTTTTGCTTTCCCCATGACTCACAATCCAGAAACGTCAGTGGCTGGATGAAAGATGCAAGAGTCTGTCTGGATCCCAGAAACTCACTCAGCTTTTATGCACACACTGATTACAAGCAAACAGGTCACAGGTGAGGATGTTACCTTCGGTAGCCATTCAAACCCATGTGTCAACTTCTGTGCATGTTATCAGGCCAAAATCACCAGGGTATGTGAACTTTAGATCAGGGTCATTTAGATGTTTTGGGTTGGCATTAGGATTTAAAAAGAGAAAACACAGTAGTCTGACAATAAATGGCTTCACCCAACCACTAACCATGAGTGGAGAAAAACGTTTGGCATTATCAATTCTTACAGTGGGTACAGAAAGTATTCAGACTCCTTTAAATTTTTTACTCTTTGTTTCATTGCAGCCATTTGGTAAATTCAAAAAAAGTTCATTTTCTTCACATTAATGTCCACTCAGCACTCCATCTTGACTGATAAAAACAAAAGTAGACATTTTTGCAAATTTAATAAAAAAGAAAAAACATCACATGGTCATAAGTATTAAGACCCTTTGCTCAGACACTCATATTTAGGTCACATGCTGTCCATTTCCTTGTGATCCTCCTTTAGATGGTTCTCCTCCTTCATTGGAGTCCAGCTGTGTTTAAACTGATAGGACTTGATTTGGAGCGGCGCACACCTGTCTATATAAGACCTCACAGCTCACAGTGCATGTCAGACCAAATGAGAATCATGAGGTCAAAGGAACTGGCCAAGGAGCTCAGAGACAGAATTGTGGCAAGGCACAGATCTGGCCAAGGTTACAGCAGAATTTCTGCACTACTCGTGGTCTCCATAATCATTAAATGGAAGAAGTTTGGGACCACCAGAAGACTTCCTAGACCTTCCCGTCCAGCTAAACTGAGCAATCATGGGAGAAGAACCTTGGTGAAAGATATAAAGAAGAACCCAAAGATCACTGTGGCTGAGCTCCAGAGATGCAGTAGGTAGATGGGAGAAAGTTCCACAAAGTCAACTATCACTGCAGCCCTCCACCAGTCAGGCCTTTATGGCAGAGTGGCCCAAAGGAAGCTTCTCCTCAGTGCAAGACCTATGAAAGCCCACATAGAGCTTGCTTAAAAAAAAAAAAAAAAAAAAAAAAAGATATGAAGGACTGTTCTGATGAGATGAAGATAGACCATTTTTGGTGATAATTCCAAGCGGTATGTGTGGAGAAAACCAGGCACTGCTCATCTCCTGCCAAAAACAATCCCAACAGTGAAACATGGTGGTGGCAGCATCATGCTATGGGGGTGTTTTTCAGCTGCAGGGACAGGACGACTGGTTGTCATTGAGGGAAACATGAATGCGGCCAAGTACAGAGAGATCCTGGATGAAAACCTCTTCCAGAGGCTCTGGACCTCAGACTTGGTTCACCTCCCAACAAGACAATGACCCTAAGCACACAGCTAAAATAAAGGAGCGGCTTCAGAACAACTCTGTGACCATTCTTGACTGTCCCAGCCAGAGCCCTGACCTAAACCCAATTGAGCATCTCTGGAGAGACCGGAAAATGGCGTCCACCAACGTTCACCATCCAACCTGACGGAACTGGAGAGGATCTGCAAGGAAGAATGGCCGAGGATCCCCAAATCCAGGGGTGAAAAACTGTTTGCATCATTCCCAAGAAGACTCATGGCTGTACTAGCTTAAAAGGTTTTTCTTTTTTAATAGATTTGCAAAGATGATGGGGTGCAGCGTGTACATTAATGAGAAAAAAAAAGAACTTTTTTGAATTTACCAAATGGCCGCAATGAAACAAAGAGTGAAAAATTAAAAGGGTTCTGAATACTTTCCTTACCCACTGTATTCTCTGAAAAAAGGCCGAGAGCAAAAATTCTGCCTGGGTATGTAAACTTTTGAGCACAAGTATGTATGTATGTATGTATGTATGTATGTATGTATCTCTCTACATGAACACAGGTCACAATTTGTCTTAGTGCTCATGCCCACTTGAAATCAGACGAATTCAATCCAATTAAAAAAAAAAAAAAAAAAAAAAAAAAAAAAAAAAAAAATCGGATTGACTTCGCATCAGTGTTAATCTAGGATTGTGTGCTCATCTGCAGTTTTTTTTTCCAGCTCGGATCGAATCATGATCAGGCTGGAAAAAGGGGGGGAAAAAAGAAAATAAAAAAAAAAATAA
Source organism: Ranitomeya imitator (assembly GCF_032444005.1). Taxonomy (NCBI): domain Eukaryota; kingdom Metazoa; phylum Chordata; class Amphibia; order Anura; family Dendrobatidae; genus Ranitomeya; species Ranitomeya imitator. The sequence goes on along the minus strand of NC_091283.1, from coordinate 634,094,264 downwards.
AAAAAATGGCACAGCACTCGCACCATATATCTATTTTATGTGTATATAAGTAATCTATCTTATATTATAACCTGTCAGTGTGTTTTTTACATTAGCCGCATATGAAATGCTGGCTTTTCAAAGGACACTGGTGCGTAAAAATCGCACAGCACTCGCACCATGCAAAATAAATAAATTATATATATATATATATATATATATATATATATATATATATATATATATATATATATATATACACACACACATAGATACATACATACACACCTATTCTATGTGTATATCTATTCTATTCTATCCTATTCTATACTGTACGCGGAAGATCATTTGCCGGGTTTTAATCTATTATATATATATTTTTTGAATATTTTGTTTTAAAATGATGTGTAAATGATTTAGAACATTTCTCTATGTAAAATCTCATGCTAAAATCGCATTGCCATCTGATAGCAATCACACTGCATTCGGATGTAAATCGGGTGCTAGGCAGGGTGGATAAAAATCAATGTTTTTTTTTAAAAATCCAGGGTGGATTTGAGTTAAATCGCTAGTCAGTAAGGCTTGATTTAAATCAGTGATTTAACCCCTTAGTGACCGAGCCAAATTTTTGAAATCTGACCAGTGTCACTTTATGTGGTAATAACTCTGCAACGCTTCAACAAATCTCAGTGATTTTGAGATTGTTTTTACGTAACACATTATACTTTATGATAATGGTAAATTTTGTTCAACATTTTTTGTGTTTATTTATAAAAAATATCAAAAATTTTAGAAAAATGTTAAAAAATTAGCAATTTTCTAAATTTGAATGATTATCCCTTTAATCCAGATAGTCCTACAACAGCAAACCATTAATAAATAACATTTCCCACATGTCTGGTTTACATCAGCACCATTTGTAAAATGTTATTTTATTTTGTTAGCATTTTAGGAGGTTTAAAAATGTAGCAACAATTTTTCATTTTTTCAAAGAAATTTACAAAATTTATTTTTTTAGGGACTTATCCATGTTTGAAGTGACTTTAGGGGTCCCATATATTGGGAAACCCACAAACGTGATACCATTTTAAAAACAGCACCCCCTGACATATCGAAAACTGCAGTCAGGTAGTTTATTAACCCTTCAGGTGCTTTACAGGAATTAATGCAAAGTGGTATGACAGAAATGAAAATGTGTATTTTTACCACCTAAATGTTGCTAACTTCTAAACAGATTACTATAGCCGTCAGACTCTAAGGCCGCTATTTGGTCATGAATTGCCATGGCAAACATCAGGACAACAAAATCATGATCTGAGGGCACCAATTGTGACAAAGAAGAAGCCCCCACACACTGTTAACCATTTATAATGATGTAGTCACTATTGACAGCAGCATCTAAGGGGTTAAACAGATTTAGATGGTGCAAATACTGATCGTGGCTGGTACAGCAAGTTGTCAGCTATAGTGTACAACCGACAGATGCTGGATTGTCATCTGTATGGGGAGGCTATTCTCTTATATCTCAGGTCAGTTAAAAGACGTATTGGTGGTCATTAAGGGGTTAAATCAAAGTTTCTACCTAACTGAATTTGACTCCGCAGAGGTCCCAGCCTCTTCTTCACGGCAAAAATGTTACAACATGAACAGAGTTGAGAAAAAGACATTAATCCTATTGTTCTACAAACCTATGAATACAGAATCAACCCCTTCAGTGCCAAGTCCAAGAAGTTAGACAATAGGTTTCTGATTGTTTGGAGTGGAATAGATCTGCACAACACAAGAAGAATGTGAATCTAAGTGTGAGGAAAAAAATCCGATTTTTTTGATTTTTTTTAAAAAAAAAAAAACATTGATTTTTATCCACCCTGAAAAAATTTAAAAAAAAAGGATTTTTTTCAATAAACTGCTTTTTGAGGAAAATATTTTACCATCCAAAGGTTCTTCCATCATGAGATAAAGCTGAGTTGTTTAACTCAGTAGAATAAAGGCTGTATATGTGTAACATTCACAATGCCATGCTCTTCCAGAGGTTTCTGTAGGATTAGTGGGCAGTTTATCTCCTATATTATCACAGACGCTCGCTTTACTTACGCAGTTCTCAAAACTGAATTTGACTCCGCAGAGGTCCCAGCCTCTTCTTCACGGCAAAAATGTTACAACATGAACAGAGTTGAGAAAAAGACCTTAATGAGTCATCTTCATCACCGCACTTCTCATGATGTTGCCTCATTCGCGCCACCAGGCCTTGCATCTCTTTGTTGCATCGTTTGCATTTTGCACGCATGCCTGCCTTACAGATAGGCGAAGGAGCTTCATTAAAATATTCCCAAACTGGGTCTCTTTTACGGCCTGCTGCCATTATAAGGAAAGAATGTAATAAACCTCAGATCGTACACACAAACAGATCCAGACTTGTCTGTCTGTGGCTATGCTGCAGTATTGTGCTCAAAGTTTCACTTTCATTTTCTTGTCTGCTTGCCCTTCCTCCTCCTCACACTTAGATTCACATTCTTCTTGTGTTGTGCATTCCACTCCAAACAATCAGAAACATATTGTCTAACTTCTTGGACTTGGCACTGAAGGGGTTGATTCTGTATTCATAGGTTTGTAGAACAATAGGATTAAGGTCTTTTTCTCAACTCTGTTCATGTTGTAACATTTTTGCCGTGAAGAAGAGGCTGGGACCTCTGCGGAGTCAAATTCAGTTAGGTAGAAACTTTGATTTAAATCACTGATTTAAATCAAGCCTTACTGACTAGTGATTTAAATCGTGATTTAAATCAGTTAGATTTAAATCAAATCCACCCTGATAATAAGTGCAAGTTTCCAAAGGTTTTTTGCATTTGTCATTTACCATATTCACTATATGGTAAAACGTAGCAGCAAATATGATTTCTGGTTTAAGTGGCGAGTAAAAATTTGGAAATTGTAAAAAAGAAAAAAATGTTTTTGGCTTTGAATTAAGAACAAGTAAAAATAAATGTGGATTAATACTTTCAGACATTGTGAAATTCTTGTGCAATCCAGCGCAGGGATCACCCGGCTCCACTAATCCTCAGTGTATTAGCGATGACAGCAGAAGGTGAAACCCAAGGAAAATCCAGCAAAAGATCAGGAGGAAGCAGCTGCAGAGGGTGAAGGGAGGGCACAGCAGAGGGTGAAGGGAGGGCACAGCAGAGGGGGAGCAAAGGGTGAAGGGAGGGCACAGCAGAGGGTGAAAGGAGGGCACAGCAGAGGGTGAAAGGGGCACAGCAGAGGGTGAGCAGAGGGTGAAGGGAGGGCACAGCAGAGGGTGAGCAGAGGGCACAGCAGAGGGTGAGCAGAGGGTGAAGGGAGGGCACAGCAGAGGGTGAAAGGAGGGCACAGCAGAGGGTGAAAGGAGGAGCAGAGGGTGAAAGGAGGGCACAGCAGAGGGGGAGCAGAGGGTGAAGGGAGGGCACAGCAGAGGGTGAAGGGAGGGCACAGCAGAGGGGGAGCAGAGGGTGAAAGGAGGGGGAAGCAAAAGGGTGAAAGGAGGGCACAGCAGAGGGGGAGCAGAGGGTGAAGGGTGGGCACAGCAGAGGGGGAGCAGAGGGTGAAAGGGGGAGCAAAAGGGTGAAAGGAGGGCACAGCAGAGGGTGAAAGGAGGGCACAGCAGAGGGTGAAAGGAGGGCACAGCAGAGGGTGAAAGGAGGGCACAGCAGAGGGTGAAAGGAGGAGCAGAGGGTGAAAGGAGGGCACAGCAGAGGGGGAGCAGAGGGTGAAGGGAGGGCACAGCAGAGGGTGAAGGGAGGGCACAGCAGAGCATGAAGGGAGGGCACAGCAGAGCGTGAAGCGAGGGCACAGCAGAGGGTGAAAGGAGGGCACAGCAGAGGGTGAAAGGAGGAGCAGAGGGTGAAAGGAGGGCACAGCAGAGGGGGAGCAGAGGGTGAAGGGAGGGCACAGCAGAGGGTGAAGGGAGGGCACAGCAGAGCATGAAGGGAGGGCACAGCAGAGCGTGAAGCGAGGGCACAGCAGAGGGTGAAGGGAGGGCACAGCAGAGGGTGAAAGGAGGGTAGCCGCACATATAGCAGACGGGAGAGGAGGGCACAGCAGAGGGGGAACAGAGGGCAGCCGCGCATACAGCAGAGGGGAGAGGAGGGCACAGCAGAGGGGGTGAGGGCTGCCGCGCATACAGCAGAGGGGGAGTGGAGGACACAGTAGAGGGGGAGGGGAAGGAGGCCACACATACAGCAGAGGGGAGAGGAAGGTACAGCAGAAGGGGAGCAGAGGGCAGCCGGACATATGGCAGAGAGGAGAGGAGGGCAGCCGCACATATAGGAGAGGGGAAAGGAGTGCGGCCCAGCACACAGCAGACGGAGGGAGGAGGGCAGCCCCGCACACACAGCAGAGGGAGGGAAGAGGAGGGCGGCCGTACATGCAGCAGACGGAGGGAGGAGGGCAGCCCCGCACACACAGCAGAGGGAGGGTGGAGGGCAGCCCCGCACACACAGCAGAGGGAGGGAGGAGGGCAGCCCCGCACACACAGCAGAGGGAGGGAGGAAGGCAGCCCCGCACACACAGCAGAGGGAGGGAGGAGGGCAGCCCCGCACACACAGCAGAGGGAGGGAGGAGGGCAGCCCCGCACACACAGCAGAGGGAGGGAGGAGGGCAGCCCCGCACACACAGCAGAGGGAGGGAAGAGGAGGGCGGCCGTACATGCAGCAGACGGAGGGAGGAGGGCAGCCCCGCACACACAGCAGAGGGAGGGAGGAGGGCAGCCCCGCACACACAGCAGAGGGAGGGAGGAAGGCAGCCCCGCACACACAGCAGAGGGAGGGAGGAGGGCAGCCCCGCACACACAGCAGAGGGAGGGAGGAGAGCAGCCCCGCACACACAGCAGAGGGAGGGAAGAGGAGGGCGGCCGTACATGCAGCAGACGGAGGGAGGAGGGCAGCCCCGCACACACAGCAGAGGGAGGGAGGAGGGCAGCCCAGCACACAGCAGACGGAGGGAGGAGGGCAGCCGTACATGCAGCAGACGGCGGGAGGAGGGCGGCCGTACATGCAGCAGACGGAGGGAGGAGGGCAGCCGTACATGCAGCAGACGGCGGGAGGAGGGCGGCCGTACATGCAGCAGACGGAGGGAGGAGGGCAGCCCCGCACACACAGCAGAGGGAGGGAGGAAGGCAGCCCCGCACACACAGCAGAGGGACGGAAGAGGAGGGCGGCCGTACATGCAGCAGACGGAGGGAGGAGGGCAGCCCAGCACACAGCAGACGGAGGGAGGAGGGCAACCCACCCAGCACACAGCAGACGGAGGGAGGAAGGCAGCCGTACATGCAGCAGACGGCGGGGGGAGGGCAGCCCAGCACACAGCAGTTGGAGGGAGGAGGGCGGCCGTACATGCAGCAGATGGAGGGAGGAGGGCAGCCCAGCACACAGCAGACGGAGGGAGGAGGGCGGTCGTACATGCAGCAGATGGAGGGAGGAGGGCAGCCCAGCACACAGCAGTTGGAGGGAGGAGGGCGGCCGTACATGCAGCAGATGGAGGGAGGAGGGCAGCCCAGCACACAGCAGTTGGAGGGAGGAGGGCGGCCGTACATGCAGCAGATGGAGGGAGGAGGGCAGCCCAGCACACAGCAGACGGAGGGAGGAGGGCGGTCGTACATGCAGCAGAGGGAGGAGGGCAGCCCAGCACACAGCAGACGGAGGGAGGAGGGCGGCCGTACATGCAGCAGACGGAGGGAGGAGGGCGGCCGTACATGCAGCAGACGGAGGGAGGAGGGCGGCCGTACATGCAGCAGACGGAGGGAGGAGGGCGGCCGTACATGCAGCAGACGGAGGGAGGAGGGCGGCCGTACATGCAGCAGACGGAGGGAGGAGGGCGGCCGTACATGCAGCAGACGGAGGGAGGAGGGCGGCCGTACATGCAGCAGACGGAGGGAGGAGGGCAGCCCAGCACACAGCAGACGGAGGGAGGAGGGCGGCCGTACATGCAGCAAACAAAGAAAGAAGTGTCAGCACATATGGCAGGTCAGGGTGGCCATGCCATATGCCAGTCCTAGCCGCGCAATAAGCGCCACTACCTAGCTGCAGTGAGAACTACACTTATAATCTAAAAATCCCACCTACCTCTAGCTCAAGGTCTTGCGGTTCTGCTGCAGATAGTGGAATGACAGCAATCTTTGAGATTTTGTAGATTTCATGACTTTCAGGAAGGACGCCAATCAAGGATTTCTGACGAATAAGAAGCAGCCACCAGGGAAGATCTGTAGAGAAGCAGTGTGTCTGTAAGTGGAAGAAACCCTTAAACCTGAAGATCTGGATGTTGGGGGTAATAAGTTACCAATCATCACCCATACGGCCCTGCTAAAGTGGAACACCTGCAAACCACCATCCCGCTGATCCTCTCAGAGCTCACTAGATGAGAAAGCTTCTAGAGGGTCAGGGGCCAAAGCAAATCCAAAATCCCTTCCCCTGACATGAGGGGCAACCTGCCCTCAAAACCTTATGTGAACTCCCATGATCCTATCAGCTGAGGATTAGGGCCCAATCTTCCGAGTATGATCCCAAGCAGCAAATGACCATTGTAGAGCAGACACTGACCAGGATGAGGCTGCCAGTCATTGCCATCCGGAGGAAACCATAAATGACAGGTCTAATAGCGAGGGCATGTTATCTGCATCCTGTGCGCAGAGGCAGCCGACAGGTCGGGGACAGGGTCGGCCATGAAGGGTCTGTGCTGCGGCAGAAGTCCTCAGACATCACTGCCTGCTCTCAATGAGGCAGTGCCACCTCTGCTCCAGCACTGCAGCCAGGGCACGCATGTCAGACCACCATAGAAGAGAAATAAGGACAAGTCCTAGGTAAATATATGTTATGGAGACATGTCCGAGATAGGGCAACACCAACCAACTCTAGCACCGCGGCACAGACCACCGCGGCACAGACCACCGCGGCACAGACCACCGCGGCACAGACCACCGCGGCACAGACCACCGCGGCACAGACCACCGCGGCACAGACCACCGCGGCACAGACCACCGCGGCACAGACCACCGCGGCACAGACCACCGCGGCACAGACCACCGCGGCACAGACCACCGCGGCACAGACCACCGCGGCACAGACCACCGCGGCACTTGTGCTCCTTCATTTCAGTAGTCCAAGGAGGGTGTGAAAACTAGATCAGTAACTCATCACCCAATAATTAGCAAACTGGTCCTGATCTAGTCCTGCTCTCACCGCTTGACACCTGCTGGAACTTGCACAATCCGGAATGAGCAGAGCTGTGACATTAGTCCAGGCTAATTACTTACCTGCACTCATACACTGCAACAAACCATCAGCTGATGTAAAAAAAAAAAAAAACCTCACATGAGAATGTCAGGACATAGTGAGCGGTAGCTGTAACCTCGCCCGGCACTGGCTGACAGCTGGCCCAGCAGTACATCAGAACATAGTGAGCGGCGGCTGTAACCTCGCCGCCTGCCACTGACTGACAGCCGGCCCAGCAGTGCATCAGTACATAGTGAGCGGTAGCTGTAACCTCGCCCGCCACTGACTGACAGCCAGCCCAGCAGTGCATCAGTACATAGTGAGCGGCGGCTGTAACCTCGCCTGGTACTCCCATACAGCCGGATTCAACAGAACATTCATTGAGACTGCTAATAAGGAGATGACGGGGGGGGGGGGGGGGGAGAGAGCTGTAATAAGGAGATGACGGGGGGGGGGAAGCTGTAATAAGGAGATGACGGGGGGAGAGCTGTAATAAGGAGATGACGGGGGGAGAGCTGTAATAAGGAGATGACGGGGGGGGGGGGAAGCTGTAATAAGGAGATGACGGGGGTAGAGCTGTAATAAGGAGATGACGGGGGGAGAGCTGTAATAAGGAGATGACGGGGGGAGAGCTGTAATAAGGAGATGACGGGGGGAGAGCTGTAATAAGGAGATGACGGGGGGAGAGCTGTAATAAGGAGATGACGGGGGAGAGCTGTAATAAGGAGATGACGGGGGAGAGCTGTAATAAGGAGATGACGGGGGAGAGCTGTAATAAGGAGATGACGGGGGGAGAGCTGTAATAAGGAGATGACGGGGGGGGGGGGAAGCTGTAATAAGGAGATGACGGGGGGAGAGCTGTAATAAGGAGATGACGGGGGGGGGGAAGCTGTAATAAGGAGATGACGGGGGTAGAGCTGTAATAAGGAGATGACGGGGGGGAGAGCTGTAATAAGGAGATGACGGGGGAGAGCTGTAATAAGGAGATGACGGGGGAGAGCTGTAATAAGGAGATGACGGGGGAGAGCTATAATAAGGAGATGACGGGGGAGAGCTGTAATAAGGAGATGACGGGGGAGAGCTGTAATAAGGAGATGACGGGGGGAGAGCTGTAATAAGGAGATGACGGGGGAGAGCTGTAATAAGGAGATGACGGGGGAGAGCTGTAATAAGGAGATGACGGGGGAGAGCTGTAATAAGGAGATGACGGTGGGGAGAGCTATAATAAGGAGATGACGGGGGGAGAGCTGTAATAAGGAGATGACGGGGGAGAGCTATAATAAGGAGATGACGGGGGAGAGCTGTAATAAGGAGATGACGGGGGGAGAGCTGTAATAAGGAGATGACGGGGGGGGGGGGGAAGCTGTAATAAGGAGATGACGGGGGAGAGCTGTAATAAGGAGATGACGGGGGTAGAGCTGTAATAAGGAGATGACGGGGGAGAGCTGTAATAAGGAGATAACGGGGGGAGAGCTGTAATAAGATGACGGGGGGAGAGCTGTAATAAGATGACGGGGGGAGAGCTGTAATAAGGAGATAACGGGGGGAGAGCTGTAATAAGGAGATAACGGGGGGAGAGCTATAATAAGGAGATGACGGGGGAGAGCTGTAATAAGGAGATGACGGGGGGAGAGCTATAATAAGGAGATGACGGGGGGAGAGCTGTAATAAGGAGATGACGGGGGAGAGCTATAATAAGGAGATGACGGGGGAGAGCTGTAATAAGGAGATGACGGGGGGAGAGCTGTAATAAGGAGATGACGGGGGGGGGGGGAAGCTGTAATAAGGAGATGACGGTGGGGAGAGCTATAATAAGGAGATGACGGGGGGAGAGCTGTAATAAGGAGATGACGGGGGGAGAGCTATAATAAGGAGATGACGGGGGGAGAGCTGTAATAAGGAGATGACGGGGGAGAGCTATAATAAGGAGATGACGGGGGAGAGCTGTAATAAGGAGATGACGGGGGGAGAGCTGTAATAAGGAGATGACGGGGGGGGGGGGGGAAGCTGTAATAAGGAGATGACGGTGGGGAGAGCTATAATAAGGAGATGACGGGGGGAGAGCTGTAATAAGGAGATGACGGGGGAGAGCTATAATAAGGAGATGACGGGGGAGAGCTGTAATAAGGAGATGACGGGGGGAGAGCTGTAATAAGGAGATGACGGGGGGGGGGGGGAAGCTGTAATAAGGAGATGACGGGGGAGAGCTGTAATAAGGAGATGACGGGGGGAGAGCTGTAATAAGGAGATGACGGGGGAGAGCTGTAATAAGGAGATGACGGGGGGAGAGCTGTAATAAGGAGATGACGGGGGAGAGCTGTAATAAGGAGATGACGGGGGGTTAGGGTTGTGACTCCTGCCGCAGCTCTTTGCAGACATCTTCGCCCACTGAGGATGTACTCTTACCTGTGTGCAGCTGAACCTTCCCGATTATTCCTTCCACCAGTCCTAAGCAGATTGGATTCCAGGCTAGAAGAAGGTCGGTGGCTGCAACAAAAAAAAAACAACAAAAAGAAGTCATCCATAAAGGAGCAGACAGCACATATAGAGGTCCTCACAGAGTCATGGAAGCCACCGACATCACTGAGGCCAAAGAACAAAATAAACTAATGCGATTTCACTGTTAAACGAAGGGTTAATATCTCATCAAAAAGAAAACTCAATCTCTGACCTCAGCAATGACCAGATACTGCAAGCGTTTGGCTGCAGGGGTTACAAGTCCCCGAGTCAGAAGGTCGTTCTCACCCATTCACCGACAAGAAAAGAATCTTCCCAAAGGTCACCCTGCAAATCCCTGGTCAATCCTCAGGCGCGGAGCTTCACTGATGAGGAGTTCCTGGCTCCGGATGCCCGGCTCATCTTCCAGACATACGACTTACAAATGCCACAAAGTGCGCTCGTGTGCCATCTACCGTGTGTGCGGGGATTTCTTTGTGCTGTGGTGTGGGTGGTCCCATGCATTGTGGCATTTAGGGACCCATTTGGTGTGTTCCTGTGTGTTTGTGTTCCCATGTGGTGTGTGTATTCTCATGTGGTATGGTATGGCTGGGTGTGTTCCCATTTGGTGTGTGTTCCCGTGTGGTGTGACGTGTGCGTGCGTTCTCATGTGGTGTAGTGTGTGTGCACAATCTCATGTGGTGTGGTGCATGCGGTTGTGTTCCCATGCAGTGTGCGTGTTTCCTTGTGGTGTTTGTGTGTGTTCCCATGTGGTGTGTGCATGTGTGCATTCCTGTGTGCCATGGTGTGTGTTCCCGTGTAGTGTGTGCGTAACTGTGTGCTGTGGTGTGTGTGTTTCAATGGTTTGTACACTCATGTGTGCATTTCCTTGTGCCATGGTGTGTGTGCTTTACTGTGCGTGTTCCCATGTGGTGTGTGCACATTCATGTGCCGTGATGCACGTTCCAGTGTGTGTTCCCATGTGTTGCTTGTATGTTCCCTTGTGGTGCGTTCCCATGTGGTGTGATGTGTGTGTGCACATACCCATGAGACGTGTGTGTATTCCCTTGTGGTGTGTGCATAACTGTGTGCTGTGGTGTGTGTTTCTGTGTGCTGTACTGTGAGTTCTCATGTGATGTGTATGTTCCTGTGTGCTGTGGTGTGTGCTTTACTGTGTGTATTACTGTGTGGTATGTGTTCGTTCCCGTGTGCCCCCATGTGGGGTGTGTTCCCGTGTGCCCCCATGTGGGGTGTGTTCCCGTGTGCTCCCATGTGGTGTGTGTTCTTGTGTGCCCCCATGTGGTGTGTGTTCCCGTGTGCCCCCATGTGGTGTGTGTTCCCGTGTGCCCCCATGTGGTGTGTGTTCCCGTGTGCCCCCATGTGGTGTGTGTTCCCGTGTGCCCCCATGTGGTGTGTGTTCCTGTTTTCCCCTCATGTGGTGTGTTCTTGTGTGCCCCCATGTGGCGTGTGTTCCCGTGTGCCCCCATGTGGCGTGTGTTCCCGTGTGCCCCCATGTGGTGTGTGTTCCCATGTGCCCCCATGTGGTGTGTGTTCCCATGTGCCCCCATGTGGTGTGTGTTCCCATGTGGTGTGTGTTCCTGTATGCCCCATGTGGTGTGTGTTCCCACGTGGTGTGTGTTCCCGTGTGCCCCCACGTGGTGTGTTCCCGTGTGCCCCCATGCGCAGTGGTGTGTGTTCCCGTGTGCTCCCATGTGGTGTGTGTTCTTGTGTGCCCCCATGTGGTGTGTGTTCCCGTGTGCCCCCATGTGGTGTGTGTTCCCGTGTGCCCCCATGTGGTGTGTGTTCCTGTTTTCCCCTCATGTGGTGTGTGTTCCCGTGTGCCCCCATGTGGTGTGTGTTCCTGTTTTCCCCTCATGTGGTGTGTTCTTGTGTGCCCCCATGTGGTGTGTTCTTGTGTGCCCCCATGTGCAGTGGTGTGTGTTCCCGTGTGCTCCCATGTGGTGTGTGTTCCCGTGTGCCCCCATGTGGTGTGTGTTCCTGTTTTCCCCTCATGTGGTGTGTTCTTGTGTGCCCCCATGTGGTGTGTTCTTGTGTGCCCCCATGTGGTGTGTGTTCCCATGTGGTGTGTGTTCCCATGTGCCCCCATGTGGTGTGTGTTCCCGTGTGCCCCCATGTGGTGTGTGTTCCCGTGTTCCCCCATGTGGTGTGTGTTCCCGTGTGCCCCCATGTGGTGTGTGTTCCCGTGTGCCCCCATGTGGTGTGTGTTCCTGTGTGCCCCATGTGGTGTGTTCTTGTGTGCCCCCATGTGGTGTGTGTTCCCATGTGGTGTGTGTTCCTGTGTGCCCCATGTGGTGTGTTCTTGTGTGCGTTTCCACGTGGTGTGTGTTCCCATGTGGTGTGTGTTCTTGTGTGCCCCCATGTGGTGTGTGCCCCCATGTGGTGTGTGTTCCCATGTGGTGTGTGTTCCCATGTGGTGTGTTCTTGTGTGCGTTCCCACGTGGTGTGTGTTCCCATGTGGTGTGTGTTCCCGTGTGCCCCCATGTGGTGTGTGTTCCCGTGTGGTGTGTGTTCCTGTGTGCCCCATGTGGTGTGTTCTTGTGTGCCCCCATGTGGTGTGTGTTCCCATGTGGTGTGTGTTCTTGTGTGCCCCCATGTGGTGTGTGTTCCCATGTGGTGTGTGTTCTTGTGTGCCCCATGTGGTGTGTGTTCCCATGTGGTGTGTGTTCCTGTGTGCCCCATGTGGTGTGTTCTTGTGTGCGTTCCCACGTGGTGTGTGTTCCCATGTGGTGTGTGTTCTTGTGTGCCCCCATGTGGTGTGTGTTCCCATGTGGTGTGTGTTCTTGTGTGCCCCCATGTGGTGTGTGTTCCCGTGTGCCCCCACGTGGTGTGTTCCCGTGTTCACCTCCAAATGTCAGGGGTCCCCATTACAATAATATTTGAAGATGTTTCCAGGTATTTGGACATTGGAGCCTCACGTCTGAGCTTACACAGGCGCCAGCTCAGCCCGTGCCCCACCGTCATCGCTAGGCCTGGACACTGTCATCCTATACATTCACCAATTACTGGAGCCACGAGATCAGTGACAACTACCTTGCACTGCACAGAATTAAAGGGGCTTTCCAGCTTCAGCAGGTTATCATTCATAGTGGAGCAGAGGATCCAATAATAATAATATAATAATAATAATTGGTGACTCATTTCCGGAGTCCAGTGGCGGCTCTCTACCAACCACTGAGCTCAGCGCATTGTGACCTCACTCTATGGTCTTATCACAACCATCATGGAGAACCAGCTTATTGCTTAACCCTCTGCTTGCATGCGGCTGATCACGGGAAATCTATTGCCAGTATCAGGCCTACACCCGGGTGTCCGCCATTATGTTACGAATAGGAAAAGATGAGGCCATTGATGACTATGAGGAGCTCTGCATCCAGTATTATGTTCCTCTGTGCGAGTGTCACACAGCTCTGCAGGTGGAAGTCACGCTGAATTATTAATGACCCCCAGAGCAGCGATCAGTGAGAAAAGTGTGAACGTCCACGCTCCATCCCCGGGGAGGCCGAGCCTCCGACCACGCTCCATCCCCGGGGAGGCCGAGCCTCCGTCCACGCTCCATCCCCGGGAAGGCCGAGCCTCCGACCACGCTCCATCCCCGGGAAGGCCGAGCCTCCGACCACGCTCCATCCCCGGGAAGGCCGAGCCTCCGTCCACGCTCCATCCCCGGGAAGGCCGAGCCTCCGTCCACGCTCCATCCCCGGGAAGGCCGAGCCTCCGTCCACGCTCCATCCCCGGGGAGGCCGAGCCTCCGTCCACGCTCCATCCCCGGGGAGGCAGAGCCTCCGTCCACGCTCCATCCCCGGGGAGGCAGAGCCTCCGTCCACGCTCCATCCCCGGGGAGGCCGAGCCTCCGTCCACGCTCCATCCCCGGGGAGGCCGAGCCTCCGTCCACGCTCCATCCCCGGGGAGGCCGAGCCTCCGTCCACGCTCCATCCCCGGGGAGGCCGAGCCTCCGTCCACGCTCCATCCCCGGGGAGGCCGAGCCTCCGTCCACGCTCCATCCCCGGGGAGGCCGAGCCTCCGTCCACGCTCCATCCCCGGGGAGGCCGAGCCTCCGTCCACGCTCCATCCCCGGGGAGGCCGAGCCTCCGTCCACGCTCCATCCCCGGGGAGGCCGAGCCTCCGTCCACGCTCCATCCCCGGGAAGGCCGAGCCTCCGTCCACGCTCCATCCCCGGGAAGGCCGAGCCTCCGTCCACGCTCCATCCCCGGGGAGGCCGAGCCTCCGTCCACGCTCCATCCCCGGGGAGGCCGAGCCTCCGTCCACGCTCCATCCCCGGGGAGGCCGAGCCTCCGTCCACGCTCCATCCCCGGGAAGGCCGAGCCTCCGTCCACGCTCCATCCCCGGGGAGGCCGAGCCTCCGTCCACGCTCCATCCCCGGGGAGGCCGAGCCTCCGTCCACGCTCCATCCCCGGGGAGGCCGAGCCTCCGTCCACGCTCCATCCCCGGGGAGGCCGAGCCTCCGTCCACGCTCCATCCCCGGGGAGGCCGAGCCTCCGTCCACGCTCCATCCCCGGGAAGGCCGAGCCTCCGTCCACGCTCCATCCCCGGGAAGGCCGAGCCTCCGTCCACGCTCCATCCCCGGGAAGGCCGAGCCTCCGTCCACGCTCTATCCCCGGGGAGGCCGAGCCTCCGTCCACGCTCCATCCCCGGGAAGGCCGAGCCTCCGTCTCTGCTCCACCAGTGAAGTCCTCTCCGTCTATACTCTGGTGATGGTGTGCACTGTGAAGGCCGAATTGTGTGCAGCAGCTCCACGTATCCCCAGTTGCAGCACGTGGGGTAAATTTCAGGCACAGAACAAATTTATTTCTGCAGTTGCCCCTTTTTCGTGTGGGGCGGAGCAGCGGCAGAGGTTGTATGGCGGAGCAGCGGCAGAGGTTGTATGGCGGAGCAGCGGCAGAGGTTGTATGGCGGAGCAGCGGCAGAGGTTGTATGGCGGAGCAGCGGCAGAGGTTGTATGGCGGAGCAGCGGCAGAGGTTGTATGGCGGAGCAGCGGCAGAGGTTGTATGGCGGAGCAGCGGCAGAGGTTGTATGGCGGAGCAGCGGCAGAGGTTGTATGGCGGAGCAGCGGCAGAGGTTGTATGGCGGAGCAGCGGCAGAGGTTGTATGGCGGAGCAGCGGCAGAGGTTGTATGGCGGAGCAGCGGCAGAGGTTGTATGGCGGAGCAGCGGCAGAGGTTGTATGGCGGAGCAGCGGCAGAGGTTGTATGGCGGAGCAGCGGCAGAGGTTGTATGGCGGAGCAGCGGCAGAGGTTGTATGGCGGAGCAGCGGCAGAGGTTGTATGACGGAGCAGCGGCAGAGGTTGTATGGCGGAGCAGCGGCAGAGGTTGTATGACGGAGCAGCGGCAGAGGTTGTATGGCGGAGCAGCGGCAGAGGTTGTATGACGGAGCAGCGGCAGAGGTTGTATGGCGGAGCAGCGGCAGAGGTTGTATGGCGGAGCAGCGGCAGAGGTTGTATGGCGGAGCAGCGGCAGAGGTTGTATGGCGGAGCAGCGGCAGAGGTTGTATGACGGAGCAGCGGCAGAGGTTGTATGGCGGAGCAGCGGCAGAGGTTGTATGACGGAGCAGCGGCAGAGGTTGTATGGCGGAGCAGCGGCAGAGGTTGTATGGCGCACTCGTCTTCCTGCTTTATGGCTGTGCTTGCTCCTACACTGATCCTGTCATTTCCATTCCAATATGAGAAGTGTTAGGACACGTGACGACTAACCCCACAGAGACCATCACTTCTCCACCTGCCCCTTCTCCTCCTCCACCACCTGCCCCTCCACCACCTGCCCCTCCTCCTCCTCCACCACCTGCCCCTTCTCCTCTCCTCCACCACCTGCCCCTTCTCCTCTCCTCCACCACCTGCCCCTTCTCCTCTCCTCCACCACCTGCCCCTTCTCCTCTCCTCCACCTCCTGCCCCTTCTCTTCTCCTCCACCTCCTGCCCCTTCTCCTCTCCTCCACCTCCTGCCCCTTATCCTCTCCTCCACCTCCTGCCCCTTCTCCTCTCCTCCACCTCCTGCCCCTTCTCCTCTCCTCCACCTCCTGCCCATTCTCCTCTCCTCCACCTCCTGCCCATTCTCCTCCTCCACCACCTGCCCCTTCTCCTCTCCTCCACTTCCTGCCCCTTCTCCTCCTCCACCTCCTGCCCCTTCTCCTCCTCCTGCCCCTTCTCCTCTCCTCCACCTGCCCCTTCTCCTCTCCTCCACCACCTGCCCCTTCTCCTCTCCTCCACCACCTGCCCCTTCTCCTCTCCTCCACCACCTGCCCCTTCTCCTCTCCTCCACCACCTGCCCCTTCTCCTCTCCTCCACCTTCTCCTCTCCTCCACCTGCCCCTTCTCCTCTCCTCCACCTCCTGCCCCTTCTCCTCTCCTCCACCTCCTGCCCCTTCTCCTCTCCTCCACCTGCCCCTTCTCCTCTCCTCCACCTGCCCCTTCTCCTCTCCTCCACCACCTGCCCCTTCTCCTCTCCTCCACCACCTGCCCCTTCTCCTCTCCTCCACCACCTGCCCCTTCTCCTCTCCTCCACCACCTGCCCCTTCTCCTCCACCACCTGCCCCTTCTCCTCTCCTCCACCTGCCCCTTCTCTTCTCCTCCACCTGCCCCTTCTCCTCCACCACCTGCCCCTTCTCCTCCACCACCTGCCCCTTCTCCTCTCCTCCACCTCCTGCCCCTTCTCCTCTCCTCCACCTCCTGCCCCTTCTCCTCCACCACCTGCCCCTTCTCCTCTCCTCCACCTCCTGCCCCTTCTCCTCTCCTCCACCTCCTGCCCCTTCTCCTCTCCTCCACCTCCTGCCCCTTCTCCTCTCCTCCACCTGCCCCTTCTCCTCTCCTCCACCTGCCCCTTCTCCTCTCCACCACCTGCCCCTTCTCCTCCACCACCTGCCCCTTCTCCTCCACCACCTGCCCCTTCTCCTCCACCACCTGCCCCTTCTCCTCCACCACCTGCCCCTTCTCCTCTCCTCCACCTGCCCCTTCTCCTCTCCTCCACCTGCCCCTTCTCCTCCACCACGCGTCCACCTATACACTGACCTGGACGGCTGCTGAGAGTCCCGTCGTGGCGGCTGCACCACAGGGCCCGCTCCCCGCTCTGCAGGATGTAATGGTCCTTCGCTTGGAAGAGCTCCATGACCGGGAATTCCAGCTGCCAGGATCCAGCGGGTGTGGCGGCGTCAGCGGCTATCGCATATCTGCCATTCACAAGAAGACGTGGTGCAGGCCGAACTCACCCCTGGAGACAGACATGGTACATTCCGTCTCCGCCCCCAACATTCACCGTTGCCGCTAATTGGATTGTACCGCTGACCTCGCCCCACAACAAAGGTAAAACAGTCAATACGATCAGTAGCTCCGCCCCCTACTAGCACCATGGAAACCTTGTAGAATGACGCGCCTCAAGAAAAGAGAGATCTGAGGAGGAAACCGAGCAGGGGACTGAGAAGAGGACTGAGGAGAAAACTGAGGAAAGGAATAGACAGAGAACTGAGAAAGGGACTGAGGAGAAAACTGAGGAAAGGAATAAGCAGAGAACTGAGAAGGGGACTGAGGAGAAAACTGAGGAAAGGAATAAGCAGAGAACTGAGAAAGGGACTGAGGAGAAAACTGAGGAAATGAATAAGCAGAGAACTGAGAAGGGGACTGAGGAGAAAACTGAGGAAAGGAATAAGCAGAGAACTGAGAAGGGGACTGAGGAGAAAACTGAGGAAAGGAATAAGCAGAGAACTGAGAAAGGGACTGAGGAGAAAACTGAGGAAATTAATAAGCAGAGAACTGAGAAGGGGACTGAGGAGAAAACTGAGGAAAGGAATAAGCAGAGAACTGAGAAAGGGACTGAGAAAAGGACTGAGGAGGATACTGAGGAAAGGAATAGAACTGAGAAGAGGACTGAGGAGAAAACTGAGGTAAGGAATAGATCTGAGAAGAGGAGAAAACTGAGAAAAGGAATAAGCAGAGAACTGAGAAAGGGACTGAGGAGAAAACTGAGGAAAGGAATAAGCAGAGAACTGAGAAAGGGACTGAGGAGAAAACTGAGGAAATGAATAAGCAGAGAACTGAGAAGGGGACTGAGGAGAAAACTGAGGAAAGGAATAAGCAGAGAACTGAGAAAGGGACTGAGGAGAAAACTGAGAAAAGGAATAAGCAGACAACTGAGAAAGGGACTGAGGAGAAAACTGAAGAAAGGAATAAGCAGAGAACTGAGAAGGGGACTGAGGAGAAAACTGAGGAAAGGAATAAGCAGAGAACTGAGAAAGGGACTGAGGAGAAAACTGAGGAAATGAATAAGCAGAGAACTGAGAAGGGGACTGAGGAGAAAACTGAGGAAAGGAATAAGCAGAGAACTGAGAAAGGGACTGAGGAGAAAACTGAGGAAATTAATAAGCAGAGAACTGAGAAGGGGACTGAGGAGAAAACTGAGGAAAGGAATAAGCAGAGAACTGAGAAAGGGACTGAGGAGAAAACTGAGGAAATGAATAAGCAGAGAACTGAGAAGGGGACTGAGGAGAAAACTGAGGAAAGGAATAAGCAGAGAACTGAGAAAGGGACTGAGGAGAAAACTGAGGAAATTAATAAGCAGAGAACTGAGAAGGGGACTGAGGAGAAAACTGAGGAAAGGAATAAGCAGAGAACTGAGAAAGGGACTGAGAAAAGGACTGAGGAGGATACTGAGGAAAGGAATAGAACTGAGAAGAGGACTGAGGAGAAAACTGAGGTAAGGAATAGATCTGAGAAGAGGAGAAAACTGAGAAAAGGAAT
Organism: Ranitomeya imitator; assembly: GCF_032444005.1. Lineage (NCBI taxonomy): Eukaryota > Metazoa > Chordata > Amphibia > Anura > Dendrobatidae > Ranitomeya > Ranitomeya imitator. The sequence continues at coordinate 634,075,851 of NC_091283.1, read as the reverse complement.
AAGCAGAGAACTGAGAAAGGGACTGAGGAGAAAACTGAGGAAAGGAATAAGCAGAGAACTGAGAAAGGGACTGAGGAGAAAACTGAGGAAATGAATAAGCAGAGAACTGAGAAGGGGACTGAGGAGAAAACTGAGGAAAGGAATAGAACTGAGAAGAGGAGAAAACTGAGGAAAGGAATAAGCAGAGAACTGAGAAAGGGACTGAGGAGAAAACTGAGAAAAGGAATAAGCAGAGAACTGAGAAAGGGACTGAGGAGAACACTGAAGAAAGGAATAAGCAGAGAACTGATAAGGGGACTGAGGAGAAAACTGAGGAAAGGAATAAGCAGAGAACTGAGAAAGGGACTGAGGAGAAAACTGAGGAAATGAATAAGCAGAGAACTGAGAAGGGGACTGAGGAGAAAACTGAGGAAAGGAATAAGCAGAGAACTGAGAAAGGGACTGAGGAGAAAACTGAGGAAATTAATAAGCAGAGAACTGAGAAGGGGACTGAGGAGAAAACTGAGGAAAGGAATAAGCAGAGAACTGAGAAAGGGACTGAGAAAAGGACTGAGGAGGAAACTGAGGAAAGGAATAGAACTGAGAAGAGGACTGAGGAGAAAACTGAGGTAAGGAATAGATCTGAGAAGAGGAGAAAACTGAGAAAAGGAATAAGCAGAGAACTGAGAAAGGGACTGAGGAGAAAACTGAGGAAAGGAATAAGCAGAGAACTGAGAAAGGGACTGAGGAGAAAACTGAGGAAATGAATAAGCAGAGAACTGAGAAGGGGACTGAGTAGAAAACTGAGGAAAGGAATAGAACTGAGAAGAGGAGAAAACTGAGGAAAGAAATAAGCAGAGAACTGAGAAAGGGACTGAGGAGAAAACTGAGGAAAGAAATAAGCAGAGAACTGAGAAAGGGACTGAGGAGAAAACTGAGGAAACGAATAAGCAGAGAACTGAGAAGGGGACTGAGGAGAAAACTGAGGAAAGGAATAAGCAGAGAACTGAGAAAGGGACTGAGGAGAAAACTGAGGAAATGAATAAGCAGAGAACTGAGAAGGGGACTGAGGAGAAAACTGAGGAAAGGAATAAGCAGAGAACTGAGAAAGGGACTGAGAAAAGGACTGAGGAGGAAACTGAGGAAAGGAATAGAACTGAGAAGAGGACTGAGGAGAAAACTGAGGTAAGGAATAGATCTGAGAAGAGGAGAAAACTGAGAAAAGGAATAAGCAGAGAACTGAGAAAGGGACTGAGGAGAAAACTGAGGAAAGGAATAAGCAGAGAACTGAGAAAGGGACTGAGGAGAAAACTGAGGAAATGAATAAGCAGAGAACTGAGAAGGGGACTGAGGAGAAAACTGAGGAAAGGAATAAGCAGAGAACTGAGAAGGGGACTGAGGAGAAAACTGAGGAAAGGAATAAGCAGAGAACTGAGAAAGGGACTGAGAAAAGGACTGAGGAGGAAACTGAGGAAAGGAATAGAACTGAGAAGAGGACTGAGGAGAAAACTGAGGAAAGGAATAGAACTGAGAAGAGGAGAAAACTGAGGAAAGGAATAAGCAGAGAACTGAGAAAGGGAATGAGAAGAGGACTGAGGAGGAAACCGAGGAAAGGAATAGAACTGAGAAGAGGACTAAGGAGAAAACTGAGGAAATGAATAAGCAGAGAACTGAGGAGAAAACTGAGGAAATGAATAAGCAGAGAACTGAGAAAGGGACTGAGAAAAGGACTGAGGAGGAAACCGAGCAGAGGACTGAGGAAAGGAATAAGCAGAGAACTGAGAAAGGGACTGAGAAAAGGACTGAGGAGGAAACCGAGCAGAGGACTGAGGAGAAAACTGAGGAAAGGAATAGAACTGAGAAGAGGACTAAGGAGAAAACTGAGGAAAGGAATAAGCAGAGAACTGAGAAAGGGACTGAGGAGAAAACTGAGGAAATGAATAAGCAGAGAACTGAGAAGGGGACTGAGGAGAAAACTGAGGAAAGGAATAAGCAGAGAACTGAGAAAGGGACTGAGGAGAAAACTGAGGAAATTAATAAGCAGAGAACTGAGAAGGGGACTGAGGAGAAAACTGAGGAAAGGAATAAGCAGAGAACTGAGAAAGGGACTGAGAAAAGGACTGAGGAGGAAACTGAGGAAAGGAATAGAACTGAGAAGAGGACTGAGGTAAGGAATAGATCTGAGAAGAGGAGAAAACTGAGAAAAGGAATAAGCAGAGAACTGAGAAAGGGACTGAGGAGAAAACTGAGGAAAGGAATAAGCAGAGAACTGAGAAAGGGACTGAGGAGAAAACTGAGGAAATGAATAAGCAGAGAACTGAGAAGGGGACTGAGTAGAAAACTGAGGAAAGGAATAGAACTGAGAAGAGGAGAAAACTGAGGAAAGGAATAAGCAGAGAACTGAGAAAGGGACTGAGGAGAAAACTGAGGAAAGGAATAAGCAGAGAACTGAGAAAGGGACTGAGGAGAAAACTGAGGAAACGAATAAGCAGAGAACTGAGAAGGGGACTGAGGAGAAAACTGAGGAAAGGAATAAGCAGAGAACTGAGAAAGGGACTGAGGAGAAAACTGAGGAAATGAATAAGCAGAGAACTGAGAAGGGGACTGAGGAGAAAACTGAGGAAAGGAATAAGCAGAGAACTGAGAAAGGGACTGAGAAAAGGACTGAGGAGGAAACTGAGGAAAGGAATAGAACTGAGAAGAGGACTGAGGAGAAAACTGAGGTAAGGAATAGATCTGAGAAGAGGAGAAAACTGAGAAAAGGAATAAGCAGAGAACTGAGAAAGGGACTGAGGAGAAAACTGAGGAAAGGAATAAGCAGAGAACTGAGAAAGGGACTGAGGAGAAAACTGAGGAAATGAATAAGCAGAGAACTGAGAAGGGGACTGAGGAGAAAACTGAGGAAAGGAATAACCAGAGAACTGAGAAGGGGACTGAGGAGAAAACTGAGGAAAGGAATAAGCAGAGAACTGAGAAAGGGACTGAGAAAAGGACTGAGGAGGAAACTGAGGAAAGGAATAGAACTGAGAAGAGGACTGAGGAGAAAACTGAGGTAAGGAATAGATCTGAGAAGAGGAGAAAACTGAGAAAAGGAATAAGCAGAGAACTGAGAAAGGGAATGAGAAGAGGACTGAGGAGAAAACTGAGGAAAGGAATAGAACTGAGAAGAGGAGAAAACTGAGGAAAGGAATAAGCAGAGAACTGAGAAAGGGAATGAGAAGAGGACTGAGGAGGAAACCGAGGAAAGGAATAGAACTGAGAAGAGGACTAAGGAGAAAACTGAGGAAATGAATAAGCAGAGAACTGAGGAGAAAACTGAGGAAATGAATAAGCAGAGAACTGAGAAAGGGACTGAGAAAAGGACTGAGGAGGAAACCGAGCAGAGGACTGAGGAGAAAACTGAGGAAAGGAATAAGCAGAGAACTGAGAAAGGGACTGAGAAAAGGACTGAGGAGGAAACCGAGCAGAGGACTGAGGAGAAAACTGAGGAAAGGAATAGAACTGAGAAGAGGACTAAGGAGAAAACTGAGGAAATGAATAAGCAGAGAACTGAGAAAGGGACTGAGAAGAGGACTGAGGAGGAAACCGAGCAGGGGACTGAGGAGAAAACTGAGGAAAGGAATAGAACTGAGAAGAGGACTAAGGAGAAAACTGAGGAAATGAATAAGCAGAGAACTGAGAAAGGGACTGAGAAAAGGACTGAGGAGGAAACCGAGCAGGGGAATGAGGAGAGGACTGAGGAAAGGAATAGAATTGAGAAGAGGACTAAGGAGAAAACTGAGGATAGGAATAAGCAGAGAACTGAGAAGAGGACTGAGGAGAAAACTGAGGAAATGAATAAGCAGAGAACTGAGAAAGGGACTGAGGAGAAAACTGAGGAAAGGAATAGAACTGAGAAGAGGACTAAGGAGAAAACTGAGGAAATGAATAAGCAGAGAACTGAGAAAGGGACTGAGAAAAGGACTGAGGAGGAAACCGAGCAAGGGACTGAGAAGAGGACTGAGGAGAAAACTGAGGAAAGGAATAGAACTGAGAAGATGACTGATGAGAAAACTGAGGAAATGAATAGAACTGAGAAGAGGACTAAGAAGAAAACTGAGGAAATGAATAAGCAGAGAACTGAGAAAGGGACTGAGGAAAGGACTGAGGAGGAAACCGAGCAGGGGACTGAGAAGAGGACTGAGGAGAAAACTGAGGAAAGGAATAGAATTGAGAAGAGGACTAAGGAGAAAACTGAGGAAATGAATAAGCAGAGAACTGAGAAAGGGACTGAGAAAAGGACTGAGGAGGAAACCGAGCAGGGGAATGAGGAGAGGACTAAGGAGAAAACTGAGGAAAGGAATAGAATTGAGAAGAGGACTAAGGAAAAAACTGAGGAAATGAATAAGCAGAGAACTGAGAAAAGGACTGAGGAGGAAACCGAGCAGGGGAATGAGGAGAGGACTGAGGAAAGGAATAGAACTGAGAAGAGGACTAATAATAATAATCTTTATTTATATAGCGCCAACATATTCCGCAGCGCTTTACAGTTTAACAGTTTCAAACACAGCAGTCATAGGTAACAACGTTAACAATACAATAAAGCAAAATAAGATGACCCTGCTCGTGAGAGCTTACAATCTACAATGAGGTGAGGGAGATACAAAGTACAGGTGTGTATTTACAATTATGTATTTACAATGATGGTCCAGCCATCTTCAGGGGGTGGGGGGGTAGATGGAGATAGTGAATGGGCTACACCCACACAAACATAACATGACTTTGATTACTGAATGTGATAGGCCGCTCTGAACAAATGTGTTTTGAGCGAGTGCCTAAAACTATGCAAATTGTGGATGGTCCTAATATCTTGGGGTAGAGCATTTCAGAGGATTGGCGCAGCGCGGGAGAAGTCTTGGAGTTGGGAGTGGGAGGTACGGATTAGTGGAGAGGTTAGTCGAAAGTCATTTGCAGAGCGCAGCGGTCGGCTAGGCCGATAGACCGAAATGAGGGAGGAGATGTATGGGGGTGCTGCACTGTGGAGAGCTTTGTGGGTGAGAACAAGTACTTTGAATTGTATCCTGTAATGAATGGGCAGCCAGTGTAACGACTGGCAAAGAGCGGATGCATCTGAGTAATGACTAGCCAGATGGACGACCCTGGCTGCCGCATTAAGGATAGACTGGAGAGGGGAAAGTCGAGTAAGGGGGAGGCCAATCAGTAGAGCATTACAGTAGTCCAGGCGGGAGTGGATCAGGGCGACAGTGAGGGTTTTTGTTGTTTCCATGGTGAGAAAAGGGCGGATTCTAGAGATGTTCTTTAGGTGTAAGCGGCAGGAGCGGGCAAGAGATTGTATATGGGAGGTGAAGGAGAGATCGGAGTCAAACATAACACCCAGACAGCGCGCCTGCTGCCGGGGTGTTATTATGGTGTCACCCACGGAGAGGGAAATGTTGGATTTAGGGAGGTTAGTAGATGGCGGGAGCAGAAGAAGTTCAGTTTTGGAGAGGTTGAGTTTCAGATAGAGAGCAGACATGATGTTGGAGACTGCAGACAGTCAGTGGCATTCTGTAGTACAGCGGGGGTAAGTGTTGTGAATTCTGTTGTCGGGCTCCCTCCTGTGGTCATGAATGGTACTTCGGCTGGTTCTGTCCATGGACTTCCTCTGGTGGGTGTTTCTGAGTTTCCTTCCACAGGTGACGAGGTTAATTCGTTAGCTGGCTGCTCTATTTAACTCCACTTAGATCTTTGCTCCATGCCACCTGCCAATGTTCCAGTATTGGTCTAGTTCACTCCTGGATCGTTCTTGTAACCTGTCTTCCCAGCAGAAGCTAAGTTCCAGCTTGTGTTTCTTTGGTTTGCTGTTTTTCTCTCCAGCTTGCTATTTTTATTGTTGTCTTGCTTGCTGGAAGCTCTGGGACACAGAGGGAGCGCCTCCGCACCGTGAGTCGGTGCGGAGGGTCTTTTTGCGCCCTCTGCGTGGTCTTTTTGTAAGTTTTTGTGCTGACCGCAAAGTAACCTTTCCTAACCTCGGTCTGTTCAGTAAGTCGGGCCTCACTTTGCTAAATCTATTTCATCTCTGTGTTTGTATTTTCATCTTTACTCACAGTCATTACATGTGGGGGGCTGCCTTTTCCTTTGGGGAATTTCTCTGAGGCAAGGTAGGCTTTATTTTTCTATCTTCAGGGCTAGCTAGTTCCTTAGGCTGTGCCAAGTTGCATAGGGAGCGTTAGGCGCAATCCACGGCTATTTCTAGTGTGTTTGATAGGATTAGGGATTGCGGTCAGCAGAGTTCCCACGTCCCAGAGCTCGTCCTTTATTATCAGTAACTATCAGGTCTTTCCGTGTGCTCTTAACCACCAGGTCCATTATTGTCCTGACCACCAGGTCATAACAGTACAGGTGGCCCAAAGTACTAATGCATCTCAATAGAGGGATAAGAGAAGTTCTGAGACCATTTTTTTTTCTTTGCAGTGTGTTTTGTCTCTCTTTTCCCCTTTACCTCTGGGTGGTTCAGGACACTGGTGTGAACATGGACATTCAAGGTCTGTCCTCTTGGATGGATAATCTCACTACAAGGGTAAAAAACATTCAAGATTTTGTGGTTCAGAATCCGATGTTAGAGCCTAGGATTCCAATTCCTGATTTGTTTTTTGGTGATAGATCTAAGTTCTTGAATTTCAAAAATAATTGTAAATTGTTTCTTGCCTTGAAACCTCGCTCCTCAGGTGACCCTGTTCAACAAGTAAAGATCATTATTTCTTTGTTACGTGGTGACCCTCAAGACTGGGCATTTTCCCTTGCGCCAGGAGATCTGGCATTGCATGATGTTGATGCGTTTTTTCTGGCGCTTGGATTGCTTTATGACGAACCTAATTCAGTGGATCAGGCAGAGAAAATCTTGCTGGCTCTGTGTCAGGGTCAGGATGAAGCTGAGATATATTGTCAGAAGTTTAGAAAGTGGTCTGTGCTCACTCAGTGGAATGAATGTGCCCTGGCAGCAATCTTCAGAAAGGGTCTCTCTGAAGCCCTTAAGGATGTCATGGTGGGATTTCCCATGCCTGCTGGTCTGAATGAGTCTATGTCCTTGGCCATTCAGATCGATCGACGCTTGCGTGAGCGTAAAGCTGTGCACCATTTGGCGGTACTATATGAGCATGGGCCTGAGCCTATGCAATGTGATAGGACTTTGACCAGAGCTGAACGGCAAGAACACAGACGTCGGAATGGGCTATGTTTTTACTGTGGTGATTCCACTCATGCTATCTCCGATTGTCCTAGGCGCACTAAGCGGCTCGCTAGGTCTGCCACCATTGGTACGGTACAGTCTAAATTTCTGTTGTCTGTTACTCTGATTTGCTCTTTATCATCCTATTCTGTTATGGCATTTGTGGATTCAGGCGCTGCCCTGAATTTGATGGACTTGAAGTATGCTAGGCGCTGTGGTTTTTTCTTGGAGCCCTTGCAGTATCCTATTCCATTGAGAGGAATTGATGCTACGCCTTTGGCCAAGAATAAGCCTCAGTACTGGACCCAATTGACCATGTGCATGGCTCCTGCACATCAGGAGGATATCCGCTTTCTGGTGTTGCATAATCTGCATGATGTGGTCGTTTTGGGGTTGCCATGGCTGCAGGTTCATAATCCAGTATTGGACTGGAAATCTATGTCTGTGTCCAGCTGGGGTTGCCAGGGGGTACATGGTGATGTTCCATTTTTGTCTATTTCGTCTTCCACTCCTTCTGAAGTTCCAGAGTTTTTGTCGTATTATCGGGATGTATTTGATGAGCCCAAAGCCAGTGCCCTACCTCCTCATAGGGATTGCGATTGTGCAATTAATTTGATTCCTGGTAGTAAGTTTCCTAAGGGCCGATTGTTCAATTTATCTGTGCCAGAACACGCCGCTATGCAGAGTTATATAAAGGAATCCTTGGAGAAAGGCCATATTCGCCCGTCATCATCACCGTTAGGAGCAGGGTTCTTTTTTGTGGCCAAGAAGGATGGTTCTTTGAGACCTTGTATTGATTACCGCCTTCTTAATAAAATTACAGTCAAATTTCAGTATCCTTTACCATTGCTGTCTGATTTGTTTGCTCGTATTAAAGGGGCTAGTTGGTTCACCAAGATAGATCTTCGAGGGGCGTATAATCTTGTGCGTATTAAACAAGGCGATGAATGGAAAACATAATTTAATACGCCCGAGGGCCATTTTGAGTACCTGGTTATGCCATTCGGGCTTTCCAATGCTCCATCAGTATTTCAGTCCTTTATGCATGACATCTTCCGAGAGTACCTGGATAAATTCCTGATTGTGTATTTGGATGATATTTTGGTCTTTTCGGATGATTGGGAGTCTCATGTGAAGCAGGTCAGAATGGTGTTCCAGGTCCTTCGTGCAAATTCCTTGTTTGTGAAGGGGTCAAAGTGTCTCTTTGGAGTTCAGAAGGTTTCATTTTTGGGGTTCATTTTTTCCCCTTCTACTATCGAGATGGACCCTGTTAAAGTCCAGGCCATTTACGATTGGACTCAGCCGACATATGTGAAGAGCCTGCAAAAGTTCCTGGGCTTTGCTAATTTTTATCGGCGCTTCATCGCTAATTTTTCTACTGTTGCTAAACCGTTGACTGATTTGACCAAGAAGGGTGCTGATGTGGTCAATTGGTCTTCTGCAGCTATAGAGGCTTTTCAGGAGTTGAAGCGTCGTTTTTCTTCTGCCCCTGTGTTGTGCCAGCCAGATGTTTCGCTCCCGTTTCAGGTTGAGGTTTATGCTTCTGAGATAGGAGCAGGAACTGTTTTGTCGCAAAGAAGTTCTGATGGCTCAGTGATGAAGCCATGTGCTTTCTTTTCTAGAAAGTTTTCGCCTGCTGAGCGTAATTATGATGTTGGTAATCGTGAGTTGTTGGCCATGAAGTGGGCATTCGAGGAGTGGCGTCATTGACGGATCACAAGAATTTGACTTATCTCGAGTCTGCCAAACGGTTGAATCCGAGACAGGCTCGATGGTCGTTATTTTTCTCCCGTTTTGATTTTGTGGTTTCGTACCTTCCAGGCTCTAAGAATGTGAAGGCTGATGCCCTGTCAAGGAGTTTTGTGCCCGACTCTCCGGGTGTTCCTGAGCCGGCGGGTATTCTCAAAGAGGGGGTAATTTTGTCTGCCATCTCCCCTGATTTGCGGCGGGTGCTGCAAAAATTTCAGGCTGATAGACCTGACCGTTGCCCAGCGGAGAAACTGTTTGTCTCTGATAAATGGACTAGTAGAGTTATCTCTGAGGTTCATTGTTCGGTGTTGGCTGGTCATCCTGGAATCTTTGGTACCAGAGATTTGGTGGCTAGATCCTTTTGGTGGCCGTCTTTGTCGCGGGATGTGCGTTCTTTTGTGCAGTCCTGTGGGACTTGTGCTCGGGCTAAGCCCTGCTGTTCTCGTGCCAGTGGGTTGCTTTTGCCCTTGCCGGTCCCGAAGAGGCCCTGGACGCATATCTCTATGGATTTTATTTCGGATCTCCCTGTCTCTCAAAAGATGTCGGTCATTTGGGTGGTTTGTGATCGCTTCTCTAAGATGGTCCATTTGGTACCCTTGTCTAAATTGCCTTCCTTCTCTGATTTGGTGCCATTGTTTTTCCAGCATGTGGTTCGTTTACATGGCATTCCGGAGAACATCGTTTCGGACAGAGGTTCCCAGTTTGTTTCGAGGTTTTGGCGAGCCTTTTGTGCTAGGATGGGCATTGATTTGTCTTTTTCCTCGGCTTTCCATCCTCAGACAAATGGCCAAACCGAACGAACTAATCAGACTTTGGAAACATATCTGAGATGCTTTGTTTCTGCTGATCAGGATGATTGGGTGTCCTTTTTGCCTTTGGCTGAGTTCGCCCTTAATAATCGGGCCAGCTCGGCTACTTTGGTTTAGCCGTTTTTCTGCAATTCTGGTTTGCATCCTCGTTTCTCTTCAGGGCAGGTTGAGTCTTCGGACTGTCCTGGTGTAGATACTGTGGTGGATAGGTTGCAGCAGATTTGGACTCATGTGGTGGACAATTTGACATTGTCCCAGGAGAAGGCTCAACGTTTCGCTAACCGCCGGCGCTGTGTGGGTCCCCGACTTCGTGTTGGGGATTTGGTTTGGTTGTCGTCTCGTCATGTTCCTATGAAGGTTTCCTCTCCTAAGTTTAAGCCTCGTTTCATTGGTCCGTATAAGATTTCTGAGGTTCTCAATCCTGTATCGTTTCGTTTGACCCTTCCAGCTTCTTTTGCCATCCAAAAATGTATTCCATAGGTAATTGTTGCGGAGATATGTGGCGCCTGTGGTTCCATCCGTTGATCCTCCTGCCCCGGTGTTGGTTGAGGGGGAGTTGGAGTATGTGGTGGAGAAGATTTTGGATTCTCGTATTTAGAGATGGAAACTCCAGTACCTGGTCAAGTGGAAGGGTTATGGTCAGGAAGATAATTCCTGGGTCTTTGCCTCCGATGTTCATGCTGCCGATCTGGTTCGTGCCTTTCATTTGGCTCGTCCTGGTCGGCCTGGGGGCTCTGGTGAGGGTTCGGTGACCCCTCCTCAAGGGGGGGTTACTGTTGTGAATTCTGTTGTCAAGCTCCCTTGTTGTGAGTGGAGCTGCGGCTTCTGAGTTTCCTTCTACAGGTGACGAGGTTAATTCGTTAGCTGGCTGCTCTATTTATCTCCACTTAGATCATTGCTCCATGCCACCTGTCAATGTTCCAGTATTGGTCTAGCTCTCTCCTGGATCGTTCTTGTGACCTGTCTTCCCAGCTGAAGCTAAGTTACTGCTTGTTTTTATCTGGTTTGCCATTTTTCTGTCCAGCTTGCTATTTTGATTTTTGTTTTGCTTGCTGGAAGCTCTGGGACGCAGAGGGAGCGCCTCCTGTTGTGAATTCTGTGGCTGAATTCACTCCTGTGGTCACAAGTGGTACTGCAGCTTCTGGGCTTCCTCCCTCAGGTGTTCTGGTGAGCTCGTTGGCTGCCTTGTTATTTAACTCCACCTGATTCTGTCTTCCTTGCTCCTTGTCAATGTTCCAGTGTTGGATCTGAGCTTCTGGATCTTTCCTGTGGCCTGCTGCTCTGCTTAGATTAGTGCTTCTTTGCTTTTGTTGCTGTTTTTTTCTGTCCAGCTTGTCTATTCGTTTTTGCTGGAAGCTCTGAGACGCAAAGGGTGTACCGCCGTGCCATTAGTTCGGCACGGTGGGTCTTTTTGCCCCCTTTGCGTGGTTTTTTGCTTTAGGGTTTTTTGTAGACTGCAAAGTTCTCTTTGCTATCCTCGCTCTATCTAGAATATCGGGCCTCACTTTGCTGAATCTATTTCATCCCTACGTTTTGTCTTTTCATCTTGCTAACAGTCATTATATGTGGGGGGCTGCCTTTTCCTTTGGGGTATTTCTCTGAGGCAAGTCAGGCTTGTATTTCTATCTTCAGGCTAGTCAGTTCCTCAGGCTGTGCCGAGTTGCATAGGTAGTGTCAGGCGCAATCCACAGCTGCCTTTAGTTGTGTTTAGGATAGGTTCAGGTATTGCGGTCTACAGAGATTCCACGTCTCAGAGCTCGTTCTATTGTTTTTGGGTTATTGTCAGATCACTGTATGTGCTCTGATTACTGCACACTGTGTTACTGGATTGCCTTCATAACAGTACAAGGAGCCAAACTAATGATTCTCAATAGAGGGAAAAAAGAAGTTCTGACATCATTTTTTTTCTCAGCTCTATGTTCAGTCTTTTTTTTTCCCCTAGACATTAGGGTGCTTCAGGACACAGCTGTGGACATGGATATTCAGGCTCTGTGCTCTTCAATGGATAATCTCGTTATAAATGTACAAAAGATTCAAGATACAATTGATCAGAAATATATGCTAGAACCAAGAATTCCTATTCCTGATTTGTTTTTTGGTGATAGAACTAAGTTTCTGAGCTTCAAAAATAATTGTAAGCTATTTCTGGCCTTGAAACCTCATTCTTCTGGTAATTCAGTTCAACAGGTTTTGATTATTATTTCTTTTTTGCGCGGCGACCCTCAGGACTGGGCATTTTCTCTTGCGCCAGGAGACCCTGCATTGAGTGGTGTCGATGCGTTTTTCCTGGCGCTCGGATTGCTGTACGATGAGCCTAATTCAGTGGATCAGGCTGAGAAAAATTTGCTGGCTTTGTGCCAGGGTCAGGATGATATAGAAGTATATTGTCAGAAATTTAGGAAGTGGTCAGTACTCACTCTGTGGAATGAATCTGCGCTGGCAGCTTTGTTCAGAAAGGGTCTCTCTGAGGCTCTTAAAGATGTCATGGTGGGTTTTCCTATGACTGCTGGTTTGAATGAGTCTATGTCTTTGGCCATTCAGATCGGTCGTCGCTTGCGCGAGCGTAAATCTGTGCACCATCTGGCGGTATTGTCTGAGATTAAACCTGAGCCTATGCAGTGCGATAGGACTATGACCAGAGTTGAACGGCAAGAACACAGACGTCTGAATGGGCTGTGTTTCTACTGTGGTGATTCCACTCATGCTATTTCTGATTGTCCTAAGCGCACTAAGCGGTTCGATAGGTCTGCCGTCATTGGTACTGTACAGTCCAAATTCCTTCTGTCCATTACCTTGATATGCTCTTTGTCATCGTATTCTGTCATGGCGTTTGTGGATTCAGGCGCTGCCCTGAATCTGATGGATTTGGATTATGCTAAACGTTGTGGGTTTTTCTTGGAGCCTTTGCGGTGTCCTATTCCGTTGAGAGGAATTGATGCTACACCTTTGGCCAAGAATAAACCTCAGTACTGGGCCCAGCTGACCATGTGCATGGCTCCTGCACATCAGGAAGTTATTCGCTTTCTGGTGCTACATAATCTGCATGATGTGGTCGTGTTGGGGTTGCCATGGCTACAAACCCATAATCCAGTATTGGATTGGAACTCTATGTCGGTATCCAGCTGGGGTTGTCAGGGGGTACATGGTGATGTTCCATTTTTGTCTATTTCGTCATCCACTCCTTCTGAGGTCCCAGAGTTCTTGTCTGATTATCAGGATGTATTTGAAGAGCCCAAGTCCGATGCCCTACCTCCGCATAGGGATTGTGATTGTGCTATCAATTTGATTCCTGGTAGTAAATTCCCTAAAGGTCGTTTATTTAATTTATCCGTGCCTGAACACACCGCTATGCGCAGTTATGTGAAGGAATCCCTGGAGAAGGGACATATTCGCCCATCGTCATCACCACTGGGAGCAGGGTTCTTTTTTGTAGCCAAGAAGGATGGTTCGCTGAGACCGTGTATTGATTACCGCCTTCTTAATAAGATCACTGTTAAGTTTCAGTATCCCTTGCCATTGTTATCTGACTTGTTTGCTCGGATTAAGGGGGCTAGTTGGTTCACTAAGATAGATCTTCGTGGTGCGTATAATCTGGTGAGAATCAGGCAAGGAGATGAATGGAAAACGGCATTTAATACGCCCGAGGGTCATTTTGAGTATCTAGTGATGCCGTTCGGACTTGCCAATGCTCCATCTGTTTTTCAGTCTTTTATGCATGACATCTTCCGTGAGTATCTGGATAAATTCCTGATTGTTTACTTGGATGACATTTTGATCTTCTCAGATGATTGGGAGTCTCATGTGAAGCAGGTCAGAATGGTTTTCCAGGTCCTGCGTGCTAATTCTTTGTTCGTGAAGGGATCAAAGTGACTCTTCGGTGTGCAGAAAGTTTCATTTTTGGGGTTCATCTTTTCCCCTTCTACTATCGAGATGGATCCGGTTAAGGTCCAAGCCATCCAGGATTGGACTCAGCCGACATCTCTGAAAAGTCTGCAAAAGTTCCTGGGCTTTGCTAATTTTTATCGTCGCTTCATCTGTAATTTTTCTAGCATTGCCAAACCATTGACCGATTTGACCAAGAAGGGTGCTGATTTGGTTAATTGGTCTTCTGCTGCCGTGGAAGCTTTTCAGGAGTTGAAGCGTCGTTTTTGTTCTGCCCCTGTGTTGTGTCAACCAGATGTTTCTCTTCCGTTCCAGGTCGAGGTTGATGCTTCTGAGATTGGAGCAGGGGCGGTTTTGTCACAGAGAGGTTCTGGTTGCTCAGTGTTGAAACCATGTGCTTTCTTTTCCAGGAAGTTTTCTGCTGCTGAGCGTAATTATGATGTGGGCAACCGAGAGTTGCTGGCCATGAAGTGGGCATTCGAGGAGTGGAGTCATTGGCTTGAAGGAGCTAAGCATCGCGTGGTGGTATTGACTGATCATAAGAATCTTACTTATCTCGAGTCTGCCAAGCGCTTGAATCCTAGACAGGCCCATTGGTCGTTATTTTTTGCTCGCTTCGATTTTGTGATTTCGTACCTTCCGGGCTCTAAAAATGTGAAGGCGGATGCTCTGTCTAGGAGTTTTGTGCCCGACTCTCCGGGTTTATCTGAGCCGGCGAGTATCCTCAAGGAAGGAGTCATTGTGTCTGCCATCTCCCCTGATTTGCGGCGAGTGTTGCAAAAATTTCAGGCTAATAAACCTGATCGTTGTCCGGCCGAGAAACTGTTCGTCCCTGATAGGTGGACTAGTAAAGTTATCTCTGAACTTCATTGTTCGGTGTTGGCTGGTCATCCAGGAATCTTTGGTACCAGAGAGTTAGTGGCTAGATCCTTCTGGTGGCCATCTCTGTCACGGGATGTACGTACTTTTGTGCAGTCCTGTGAGATTTGTGCTAGGGCTAAGCCCTGCTGTTCACGTGCCAGTGGGTTGCTTTTGCCCTTGCCGGTCCCGAAGAGGCCTTGGACACATATTTCGATGGATTTCATTTCTGACCTTCCCGTTTCTCAAAAGATGTCAGTCATTTGGGTGGTCTGTGATCGCTTTTCTAAAATGGTCCATCTGGTGCCCTTGGTTAAATTGCCTTCCTCCTCTGATTTGGTGCCTTTGTTCTTCCAGCATGTGGTTCGTTTGCATGGCATTCCTGAGAATATTGTTTCTGACAGAGGTTCCCAGTTTGTTTCAAGGTTCTGGCGAGCCTTTTGTGGTAGGATGGGCATTGACCTATCTTTTTCCTCGGCTTTCCATCCTCAGACTAATGGCCAGACCGAACGAACCAATCAGACCTTGGAAACATATCTGAGATGTTTTGTTTCTGCAGACCAGGATGATTGGGTGTCCTTTTTGCCGTTGGCTGAGTTCGCCCTTAATAATCGGGCCAGCTCGGCTACCTTGGTCTCTCCATTTTTCTGCAATTCTGGGTTCCATCCTCATTTCTCTTCAGGACAGGTTGAGTCTTCGGACTGTCCTGGTGTGGATTCTGTGGTGGACAGGTTGCAGCAGATCTGGACTCAGGTAGTGGACAATTTGACCTTGTCCCAGGAGAAGGCTCAACTTTTCGCTAATCGCAGACGCCGTGTGGGTCCCCGATTTCGTGTTGGGGATCTGGTTTGGTTATATTCTCGTCATATTCCTATGAAGGTTTCCTCTCCTAAATTTAAACCTCGTTTTATTGGTCCGTATAGGATTTCTGAGATTCTCAATCCTGTGTCCTTTCGTCTGACCCTCCCGGACTCCTTTTCCATACATAATGTATTCCATAGGTCGTTGTTGCGGAGATACGTGGCACCTATGGTTCCATCTGTTGAGCCTCCTGCCCCTGTTTTGGTGGAGGGGGAATTGGAGTATATTGTGGAGAAAATTTTGGATTCTCGTGTCTCTAGACGGAAACTCCAGTACCTGGTTAAATGGAAGGGTTATGCTCAGGAAGATAATTCCTGGGTTTTTGCCTCTGATGTCCATGCTCCAGATCTTGTTTGTGCCTTTCATGTGGCTCATCCTGGTCGGCCTGGGGGCTCTGGTGAGGGTTCGGTGACCCCTCCTCAAGGGGGGGGGGTACTGTTGTGAATTCTGTGGCTGAATTCACTCCTGTGGTCACAAGTGGTACTGCAGCTTCTGGGCTTCCTCCCTCAGGTGTTCTGGTGAGCTCGTTGGCTGCCTTGTTATTTAACTCCACCTGATTCTGTCTTCCTTGCTCCTTGTCAATGTTCCAGTGTTGGATCTGAGCTTCTGGATCTTTCCTGTGGCCTGCTGCTCTGCTTAGATTAGTGCTTCTTTGCTTTTGTTGCTGTTTTTTTCTGTCCAGCTTGTCTATTCGTTTTTGCTGGAAGCTCTGAGACGCAAAGGGTGTACCGCCGTGCCGTTAGTTCGGCACGGTGGGTCTTTTTGCCCCCTTTGCGTGGTTTTTTGCTTTAGGGTTTTTTGTAGACTGCAAAGTTCTCTTTGCTATCCTCGCTCTATCTAGAATATCGGGCCTCACTTTGCTGAATCTATTTCATCCCTACGTTTTGTCTTTTCATCTTGCTAACAGTCATTATATGTGGGGGGCTGCCTTTTCCTTTGGGGTATTTCTCTGAGGCAAGTCAGGCTTGTATTTCTATCTTCAGGCTAGTCAGTTCCTCAGGCTGTGCCGAGTTGCATAGGTAGTGTCAGGCGCAATCCACAGCTGCCTTTAGTTGTGTTTAGGATAGGTTCAGGTATTGCGGTCTACAGAGATTCCACGTCTCAGAGCTCGTTCTATTGTTTTTGGGTTATTGTCAGATCACTGTATGTGCTCTGATTACTGCACACTGTGTTACTGGATTGCCTTCATAACAGCCTCCGCACCGTGAGTCGGTGCGGAGGGTCTTTTTGCGCCCTCTGCGTGGTCTTTTTGTAAGTTTTTGTGCTGACAGCAAAGTTACCTTTCCTATCCTCTGTCTGTTCAGTAAGTCGGGCCTCACTGTGCTAAATCTAGTTCATCTCTGTGTTTGTAATTTTCATCTTTACTCACAGTCATTATATGTGGGGGGCTGCCTTTTCCTTTGGGGAATTTCTCTGAGGTAAGGTAGGCTTTATTTTTCTATCTCTAGGGCTAGCTAGTTTCTTAGGCTGTGTCGAGTTGCATAGGGAGCGTTAGGAGCAATCCACGGCTATTTCTAGTGTGTGTGATAGGATTAGGGATTGCGGTCAGCAGAGTTCCCACGTCTCAGAGCTCGTCCTATATTATTAGTAACTATCAGGTCATTCCGCGTGCTCTTACCCACTAGGTCCATTATTGTCCTTACCACCAGGTCATAACACAGACCCCTAGAATCTCACTCAAGAAGCAATTGATTCCTTCCACTCTCTCAAGCTGCTCATTGTGTCAGCTCCGGCCTTAGGCATTCCAAACTATGATCAGCCATTTTTCTTATTTTACACAGAGCAGGGTGGACATGCTACCGCAGTGCTGACACGACAACATGGAGAAAAACAGAGACCGATAGCTTATTACTCAGCACAATTAGACCCCGTGATTAGAGGGTCTCCTACGTGTGTCCGTGCTGTAAGAGCTGCTGTATTACTGCTAGGCATGTGAGCCCACACTGACTTTTTTAATTTGACAATTTGTTCCCCACATGACATTAATGCCATACTCGTACAGGTTCAACCAAAACACCCATCTATGGAAAGACAGATGAGACTTGAATGTGCTCTAATACTAATTCCTGAATACATCACCCTCAAAAGATATAATGTTCTGAATCCAGCCACTCATCTGCCTGTGGATTCAGAAAAGGGGAATTGGTGACAGCATTGGCGGGTGGGAAAGAGAACATGACATGACGTTGACATGACTGCATAGAAACTGATGAGTCAGGAGACAGTGGGTTTTAAATATGTTCATGGAAAAAAACCTGTTCCTAATGCATATTTTGAGGTTTTTATTTTTGTAGATGGCTCCAGATACCACCAGGATGGGTGATTCTACACTGGATATGCAGTAGTATCCTCACATGAGGTAATCCGAGCTGAACCACTCCCTCCTCACGTGTCGGTGCAGGAAGCAGAGTTGAAGGCACTCACTGAGGAGTGTAGAGCTGCTGCAGGTAAAGTCGCTAACAGTTACACAGATTCGAATTGTGCATGGGGAATATCCCATGATTATTGCCCTATCTGGAGAAGCAGAACGTTTCTAACATCAGCCGGTAAGCCCATTAAAAATGTAGAGCTGGTGAAACAATTAGTCCAGGTTGGCATCGTCAAGGTAAAAGCACACCTGAACGGTGACTCTGTGGAGGTAGAGGGCAACAGAACGGCATACAAGGCTGCTTAAGTAGCAGCAAGGCGGCCTAGGAAGCAGAGGACGGTGGCGGGAAGTCAGAGTATTCCAGCCACACTGAGCCTAGATGTCCTGAAATCCCTCCAGCTGCCCAAACAAAGAAGGAACACTGGGAGAGAATGGGAGCTGAGCTGAACTCAGAAAGAGTATGAGAGAATAAGGATAAATCGTATATACCAAGGTCCCTGTTCCTCATTATGGCGCATGCAACACATGGCCCCATTCACACCTCAAAATGTCACATGTGTCCATGGTAGATGCCTTCTGGATCGCTCCTGGTTTCAGTTATGCAGCCGCAAAACTCGTACAGTCATGCCTCATCTGTGCACGGTACAACCCAGATAAAACAGTAAAAATCCCTAAGAAAGCGACACCCAGGCCTCTCTACCCGTTTCAGAGACTGCAGACTGGCTACATACAGCTACCCAAGGTAGGAGTGTGTGAAAAATGTCCTAGTATGTGTAGATCTCTTCTCTGGTTGGCTGGAAGCCTATCTGGTAAAATGTGCAAATACTAATGTGACTGCAGACAAACTGATGAAAGAACTGATCTGCAGGTACGGTGTCCCAGAAACCATAGAAAGAGATAGGGGCACACACTTCACGGGAGAAATAATGAGGGAAGTCATGCAGGTCCTGGGAGTACAGCAAGCATATCATGCACCATATAGACCACAAAGTAGTGGGAAAGTGGAGAGACTAAACGGGACACGTAAACTGAAAATTCAAAGGTCACGGCAGGCACAGGAAAGAGCGGGGTAGAGTGCTTGCCTCTTGCACTCTTGTCAGTCAGAGACACTCCAAATAGAAGGACAGGCTTGTGTCCTTTTGAAGTCCTGTTTAGTAGTTTGCTAGAGACTGGTCTGTACTTCCCACAGGTGCTACAAAGGCAACACGGTGCTATGACAGCCCATGTCCACGCCTTGTAGAAAAGACTTAATGTGGTGCATAAACATGTGTTTTCATCCATTACAGATCATAATGCCAGTGCAGACGTACATCAGCTGAATCCAGGTGGTTGAGTGGTCATACACAGACGTACATCAGCTGAATCCAGGTGATTAGGTGGTCATACACAGACGTACATCAGCTGAATCCAGGTGGTTGGGTGGTCATACACAGACGTACATCAACTGAATCCAGGTGATTGGGTGGTCATACACAGACACGTGAGAAGGAGCCTAGACCCACGGTTTGACGGCCCGTTTTAAAGTCCAGCTGACCACATTCACCTCAGTGAAACTTGAGGGAAAGCCCACCTGGATCCATGCCAGTCACTGCAAAAAGATCTTTTCACCAGCAGAATGACTGTGCTCCTAATCACCTTGCTGGCAGTGGTAGGATTATTGCACCTTACAGAGACACTGGATAAACAAACTTATTCAACATCTTACTTTTCTTATAAAAGATGCGGAAGGACAAAAACTGCTGGACTGTTGGATCTGTATACACAGCCCAGTATCTGCAAGGACTATGCTGTACTTAGCCTTACCCCTGGAGCCAAGGAAGTGCGACTTGGACTACAATATAGAGACTCCTTTTTAAATCTAACCAATTGGCTTAGCGGCCCATTGGGATGAATTATTTTTGGTATTTGACAGACTTGCATGCAATTTTTATTGTTTTATTTTGTTTATTGCTTTATGTAGCTGAAAAAGCACTAATATATGCATTACATAAGTTATTGAAGAGTGTATGTTTAAGGAAGGAATCTAAGGCTGTGTCATCCATAGTGTATAATAAACCCCGGATAACCACTGCTGACTAGGGAAGTGAGTGGCCACACGGAGGGTGGATTGACAAAGCAGGTAAAAAGCCCCCTTATGGGTACTAGACCTGTCACGAGATTGTATGAAATATAATATGATTTTGGAGTTTGCCTGTCAGACCCATGCTGCGGGCTAAAAAACCCTCCCTTCCCTCTGTGTTTCTGAGATGTGTGTGTAGAAAAGGTTTTATTGTTCTGTACTAGCCATGACTGGTATAGAAGTTCTCCAAAATCCATGAGGGTCTTTGTTCTAATATGATAAGATTCTGGGCCACCGACTTGGGCTAGGAGAATAATAAATACATATCGCTAACGTCCATCGGCGGATCTGTCCGCCACTGTAAGCAGGAGCCTCCAAGTCCAACAGGGACAGAGTACGGATTTCTCTGGAACTGAGTGTCCCTAATAGCCTGAATTTAGTATCTATAGAGAGCAAATCTTAATATAAGATGAATGCTGGGTGTGTTATGATTCTGACATGTTCTGTAGCGGAGATACAGGCATTAGACAAACTTGTGTGACATTTACTAAGACTGAAGAGACAGGAGTGTTATGATCTGGTGGTTTAGGAACAACATGAGACAAGCTCTGAAGGAGGTGGTATCTGTACTGACCGCAAAGCCTGAACCTAGCAGCGCAACTAAAAATAGCCGTGGGGGGTACCTGACGCTCCCTAGACCACTCGGCACAGCCTAAGATCTAACTTCCCCTAAAGATGGAAACAGGAAACCTATCTTGCCTCAGAGAAAATCCCCAAAGGAAAGATAGCCCCCCACAAATATTGACGGTGAGAGGGGAAAATAACATACGCAGAAATGAAATCAGATTTTAGCATAGGAGGCCAGTCTAGCTTGATAGATAGGACAGAAAAGAATACTGTGCGGTCAGTATAAAAACTACAAAACAATCCACACAGAGTTTACAAAATCTCCACACCTGACTAAAGGTGTGGAGGGTAAATCTGCTTCCCAGAGCTTCCAGCTAACAGAAAAAATCCATACTGACAAGCTGGACAAATATAGAATGCACAGAACAATAAGGCCACAACATGTGGACTGAAAAGAGCAAAGCCAGAACTTATCTTTGCAGAACTGGTCAGGAAACCAGGAGAATCCAAGCAGAGATGTGAATCCAGCCAGGAAACAATGACAAGTGGCACAGGCTGAAGAAAGAGCCAGACATAAATAGCGGACGATAAGTGGAGGCAGCTGATGACAGCTAACTCCAAGGAGCAGCCATACCACTAGAAACCACAAGAGGGAGCCCAAGAGCAGAACTCACAAAAGTGCCACTTACAACCACTGGAGGGAGCCCAAGAGCGGAATTCACAACAGTACCCCCCCCCTTGAGGAGGGGTCACCGAACCCTCACCAGAGCCCCCAGGCCGATCAGGACGAGCCAAGTGAAAAGCACGAACCAAATCGGTAGCATGGACATCGGAGGCAACAACTCAAGAATTATCCTCCTGGCCATAACCCTTCAACTTGACAAGATACTGAAGCCTCCGCCTCGAAAAACGAGAATCTAAAATCTTCTCAACCTCATATTCCAACTCTCCCTCAACCAACACCGGGGCAGGAGGGTCAACCGAGGGAACAACGGGCACCACATATCTCCGCAGCAAAGATCTATGGAAAACATCATGAATGGCAAAAGAGGCAGGAAGAGCCAAACGAAAAGACACCGGATTAATAATTTCAGAAATTTTATAAGGACCAATAAACCGAGGCTTAAACTTAGGAGAAGAAACCTTCATAGGAACATGACGAGAAGACAACCAAACCAAATCCCCCACACGAAGCCGGGGAGCAACACGCCGACGGCGGTTACCAAAACGTTGAGCCCTTTCCTGAGACAACGTCAAATTGTCCACCACATGAGTCCAAATCTGCTGCAGCCTGTCCACCACAGAATTAACACCAGGACAATCAGAAGGCTCAACCTGCCCAGAAGAAAAACGAGGATGAAAACCAAATTACAAAAGAAAGGTGAAACCAAAGTAGCCGAACTAGCCCGATTATTAAGGGCAAACTCGGCCAACGGCAAGAAAGACACCCAATCATCCTGATCAGCAGACACAAAGCATCTCAAATAGGTCTCCAAGGTCTGATTAGTTCGCTCAGTTTGGCCATTAGTCTGAGGATGAAACGCCGAAGAAAAAGATAAATCAATGCCCATCCTAGCACAAAAGGCCCACCAAAATCTAGAGACAAACTGAGAACCTCTGTCAGACACAATATTCTCCGGAATGCCATGCAAACGAACCACATGCTGAAAAAACAATGGAACCAGATCTGAGGAGGAAGGCAACTTAGGCAAAGGTACCAGATGGACCATTTTAGAGAACCGGTCACAAACAACCCAGATAACAGACATCTTCTGGGAAACAGGAAGATCCGAAATAAAATCCATGGAAATATGCGTCCAGGGCCTCTCAGGGACCGGCAAAGGCAAAAGCAACCCACTAGCGCGGGAACAACAAGGCTTGGCCCGGGCGCAAGTCCCACAGGACTGCACAAAAGCACGCACATCGCGCGACAAGGAAGGCCACCAAAAGGACCTAGCAACCAAATCTCTGGTACCAAAAATCCCAGGATGACCAGCCAACACTGAACAATGAACCTCAGAAATTACCTTACTTGTCCATCTATCAGGAACAAACAGCTTCCCCACTGGACAGCGGTCAGGCCTATCAGCCTGAAATTCCTGAAGCACCCGCCGCAAATCAGGGGAGATAGCAGAAAGAATCACCCCCTCCTTAAGAATGCCAACCGGCTCCAGGACTCCAGGAGAATCAGGCGAAAAACTCCTAGAGAGGGCATCAGCCTTAACATTCTTAGATCCCGGAAGATACGAGACTACAAAATCAAAACGGGAGAAAAACAGGGACCATCGAGCCTGTCTAGGATTCAGCCGCTTGGCCGACTCGAGGTAAATCAGATTCTTATGATCGGTCAGGACCACAACACGGTGTTTAGCTCCCTCAAGCCAATGTCGCCACTCCTCAAACGCCCACTTCATAGCCAACAACTCCCGATTGCCGACATCATAATTGCGTTCCGCAGGCGAAAACTTTCTGGAAAAAAAAGCACACGGTTTTATCAAAGAACCATCAGACTCCCTCTGAGACAAAACGGCCCCTGCCCCAATCTCAGAAAATCGACCTCAACCTGAAAAGGAAGAGAAACATCCGGTTGACGCAACACAGGGGCAGAAGTAAATCGGCGTTTAAGCTCCTGAAAGGCCTCAACAGCCTCAGAGGACCAATTCGTCACATCAGCGCCTTTCTTCGTCAAATCAGTAAGGGGCTTAACCACACTGGAAAAGTTCTGAAATTAGCAAAGCCCAAAAATTTTTTAAGTCCCTTCACAGATGAGGGTTGGATCCAGTCATGAATAGCTTGGACCTTAAGGCCATGTTCACACAGTGCGTTTTTTACTGCGGAACCGCAGCGGTTTTGCCGCTGCGGTTCCGCAGCTGTTTTCCATGCAGGGTACATAACAATGTAACCCTATGGAAAACAGTCACTGCTGTGCACATGATCCGTAATTTCGTTTAAAAAGCCGCGCAGAATAGCTGCGGCAAAAAAGAAGGAGCATGTCACTTCTTTTTCCTGAACCGCAGCGGTTCTGCACCCATAGACCTCCATTGTGAGGTCAAAATCGCAGTAAAACCCGCAGATCAAAAATATATCTGCGGGTTTTACTGCGATTTGATGTGCAGAACCGCTGCAGCAGGAAGTGCGGGGGAGCGGGCGGAAGTGCGTGGGCGGAGTGTGGCTGCCCCCCCGTGCTCCGATCCCGCCCCCCCGTGCTCCGATGCCCCCCCCCCCCGTGCTCCGATGCCCCCCCCAGTGCTCCGATGCCCCCCCCGTGCCCTAATCTCCCCCCCTTATACTTACCCGGCGTCCCGGTGTCCGTCCGGCCGTCTTCTCCCTGGGCGCCGCCATCTTGCAAAATGGCGGGCGCATGCGCAGTGCGCCCGCCGAATCTGCCGGCCGGCAGATTCGCTCCAAAGTGCATTTTGATCACTGAGATATAACCTATCTCAGTGATCAAAATAAAAAAATAGTAAATGACACCCCCCCCCACTTTGTCACCCCCATTGGTAGGGACAATAAAAAAATTAAGAATTTTTTTTTTTTTCACTAAGGTTAGAATAGGGGTAGGGGTAGGGTTAGGGGTAGGGTTAGGGTTAGGGGTAGGGTTAGGGGTAGGGTTAGGGGTAGGGTTAGGGTTAGGGGTAGGGTTAGGGGTAGGGTTAGGGTTAGGGGTAGGGTTAGGGTTAGGGGTAGGGTTAGGGGTAGGGTTAGGGATAGGGTTAGGGGTAGGGTTAGGGTATTTTCAGCCATTTTAGCCCTAAAAAGCTTCCTAGGAAACACACAGTCTCTGCATAGAAAACTGCATAAAAAAAGGATAAAAAAAGCATCAAAAAACGCATCAAAAAAGGACAAAAAAAGGACCAAAAAAAGGACCTGCGTTTTCTGCCAAGAGCTGCAGTTTTTAAAAAAAAAAACTGTCCTGAAAAAAAAAGGATGGAAATCCTGAACGTGTGAACATACCCTTACAGGATCCATTTCTATAGACGAGGGAGAAAAAATAAAACCCAAAAAAGAGACCTTCTGAACTCCGAATAGGCACTTAGACCCCTTCACAAATAAAGCATTATTACGAAGGATCTGGAACACCATCCTGACCTGCTTCACATGAGACTCCCAATCATTGGAAAAAATCAAAATATCATCCAAATATACGACCATGAATTTATCAAGATAATTGCGGAAAATATCATGCATGAAAGACTGGAACACGGAGCATTAGAGAGCCCAAATGGCATCACAAGGTATTCAAAATGGCCTTCGGGCGTATTAAATGCAGTTTTCCATTTGTCACCCTGTTTAATACGAACAAGATTATATGCCCCTCGGAGGTCAATCTTAGTAAACCAACTAGCCCCCTTAATCTGAGCAAACAAATCAGTAAGCAGAGGCAAGGGGTATTGGAATTTGACAGTGATCTTATTAAGAAGACGATAATCAATACAGGGTCTCAAGGAGCCATCCTTCTTAGCAACAAAAAAGAAACCCGCTCCCAATGGTGACGAAGAGGGCCGAATATGCCCTTTCTCCAAAGATTCCTTAACATAGCTCCGCATGGCGGCATGCTCTGGCACAGACAGATTGAAAAGTCGGCCCTTAGGTAACTTGCAACCAGGAATCAAGTTAATAGCACAATCACAGTCCCTGTGCGGAGGAAGGGAACTGGACTTGGGCTCATCAAATACATCCAGGAAATCTGACAAAAACTCAGGGACCTCAGAAGAGGGGGAAGAAGAAATTGACATCAAAGGAACGTCACTATGTACTCCTCGACAACCCCAACTAGTCACCGACATAGTTTTCCAATCCAGCACCGGATTATGTTCCTGTAACCATGGAAAACCCAGTACAACAACATCATGCAGGTTATGCAACACCAGAAAACGGCAATCTTCCTGATATGCAGGAGCCATGTACATAGTCATCTGTGTCCAGTACTGAGGTTTATCCTTGGCCAAGGGTGTAGCATCAATGCCCCTCAAAGGAATAGGGCTCTGCAAAGGCTGCAAGGAAAAACCACAGCGCCTGGCGAATTCTAAGTCCATTAAGTTCAGGGCAGCGCCTGAATCCACAAATGCCATGACAGAAAAGGACGACAATGAGCAAATCAGGGTCACAGATAAGAGAAATTTAGGCTGTATAGTACTAATGGTAACAGACCTAGCGACTCTCTTAGTACGCTTAGGGCAATCAGAGATAACATGAGCCGAATCACCACAGTAAAAACACAGCCTATTCTGACGTCTGAATTCCTGCCATTCTATTCTAGTCAAAATCCTATCACATTGCATAGGTTCAGGTCTATGCTCAGAGGATACTGCCATATGGTGCACAGCTTTGCGCTCGCGCAGACGCCGATCAATCTGAATGGCTAGAGACATAGATTCGCTCAAACCGGCAGGCGTAGGAAAGCCCACCATAACATCTTTAAGGGTTTCAGAAAGACCTTTTCTGAAAATAGCAGCCAGAGCCTCTTCATTCCATTTAGTGAGCACAGACCATTTTCTAAATTTCTGGCAGTATAATTCTGCCGCTTCCTGACCCTGACACAGGACCAACAGTGTTTTCTCAGCATGCTCTACAGAGTTAGGTTCGTCATACAATAATCCGAGCGATTGAAAAAATGCATCTACATTAAGCAATGCCGGATTCCCTGACTCAAGTGAGAATGCCCAGTCCTGAGGGTCGCCACGCAGTAGAGAAATAACTATCTTTACTTGCTGAACGGGGTCACCAGAGGAACGGGATTTCAGAGCAAAAAACAATTTGCAGTTATTTTTAAAGTTCAAAAACTTAGATCTATCCCCGAAAAACAAATCAGGAGTAGGAATTCTAGGCTCTAAGGCCGGAGTCTGAACCACATAATCTTGAATACTCTGTACTCTTGCAGCAAGCTGATCCACACGAGAAAACAAACCCTGAACATCCATGCCAAAACATATATCCTGAACCACCCAGATATCAAGAGGAAAAAAAAAAAAAGACAAACCAAAGCACAGAAAAAAAAATGGTTCAGAACTTTCTTTTCCTTCTTTTGAGATACATTTAATTCATTTTTGGCCACTTGTACTGTTATGATCTGGTGGTTTAGGAACAACATGAGACAAGCTCTGAAGGAGGTGGTATCTGTACTGACCGCAAACCCTGAACCTAGCAGCGCAACTAAAAATAGCCGTGGGGGGTACCTGACGCTCCCTAGACCCCTCGGCACAGCCTAAGATCTAACTTCCCCTAAAGATGGAAACAGGAAACCTATCTTGCCTCAGAGAAAATCCCCAAAGGAAAGATAGCCCCCCACAAATATTGACGGTGAGAGGAGGGGAAAATAACATACGCAGAAATGAAATCAGATTTTAGCGTAGGAGGCCAGTCTAGCTTGATAGATAGGACAGGAAAGAATACTGTGCGGTCAGTATAAAAACTACAAAACAATCCACACAGAGTTTACAAAATCTCCACACCTGACTAAAGGTGTGGAGGGTAAATCTGCTTCCCAGAGCTTCCAGCTAACAGAAAAAATCCATACTGACAAGCTGGACAAATATAGAATGCACAGAACAATAAGTCCACAACATGTGGACTGAAAAGAGCAAAGCCAGAACTTATCTTTGCAGAACTGGTCAGGAAACCAGGAGAATCCAAGCAGAGATGTGAATCCAGCCAGGAAACAATGACAAGTGGCACAGGCTGAAGAAAGAGCCAGACATAAATAGCGGACGATAAGTGGAGGCAGCTGATGACAGCTAACTCCAAGGAGCAGCCATACCACTAGAAACCACAAGAGGGAGCCCAAGAGCAGAACTCACAAAAGTGCCACTTACAACCACCGGAGGGAGCCCAAGAGCGGAATTCACAACACAGGAGGGTCTGGGTAAACCAGCCCTGTTGGTGAGGTCACGGGCTGCGGTTTATAAGTTTCTGCCAGGCCCCAGCAGTTAGTTTTACCTGAGGAGCCTGACTGCCAGTCCTGATGCATTGGGACATATGGGAACTAGCCTGGTTGCCTGCAATGCTCTGAACACATGTAAGTGTTGATTTCTCATGTAATCTCTGTTTTTTTTATAATTACCTTTGTACATATTTTCAATTGTCTCATACTGTAACATCTTTATATAACTTTTTATAAACACTGCCTTAAACCTTTGATGGAGTATAATATTTAATACTAGATTCGTTCTTCTGCTCTAAAACGTACCCTAAGTCTTCTGAAGGGAATTACGCTACTGTCTTGGGTTAGCTTCGGATCCGTTTAATCGAAGCTGGTGGCAGCATACCTTTGTACTGGGTAGTTGGGAGTCATTGTAGCGACTGCGGCGTTGATAATTATTGTTCCTGCCTGAGTGGGAGTATTTATATCGCCTCGCTGCAGCGTGCCCAATAGCCAGTACATAGCAGGCAGCCTTTCTGGCGACTAATTACCCCAGGTGCAGTACCTAGTCTGACCTGAGGGTGAGGGGGGCGCCAGAGAGCTGCAAGTTTTCAAGTGGAACTGTAAAGCAGGATATACATAAATCCCTGCAGTTAGTGGTATATCAAAGAGCAGTGGGATACCTAAAATAAGCCCCTGCTGTAAACTAAGAGGTCAATATCCTTGTGTGTGTGCTTTTCATCACATTGTAGCAGTGGAGGGATAACTAAGATAAGCCCCCCTGCGCATGTGATAGCCTTCTGTTGGCCTAAAGTCACCCCGATCTGTGACGGGGTGACGGTCACAGTGTGAATTGTGACAAGACCCATGAGACAGTAGCTCCTTTGTGGACATCAGCTGACCCTGTGGCAGAGGTTATACCATTTACAAAAGGGGGAAATTGATATAGAAGGGTTTATAGTTTGCCTTTAAGTGCTAGAATTTCTAGAATCTGTTGATGCAGTAGTCTGTTGGTCTCCTCTTCAAGGAGACTATACTTCTTATCATGTATGTTTTCAATAGTCAGCCACAGCATGTTCTGGGTGCGTGGTAAATAAAGTATCACCCTGGGTGATGGTGGGGGCTACATGAGTTACATTGAAATGCATTTGTTGTAAATGGTATAAAACTTTGCCTTGTTTTTTGAGATATCAGATAAAAGTGAATTTGCTCACAGAACAACGTGTGCAATTCTTTTGTCTCCAAGCGCTTGTAAATGACGGGTGTATCCTCCTGATTTGGCCTCACTGGCGATCTGGCATGTCTGACATTGGGTCAGAACGCAAACAGCTACAACAGTCATATGTTGTATGTACTGTTGTATGTTGATGGACTGTTTGTATGTACTGTAGTATGTTGTATGTACTGTTGTATGTTGTATGTACTGTTGTATGTACTGTAGTATGTTGTATGTACTGTATGTCATATGTTGCATGTACTGTTGTATGTTGTATGTGCTGTATGTTGTATGTACTATTGTATGTACTGTATGTCATATGTTGTATGTACTGTTGTATGTGCTGTATGTCATATGTTGTATGTACTGTTGCATGTACTGTATGTCATATGTTGTATGTACTGTTGTATATACTGTTGTATGTACTGTTGTATGTACTGTATGTCATATGTTGTATGTACTGTTGTATGTTGTATGTACTGCTGTATGTTTTATGTTGTATGTACTCTTGTATGTTGTATGTGCTGTTGTATATTGTATGTACTGTAGTATGTTGTATGTACTGTATGTCATATGTTGTATGTACTGTTGTATATTGTATGTACTGTATGTCATATGTTGTATGTACTGTTGTATGTTTTATGCTGTATGTACTGTTGTATGTGCTGTTGTATGTACTGTAGTATGTTGTATGTACTGTATGTCATATGTTGTATGTACTGTTGTATGTTCTGTTGTATGTTGTATGTACTGTATGTCATATGTTGTATGTAATGTATGTTGTATGTACTGTAGTATGTTGTATGTATTGTTGTATGTACTGTATATCATATATTGTATGTACTGTTGTATGTACTGTATGTCATATGTACTGTTGTATGTACAATATGTTGTTTGCTGTATGTACAGTATGTTATATGTTGTATGTACTGTATGTATGTGTTTTTTGTTTTTTTTTACATTCAACACATTAGCCGGATGATGGGACTACTACTGTCCCATCATTGGCTAATCTGTCAATCACTGTCACTGTAGCAGGCATAGCCCGATGGGACTTGTAGTCCCATTGGACGATGCCTACACACACACACAAAGACCACCCCGCAGACCCCCAGACAGCCCCGCACAGACCCCCGACAGCCCTGGCAGACCCCAGACAACCCCGCACAGACCCCTGACAGCCCCAGCAGAGTCCCGCACAGACC
This sequence comes from Ranitomeya imitator, assembly GCF_032444005.1. Lineage (NCBI taxonomy): Eukaryota > Metazoa > Chordata > Amphibia > Anura > Dendrobatidae > Ranitomeya > Ranitomeya imitator. The sequence goes on along the minus strand of NC_091283.1, from coordinate 634,046,172 downwards.
CCTGACAGCCCCAGCAGACCCCCGGCAGCCCCGCACAGATTCCCTACAGCCCCACAGATGCACGGCAGACCCACTTACAGTCCACAGATCCCACCCGCACACAGTCATCGCCCACATACTCCCTCCTCCCGATCTGCAGCGTTTCATCCGCAGCTAAACCGCATATCTTTTTTACATCTGTGGTTTTGCTGCGGATGTGCCTGACTCAATGCAAGTCAATGGGTGCAGAAACGTTGCAGATCCGCACAAAGAATTGACATGCTGCGGAAAATACAACGCTGCGTTACCGCACCTTTTTTTCTGAAGCATGTGCACAGCAGATTGGGTTTTCCATAGGTTTACATGGTACTGTAAACCGCATGGGAAACTGCTGCAGATCCGCAGCCTCAAAAACGCTGAGGATCCGTGGTAAATTCCGCAAAGTGTGAACATGGCCTTACAGTTTCCAGGAGCACCTCCCGGATCCAGAAGCAAGGAGAAGACCACGTCAGCCGTGTGGCCTGCTTAGTAAAGGCCAGGGAGGCTATACGTAGAGTAGCATCATTCTTTGTTTATTGTGTGCATTTGCTTGTGCGATGTATATTGATTCTGTAACAGTTGGAGCACCGTGCTATTTGACAGCCCAGCTAAAGAATAAAACTCTTGTAAATTATCTTTTGCCATTGCATACCCCTATTTGCACCTTCCTCATCCACTTCATTCCTTGCCTTCTGTCACGGATCCCTACTCTGTGGTTTCACTAATTAGTCACGTGTCCGCTCTCACACATGACTTGGGGTTGTGCCTGCAAGGGTTAATCTATCTCCTCACTCTCAGTCCTGCATTCAACCTTTGTCCTATGCTGTAATGGGAGCATAAATCACACACCGACCCATGCCACACACCTGCTCATACACACTGCCACCTCTCACCGAATACACGGGCGATGAATCCCGGGCTATTAATAATAATATTGTCTATCAGTCATAAGGCTCACGCACCTTAGGCTATGGATTCTTTTAGAACATTCAAGGTTCAACTCGGTGAATCATCTAGTTTGAACTAATGCTTTGGTTATTACTTTGGCTAGGATAGTGGTGCTCAATGATGAGTGTGGGGACGGGGTGACATATTTGATGAGGAGAGAGGTTGTGGAGAGGTTAGAAGAAAAACCACAACGTCACGACACAAGGTCTTCTGTGATTGGTTGCTGACGTCACACCATATAGAAAGCGGACATCTTGTTTGGCTGGCACCCTTGCCTCAGTTTCACAGTGCAGTGAGATCGCTCTTGAGTTAGTGCTGAAAGTGAACTTGTCAGTAAAATAGATAGAATCCCGTCCTGTGTAAAATTGATCTTCCAGCATCTAACTAGATTGTGCAAAAACGGTGTGGCAGTCTCCAGATGCCCCATTTGCTACTCCAAATCGTTTGTGATAAAACTGTGTTGGGTCTCCATCTGAAGTTGTGTCAGAGGCCTATTATATTATTTCTACTCTGTGGAAATTGATGCCTTTTTAGTGGTGTGTGACAATTATTTTTTGAAATGTGGAGACTCCAAGTTGTTTCTCCATTTGATGGGTTGCCTGTGTAAGTAGGGCTACCAGACAGGCAGCCCTGCACTTACTTCCAGTCAACTGCCTGTGTTACTACCCTTACATTTTTCTACCAACAGTACTATATGAAATTGATGTTTGTGCCATCTGAGTGTGACTGGAAAACTAAAAAAAAAAAATGGATGTGTTGCATGAGATATCAGGCCTTCCAGCTAAGGTTACTGTCACATTTCCGTCTCTTTGAAGACGTTGCAATGCGTTGTTCTGTGCAAAAAACGCATCCTGCAAAGTTGCCCGCAGGATGCGTTTTTTGCACATAGACTTGCATTACCGACGCATCGCGACGTATGGACACACGTTCCATACGTCGTGCACTGGATGCGTCGGTAATTGGCAGAGCGTCGTCACAAAAAAAGTTCAATGTAACATTTTTTTGTGCGACGCGTCCACCATTTTCGACTGTGCATGTGCGACCGAAACTCCGCCTCCTCCTCCCCGGGAATTCATAATGGGCAGCGGATGCGTCTGAAAACAGCACCCGCTGCCCACGTTGTGCACTATTTTGCACGACGTCCGTCGGTACGTCGGGCCGACGGAAGTGTGAAAGTAGCCTAAGAAGGCTTAGGCTATGTGTACACGTTGAGTATTTGCTTGCAGAAATTTCTGCAAGGTTTCTGCATCTCTTTGCAGGAAAAACGCTGCCGCAAAAACACGTGTTTTTGGTGTGCTTTTGTGTGCGCTTTTTGCATGCGTTTTTGTACAGCAATTAATGTTTTTTTGAGCCAAATAAGGATATTTAAAAGTTTTGTGATATAATTTCTTGGTTCAACACCACCTTTTTCATGCTGATGCAGTAGCATTAGGGTAATGGGATTAGGGCCGGAACTCCACCCCCTCCTCGCCGGACATTACAATGGGGCAGCGGATGCGTTGTAAAACTGCATCCGCTGCCCCCGTTGTTCATTTTTTTCACAGCTTGCATCGGTACGTCGGGCCGACGCTAGTGTGAAAGTAGCCTAACTAGCAGGGATACTGTGTCTGTTACCTGTATGGACACTGATCAGTTCCCTGTCTCCGCTGCATAGCTGTACATGTGTTGTGATGTATTTTCTCTGCTGCATGACCATCCGCATGTGCGGTCCCTGGCTGCCACTGTGGAAGCTATCGACGGGTGTGAAGGTCCTCTGCAACTGGTGCATGACTTCCACGTGTGTTCAGGCTTGCAGTCGCTGCCAAGTGCCCTAAGCCTCAGTTCCTGTGCTGACTGTGCTGTAATGGTTTCTGCTTGTGCTTAGAGTTTGCGCAGCCACACTTTCCCTGCTTTTATCAGGGTTAGTGTGTGCACCTAAGTTGCTTTCCCCAGCCTATTGCTGAGGGGCAGCTCCTATGCAAACTCCTCCTTTTGTTGGGCATTGCCAGAGCATTGCATTGTATTTCTGAGTCTTGCCTTGTGTGTAAGATATCCAGCTCCAGTTCTGTCTGCAGTTTGTTCTGGGAGAGCCGATACCTGTTTTTCCGCCTATTCTGGGGGCAGAGTCAGAGTTCCCAGATCCGTTAATATGTTGTTTTTCTGCCTGCTCTTGGGGCAGAGTACCCAGATCCGTTTGTGTCTCGTTTTTCCGCCTGCTCTTGGGACAGAGTACCCAAATATGTTTATGTCTCGTTTTTCCGCCTGTTATGGGGGCAGAGTACCCAGATACACCTATCCTGGAGGCTGCATATCCAGTACCTGACCCGGTCTGAACTGTGTTATGTCCCTGAAGTCCTTTTGTGCCTGACACTCCGAACCAAGTGACTGTGAACTTCCTGGGCTCATCCGGTGTTCTTGCTGAGCTTTTACTATGCTGTGCTCAGCCAACTATGTGGTGCTAACACCGTCCGGCCCAGGTTCAGTCACCATCTCGCTTGAGTTCCTTCCTTGGTCCGACGCCGGAGCCTGACGGCTGTAGCTAGGAGCCTGCGGACCACCGCTGCCTGGTCCTGTGCCATGCCTGTGTCCCAGATGTCCAGCCTGTGTTTGATGTACTGATGTAGCCGATGCCCTGGGCTGCCACGACTGTGTCCCAGATATCTTTCCGATGCCCTGGGCTGCCACAAGTGTCCCAGATGTCTTTCCGGTGTTCCTGGTGTAGCCGATGGCCTTGGCTGCCAATCTTCTGTCCCAGATGTCTTTCTGATGCACTGGGCTGCCACGCCTGTGTCCCAGATGTCCAGCCTGTATCCTGATTGTGTCCTGATATCCTGCTTGTGTCTGATTTCTTGACATCCAACCTGTGTCCTGAGGTCCAGCCTGTGTCCTCATGTCCAGCCTGTCCCCGATGACCTGATGTCCAATCTGAGTCCAATGTCCTGAGGTCCAGATGTCCAGCCTGTGTCCGATGACTTGATGTCCAATCTGAGTCCGATGTCCTTATGTCCAGCCTGTGTCCTGATGTCCAGCTTGTGTCCTGATGTCCTGCCTGTGACCTGATGCTCCACCGGTTCCCCGAGGTCCACCCTGTGATGACGTCTATCCTGGGTCGGTGTCTGATGTTTTCCTGCTGAGCCTGTGCTACGCCTGAAAGGCTGTCCTAGAAAGCCCGTGCCAGATGACCCTGGACAGCATCAACCCATGATGACTCCTGCCATCGACTGACGTCTGTCCAAGGTTGGTGTCTGATGTTCTCCTGCTGAGCCTGTGCTACACCTGAGAGGCCGTCCTATCATGCCCGTGCCAGATAACCCTGGACTGCATCAACCCGTGATGTCCTCCTGCCTTTGTCTATTATCCTGTGACGTGTACTCTTCCTTGATGTGTGGAATCGGGATCCTGGCATCGTTATGTTTTGTTTATGTACTGTAATTTCATTTAAGTAAACTTTGTTTCTTTATACCTGAAGTTGTGCTGTGTAATCTAGTTCTGCATGTCGCCATCTGCTGAGCTGCCCTTCCCTATTCTGGGTAGATCCAGGTTACTCTGTGTGGTCCAATGGGTCCACATTTCGTTCCCACTTGGGACGCTCGCCCCATGTCGTCATGGACTGGCGACGTGGAGGCGTCGGCTGGGCCGCGTCTGCAGTCGCAGTTGTAACAGAAGGCTCTGGACATGGACTCCGCTGAGCAGAACTTTTCGGAGCCCCGCTTGGTCAGAGGATTAGACTGCTGGTAGTGGACTAGATTGCTCAATCCAGCGCTTGGTCAGCAGTTTGGATTTTTGGAGCTATGGACTCTGCTGCCATATTGTGAACTGTGGGACTTACCGACTAACTCAAGAGAATTTTCTGTGAAATGTTTTTTTTGGGGGTCTTCAGTGGGGGCCTGAGGAGGGGATACTGTAACGGAGGAAGGTTTTGTACCTTGTTACTCTGCATGTCTCTGCTTTCACACTTGCTCCTCTCCCCCTAACTAGCAGGGATACTGCGTCTGTTACCTGTATGGACGCTGCTCAGTTCCCTGTCTCCGCTGCGCAGCTGTACATGTGTTGCAATATCTTTGTTCTGCTGCATGACTGCATCGTTATGTTTTATGTACTGTGATTGTTACTCTGTGTGGTCCAGTGGGTCCACATTCCATTCCCACTTGGGACGCTTGCTCCACATCGTCATGGACTGGCAACGTGGAGGCGTGGGCTGGGCTGCGTCTGCGGTCGCAGTCGTAACACAAGCATTAGAAGAGCTAAAGCCAGTAACGAAGTGAGGCTTGCGAGAGCAAAAGCAATCACGAGAGGTGTTGAGTTCTCCTTTAATGGAAGCCTTCACACAGAGGCTGGACAGATATCTGTCTGAGATCGTTTAGTGACTCCTACATTGAGCAGGGGGTTGGACACGATCACCCAAGAGGTCCCTTCCAACTATAACATTCTATAATCTCTAGTCCAAAGCTGCGATACAGACACATGTTGAATGTAGCTTAAAGAGAAAAAAAAACACCACTGCCTGCAGGGTTTGCAGTTTTATTTATTGCTAGGTGACACCACATTGTTTAAAACAAGGGCCCTTTTGCACAGACTTGTGATCAAGAGGAACATTCACTGCCTTGTCCCCCATGTAGACATCAGCCAACAGACATTCCTTGGCTGATTAAGGCGCAGCGTGCATCGTGTAGACAGGGCTTGTACTGCCAGGAAACATGCAGCCTGTGTGGACGAGGACTAAAGGTACCTTCACACTAAACGACGCTGCAGTGATCCAGACAACGATCCGGATCGCTGCAGCGTCGCTGTGTGGTCGCTGGAGAGCTGTCACACAGACAGCTCTCCAGCAACCAACAATGCCGGTAACCAGGGTAAACATCGGGTTACTAAGCGCAGGGCCGCGCTTAGTAACCCGATGTTTACCCTGGTTACCAGCGTAAAAGTAAAAAAACAAACAAACACTACATACTTAAGTTCCGGTGTCTGTCCCCGGCGCTGTGCTTCTCTGCACTGACTGTGAGCACAGCGGCCGGAAAGCAGAGCGGTGACGTCACCGCTGTGCTTTGCGGCTGGCGCTCACAGTGCAGAGAAGCACTGCGCCGGGGGACAGACAGCGGAAGGTAAGTATGTACTGTTTGTTTTTTTTTACTTTTACGCTGGTAACCAGGGTAAACATCGGGTTACTAAGCGCGGCCCTGCGCTTAGTAACCCGATTTTTACCCTGGTTACAAGTGAAGACATCGCTGAATCGGCGTCACACACGCCGATTCAGCGATGTCTGCAGGGAGTCCAGCGACGAAATAAAGTTCTGGACTTTCTGCAGCGACCGACATCACAGCAGGATTCTGATCGCTGCTGCGTGTCAAACTGAACGATATCGCTAGCCAGGACGCTGCAACGTCACGGATAGCTAGCGATATCGTTCAGTGTGAAGGTACCTTAACTAGGATCCTAAATCCATGGCCACTCGCGTGGTCCGCTTATCTGAACCTGATAAAGGGTTCATCCACACCAAATAATCATTTATGAGTTATGACAATACAGTCTGGGCAGGGGCATACATAGTAATCACTGGGCTCCAATGCCAAAAGTACTAATTGGGCACTCCACCCCAAAAAAAACAAAAAACATTGGCGTGGTCATATCTCCCAAGTTTGACATACAGGGAGGACTGAGGTATGTTCACAGTAGCCAGCTTGAATCCTCTTTGTACAATGCCCCTCCTGTAGCAAGATGCTTCGAAAATGCCCTGACCCGCTGCGTATGGTATCCTCACAGTGAAATCCCCCACAGCAAAGAATGACAACCAGCTGCTGAAAAACCCAACATGTGAACGTGGCCTTAATCTCTACCTTTCCTTCTGTCTCATGACTTCTTGGGAGACATCACATTATCTGTTCAGCAACTGCGTGCAGCCAGAGCCTCTCCCCTCCACTTCATGGTCAGAGCCATACCAGATAAATCAGCAGTACAGCGGTTATAAAAGAAACACATTGTCTGGAAATGTTCAGTTGTCATCAGCAAGTGACTTATCAGAAACATGGCGGCATCATGGCACAGGACTACTGGCTTATACAACCAGCTGTGCCAATCGCTGCCATACAGAAGAATGTCAACTCCACTTGTGCTTGTATCAAAGTTTAATTTTAAAATATCAGAAAACTTTCTCCACACGTATAAATAGATTTATTTCAATCACTCTATACAGGATTAGATAAAGTGCACAGAACTGTTAGTAATGGCAGCTTCATGTGCCACATCAATTGGTGCAGAAATCAGGGTCAGCGACTTGGCACAGGCCATCAGAAAGTGGGGAAGTGTTGAAGCCCAGGGATGTACAGGGGGATCGGAGTGTCGTTCCCAGGGTGGAGAGAATCTGGAAAGCTAGCACTCAATCAATATAGTTCACGGTGCCAGTGAACGGGACACTAAATCCCACAAGTCATAGAGTCAAAGTAATCACTGCACTCGTATAGTTTCAAGTTGCCAGGGTGGAAGCATGGTGGTGTAGAGGGGGATCGGAGCGTCGTACACAGGGTGAAGTGTGGAAGCATTGTGGTGTACAGGGGAATCAGAGCGTTGTTCCCCGGGTGGAGGAGCCACCTATTGGGGATATGCAGGAGGAATCGGTGAGTCGTACCCAGGGTTGAGGAGGGACCTATTGGGGATATGCAGGAGGAATCGGTGAGTCGTACCCAGGGTTGAGGAGGGACCCATTGGGGATATGCAGGAGGAATCGGTGAGTCGTACCCACGGTTGAGGAGGGACCTATTGGGGATATGCAGGAGGAATCGGTGAGTGGTACCCAGGGTTGAGGAGCGACCTATTGGGGATATGTAGGAGGAATCGGTGAGTGGTACCCAGGGTTGAGGAGCGACCTATTGGGGATGTGCAGGAGAAAATCGGTGAGTGGTACCCATGGTTGAGGAGCGACCTATTGGGGATATGCAGGAGGAATCGGTGAGTCGTACCCAGGGTTGAGGAGCGACCTATTGGGGATATGTAGGAGGAATCGGTGAGTGGTATCCATGGTTGAGGAGCGACCTATTGGGGATATGTAGGAGGAATCGGTGAGTCGTACCCGGGGTTGAGGAGCGACCTATTGGGGATATGTAGGAGGAATCAGTGAGTCGTACCCACGGTTGAGGAGGGACCTATTGGGGATATGCAGGAGGAATCGGTGAGTCGTACCCAGGGTTGAGGAGCGACCTTTTGGGGATATGCAGGAGGAATCGGTGAGTGGTACCCAGGGTTGAGGAGCGACCTATTGGGGATATGTAGGAGGAATCGGTGAGTCGTACCCAGGGTTGAGGAGCTACCTGTTGGGGATATGCAGGAGGAATCGGTGAGTGGTACCCAGGGTTGAGGAGCGACCTATTGGGGATATGCAGGAGGAATCGGTGAGTCGTACCCGGGGTTGAGGAGCGACCTATTGGGGATATGTAGGAGGAATCGGTGAGTCATACCCAGGGTTGAGGAGCGACCTGTTGCGGATGTGCAGGAGGAATCAGTGAATCGTACCCAGGGTTGAGGAGCGACCTATTGGGGATGTGCAGGAGGAATCGGTGAGTCGTACCCAGGGTTGAGGAGCGACCTATTGGGGATATGCAGGAGGAATCGGTGAGTGGTACCCAGGGTTGAGAAGCGACCTATTGGGGATATGCAGGAGGAATCGGTGAGTCGTACCCAGGGTTGAGGAGCTACCTGTTGGGGATATGCAGGAGGAATCGGTGAGTCGTACCCAGGGTTGAGGAGCTACCTGTTGGGGATATGCAGGAGGAATCGGTGAGTCGTACCCAGGGTTGAGGAGCTGTTGGGGATATGCAGGAGGAATCGGTGAGTGGTACCCAGGGTTGAGGAGCTACCTGTTGGGGATATGCAGGAGGAATCGGTGAGTCGTACCCAGGGTTGAGGAGCTACCTGTTGGGGATATGCAGGAGGAATCGGTGAGTCATACCCAGGGTTGAGGAGCTACCTGTTGGGGATGTGCAGGAGGAATCGGTGAGTCGTACCCAGGGTTGAGGAGCGACCTGTTGGGGATGTGCAGGAGGAATCGGTGAGTCGTACCCAGGGTTGAGGAGCGACCTTTTGGGGATATGCAGGAGGAATCGGTGAGTCGTACCCAGGGTTGAGGAGCTACCTATTAGGGATATGCAGGAGGAATCGGTGAGTGGTACCCAGGGTTGAGGAGCTACCTATTGGGAATGTGCAGGAGGAATCGGTGAGTCGTACCCAGGGTTGAGGAGCGACCTATTAGGGATATGCAGGAGGAATCGGTGAGTCATACCCAGGGTTGAGGAGCTACCTATTAGGGATATGCAGGGGGAATCGGTGAGTGGTACCCAGGGTTGAGGAGGGACCTATTGGGGATGTGCAGGAGGAATCGGTGAGTCGTACCCAGGGTTGAGGAGCTACCTGTTAGGAATATGCAGGAGGAATCGGTGAGTCGTACCCAGGGTTGAGGAGCGACCTTTTGGGGATATGCAGGAGGAATCGGTGAGTCGTACCCAGGGTTGAGGAGCTACCTATTAGGGATATGCAGGAGGAATCGGTGAGTGGTACCCAGGGTTGAGGAGCGACCTTTTGGGGATATGCAGGAGGAATCGGTGAGTCATACCCAGGGTTGAGGAGCTACCTATTAGGGATATGCAGGAGGAATCGGTGAGTCGTACCCAGGGTTGAGGAGCTGTTGGGGATATGCAGGAGGAATCGGTGAGTGGTACCCAGGGTTGAGGAGCGATCTGTTGGGGATATGTAGGAGGAATCGGTGAGTCGTACCCAGGGTTGAGGAGCGACCTATTGGGGATATGCAGGAGGAATCGGTGAGTCGTACCCGGGGTTGGGGAGCGACCTATTGGGGATATGCAGGAGGAATCGTTAAGTCGTACCCAGGGTTGAGGAGCGACCTTTTGGGGATATGCTGGAGGAATCGGTGAGTCATACCCAGGGTTGAGGAGCGACCTGTTGGGGATGTGCAGGAGGAATCGGTGAGTCGTACCCAGGGTTGAGGAGCTGTTGGGGATATGCAGGAGGAATCGGTGAGTGGTACCCAGGGTTGAGGAGCGATCTGTTGGGGATATTTAGGAGGAATCGGTGAGTGGTACCCAGGGTTGAGGAGCGACCTATTGGGGATATGCAGGAGGAATCGGTGAGTCGTACCCAGGGTTGAGGAGCTACCTATTGGGAATGTGCAGGAGGAATCGGTGAGTCGTACCCAGGGTTGAGGAGCTACCTATTAGGGATATGCAGGAGGAATCGGTGAGTCATACCCAGAGTTGAGGAGCGACCTATTAGGGATATGCAGGAGGAATCGGTGAGTGGTACCCAGGGTTGAGGAGGGACCTATTGGGGATGTGCAGGAGGAATCGGTGAGTCGTACCCAGGGTTGAGGAGCTACCTGTTAGGGATATGCAGGAGGAATCGGTGAGTCGTACCCAGGGTTGAGGAGCGACCTTTTGGGGATATGCAGGAGGAATCGGTGAGTGGTACCCAGGGTTGAGGAGCTACCTGTTAGGGATATGCAGGAGGAATCGGTGAGTGGTACCCAGGGTTGAGGAGCGACCTTTTGGGGATATGCAGGAGGAATCGGTGAGTCATACCCAGGGTTGAGGAGCTACCTATTGGGGATATGCAGGAGGAATCGGTAAGTCGTACCCAGGGTTGAGGAGCGACCTGTTGGGGATATGCAGGAGGAATCGGTGAGTCGTACCCAGGGTTGAGGAGCTACCTGTTGGGGATATGCAGGAGGAATCGGTGAGTCGTACCCAGGGTTGAGGAGGGACCTATTGGGGATATGCAGGAGGAATCGGTGAGTCGTACCCAGGGTTGAAGAGGGACCTATTGGGGATATGCAGGAGGAATCGGTGAGTCGTACCCACGGTTGAGGAGGGACCTATTGGGGATATGCAGGAGGAATCGGTGAGTGGTACCCAGGGTTGAGGAGCGACCTATTGGGGATATGTAGGAGGAATCGGTGAGTGGTACCCAGGGTTGAGGAGCGACCTATTGGGGATATGCAGGAGGAATCGGTGAGTGGTACCCAGGGTTGAGGAGCGACCTATTGGGGATATGTAGGAGGAATCGGTGAGTGGTACCCAGGGTTGAGGAGCGACCTATTGGGGATGTGCAGGAGGAATCGGTGAGTGGTACCCAGGGTTGAGGAGCGACCTATTGGGGATATGCAGGAGGAATCGGTGAGTCGTACCCGGGGTTGAGGAGCGACCTATTGGGGATATGTAGGAGGAATCGGTGAGTCATACCCAGGGTTGAGGAGCGACCTGTTGCGGATGTGCAGGAGGAATCGGTGAATCGTACCCAGGGTTGAGGAGCGACCTATTGGGGATGTGCAGGAGGAATCGGTGAGTCGTACCCAGGGTTGAGGAGCGACCTATTGGGGATATGCAGGAGGAATCGGTGAGTGGTACCCAGGGTTGAGGAGCGACCTATTGGGGATATGCAGGAGGAATCGGTGAGTCGTACCCAGGGTTGAGGAGCTACCTGTTGGGGATATGCAGGAGGAATCGGTGAGTCGTACCCAGGGTTGAGGAGCTACCTGTTGGGGATATGCAGGAGGAATCGGTGAGTCGTACCCCGGGTTGAGGAGCTGTTGGGGATATGCAGGAGGAATCGGTGAGTGGTACCCAGGGTTGAGGAGCTACCTGTTGGGGATATGCAGGAGGAATTGGTGAGTCGTACCCAGGGTTGAGGAGCGACCTGTTGGGGATATGCAGGAGGAATCGGTGAGTCGTACCCAGGGTTGAGGAGCTACCTATTAGGGATATGCAGGAGGAATCGGTGAGTGGTACCCAGGGTTGAGGAGCTACCTATTGGGAATGTGCAGGAGGAATCGGTGAGTCGTACCCAGGGTTGAGGAGCGACCTATTAGGGATATGCAGGAGGAATCGGTGAGTCATACCCAGGGTTGAGGAGCTACCGATTAGGGATATGCAGGGGGAATCGGTGAGTGGTACCCAGGGTTGAGGAGGGACCTATTGGGGATGTGCAGGAGGAATCGGTGAGTCGTACCCAGGGTTGAGGAGCGACCTTTTGGGGATATGCAGGAGGAATCGGTGAGTCGTACCCAGGGTTGAGGAGCTACCTATTAGGGATATGCAGGAGGAATCGGTGAGTGGTACCCAGGGTTGAGGAGCGACCTTTTGGGGATATGCAGGAGGAATCGGTGAGTCATACCCAGGGTTGAGGAGCTACCTATTAGGGATATGCAGGAGGAATCGGTGAGTCGTACCCAGGGTTGAGGAGCGACCTATTGGGGATATGCAGGAGGAATCGGTGAGTCGTACCCAGGGTTGAGGAGCTGTTGGGGATATGCAAGAGGAATCGGTGAGTGGTACCCAGGGTTGAGGAGCGATCTGTTGGGGATATGTAGGAGGAATCGGTGAGTCGTACCCAGGGTTGAGGAGCGACCTATTGGGGATGTGCAGGAGGAATCGGTGAGTCGTACCCAGGGTTGAGGAGCGACCTGTTGGGGATGTGCAGGAGGAATCGGTGAGTCGTACCCAGGGTTGAGGAGCGACCTGTTGGGGATATGCAGGAGGAATCGGTGAGTCGTACCCAGGGTTGAGGAGCGACCTGTTGGGGATATGCAGGAGGAATCGGTGAGTCGTACCCAGGGTTGAGGAGCTACCTATTAGGGATATGCAGGAGGAATCGGTGAGTGGTACCCACGGTTGAGGAGCGACCTGTTGGGGATATGCAGGAGGAATCGGTGAGTCGTACCCAGGGTTGAGGAGCGACCTGTTGGGGATATGCAGGAGGAATCGGTGAGTCGTACCCAGGGTTGAGGAGCTACCTGTTGGGGATATGCAGGAGGAATCGGTGAGTCGTACCCAGGGTTGAGGAGCGACCTGTTGGGGATATGCAGGAGGAATCGGTGAGTCGTACCCATGGTTGAGGAGCTACCTGTTGGGGATATGCAGGAGGAATCGGTGAGTCGTACCCAGGGTTGAGGAGCGACCTGTTGGGGATGTGCAGGAGGATCAGAGTGGCATACCTGGTGTGGAGGAGAAACCTGTTGGGGAGGTGCAGGGGAAATCCGGGTGCAATGGGTGATGTGCATGTTTAGATGGAACAGATTTACCCCTGGGGTGGAGAGAGTAAAGTGATGGGAGGATTAGAATGCTGAATATTTAAGCCCAGGGTGTCGCCATAAGTGGAGACGCAGTGCGTTACACCCGGAATTACAGATGTTTAACTAGTACAAGTGGAGATCGTAATTTGAGACACCAGACCTTTTATAACCCATACATCGGTGTTAGAAATTCATTAATTAAAAACAGAAAGAAAAAAAAAATAAAAGCAATGGCTGCGAGAAGTGACGGCCTCACAAGCACATTCCTTCTATGTTATCAAGAAGAGCAAAAATTAAAAAAGGCACAAGTGACCGCGGCTGTGGGGTATGTGCAGGAGCACCAGGAGATGCTCAGGGGGGCTAGAGCTCATGGGTGGGGTGAGAGCTCTAATCTCCAGTGTTCATATATGCAACCGAGTACAGATTGTCCGGAGTGGAGATCTTCAACTTCCATCTTCATCAACAGTAGTTTATCTTCTATCAGAGAGCAAAATTATAATCAGTATAAAGAGATCACCCTAGTCGCCTGTGAAGACCCCAATACAAATCCTTTTTCCTTCAAGTGTCCATTGACTTCTATGGAAAAGGGGGCGATACCTCCATACAATGATACTGGGCCTAAAGTCACATTTTAAATACTCATGTGTGAAGGGGACTCAAGGGTCACCGGGTCTCTGCAGCATAGGACTGGATCCCATAGGATAGCATTAAACCTGTGTGCAGAGATCAAGACCCAATCATCAAACCACGTGTGACTGGAGACCACCCTCCCCTCAGATGCCATCTTTCAGAGCACAGATCCGTGTAGACCTTATTTATGACAGCACAAGATCAAAAAGATGAAGATGTTACATAAGAACCAACATTCAAAGAACATTTCCTCCCAGGACAGCTTTATACCCAGATTCTCCCCAAGTCAATCCATGGAAAGAGCAAAACTCCATTAATGGATTCTGAAAGCTTTAGTTACATAGCAACATGCGCAATGGTTTAAAAGGTAAAATTAAAACCCAAAAGTCTGCAAGTGTTCAGCCTTTAGTACTCAGAACTAATGAGCACCACCAGCAGTCGGGACACAGACTTCCTGGACAGATGAGGCCTCCTGTTGGGAGCTCTCAGACTGAACTGGTGAGGAACAGCTTTCTTCCATTGGACCACCCAACTCCATTAGTTCCTGTGAGGTTACAGTTGGCGCAACTCCTAGATAGTCAGTAGCTTTTAGTTCTAGAGTCTCCAGAATGTTCTGGACTTTTCTTACCCCATCTTTTCTAGCCTGGCGCACATCAGCACGGCCTTCAGGATCTACTGAATCTAGGGCCAGAAGCTCTTTAGTCAGATCCTCCTCAAGCATCAGATAATTCTTTGCATTCTTTCTGCCTTGGAAATGGTCAACAGCTTCTTGCAGCCTCTGCACCCTATGCAAAATCCTCTCTACTTGTAGAACCCCAGGATGTTTGTTAAGGGGCTCAGTTTGCTCTGCTGGAAGGAAAGCCACATCTGTGGTCACTTCCAATGGTTGAGGACATTGCAGTTCTTTTTCTTCTTTAGTGTCCTCATCTATATTTCTGGTCTGCTGATGGTCGGTGCTCGATGGACTTGTCTCAGCTATGGGGTAGCTTGTTGTGTTTGTCTCCGCTGGGCAGCTGCTCGGAGAGGCTGTCTGCACAGGACTGATTCCTGGAGAACTATCCGGGCCGGGAGCAGATGACATGAAACTCACATGAACTGGAACATTTGGAGGAGACATAGTCTGAATCGGGACAGTAGGTACAGAGCTGGGGTCGACCTCCAGATGACTTCTAGGTGGGGAAACTCTTTGAATTGGAATCTGCAAGAAAGTTTAATCCCCAAATAAGTATATTGTCACCAAATATTTAAGAAAAATATTAGGAACAGAATCAGGGAGAGGCTCGTGTGTACTGTCAGACACTACCTGCACCCTGACCGGATCTGTCAGGGGAGTTCTCCTCGCTGATGAAGCCTCTGGACTAGACTGTGTATTTGGGGGATGTCTGGAGTCTCTGTCATCCTGAATCCTGTAGTACACTGGCTGGTGCAGGTGGCATTCTGACTGTGGATTCCAACCCTTCGGTGGCACATTGTGAGAAGACGGTCGCGGGATGATCCCTTCATGGATCACCGGTATGGAGATATATCCACGTGGCAGTTGGTGGACTTCTCTGCTCGGGATCTGCCTGCCTGGAGACTGAGAAAGGCCACTCAGCTCTAGAGGAGGCTGCAATAAAAAAAAAACACAAGAATCGAACATAGTCTGAAGTCTCCAGAAACATGGGTGATCACGGGTGTAAAAGTGTAGGGGGTGTACGAGCACTAGAATCTCATATAAGGGGGGCGTACGAGCACTAGGATCTCATAAGGGTGGGGGCATACGAGCACTAGAGTCTCCTATATGGGGGCATACGAGCACTAGGATCTCATATAAGGGGGGGCATACGAGCACTAGAGTCTCCTATATGGGGGCATACGAGCACTAGGATCTCATATAAGGGGGGGGCATACGAGCACTAGAGTCTCCTATATGGAGGGGTACGAGCACTAGGATCTCATAAGGGGGGGCATACGAGCACTAGAGTCTCCTATATGGAGGGGTACGAGCACTAGGATCTCATAAGGGGGGGGCATACGAGCACTAGAGTCTCCTATATGGAGGGGTACGAGCACTAGGATCTCATAAGGGGGGGGGGGGCATACAAGCACTAGGATCTCCTTTGGGGGGGCGTACGAGCACTAGGATCTCATATATGGGGGGGCATACGAGCACTAGGATCTCATAAGGGGGGGCATACGAGCACTAGAGTCTCCTATATGGAGGGGTACGAGCACTAGGATCTCATAGGGGGGGCATACGAGCACTAGAGTCTCCTATATGGGGGCATACGAGCACTAGGATCTCATATAAGGGGGGGCATACGAGCACTAGAGTCTCCTATATGGGGGCATACGAGCACTAGGATCTCATATAAGGGGGGGCATACGAGCACTAGAGTCTCCTATATGGAGGGGTACGAGCACTAGGATCTCATAAGGGGGGGGCATACGAGCACTAGAGTCTCCTATATGGAGGGGTACGAGCACTAGGATCTCATAAGGGGGGGGGGCATACGAGCACTAGAGTCTCCTATATGGAGGGGTACGAGCACTAGGATCTCATAAGGGGGGGGGGCATACAAGCACTAGGATCTCCTTTGGGGGGGCGTACGAGCACTAGGATCTCATATATGGGGGGGGCATACGAGCACTAGGATCTCATAAGGGGGGGCATACGAGCACTAGAGTCTCCTATATGGAGGGGTACGAGCACTAGGATCTCATAGGGGGGGGCATACGAGCACTAGAGTCTCCTATATGGAGGGGTACGAGCACTAGGATCTCATAAGGGGGGGCATACAAGCACTAGGATCTCCTATATGGGGGGCGTACGAGCACTAGGATCTCATAAGGGGGGGGCATACGAGCACTAGGATTTCACAGGGGGGCATACGAGCACTAGGATTTCACAGGGGGGCATACGAGCATTAGAGTCTCCTATATGGGGGACACACAAGCAGTAGGATGTCCTATATGGGGGGTACGAGCACCATGGTCTCATATGGAGGGCGTACGAGCACTATGATCTCATATACAGTGGGGGAAATAAGTATTTGATCCCTTGCTGATTTTGCACGTTTGCCCGCTGACAAAGAACGACACCATTGGTTTTGCCATATTGTGTACTAGTAAATGGGGCAAAAAAAAAAATTTGTGCGGTGAAACTGCAAAAAAAACTGCAATCCCACACTTGTTTTTGGTTTGGCTTTTTTGTTAGGTTCACCAAATGTTAAAACTGAGCTGCCATTATGATTCTCCACATCATTACGAGTTCATAGACACCAAACATGTCTAGGTTCTTTTTTTATCTAAGTGCTGAAAAAATAAATAAAAATTGATAGATCGGGCGATTCTGAACACAGCGATACTGAATATGTGGATGTTTGATTTTATTTTTATTGTTTTATTATGAATGGAGCGGAAGGGGGGGTGATTTGAACTTTTTATTTTTCTTTATATTTTTAAACACTTTTTCTGGCATGCTTCAATAGTCTGCATAGGAGACTAGAAGCTGGCACAACTCGATCGGCTCTGCTACATAGAGGCGATGGTCAGATCACCTGTTTAGTAGAAGTGCTGACATGCTATGAGCGCCGACCACTGGGTGGCACTCACAGCAATCCGGCAGTGACAACCATAGAGGCCTCCAGGAGACCGCAGGTTGTCATGCTGAAACACTGGTGACCCGCGGTCACGGGATGCGGGTCAGCGGTGTGCGAATATCAGATGCAATTGCCGGAAGAGCCATTTAAATGCCGCTGTCAGCGCTTGATAGCGGCATTTAACTAGTTAATAGCCGTGGGTGGATCGTGATTCCATCCACAGCTATTGAGGGCACATGTCAGCTGTTCAAAACAGCTGGCATGTCCCGGGAAAGATGTGGACTCACCACCGGAGTCCACATCAAAGGGAGGGTATCTGACATCGGCGTACTATCGCACGTGATGTCGGAAAGGGGTTAATGTTTGGTAGGGGATCAAATACTTATTTCTCACTACAAAATGCAAATCTAATATATAAAGCTGTGTGTGTATATATATATATATGTGTGTGTATGTGTGTGTATGTATGTGTGAGAGAGTGAGTCCGGGATTGGCATCTGCACCGTCACAGTTACAGCCACAAAATTTTGCACAGTCACACGTCTGGACCCCGAGAGCATCATAGGCTATGTTGTGAGGCGAAATGTTAACCCCGCGCGTTCCAATTCACCAAACAATTTTGCCCCCATCTACATAATGGGGAAAAAGTGAAAGGAAAAGTGTAGGAGGCAAATTGACAGCTGCCAGATGTGAACAAGGGGGACTTAAAGAGTGAGAGCGATGGCGCCAAAGAGTATATACCATACAGTTGCTAAGGTGGGATACTCACCACACACGAGGATATGAACACACACACACAAAATGCACCACACACTACCACGTGATTGAACACATTACCCTCAGCACACATTTCACCACACATACACCAACCTCACCACATAAAAGTCTAAACACAAAAGTCACCGCTCAAAACTCGCCACGCGCAAAACTCGCCACATGCAAAACTCACCTCATGGAAAACTTGCACACACGGAAAAATTGCCACATGCACAAAAGTAGCAACACATGCAAAAGTTGCCTCACACAAAACTTGCACACACTCAAAACACACCACTCAAAACGCACCACACAAAACTCGCCACGCGCAAAACTTGCTGCACACAACTTGCTACACTAACCTGTCACATGCAACTCGACACAAAAAGTTGCTGCACGCATGTCGCCACACAAAACTCATCTCACAAAAGTCGCTACATGCAACTCAACACACAATTTGACAAACGAAACTCGCTCTAAAACACACACAAGTCTGGTATTATCCTTCAAAAATAAAAATCTGATTAATAAGCAGACAAACGACAAGAGCAACAAATGTACCATATAGGAAATACGGCAGCTGTCAGTCACATGACCTGTCTATTATGTGTATGTGTGAGCTAATATATACTGCCAGGGGGGAGGGCTTCCTGTTGGCTGGGGATTTATCAGGCTGCCAATTTAGCTTACAAATTCTGAGGTAAAAATACTGAGCAAATAACGTGTGAACGAGGTCTAATACAAGAGGAGATGACACACAGGTATATACTATACACAGGAGATGACACACAGGTATATACAGGAGAGATGACACAGGTATAAACTATATACAGGAGAGATTACACACTGAAGGCAAATTTGCAATCGTCAAACCCAGATGCTGCGCATGGGACATACCAACATGGCCTGGTGTTTTGGATCATTGACAAGTTGACCTGTCATTGGCTACAGCAGAACAAAGTGAAGAAGTGAAGGTTCTGGAGTGGCCATCTCAGTCTCCTGACCTCATTATCATTGAGCCACTCTGGGGAGATCTCAAGCGTGCAGTCCATGCTAGATAGCCCAGGAGTTTACAGGAACTGGAGGCTTTTTTGCCAAGAAGAGTGGGCAGCTTTACTATCTGAGAAAATAAAGAACCTCATCCGCAGCTACCACAAAAGACTTCAAGCTTTCATTGATGTTAAAGGCGGCAATACACGGTATTAAGAAATGGGGTATGTGAACTTTTGATCAGGGTTATTCGGATGTTTTGGGTTGTCATTTTGATTTAAAAAGAGACAACAGTAGTTTGACAATAAATGGCTTCACCCAACCACTAACCATGAGTGGAGAAAAAAAAAAAAAAAAGCTTTGGTGTTATCATTCATATTCTCTGAAAAAAGGCCAAGAAAACAAAAATTCTGCAGGAGTATGTAAGCTTTTCAGAAAAAAAAAAATAAAAAAATTATATAATTTTTTTAATTTATTTAACACACACCCAAAAGTTTGGACACACCTCATTTAAAGATTTTTCTGTATTTTCATGACTGAAAATTGTCCATTCACACTGAAGGCATCAAAACTATGAATTAACACATGTGGAATAATATACTTAACAAAAAAGTGTGAACCAACTGAAATTATGTCTTATATTCTAGGTTCTTCAAAGTAGCCACCTTTTGCTTTGATGACTGCTTTGCACACTCTTGGCATGCTCTTGATGAGCTTCAAGAGGTAGTCACCGGGAATGGTCTTCCAACAATCTTGAAGGAGTTCCCAGAGATGCTTAGCACTTGTTGGCCCTTTTGCCTTCACTCTGCGGTCCAGCTGACCCCAAACCATCTCGATTGGGTTCAGGTCTGGTGACTGTGGAGGCCAGGTCATCTGGCGTAGCACCCCATCACTCTCCTTCTTGGTCAAATAGCCCTTACACAGCCTGGAGGTGTTTGGGGTCATTGTCCTGTTGAAAAATAAATGATGGTCCAACTAAATGCAAACCGGATGGAATAGCATGCCGCTGCAAGATGCTGTGGTAACCATGCTGGTTCAGTATGCCTTCAATGTTGAATAAATCCCCAACAGTATCACCAGCAAAGCCCCCCCACACCATCACACCTCCTCCTCCATGCTTCACGGTGGGAACCAGGCATGTAGAGTCCATCCATTCACCTTTTCTTCATCACACAAAGACACAGTGGTTGGAACCAAAGATCTCAAATTTGGACTCATCAGACCAAAGCACAGATTTCCACTGGTCTAATGTCCATTCCTTGTGTTCTTTAGCCCAAACAAGTCTCTTCTCTTGTTGCCTGTCCTTAGCAGTGGTTTCCTAGCAGCTATTTTACCATGAAGGCCTGCTGCACAAAGTCTCCTCTTAACAGTTGTGGTAGAGATGTGTCTGCTGCTAGAACTCTGTGTGGCATTGACCTGGTCTCTAATCTGAGCTGCTGTTAACCTGCGATTTCTGAGGCTGGTGACTCGGATAAACGTATCCTCAGAAGCAGAGGTGACTCTTGGTCTTCCTTTCCTGGGGCGGTCCTCATGTGAGCCAGTTTCTTTGTAGCGCTTGATGGTTTTTGCCACTGCACTTGGGGACACTTTCAAAGTTTGCCCAATTTTTTGGACTGACTGACCTTCATTTCCTAAAGTAATGATGGCCACTAGTTTTTCTTTACTTAGCTGCTTTTTTCTTCCCATAATGCAAATTCTAACAGTCTATTCAGTAGGACTATCAGCTGTGTATCCACAAGACTTCTGCACAACACAACTGATGGTCCCAACCCCATTTATAAGGCAAGAAATCCCACTTATTAAACCTGACAGGGCACACCTGTGAAGTGAGAACCATTCCCGGTGACTACCTCTTGAAGCTCATCAAGAGAATGCCAAGAGTGTGCAAAGCAGTCAAAGCAAAAGGTGGCTACTTTGAAGAACCTAGAATATGACAATTTCAGTTGTTTCACACTTTTTAAGTATATAATTCCACATGTGTTAATTCAGAGTTTTGATGCCTTCAGTGTGAATGTACAGTTTTCAGTGTCATGAAAATAGCTTTGATAAAGATCTTCAGTGATCGAAACGCGTCGCTCTTTTCCCACTGTGCTTCTGGAGAGCATATTTCCACTGCTTTTAAATCGGCACAATAAAGTATTAAGCCTGGACTATATAAATATGGAGCTGGAACAAGCCTTTTTTTTCTCTTGTTTAAACTTTTGGTCTGCACTGTGTATGTATTTTTTTTTCACCACACAACACACATAACTGCTAAAAAAAATAAAAATAAAGGGGGGGGGGGTTTGGGGGACACGAGCACCATGATCTCATCTACAGGGGGCCCAGATGCATGATGTGCCCACATTCCTTCACTGCTTGGCCTGCAGGGGGTGTACAGAGGGCGTGGGGGCACATCACCACCTCACAGCTGCCAGGACATCGGCAGTTCCAGGAGAAGCTGCGCTCAGATGTTACCGATGGTCTTTGAGATGATCCGCGTGATGCCAAGGAGCCGCTGCCAGGCTGATCTGCTGGAGGAGACGCTGGTGGTCCCCACGCAGGGGATTGTGGTCGGTTAGGGCCCACCACTGGAGACTGGGGTCGCTTCTGTACGGAAGGGTCTCGTTTAACCCTCTGCAGCCCTGGCGGGTGCCCATGGAGGAGGGGAGGTGGCTGTCTGCTCTCGGGGTCTTCATGCTGGATGGGAATCGGTATATAACCCGGACGCAGCTGGGGGTAGTACAGGTTCCCACAGGTCGGAGCCTCGGGGGAGGGACCATTAGACCACGTCTGAGCCACCTAGACAAACACAAGAGAAGGTTAGAAAATCCACAGGAGGAGGAGCAATGTTCCACACTAACCAATAAGATTGCTCCTTTTTTTTCAAAAAGCACTTAACAAAAGTAAGAGCCAACAACGGATTGGCTACTGTGTGGAGTGACATCATTGCTCCAGTGACCAATCACAAGAGACCGGATGACAGAACAGGATGTGACAGCAGCGGAGAGAATCATGGGCCGGAGACAATTGGCGCCCTGACATCCACCCAATGGTTCCTCATCTCCAGGACCACAGACAGTGTGTGATTCACGGCCTGCGAGGGGCCACAGCAGTGACGCAGGGTGACAGAGGGTGACGCGGGGCCTGAGACCGGCGACACCACAGACAGTATCTGATTCACGGCCTGCGAGGGGCCACAGCAGTGACGCGGGGCCTGAGACCGGTGACACCACAGATAGAGTCTGATTCACGGCCTGCGAGGGGCCACAGCGGTGACAGAGGGTGACGCGGGGCCTGAGACCGGCGACACCACAGACAGTATCTGATTCACGGCCTGCGAGGGGCCACAGCGGTGACAGAGGGTGACGCGGGGCCTGAGACCGGTGACACCACAGACAGGCGGCACCACAGACAGTATCTGATTCACGGCCTGCGAGGGGCCACAGCGGTGACAGAGGGTGACGCGGGGCCTGAGACCGGCGACACCACAGACCGGCGGCACCACAGACAGTATCTGATTCACGGCCTGCGAGGGGCCACAGCAGTGACGCGGGGCCTGAGACCGGTGACACCACAGATAGAGTCTGATTCACGGCCTGCGAGGGGGTCACAGCGGTGACACAGGGTGACGCGGGGCCTGAGACCGGTGACACCACAGATAGTGTCTGATTCACGGCCTGCGAGGGGCCACAGCGGTGACAGAGGGTGACGCGGGGCCTGAGACCGGCGACACCACAGACAGGCGGCACCACAGACAGTATCTGATTCACGGCCTGCGAGGGGCCACAGGGGTGACACAGGGTGACGCGGGGCCTGAGACTGGTGACACCACAGACAGTATCTGATTCACGGCCTGCGAGGGGCCACAGGGGTGACACAGGGTGACGCGGGGCCTGAGACCGGTGACACCACAGATAGTGTCTGATTCACGGCCTGCGAGGGGCCACAGCCGTGACACAGGGTGACGCGGGGCCTGAGACCGGTGACACCACAGACCGGTGACACCACAGATAGAGTCTGATTCACGGCCTGCGAGGGGTCACAGCGGTGACACAGGGTGACGCGGGGCCTGAGACCGGTGACACCACAGATAGTGTCTGATTCACGGCCTGCGAGGGGCCACAGCGGTGACAGAGGGTGACGCGGGGCCTGAGACCGGCGACACCACAGACAGGCGGCACCACAGACAGTATCTGATTCACGGCCTGCGAGGGGCCACAGGGGTGACACAGGGTGACGCGGGGCCTGAGACTGGTGACACCACAGACAGTATCTGATTCACGGCCTGCGAGGGGCCACAGGGGTGACACAGGGTGACGCGGGGCCTGAGACCGGTGACACCACAGATAGTGTCTGATTCACGGCCTGCGAGGGGCCACAGCCGTGACACAGGGTGACGCGGGGCCTGAGACCGGTGACACCACAGACCGGTGACACCACAGATAGAGTCTGATTCACGGCCTGCGAGGGGTCACAGCGGTGACACAGGGTGACGCGGGGCCTGAGACCGGTGACACCACAGATAGTGTCTGATTCACGGCCTGCGAGGGGCCACAGCGGTGACACAGGGTGACGCGGGGCCTGAGACCGGTGACACCACAGATAGTGTCTGATTCACGGCCTGCGAGGGGCCACAGGGTGACGCCACAGACAGGTGGCCGGCACTTCCCAGTAACGCTTCCCCCCTCCCCCAGTGCAGGAATCCAGGCAGGTGGAGGGAGCACCGAAAAACACTGCAGAAAAGACAATGGCGCGCGCGCAGAGTCCTGGCCTATAAATGGCTGCTGACCCCGGCACTGGACAGCTGCAGCCTGACAGCTCCATGACAGCTGCTCGCCTGGAATCCAGCCACACACGTCACCTCCAAAAAGGTCACAGGGAGACACACGGCAAGCGAGGCTGGGCAAACACGGGGCTGCTGCTGAGAGGACTGGGCGGGAGAGAGGCAGCCGGGGGACACGACGGAGGGAGGGACAACGACGGGAGAGGGGGGGGGGCAGCCAGGGGGGAAGATGGGAGAGAGGCAGACGGGGGACATGACGAAGGGGGGCAGCCAGGGGGAGGATGACAGGAGAGAGGTAGATGGGGGACAATGGAGGGGGGAAAACAAGAGGGGAGGGGTAGAAAGGGGGAGGACGACAGAGACGAGAGAGGGGGACGACAGGGGAGAGGCAGCCGGGGGACACGACGAAGGGGGGACAACGACGGGAGAGAGGCAGCTAGGGGACAATGACGAAGGGGGGGCAGCCAGGGGAAGCACGACGGGAGAGAGCCAGACGGGGGACAACGGAGGAGGGGCAGCCAGGGGGAGGATGACGGGAGAGAGGCAGCCGGGGGACACGACGAAGGGGGGTGACGAGGGGGGCAGCCAGGGGGAGGATGATGGGAGAGAGGCAGCTGGGGGACAATGACGAAGGGGGGTGCAGCCAGGGGGAGCGTGACGGGAGAGAGCCAGACAGGGGACACAACGGAGGAGGGGCAGCCAGGGGGAGGATTACAGGAGAGAAGTAGATGGAGGACACAACGGAGGGGGGACAACAACAGGGGAGGGGTAGAAAGGGGGAGGACGACAGGAGAGAGGGGGACGACAGGGGAGAGGCAGCCGGGGGACATGACGAAGGGGGGTGACGAGGGGGGCAGCCAGGGGGGATGGCCGGAGAGAGGCAGCTGGGGGACAATGACGAAGGGGGGTGCAGCCAGGGGGAGCGCGACGGGAGAGAGGCAGCTGGGGGACACGACGAAGGGGGGTGCAGCCAGGGGGAGCGCGACGGGAGAGAGGCAGCTGGGGGACACGACGAAGGGGGGTGACGAGGGGGGCAGCCAGGGGGAGGATGATGGGAGAGAGGCAGCTGGGGGACAATGACGAAGGGGGGTGCAGCCAGGGGGAGCGCGACGGGAGAGAGCCAGACGGGGGACATCAACAGGGGAGGGGCAGCCGAGGGACAACGATGTGAGAGAGGCAGCCAGAGGGGGACACGACGAAGGGGAGGGGGAGGGGGGGGGGTAAAGGACGACAAGGACGAGGCAGCCGGGGGACAGGACCGGAGCGGACCGGGGCGGCCGGGGGACAGGACCGGACCGGCCGGGGGACAGGACCGGACCGGAGCGGGGCGGCCGGGGGACCGGACCGGGGCGGCCGGGGGACAGGACCGGACCGGAGCGGGGCGGCCGGAGGACAGGACCGGACCGGAGCGGGGCGGCCGGGGGACAGGACCGGACCGGAGCGGGGCGGCCGGGGGACAGGACCGGACCGGAGCGGGGCGGCCGGGGGACAGGACCGGAGCGGGGCGGCCGGGGGACAGGACCGGAGCGGGGCGGCCGGGGGACAGGACCGGAGCGGGGCGGCCGGGGGACAGGACCGGAGCGGGGCGGCCGGGGGACAGGACCGGAGCGGGGCGGCCGGGGGACAGGACCGGAGCGGGGGGGACAGGACCGGAGCGGGGCGGCCGGGGGACAGGACCGGAGCGGGGCGGCCAGGACCGGAGCGGGGCGGCCGGGGGACAGGACCGGAGCGGGGCGGCCGGGGGACAGGATCGGAGCGGGGCGGCCGGGGGACAGGACCGGAGCGGGGCGGCCGGGGGACAGGATCGGAGCGGGGCGGCCGGGGGACAGGACCGGAGCGGGGCGGCCAGGACCGGAGCGGGGCGGCCAGGACCGGAGCGGGGCGGCCAGGACCGGAGCGGGGCGGCCAGGACCGGAGCGGGGCGGCCGGGGGACAGGACCGGAGCGGCCGGGGGCCAGGACCGGAGCGGGGCGGCCGGGGGCCAGGACCGGAGCGGGGCGGCCGGGGGACAGGACCGGAGCGGGGCGGCCGGGGGACAGGACCGGAGCGGGGCGGCCGGGGGACAGGACCGGAGCGGGGCGGCCGGGGGACAGGACCGGAGCGGGGCGGCCAGGACCGGAGCGGGGCGGCCAGGACCGGAGAGGGGCGGCCGGGGGACAGGATCGGAGCGGGGCGGCCGGGGGACAGGATCGGAGCGGGGCGGCCGGGGGACAGGACCGGAGCGGGGCGGCCGGGGGACAGGACCGGAGCGGGGCGGCCGGGGGACAGGATCGGAGCGGGGCGGCCGGGGGACAGGACCGGAGCGGGGCGGCCGGGGGACAGGACCGGAGAGGGGCGGCCGGGGGACAGGATCGGAGCGGGGCGGCCGGGGGACAGGACCGGAGAGGGGCGGCCGGGGGACAGGACCGGAGCGGGGCGGCCGGGGGACAGGATCGGAGCGGGGCGGCCGGGGGACAGGATCGGAGCGGGGCGGCCGGGGGACAGGACCGGAGAGGGGCGGCCGGGGGACAGGACCGGAGCGGGGCGGCCGGGGGACAGGATCGGAGCGGGGCGGCCGGGGGACAGGACCGGAGCGGGGCGGCCAGGACCGGAGCGGGGCGGCCGGGGGACAGGACCGGAGCGGGGCGGCCAGGACCGGAGCGGGGCGGCCGGGGACAGGACCGGAGCGGGGCGGCCGGGGGACAGGATCGGAGCGGGGCGGCCGGGGGACAGGACCGGGGCGGGGGGACAGGACCGGGGCGGGGCGGCCGGGGGACAGGACCGGGGCGGGGCGGCCAGGACCGGAGCGGGGCGGCCGGGGGACAGGATCGGAGCGGGGCGGCCGGGGGACAGGACCGGAGCGGGGCGGCCAGGACCGGAGCGGGGCGGCCGGGGGACAGGACCGGAGCGGGGCGGCCAGGACCGGAGCGGGGCGGCCGGGGACAGGACCGGAGCGGGGCGGCCGGGGGACAGGATCGGAGCGGGGCGGCCGGGGGACAGGATCGGAGCGGGGCGGCCGGGGGACAGGACCGGGGCGGGGCGGCTGTGCTCGGTCTCCGGCCACTTGTGCCGACAGCTCAGAGAACTTCCAGAAGTGAAGGAGCCGCAGATCTACCGCACAGACCCGGCGCAGCGCGGCCGCTCCCGGCAGGACTCGGGTGATCAGACGACGGAGGCCACAAGCTCGGGAGGCGGCTCACCTTCTCTCGGTCCCGGGGGTCGCACCACGTCGTAGTCCGGTTGTTATGATCCACGAAGAAAGGCCATCCGGTGTGCGGGTCCAGCTTCATGTCCCAGCCCGGGGGCAGCGGCTCGGCGGCGGCGGTCACCGGGCTCCTCATAGCGCCGCGCGATCCTGAGAAATGAGACATCGCCGCTCCGCCGCCTCTTATGTACCGACCGCCGGGGACTACGTGGAAGCGTCTGGAAGAACCGGGACAAGGGGCGGGGACACAGCAAGAAGGGGCGGGGACACAGCAAGGCGGGGCTAAGCAGGGGGCGGGGTCACGGCTGAGAAGGGGCGGGGTACAGCGAGGCGGGGCAAAAAAAAAAAAAAAAAAAAAAAAAAAAAAAAGGGGGCGGGGGCACAACGAGGCGGGGCTGAGACAGGGCGGGGACACAGCAAGGCGGGGCTAAGTGCCGACCATATAGCGACTCGGCTGCCGCTGGATGGCGGAGTTATGGGAGGAGGAGCCGGGCTGTGGCCGCTCCCTAGAAGGCTCCTGTCCTGGCTCCGGCACTTTACACTTGGGTTGTGGCTAAATCCCAGTCGGCTGTAGCGCTGGTTCCTCTGTGCACTGGGATTCCGCTTTCTCACACAGTCGCTATTTCCTGGTTGCAGAGGGATCGGGGCCTTTAGTGACTTGGATTCCGCCTGCTCTACAGGTCCTTCTCAAAAAATTAGCATATAGTGTTAAATTTCATTATTTACCATAATGTAATGATTACAATTAAACTTTCATATATTATAGATTCATTATCCACCAACTGAAATTTGTCAGGTCTTTTATTGTTTTAATACTGATGATTTTGGCATACAACTCCTGATAACCCAAAAAACCTGTCTCAATAAATTAGCATATTTCACCCATCCAATCAAATAAAATTGTTTTTTAATAACAAACAAAAAACCATCAAATAATAATGTTCAGTTATGCACTCAATACTTGGTGGGGAATCCTTTGGCAGAAATGACTGCTTCAATGCGGCGTGGCATGGAGGCAATCAGCCTGTGACACTGCTGAGAGGTTATGGAGGCCCAGGATGCTTCAATAGCGGCCTTAAGCTCCTCCAGAGTGTTGGGTCTTGCGTCTCTCAACTTTCTCTTCACAATATCCCACAGATTCTCTATGGGGTTCAGGTCAGGAGAGTTGGCAGGCCAATTGAGCACAGTAATACCATGGTCAGTAAACCATTTACCAGTGGTTTTGGCACTGTGAGCAGGTGCCAGGTCGTGCTGAAAAATGAAATCTTCATCTCCATAAAGCATTTCAGCCGATGGAAGCATGAAGTGCTCCAAAATCTCCTGATAGCTAGCTGCATTGACCCTGCCCTTGATGAAACACAGTGGACCAACACCAGCAGCTGACATGGCACCCCACACCATCACTGACTGTGGGTACTTGACACTGGACTTCAGGCATTTTGGCATTTCCTTCTCCCCAGTCTTCCTCCAGACTCTGGCACCTTGATTTCCGAATGACATGCAAAATTTGCTTTCATCAGAAAAAAGTACTTGGGACCACTTAGCAACAGTCCAGTGCTGCTTCTCTGTAGCCCAGGTCAGGCGCCTCTGCCGCTGTTTATGGTTCAAAAGTGGCTTTACCTGGGGAATGCGGCACCTGTAGCCCATTTCCTGCACACGCCTGTGCACGGTGGCTCTGGATGTTTCCACACCAGACTCAGTCCACTGCTTCCTCAGGTTCCCCAAGGTCTGGAATCGGTCCTTCTCCACAATCTTCCTCAGGGTCCGGTCTCCTCTTCTCGTTGTACAGCGTTTTCTGCCACATTGTTTCCTTCCAACAGACTTACCATTGAGGTGCCTTGATACAGCACTCTGGGAACAGCCTATTTGTTGAGAAATTTCTTTCTGGGTCTTACCCTCTTGCTTGAGGGTGTCAATGATGGCCTTCTTGACATCTGTCAGGTCGCTAGTCTTACCCATGATGGGGGTTTTGAGTAATGAACCAGGCAGGGAGTTTATAAAAGCCTCAGGTATCTTTTGCATGTGTTTAGAGTTAATTAGTTGATTCAGAAGATTAGGGTAATAGGTCGTTTAGAGAACCTTTTCTTGATATGCTAATTTATTGAGACAGGTTTTTTGGGTTATCAGGAGTTGTATGCCAAAATCATCAGTATTAAAACAATAAAAGACCTGACAAATTTCAGTTGGTGGATAATGAATCTATAATATATGAAAGTTTAATTGTAATCATTACATTATGGTAAATAATGAAATTTAACACTATATGCTAATTTTTTGAGAAGGACCTGTATATAAGAATGCTGAATCCCAGTAGACAGAAGGTTCATCTAATTCCTGCGTCTCCGGTCTCCTCAGTACTGAGCTGTATACAGTGGAGGCTCCGGTGAGGCCGCGTCTCCGGTCTCCTCAGTACTGAGCTGTGTACAGTGGAAGCTCCGGTGAGGCCGCGTCTCCGGTCTCCTCAGTAATGAGCTGCGTACAGTGGAGGCTCCGGTGAGGCCGCTTCTCCGGTCTCCTCAGTACTGAGCTGTGTACAGTGGAGGCTCCGGTGAGGCCGCGTCTCCGGTCTCCTCAGTACTGAGCTGTGTACAGTGGAAGCTCCGGTGAGGCCGCGTCTCCGGTCTCCTCAGTAATGAGCTGCGTACAGTGGAGGCTCCGGTGAGGCCGCTTCTCCGGTCTCCTCAGTACTGAGCTGTGTACAGTGGAGGCTCCGGTGAGGCCGCGTCTCCGGTCTCCTCAGTACTGAGCTGTGTACAGTGGAGGCTCCGGTGAGGCCGCGTCTCCGGTCTCCTCAGTAATGAGCTGTGTACAGTGGAGGCTCCGGTGAGGCCACGTCTCCTCAGTAATGAGCTGTGTACAGTGGAGGCTCCGGTGAGGTCGCGTCTCCGGTCTCCTCAGTAATGAGCTGTGTACAGTGGAGGCTCCGGTGAGGCCACGTCTCCGGTCTCCTCAGTAATGAGCTGTGTACAGTGGAGGCTCCGGTGAGGCCACGTCTCCAGTCTCCTCAGTACTCAGCTGTGTACAGTGGAGGCTCCGGTGAGGCCACGTCTCCGGTCTCCTCAGTACTGAGCTGTGTACAGTGGAGGCTCCGGTGAGGCCGCGTCTCCGGTCTCCTCAGTACTGAGCTGTGTACAGTGGAGGCTCCGGTGAGGCCATGTCTCCGGTCTCCTCAGTAATGAGCTGTGTACAGTGGAGGCTCCGGTGAGGCCGCGTCTCCGGTCTCCTCAGTACTGAGCTGTGTACAGTGGAGGCTCCGGTGAGGCCGCGTCTCCGGTCTCCTCAGTACTGAGCTGTGTACAGTGGAGGCTCCGGTGAGGCCGCGTCTCCGGTCTCCTCAGTAATGAGCTGTGTACAGTGGAGGCTCCGGTGAGGCCGCGTCTCCGGTCTCCTCAGTACTGAGCTGTGTACAGTGGAGGCTCCGGTGAGGCCGCGTCTCCGGTCTCCTCAGTACTGAGCCGTGTACAGTGGAGGCTCCGGTGAGGCCGCGTCTCCGGTCTCCTCAGTAATGAGCTGTGTACAGTGGAGGCTCCGGTGAGGCTGCGTCTCCGGTCTCCTCAGTAATGAGCTGTGTACAGTGGAGGCTCCGGTGAGGCCGCGTCTCCGGTCTCCTCAGTACTGAGCTGTGTACAGTGGAGGCTCTGGTGAGGCCGCGTCTCCGGTCTCCTCAGTACTGAGCTGTGTACAGTGGAGGCTCCGGTGAGGCCACGTCTCCGGTCTCCTCAGTAATGAGCTGTGTACAGTGGAGGCTCCGGTGAGGCCGCGTCTCCGGTCTCCTCAGTACTGAGCTGTGTACAGTGGAGGCTCCGGTGAGGCCACGTCTCCGGTCTCCTCAGTACTGAGCTGTGTACAGTGGAGGCTCCGGTGAGGCCGCGTCTCCAGTCTCCTCAGTAATGAGCTGTGTACAGTGGAGGCTCCGGTGAGGCCGCGTCTCCGGTCTCCTCAGTACTGAGCTGTGTACAGTGGAGGCTCCGGTGAGGCCGCGTCTCCGGTCTCCTCAGTACTGAGCTGTGTACAGTGGAGGCTCCGGTGAGGCCGCGTCTCCGGTCTCCTCAGTACTGAGCCGTGTACAGTGGAGGCTCCGGTGAGGCCGCGTCTCCGGTCTCCTCAGTACTGAGCCGTGTACAGTGGAGGCTCCGGTGAGGCCGCGTCTCCGGTCTCCTCAGTACTGAGCTGTGTACAGTGGAGGCTCCGGTGAGGCCGCGTCTCCGGTCTCCTCAGTACTGAGCTGTGTACAGTGGAGGCTCCGGTGAGGCCACGTCTCCGGTCTCCTCAGTAAAGAGCTGTGTACAGTGGAGGCTCCGGTGAGGCCACGTCTCCGGTCTCCTCAGTACTGAGCTGTGTACAGTGGAGGCTCCGGTGAGGCCGCGTCTCCGGTCTCCTCAGTAATGAGCCGTGTACAGTGGAGGCTCCGGTGAGGCCGCGTCTCCAGTCTCCTCAGTACTGAGCCGTGTACAGTGGAGGCTCCGGTGAGGCCGCGTCTCCGGTCTCCTCAGTACTGAGCTGTGTACAGTGGAGGCTCCGGTGAGGCCGCGTCTCCGGTCTCCTCAGTAAAGAGCTGTGTACAGTGGAGGCTCCGGTGAGGCCACGTCTCCGGTCTCCTCAGTACTGAGCTGTGTACAGTGGAGGCTCCGGTGAGGCCGCGTCTCCGGTCTCCTCAGTAATGAGCTGTGTACAGTGGAGGCTCCGGTGAGGCCGCGTCTCCTGTCTCCTCAGTACTGAGCCGTGTACAGTGGAGGCTCCGGTGAGGCCGCGTCTCCGGTCTCCTCAGTACTGAGCCGTGTACAGTGGAGGCTCCGGTGAGGCCACGTCTCCAGTCTCCTCAGTAATGAGCTGTGTACAGTGGAGGCTCCGGTGAGGCCGCGTCTCCGGTCTCCTCAGTACTGAGCTGTGTACAGTGGAGGCTCCGGTGAGGCCGCGTCTCCGGTCTCCTCAGTACTGAGCCGTGTACAGTGGAGGCTCCGGTGAGGCCGCGTCTCCGGTCTCCTCAGTAATGAGCCGTGTACAGTGGAGGCTCCGGTGAGGCCACGTCTCCGGTCTCCTCAGTACTGAGCTGTGTACAGTGGAGGCTCCGGTGAGGCCGCGTCTCCGGTCTCCTCAGTACTGAGCTGTGTACAGTGGAGGCTCCGGTGAGGCCGCGTCTCCGGTCTCCTCAGTACTGAGCTGTGTACAGTGGAGGCTCCGGTGAGGCCGCGTCTCCGGTCTCCTCAGTAATGAGCTGTGTACAGTGGAGGCTCCGGTGAGGCCGTGTCTCCGGTCTCCTCAGTACTGAGCCGTGTACAGTGGAGGCTCCGGTGAGGCCGCGTCTCCGGTCTCCTCAGTAATGAGCTGTGTACAGTGGAGGCTCCGGTGAGGCCACGTCTCCGGTCTCCTCAGTACTGAGCTGTGTACAGTGGAGGCTCCGGTGAGGCCGCGTCTCCGGTCTCCTCAGTAATGAGCTGTGTACAGTGGAGGCTCCGGTGAGGCCACGTCTCCGGTCTCCTCAGTACTGAGCTGTGTACAGTGGAGGCTCCGGTGAGGCCGCGTCTCCGGTCTCCTCAGTACTGAGCTGTGTACAGTGGAGGCTCCGGTGAGGCCGCGTCTCCGGTCTCCTCAGTACTGAGCTGTGTACAGTGGAGGCTCCGGTGAGGCCGCGTCTCCGGTCTCCTCAGTACTGAGCTGTGTACAGTGGAGGCTCCGGTGAGGCCGCGTCTCCGGTCTCCTCAGTAATGAGCTGTGTACAGTGGAGGCTCCGGTGAGGCCGTGTCTCCGGTCTCCTCAGTACTGAGCCGTGTACAGTGGAGGCTCCGGTGAGGCCGCGTCTCCGGTCTCCTCAGTAATGAGCTGTGTACAGTGGAGGCTCCGGTGAGGCCACGTCTCCGGTCTTCTCAGTACTGAGCTGTGTACAGTGGAGGCTCCGGTGAGGCCGCGTCTCCGGTCTCCTCAGTACTGAGCTGTGTACAGTGGAGGCTCCGGTGAGGCCACGTCTCCGGTCTCCTCAGTACTGAGCTGTGTACAGTGGAGGCTCCGGTGAGGCCGCGTCTCCGGTCTCCTCAGTACTGAGCCGTGTACAGTGGAGGCTCCGGTGAGGCCGCGTCTCCGGTCTCCTCAGTACTGAGCTGTGTACAGTGGAGGCTCCGGTGAGGCCACGTCTCCAGTCTCCTCAGTACTGAGCTGTGTACAGTGGAGGCTCCGGTGAGGCCACGTCTCCGGTCTCCTCAGTAATGAGCTGTGTACAGTGGAGGCTCCGGTGAGGCCACTTCTCCGGTCTCCTCAGTAATGAGCCGTGTACAGTGGAGGCTCCGGTGAGGCCACGTCTCCGGTCTCCTCAGTACTGAGCTGTGTACAGTGGAGGCTCCGGTGAGGCCGCGTCTCCGGTCTCCTCAGTACTGAGCTGTGTACAGTGGAGGCTCCGGTGAGGCCGCGTCTCCAGTCTCCTCAGTAATGAGCCATGTACAGTGGAGGCTCCGGTGAGGCCGCGTCTCCGGTCTCCTCAGTAATGAGCTGTGTACAGTGGAGGCTCCGGTGAGGCCGCGTCTCCGGTCTCCTCAGTAATGAGCCGTGTACAGTGGAGGCTCCGGTGAGGCCGCGTCTCCGGTCTCCTCAGTACTGAGCTGTGTACAGTGGAGGCTCCGGTGAGGCCGCGTCTCCGGTCTCCTCAGTACTGAGCCGTGTGCAGTGGAGGCTCCGGTGAGGCCACGTCTCCGGTCTCCTCAGTACTGAGCTGTGTACAGTGGAGGCTCCGGTGAGGCCACGTCTCCGGTCTCCTCAGTACTGAGCCGTGTACAGTGGAGGCTCCGGTGAGGCCGCGTCTCCTCAGTACTGAGCCGTGTACAGTGGAGGCTCCGGTGAGGCCGCGTCTCCGGTCTCCTCAGTAATGAGCCGTGTACAGTGGAGGCTCCGGTGAGGCCGCGTCTCCGGTCTCCTCAGTACTGAGCCGTGTACAGTGGAGGCTCCGGTGAGGCCGCGTCTCCGGTCTCCTTAGTACCGAGCTGTGTACAGTGGAGGCTCCGGTGAGGCCGCGTCTCCGGTCTCCTCAGTACCGAGCTGTGTACAGTGGAGGCTCCGGTGAGGCCGCGTCTCCGGTCTCCTCAGTAATGAGCTGTGTACAGTGGCTGTGTACAGTGGAGGCTCCGGTGAGGCCGCGTCTCCGGTCTCCTCAGTAATGAGCTGTGTACAGTGGAGGCTCCGGTGAGGCCGCGTCTCCGGTCTCCTCAGTAATGAGCTGTGTACAGTGGAGGCTCCGGTGAGGCCACGTCTCCGGTCTACTCAGTAATGAGCTGTGTACAGTGGAGGCTCCGGTGAGGCCACGTCTCCAGTCTCCTCAGTAATGAGCTGTGTACAGTGGAGGCTCCGGTGAGGCCACGTCTCCGGTCTCCTCAGTACTGAGCCGTGTACAGTGGAGGCTCCGGTGAGGCCACGTCTCCAGTCTCCTCAGTAATGAGCTGTGTACAGTGGAGGCTCCGGTGAGGCCGCGTCTCCAGTCTCCTCAGTACTGAGCCGTGTACAGTGGAGGCTCCGGTGAGGCCACGTCTCCGGTCTCCTCAGTAATGAGCTGTGTACAGTGGAGGCTCCGGTGAGGCCACGTCTCCGGTCTCCTCAGTACTGAGCTGTGTACAGTGGAGGCTCCGGTGAGGCCGCGTCTCCGGTCTCCTCAGTACTGAGCTGTGTACAGTGGAGGCTCCGGTGAGGCCACGTCTCCGGTCTCCTCAGTAATGAGCTGTGTACAGTGGAGGCTCCGGTGAGGCCGCGTCTCCGGTCTCCTCAGTAATGAGCCGTGTACAGTGGAGGCTCCGGTGAGGCCACGTCTCCGGTCTCCTCAGTAATGAGCTGTGTACAGTGGAGGCTCCGGTGAGGCCACGTCTCCGGTCTCCTCAGTACTGAGCCGTGTACAGTGGAGGCTCCGGTGAGGCCGCGTCTCCTCAGTACTGAGCCGTGTACAGTGGAGGCTCCGGTGAGGCCGCGTCTCCGGTCTCCTCAGTAATGAGCCGTGTACAGTGGAGGCTCCGGTGAGGCCGCGTCTCCGGTCTCCTCAGTACTGAGCCGTGTACAGTGGAGGCTCCGGTGAGGCCGCGTCTCCGGTCTCCTCAGTACCGAGCTGTGTACAGTGGAGGCTCCGGTGAGGCCGCGTCTCCGGTCTCCTCAGTACCGAGCTGTGTACAGTGGAGGCTCCGGTGAGGCCGCGTCTCCGGTCTCCTCAGTAATGAGCTGTGTACAGTGGCTGTGTACAGTGGAGGCTCCGGTGAGGCCGCGTCTCCGGTCTCCTCAGTAATGAGCTGTGTACAGTGGAGGCTCCGGTGAGGCCACGTCTCCGGTCTCCTCAGTACCGAGCTGTGTACAGTGGAGGCTCCGGTGAGGCCGCGTCTCCAGTCTCCTCAGTAATGAGCCGTGTACAGTGGAGGCTCCGGTGAGGCCGCGTCTCCGGTCTCCTCAGTACTGAGCTGTGTACAGTGGAGGCTCCGGTGAGGCCGCCTCTCCGGTCTCCTCAGTAATGAGCTGTGTACAGTGGAGGCTCCGGTGAGGCCGCGTCTCCAGTCTCCTCAGTAATGAGCTGTGTACAGTGGAGGCTCCGGTGAGGCCACGTCTCCGGTCTCCTCAGTACTGAGCTGTGTACAGTGGAGGCTCCGGTGAGGCCGCGTCTCCGGTCTCCTCAGTAATGAGCTGTGTACAGTGGAGGCTCCGGTGAGGCCGCGTCTCCGGTCTCCTCAGTAATGAGCTGTGTACAGTGGAGGCTCCGGTGAGGCCACGTCTCCGGTCTCCTCAGTACTGAGCTGTGTACAGTGGAGGCTCCGGTGAGGCCGCGTCTCCGGTCTCCTCAGTAATGAGCTGTGTACAGTGGAGGCTCCGGTGAGGCCGCGTCTCCAGTCTCCTCAGTACTGAGCCGTGTACAGTGGAGGCTCCGGTGAGGCCACGTCTCCGGTCTCCTCAGTAATGAGCTGTGTACAGTGGAGGCTCCGGTGAGGCCGCGTCTCCGGTCTCCTCAGTAATGAGCTGTGTACAGTGGAGGCTCCGGTGAGGCCGCGTCTCCGGTCTCCTCAGTACTGAGCTGTGTACAGTGGAGGCTCCGGTGAGGCCGCGTCTCCGGTCTCCTCAGTAATGAGCTGTGTACAGTGGAGGCTCCGGTGAGGCCACGTCTCCGGTCTCCTCAGTACTGAGCTGTGTACAGTGGAGGCTCCGGTAAGGCCGCGTCTCCGGTCTCCTCAGTACTGAGCCGTGTACAGTGGAGGCTCCGGTGAGGCCACGTCTCCGGTCTCCTCAGTACTGAGCTGTGTACAGTGGAGGCTCCGGTGAGGCCACGTCTCCGGTCTCCTCAGTACTGAGCTGTGTACAGTGGAGGCTCCGGTGAGGCCGCGTCTCCGGTCTCCTCAGTACTGAGCTGTGTACAGTGGAGGCTCCGGTGAGGCCACGTCTCCGGTCTCCTCAGTAATGAGCTGTGTACAGTGGAGGCTCCGGTGAGGCTGCGTCTCCGGTCTCCTCAGTAATGAGCTGTGTACAGTGGAGGCTCCGGTGAGGCCGCGTCTCCGGTCTCCTCAGTACTGAGCTGTGTACAGTGGAGGCTCCGGTGAGGCCGCGTCTCCGGTCTCCTCAGTACTGAGCTGTGTACAGTGGAGGCTCCGGTGAGGCCACGTCTCCGGTCTCCTCAGTAATGAGCTGTGTACAGTGGAGGCTCCGGTGAGGCCGCGTCTCCGGTCTCCTCAGTACTGAGCTGTGTACAGTGGAGGCTCCGGTGAGGCCACGTCTCCGGTCTCCTCAGTAATGAGCTGTGTACAGTGGAGGCTCCGGTGAGGCCACGTCTCCGGTCTCCTCAGTAATGAGCTGTGTACAGTGGAGGCTCCGGTGAGGCCGCGTCTCCGGTCTCCTCAGTACTGAGCTGTGTACAGTGGAGGCTCCGGTGAGGCCACGTCTCCGGTCTCCTCAGTACTGAGCTGTGTACAGTGGAGGCTCCGGTGAGGCCACGTCTCCGGTCTCCTCAGTACTGAGCTGTGTACAGTGGAGGCTCCGGTGAGGCCGCGTCTCCAGTCTCCTCAGTAGTGAGCTGTGTACAGTGGAGGCTCCGGTGAGGCCGCGTCTCCGGTCTCCTCAGTACTGAGCTGTGTACAGTGGAGGCTCCGGTGAGGCCGCGTCTCCGGTCTCCTCAGTACTGAGCTGTGTACAGTGGAGGCTCCGGTGAGGCCGCGTCTCCGGTCTCCTCAGTACTGAGCCGTGTACAGTGGAGGCTCCGGTGAGGCCGCGTCTCCGGTCTCCTCAGTACTGAGCCGTGTACAGTGGAGGCTCCGGTGAGGCCGCGTCTCCGGTCTCCTCAGTACTGAGCTGTGTACAGTGGAGGCTCCGGTGAGGCCGCGTCTCCGGTCTCCTCAGTACTGAGCTGTGTACAGTGGAGGCTCCGGTGAGGCCACGTCTCCGGTCTCCTCAGTAAAGAGCTGTGTACAGTGGAGGCTCCGGTGAGGCCACGTCTCCGGTCTCCTCAGTACTGAGCTGTGTACAGTGGAGGCTCCGGTGAGGCCGCGTCTCCGGTCTCCTCAGTAATGAGCCGTGTACAGTGGAGGCTCCGGTGAGGCCGCGTCTCCAGTCTCCTCAGTACTGAGCCGTGTACAGTGGAGGCTCCGGTGAGGCCGCGTCTCCGGTCTCCTCAGTACTGAGCTGTGTACAGTGGAGGCTCCGGTGAGGCCGCGTCTCCGGTCTCCTCAGTACTGAGCTGTGTACAGTGGAGGCTCCGGTGAGGCCGCGTCTCCGGTCTCCTCAGTAAAGAGCTGTGTACAGTGGAGGCTCCGGTGAGGCCACGTCTCCGGTCTCCTCAGTACTGAGCTGTGTACAGTGGAGGCTCCGGTGAGGCCGCGTCTCCGGTCTCCTCAGTAATGAGCTGTGTACAGTGGAGGCTCCGGTGAGGCCGCGTCTCCTGTCTCCTCAGTACTGAGCCGTGTACAGTGGAGGCTCCGGTGAGGCCGCGTCTCCGGTCTCCTCAGTACTGAGCCGTGTACAGTGGAGGCTCCGGTGAGGCCACGTCTCCAGTCTCCTCAGTAATGAGCTGTGTACAGTGGAGGCTCCGGTGAGGCCGCGTCTCCGGTCTCCTCAGTACTGAGCTGTGTACAGTGGAGGCTCCGGTGAGGCCGCGTCTCCGGTCTCCTCAGTACTGAGCCGTGTACAGTGGAGGCTCCGGTGAGGCCGCGTCTCCGGTCTCCTCAGTAATGAGCCGTGTACAGTGGAGGCTCCGGTGAGGCCACGTCTCCGGTCTCCTCAGTACTGAGCTGTGTACAGTGGAGGCTCCGGTGAGGCCGCGTCTCCGGTCTCCTCAGTACTGAGCTGTGTACAGTGGAGGCTCCGGTGAGGCCGCGTCTCCGGTCTCCTCAGTACTGAGCTGTGTACAGTGGAGGCTCCGGTGAGGCCGCGTCTCCGGTCTCCTCAGTAATGAGCTGTGTACAGTGGAGGCTCCGGTGAGGCCGTGTCTCCGGTCTCCTCAGTACTGAGCCGTGTACAGTGGAGGCTCCGGTGAGGCCGCGTCTCCGGTCTCCTCAGTAATGAGCTGTGTACAGTGGAGGCTCCGGTGAGGCCACGTCTCCGGTCTCCTCAGTACTGAGCTGTGTACAGTGGAGGCTCCGGTGAGGCCGCGTCTCCGGTCTCCTCAGTAATGAGCTGTGTACAGTGGAGGCTCCGGTGAGGCCACGTCTCCGGTCTCCTCAGTACTGAGCTGTGTACAGTGGAGGCTCCGGTGAGGCCGCGTCTCCGGTCTCCTCAGTACTGAGCTGTGTACAGTGGAGGCTCCGGTGAGGCCGCGTCTCCGGTCTCCTCAGTACTGAGCTGTGTACAGTGGAGGCTCCGGTGAGGCCGCGTCTCCGGTCTCCTCAGTACTGAGCTGTGTACAGTGGAGGCTCCGGTGAGGCCGCGTCTCCGGTCTCCTCAGTAATGAGCTGTGTACAGTGGAGGCTCCGGTGAGGCCGTGTCTCCGGTCTCCTCAGTACTGAGCCGTGTACAGTGGAGGCTCCGGTGAGGCCGCGTCTCCGGTCTCCTCAGTAATGAGCTGTGTACAGTGGAGGCTCCGGTGAGGCCACGTCTCCGGTCTTCTCAGTACTGAGCTGTGTACAGTGGAGGCTCCGGTGAGGCCGCGTCTCCGGTCTCCTCAGTACTGAGCTGTGTACAGTGGAGGCTCCGGTGAGGCCACGTCTCCGGTCTCCTCAGTACTGAGCTGTGTACAGTGGAGGCTCCGGTGAGGCCGCGTCTCCGGTCTCCTCAGTACTGAGCCGTGTACAGTGGAGGCTCCGGTGAGGCCGCGTCTCCGGTCTCCTCAGTACTGAGCTGTGTACAGTGGAGGCTCCGGTGAGGCCACGTCTCCAGTCTCCTCAGTACTGAGCTGTGTACAGTGGAGGCTCCGGTGAGGCCACGTCTCCGGTCTCCTCAGTAATGAGCTGTGTACAGTGGAGGCTCCGGTGAGGCCACTTCTCCGGTCTCCTCAGTAATGAGCCGTGTACAGTGGAGGCTCCGGTGAGGCCACGTCTCCGGTCTCCTCAGTACTGAGCTGTGTACAGTGGAGGCTCCGGTGAGGCCGCGTCTCCGGTCTCCTCAGTACTGAGCTGTGTACAGTGGAGGCTCCGGTGAGGCCGCGTCTCCAGTCTCCTCAGTAATGAGCCATGTACAGTGGAGGCTCCGGTGAGGCCGCGTCTCCGGTCTCCTCAGTAATGAGCTGTGTACAGTGGAGGCTCCGGTGAGGCCGCGTCTCCGGTCTCCTCAGTAATGAGCCGTGTACAGTGGAGGCTCCGGTGAGGCCGCGTCTCCGGTCTCCTCAGTACTGAGCTGTGTACAGTGGAGGCTCCGGTGAGGCCGCGTCTCCGGTCTCCTCAGTACTGAGCCGTGTGCAGTGGAGGCTCCGGTGAGGCCACGTCTCCGGTCTCCTCAGTACTGAGCTGTGTACAGTGGAGGCTCCGGTGAGGCCGCGTCTCCGGTCTCCTCAGTACTGAGCCGTGTACAGTGGAGGCTCCGGTGAGGCCGCGTCTCCTCAGTACTGAGCCGTGTACAGTGGAGGCTCCGGTGAGGCCGCGTCTCCGGTCTCCTCAGTAATGAGCCGTGTACAGTGGAGGCTCCGGTGAGGCCGCGTCTCCGGTCTCCTCAGTACTGAGCCGTGTACAGTGGAGGCTCCGGTGAGGCCGCGTCTCCGGTCTCCTCAGTACCGAGCTGTGTACAGTGGAGGCTCCGGTGAGGCCGCGTCTCCGGTCTCCTTAGTACCGAGCTGTGTACAGTGGAGGCTCCGGTGAGGCCGCGTCTCCGGTCTCCTCAGTACCGAGCTGTGTACAGTGGAGGCTCCGGTGAGGCCGCGTCTCCGGTCTCCTCAGTAATGAGCTGTGTACAGTGGCTGTGTACAGTGGAGGCTCCGGTGAGGCCGCGTCTCCGGTCTCCTCAGTAATGAGCCGTGTACAGTGGAGGCTCCGGTGAGGCCGCGTCTCCGGTCTCCTCAGTACTGAGCCGTGTACAGTGGAGGCTCCGGTGAGGCCGCGTCTCCGGTCTCCTCAGTACCGAGCTGTGTACAGTGGAGGCTCCGGTGAGGCCGCGTCTCCGGTCTCCTTAGTACCGAGCTGTGTACAGTGGAGGCTCCGGTGAGGCCGCGTCTCCGGTCTCCTCAGTACCGAGCTGTGTACAGTGGAGGCTCCGGTGAGGCCGCGTCTCCGGTCTCCTCAGTAATGAGCTGTGTACAGTGGCTGTGTACAGTGGAGGCTCCGGTGAGGCCGCGTCTCCGGTCTCCTCAGTAATGAGCTGTGTACAGTGGAGGCTCCGGTGAGGCCGCGTCTCCGGTCTCCTCAGTAATGAGCTGTGTACAGTGGAGGCTCCGGTGAGGCCACGTCTCCGGTCTCCTCAGTAATGAGCTGTGTACAGTGGAGGCTCCGGTGAGGCCACGTCTCCAGTCTCCTCAGTAATGAGCTGTGTACAGTGGAGGCTCCGGTGAGGCCACGTCTCCGGTCTCCTCAGTACTGAGCCGTGTACAGTGGAGGCTCCGGTGAGGCCACGTCTCCAGTCTCCTCAGTAATGAGCTGTGTACAGTGGAGGCTCCGGTGAGGCCGCGTCTCCAGTCTCCTCAGTACTGAGCCGTGTACAGTGGAGGCTCCGGTGAGGCCACGTCTCCGGTCTCCTCAGTAATGAGCTGTGTACAGTGGAGGCTCCGGTGAGGCCACGTCTCCGGTCTCCTCAGTACTGAGCTGTGTACAGTGGAGGCTCCGGTGAGGCCGCGTCTCCGGTCTCCTCAGTACTGAGCTGTGTACAGTGGAGGCTCCGGTGAGGCCACGTCTCCGGTCTCCT
Source organism: Ranitomeya imitator (assembly GCF_032444005.1). Lineage (NCBI taxonomy): Eukaryota > Metazoa > Chordata > Amphibia > Anura > Dendrobatidae > Ranitomeya > Ranitomeya imitator. The sequence goes on along the minus strand of NC_091283.1, from coordinate 634,004,995 downwards.
CAGTAATGAGCTGTGTACAGTGGAGGCTCCGGTGAGGCCGCGTCTCCGGTCTCCTCAGTAATGAGCCGTGTACAGTGGAGGCTCCGGTGAGGCCACGTCTCCGGTCTCCTCAGTAATGAGCTGTGTACAGTGGAGGCTCCGGTGAGGCCACGTCTCCGGTCTCCTCAGTACTGAGCCGTGTACAGTGGAGGCTCCGGTGAGGCCGCGTCTCCTCAGTACTGAGCCGTGTACAGTGGAGGCTCCGGTGAGGCCGCGTCTCCGGTCTCCTCAGTAATGAGCCGTGTACAGTGGAGGCTCCGGTGAGGCCGCGTCTCCGGTCTCCTCAGTACTGAGCCGTGTACAGTGGAGGCTCCGGTGAGGCCGCGTCTCCGGTCTCCTCAGTACCGAGCTGTGTACAGTGGAGGCTCCGGTGAGGCCGCGTCTCCGGTCTCCTCAGTACCGAGCTGTGTACAGTGGAGGCTCCGGTGAGGCCGCGTCTCCGGTCTCCTCAGTAATGAGCTGTGTACAGTGGCTGTGTACAGTGGAGGCTCCGGTGAGGCCGCGTCTCCGGTCTCCTCAGTAATGAGCTGTGTACAGTGGAGGCTCCGGTGAGGCCACGTCTCCGGTCTCCTCAGTACCGAGCTGTGTACAGTGGAGGCTCCGGTGAGGCCGCGTCTCCAGTCTCCTCAGTAATGAGCCGTGTACAGTGGAGGCTCCGGTGAGGCCGCGTCTCCGGTCTCCTCAGTACTGAGCTGTGTACAGTGGAGGCTCCGGTGAGGCCGCCTCTCCGGTCTCCTCAGTAATGAGCTGTGTACAGTGGAGGCTCCGGTGAGGCCGCGTCTCCAGTCTCCTCAGTAATGAGCTGTGTACAGTGGAGGCTCCGGTGAGGCCACGTCTCCGGTCTCCTCAGTACTGAGCTGTGTACAGTGGAGGCTCCGGTGAGGCCGCGTCTCCGGTCTCCTCAGTAATGAGCTGTGTACAGTGGAGGCTCCGGTGAGGCCGCGTCTCCGGTCTCCTCAGTAATGAGCTGTGTACAGTGGAGGCTCCGGTGAGGCCACGTCTCCGGTCTCCTCAGTACTGAGCTGTGTACAGTGGAGGCTCCGGTGAGGCCGCGTCTCCGGTCTCCTCAGTAATGAGCTGTGTACAGTGGAGGCTCCGGTGAGGCCGCGTCTCCAGTCTCCTCAGTACTGAGCCGTGTACAGTGGAGGCTCCGGTGAGGCCACGTCTCCGGTCTCCTCAGTAATGAGCTGTGTACAGTGGAGGCTCCGGTGAGGCCGCGTCTCCGGTCTCCTCAGTAATGAGCTGTGTACAGTGGAGGCTCCGGTGAGGCCGCGTCTCCGGTCTCCTCAGTACTGAGCTGTGTACAGTGGAGGCTCCGGTGAGGCCGCGTCTCCGGTCTCCTCAGTAATGAGCTGTGTACAGTGGAGGCTCCGGTGAGGCCACGTCTCCGGTCTCCTCAGTACTGAGCTGTGTACAGTGGAGGCTCCGGTGAGGCCGCGTCTCCGGTCTCCTCAGTACTGAGCCGTGTACAGTGGAGGCTCCGGTGAGGCCGCGTCTCCGGTCTCCTCAGTAATGAGCTGTGTACAGTGGAGGCTCCGGTGAGGCCGCGTCTCCGGTCTCCTCAGTACTGAGCTGTGTACAGTGGAGGCTCCGGTGAGGCCGCGTCTCCGGTCTCCTCAGTACTGAGCTGTGTACAGTGGAGGCTCCGGTGAGGCCACGTCTCCGGTCTCCTCAGTAATGAGCTGTGTACAGTGGAGGCTCCGGTGAGGCCGCGTCTCCGGTCTCCTCAGTAATGAGCTGTGTACAGTGGAGGCTCCGGTGAGGCCACGTCTCCGGTCTCCTCAGTAATGAGCTGTGTACAGTGGAGGCTCCGGTGAGGCTACGTCTCCGGTCTCCTCAGTAATGAGCCGTGTACAGTGGAGGCTCCGGTGAGGCCGCGTCTCCGGTCTCTTCAGTACTGAGCTGTGTACAGTGGAGGCTCCGGTGAGGCCACGTCTCCGGTCTCCTCAGTAATGAGCTGTGTACAGTGGAGGCTCCGGTGAGGCCACGTCTCCGGTCTCCTCAGTAATGAGCTGTGTACAGTGGAGGCTCCGGTGAGGCTACGTCTCCGGTCTCCTCAGTAATGAGCCGTGTACAGTGGAGGCTCCGGTGAGGCCGCGTCTCCGGTCTCTTCAGTACTGAGCCGTGTACAGTGGAGGCTCCGGTGAGGCCGCGTCTCCGGTCTCCTCAGTAATGAGCTGTGTACAGTGGAGGCTCCGGTGAGGCCGCGTCTCCGGTCTCCTCAGTAATGAGCTGTGTACAGTGGAGGCTCCGGTGAGGCCGCGTCTCCGGTCTCCTCAGTAATGAGCCGTGTACAGTGGAGGCTCCGGTGAGGCCGCGTCTCCGGTCTCCTCAGTACTGAGCTGTGTACAGTGGAGGCTCCGGTGAGGCCGCGTCTCCGGTCTCCTCAGTACTGAGCTGTGTACAGTGGAGGCTCCGGTGAGGCCACGTCTCCGGTCTCCTCAGTACTGAGCTGTGTACAGTGGAGGCTCCGGTGAGGCCGCGTCTCCGGTCTCCTCAGTAATGAGCTGTGTACAGTGGAGGCTCCGGTGAGGCCGCGTCTCCGGTCTCCTCAGTAATGAGCCGTGTACAGTGGAGGCTCCGGTGAGGCCGCGTCTCCGGTCTCCTCAGTACTGAGCTGTGTACAGTGGAGGCTCCGGTGAGGCCGCGTCTCCGGTCTCCTCAGTAATGAGCCGTGTACAGTGGAGGCTCCGGTGAGGCCGCGTCTCCGGTCTCCTCAGTAATGAGCCGTGTACAGTGGAGGCTCCGGTGAGGCCGCGTCTCCGGTCTCCTCAGTAATGAGCTGTGTACAGTGGAGGCTCCGGTGAGGCCGCGTCTCCGGTCTCCTCAGTAATGAGCCGTGTACAGTGGAGGCTCCGGTGAGGCCGCGTCTCCGGTCTCCTCAGTACTGAGCCGTGTACAGTGGAGGCTCCGGTGAGGCCACGTCTCCGGTCTCCTCAGTACTGAGCCGTGTACAGTGGAGGCTCCGGTGAGGCCGCGTCTCCGGTCTCCTCAGTACTGAGCTGTGTACAGTGGAGGCTCCGGTGAGGCCGCGTCTCCGGTCTCCTCAGTACTGAGCTGTGTACAGTGGAGGCTCCGGTGAGGCCGCGTCTCCGGTCTCCTCAGTAATGAGCTGTGTACAGTGGAGGCTCCGGTGAGGCGGAAGATAGCGCGAGGACTCGGACGTAAAGTGGAGGAAGTGCAGTGGGCGGGGCTGGCGCCTGCGCAGTCCGCCGCTTCTTTCTGACTAGTCGCTGGTGGCTGACGCCATTTTGCTCGGCGCCCGACGGAGGGTTGCGGGGTCTCTGTCGCCCACGGTACAGCCGGGTCCTTCTCCCGGACGCCTCCTCTCTGCGGAAACTTCTCATACAACGTAGGCGGGAGCCCGGAGGAGCCATGGACGATGACGGTCAACCGCGGACCCTGTGAGTGTGAGGCAGCTGGCGGCCTGTGGGGTGTCAGCTCCTCCTGTCACTGGGGATGTGTCAGCTCCTCCTGTCACTGGGGATGTGTCAGCTCCTCCTGTCACTGGGGATGTGTCTGCTCCTCCTGTCACTGGGGATGTGTCTGCTCCTCCTGTCACTGGGGATGTGTCTGCTCCTCCTGTCACTGGGGATGTGTCTGCTCCTCCTGTCACTGGGGATGTGTCTGCTCCTCCTGTCACTGGGGATGTGTCTGCTCCTCCTGTCACTGGGGATGTGTCTGCTCCTCCTGTCACTGGGGATGGGCCCCTGTGTCGGCCCCTCCTGTCACTGGGGATGGGCCCCTGTGCCGGCTCCTCCTGTCACTGGGGATGGGCCCCTGTGCCGGCTCCTCCTGTCACTGGGGATGGGCCCCTGTGCCGGCTCCTCCTGTCACTGGGGATGGGCCCCTGTGCCGGCTCCTCCTGTCACTGGGGATGGGCCCCTGTGCCGGCTCCTCCTGTCACTGGGGATGGGCCCCTGTGCCGGCTCCTCCTGTCACTGGGGATGGGCCCCTGTGCCGGCTCCTCCTGTCACTGGGGATGGGCCCCTGTGCCGGCTCCTCCTGTCACTGGGGATGGGCCCCTGTGCCGGCTCCTCCTGTCACTGGGGATGGGCCCCTGTGTCGGCTCCTCCTGTCACTGGGGATGGGCCCCTGTGTCGGCTCCTCCTGTCACTGGGGATGGGCCCCTGTGTCGGCTCCTCCTGTCACTGGGGATGGGCCCCTGTGTCGGCTCCTCCTGTCACTGGGGATGGGCACCTGTGTCGGCTCCTCCTGTCACTGGGGATGGGCCCCTGTGTCGGCTCCTCCTGTCACTGGGGATGGGCCCCTGTGTCGGCTCCTCCTGTCACTGGGGATGGGCCCCTGTGTCGGCTCCTCCTGTCACTGGGGATGGGCCCCTGTGTCGGCTCCTCCTGTCACTGGGGATGGGCCCCTGTGTCGGCTCCTCCTGTCACTGGGGATGGGCCCCTGTGTCGGCTCCTCCTGTCACTGGGGATGGGCCCCTGTGTCGGCTCCTCCTGTCACTGGGGATGGGCCCCTGTGTCGGCTCCTCCTGTCACTGGGGATGGGCCCCTGTGTCGGCTCCTCCTGTCACTGGGGATGGGCCCCTGTGTCGGCTCCTCCTGTCACTGGGGATGGGCCCCTGTGTCGGCTCCTCCTGTCACTGGGGATGGGCCCCTGTGTCGGCTCCTCCTGTCACTGGGGATGGGCCCCTGTGTCGGCTCCTCCTTTCACTGGGGATGGGCCCCTGTGTCGGCTCCTCCTGTCACTGGGGATGGGCCCCTGTGTCGGCTCCTCCTGTCACTGGGGATGGGCCCCTGTGTCGGCTCCTCCTGTCACTGGGGATGGGCCCCTGTGTCGGCTCCTCCTGTCACTGGGGATGGGCCCCTGTGTCGGCTCCTCCTGTCACTGGGGATGGGCCCCTGTGTCGGCTCCTCCTGTCACTGGGGATGGGCCCCTGTGTCGGCTCCTCCTGTCACTGGGGATGGGCCCCTGTGTCGGCTCCTCCTGTCACTGGGGATGGGCCCCTGTGTCGGCTCCTCCTGTCACTGGGGATGGGCCCCTGTGTCGGCTCCTCCTGTCACTGGGGATGGGCTCCAGCACTATAGGCTCAGGTGACGCGTGAGTGACAGTGGGAAGTGGCGGCGTTCCGGTCCCCTCTTGGTGCCGGGGGTCCCCTCTTGGTGCCGGGGGTCCCCTCTTGGTGCCGGGGGTCCCCTCTTGGTGCCGGGGGTCCCCTCTTGGTGCCGGGGGTCCCCTCTTGGTGCCGGGGGTCCCCTCTTGGTGCCGGGGGTCCCCTCTTGGTGCCGGGGGTCCCCTCTTTGTGCCGGGGGTCCCCTCTTTGTGCCGGGGGTCTGCTGCTGTCCTGAGTGTTTTTTCTCTCTCCTGCAGGTATGTGGGGAATCTCTCCAGAGACGTCACTGAAGTTCTTATCCTGCAATTATTCAGTCAGATTGGACCTTGTAAAAGCTGTAAGATGATCACTGAGGTAGGTTCTGGCCAGTAATGTAAGCCCCCGGCTGCAGTGTCAGTCGGTGTGCAGCGCCCCCGTGTCAGTGCCTGCTTATCCTGGCGGCTGACACTTGTAGTGCTTTCTCCGACTCCCTCATGCACATTAGTGTTACCTTGAGCGTCTATGTCACGGGTGGGGAACCTCAGGGCCATTTACGGCCCTCGATGACCTTTTATCAGGCCTTCGGGCAGATTCTCGGGGACCGCATTGTTGGGCAGGGAGCTGTATTTTGATTGCCACCAGCTCATTAGTTTCTTCTTGCTCTGTCAGCACAGTGTTCACTATATTGAAGGGCAGGCAATGCAAGATTACGTCCTGACACCAGTGCCAGTCAGGATGTGCTTTGTGGGTGGAGTTTGTACGGCCCCCGAAGGATGGTAGAAATATCCAAATGTGCCTTGGCAGAAAAAAGGTCTATGTACTCGATGGGGCAGAAGAGAGAACCCCTCCGGACACCTCTCTGGCAGCGGCTTCTCACCCCTGCAAAATGGTCAGTTTCTCTCTGCTCGATTTCCTCTAATCACCACATGGCTCCCACCAGATCGGCGGCCGGTTACGGAGACAAATCTAACGTGTATGGGGCCGTCAGGTCAGACAAGCCAGAATTAGTCCTTGATCCTTCGTCTCTCACCAAATGTTTCTGTTATTTAGTATGTTCCCTCTGCTGTCTGCTCTCACCATAGTACAGGAGCTTATGGTTCATGTAACACAGCTGCTGTATCCTGGTATAAGCAGCACGTTCTATGTGACCTGGTATAAGAACGCGATGACCCATATGATATAGAAAGCAGACAGCGACAAGTCATCAGCATATCAAGCAGCAGCATGCCAAGCATGTCCTCCATGGACAGCCCAGGTCTGCTCTGGTTGTGTCCTTCATGGACAGCCCAGGTCTGCTCTGGTTGTGTCCTTCATGGACAGCCCAGGTCTGCTCTGGTTGTGTCCTTCATGGACAGCCCAGGTCTGCTCTGGTTGTGTCCTTCATGGACAGCCCAAATCTGCTCTGGTTGTATCCTTCATGGTCAGGCCAGGTCTGCTCTGGTTGTGTCCTTCACGGTCAGCTCAGGTCTGCTCTGGTTGTGTCCTTCACGGTCAGCTCAGGTCTGCTCTGGTTGTGTCCTTCACAATCAGCCCAAGTCTGCTCTGGTTTTATCCTTTATGGTCATCCCAGGTCTGCTCTGGTTGTGTCCTTCATGGTCAGCCCAGGTCTGCTCTGGTTTTATCCTTTATGGTCATCCCAGGTCTGCTCTGGTTGTGTCCTTCATGATCAGCCAAGGTCTTCTCTGGTTGTGTCCTTCATAGTCAGGCCAGGTCTGCTCTGGTTGTATCCTTCATGATCAGCCCATGTCTGCTCTGGTTGTATCCTTCATGATCAGCCCAGGTCTGCTCTGGTTGTATCCTTCATGGTTAGCCCAGGTCTTCTCTGGTTGTATCCTTCACAATCAGCTCAGGTCTGCTCTGGTTGTGTCCAGGTCTGCTCTGGTTGTGTCCTTCACAGTCAGCCCAAGTCTGCTCTGGTTGTTTCCTTCATGATCAGCCCAGGTCTGCTCTGGTTGTTTCCTTCATGGTCAGCCCAGGTCTGCTCTGGTTGTTTCCTTCATGATCAGCCCAGGTCTGCTCTGGTTGTGTCCATCATGGTCAGCCCAGGTCTGCTCTGGTTACGTCCATAATGGTCAGCCCATGTCTGCTCTGGTTGTATCCTTCATGGTCAGCCCAGGTCTGCTCTGCGGACCCCCATACTGGGCTGTACTGCAGAGCTTGTCCTAGTCCTCACAGATCAGCTCCTGTGTAATGTAGACCCCCGTACTGCGGACCCTCATACTGGGCTGTACTGCAGAGCTTGTCCTAGTCTTCACAGATCAGCTCCTGTGTAATGTAGACCCCCGCTCTGCGGACCCCCATACTGGGCTGTACTGCAGAGCTTGTCCTAGTCCTCACAGATCAGCTCCTGTGTAATGTAGACCCCCGTACTGCGGACCCTCATACTGGGCTGTACTGCAGAGCTTGTCCTAGTCTTCACAGATCAGCTCCTGTGTAATGTAGACCCCCGCTCTGCGGACCCCCATACTGGGCTGTACTGCAGAGCTTGTCCTAGTCTTCACAGATCAGCTCCTGTGTAATGTAGACCGCCGTTCTGCGGACCCCCATACTGGGCTGTACTGCAGAGCTTGTCCTAGTCCTCACAGATCAGCTCCTGTGTAATGTAGACCCCCGTACTGCGGACCCTCATACTGGGCTGTACTGCAGAGCTTGTCCTAGTCTTCACAGATCAGCTCCTGTGTAATGTAGACCCCCGTACTGCGGACCCTCATACTGGGCTGTACTGCAGAGCTTGTCCTAGTCTTCACAGATCAGCTCCTGTGTAATGTAGACCCCCGCTCTGCGGACCCCCATACTGGGCTGTACTGCAGAGCTTGTCCTAGTCTTCACAGATCAGCTCCTGTGTAATGTAGACCGCCGTTCTGCGGACCCCCATACTGGGCTGTACTGCAGAGCTTGTCCTAGTCCTCACAGATCAGCTCCTGTGTAATGTAGACCCCCGTACTGCGGACCCTCATACTGGGCTGTACTGCAGAGCTTGTCCTAGTCTTCACAGATCAGCTCCTGTGTAATGTAGACCCCCGTTCTGCGGACCCCCATACTGGGCTGTACTGCAGAGCTTGTCCTAGTCTTCACAGATCAGCTCCTGTGTAATGTAGACCCCCGCTCTGCGGACCCCCATACTGGGCTGTACTGCAGAGCTTGTCCTAGTCTTCACAGATCAGCTCCTGTGTAATGTAGACCGCCGTTCTGCGGACCCCCATACTGGGCTGTACTGCAGAGCTTGTCCTAGTCCTCACAGATCAGCTCCTGTGTAATGTAGACCGCCGTTCTGCGGACCCCCATACTGGGCTGTACTGCAGAGCTTGTCCTAGTCCTCACAGATCAGCTCCTGTGTAATGTAGACCCCCGTACTGCGGACCCTCATACTGGGCTGTACTGCAGAGCTTGTCCTAGTCTTCACAGATCAGCTCCTGTGTAATGTAGACCCCCGCTCTGCGGACCCCCATACTGGGCTGTACTGCAGAGCTTGTCCTAGTCTTCACAGATCAGCTCCTGTGTAATGTAGACCGCCGTTCTGCGGACCCCCATACTGGGCTGTACTGCAGAGCTTGTCCTAGTCCTCACAGATCAGCTCCTGTGTAATGTAGACCCCCGTACTGCGGACCCTCATACTGGGCTGTACTGCAGAGCTTGTCCTAGTCTTCACAGATCAGCTCCTGTGTAATGTAGACCCCCGTTCTGCGGACCCCCATACTGGGCTGTACTGCAGAGCTTGTCCTAGTCTTCACAGATCAGCTCCTGTGTAATGTAGACCCCGTACTGCGGACCCCCATACTGGGCTGTACTGCAGAGCTTGTCCTAGTCCTCACTGATCAGCTGCTGTGTAATGTAGACCCCCGTACTGCGAACCCCCATACTGGACTCTAGATATGAAAGCGTTAAGACTATGTGAAGCACCACAAGTACCAGAATAACCTTTCTTCTTCCACAGCAGACGGAGAGCAGGAGAGTGGCTGCGTCTGTTGGGTTCCCCGTCCTGCCCAACTCCAGCAATGATCCCTACTGTTTTGTGGAGTTTTTTGAACATAGAGATGCAGCCGCTGCGCTGGCCGCCATGAATGGAAGAAAGATTTTGGGGAAGGTAAGTGCAAAAAAGGGTCTGGGAGACGGGGGTCCGTGTATGAGCCCACCATCCTGCTCCATCATCTGCCTCCTCGCACTTCATGTTGTAGTGAAGAGATTTTGTCTAGCACACAATAAAGAGAAAAGTATTGTGCCCCAAGTCTGAACCTCCATAACACCCCTCCATAACACACCATTTGCCCCGTATTCACATGTAAAGCGCCATGGAATAAATGGCGCTATAAAAATGTATAATAATAATAATAATAATAATAACACACTGCCCCCCGCTCCCACCCCCTGGGTGCAACATTCTTTCCCGCGGGTACAACCTCCCCTGTCACGATTCCCACAATGCCGACACCAATGGGTCATGGATCGTGGGTGACCTTTGGCCAGCACACGGCTATCACATGTGATGAAAACCCAAACAAGGCTATTGACCTATCAATTTGCCGCAGGGGCTTATTTTGGTTATCCAACTGCTGCTATAATATCACGAACTGCAGGGATTTATGTATATCCCGCTTTCCAGTTCCGCTTCAGAACTTGCAGCTCTCCGGTGCCCCCCTTAGGTCAGTCAGGGAACTACACCTGGGATAATTAGTCGCCGGACTGGCTAGCAGGCACGGTTCAGCGAGGGAATTATAAATGCTCAGGCCGCGGCCAGACAATAGCTTATAAAACCCTGTTCCGTCACTGCCAGCTCACCCACCTAGCCCAGAACACACTTCGCTGCCACCAGTTCAGATTTCTCACAGAGAGGGTTCGAGCCAACCCAAATTAGTAGCGTAATTACTTCAGGCACGTGAACAATTCTCATAGAACATGAAGAATACAAACTAGTAGTTTTATAGTTTACTCCAAAAGGTTAGGCAGTGTTTATAAAAGATATAGAAAGATGTTACACTATGAGACAAAATATGTACAAAGCAATTACAAAAAAACCAGGGATTAAAACAGAAAGTAACACTTACATGTCCTCAGATCATTTCAGGCTAACCATGCTGGTAGGCTGAGCCAAGTATCCCAGTGCATGACCAAAGGTCTTCATGGATTAAGCTCCCAGGCAAGAATGAAGGCTGGGATAAGTGCAGTCACTTATACCTAAAGGGGCTGGTTTACCTTCACCCTCCCCTCTCCTCAAAGTTACAGATTTTACCAACAATACTTATAATTCTCATATCTTGGCTTGAGAACCTGGCAGAATCACAGCACACTCATCATTCATCTTCTATTAAAATTGGCTTTCTAATGATACCAAATTCTTCCTAGTTGTTCCACACGGTTCATGAGAAATCCGCACTTTGTACTCGTTGTGTTTAGCTGCTAGCGCTTACAGTGGTTGACAGATCTACCGATGGAAGTTAGCAATATGTACTCCTTATTTTTCTAGCCCAGATCGGTGGCCCAATATCTCACTATAATAGAACAAAGAACCTCATGTATTTTGAGAGAGACTAGACCAGTTTCAGCTGGTGCTAGATGGGAGGAGGGATGAGTAAGTTGCCCAGAGCCTGGAATTTGCAGCTAGACGCAGTAAAACCTCTTCTTCACGCACGCACCACACACACACACACACACACACACACACACACACACACACACACACACACACACACACACACACACACACACACACACACACGCAGAAGCACAGAGAGAAGGGGGGTCAGGGCCCCCAGCATGTGTGCTAACGGAAAATGAAAAATCCTGTTCCATTTTATACATTATTGTGACAATCCCCTTGCTACCCTCCCCGAGGGGTATAACATCTGTCCCCTCGTACTTCAGTGTACGGATCAGGGGATGGAGTACTGAGGAGCAGAAAAGTTACCACCACTATGCTGACCCCTTAACCACAGAGTCCAGACCTCCTCTGGTATCAGCACAAACACTGCTCCCCCATCGGGAGCTTCATGGCCGAGCAGCTGCATGCAGCCGTACATCACCAAGCACAATGCCGAGCGTTGGATGTAGTGGTGTAAATCTGCCACCACTGGACTCTGGAGGAGACGTGTCCTGTGCAGTGACGGATAGCACTTCTCTATCGGGGTCTGATGGAGGAGTCTGGGTTTGGAGATTACCCTTTGACTGCATTGAGCCCCCTGTTGCTCCACACCTCCGCTTGTTGGTCAGATGTATGAGCCTTTGTAAATCCTTTAAGGACAAAGAAGTTGCACCCTATTATTTAGTAATGTCCCCCATTCTGGGTCCATCCTCGTCTATATGTCTCATATAGATGACCCCCATCTTGGTATATATAGGGGGGAAAGTAAGTATTTGGTACGATGCCAATTTTGCAAGTTTTCCCGCCTACAAAGAATATAGAGGTCTGTAATTTTTATCGTAGGTACAATTCTCCTGTGAGAGACAGAATCTAAAAATGCAATCCAGGAAATCACTTTGTATGATTGGTGCATAATTAATTTGTATTTTATTGCATAAAATAAGTATTTGATACAATAGAAAAACAGAACGTAATATTTGGTGCAGAAACCTTTGTTTGCATTTACAGAGGTCAGACGTTTCCTGTAGTTCCTGACCAGGTTTGCACACACTGCAGCAGGGATATTGGCCCCCTCCTCCATACAGATCTCCAGCTCTTCCAGGTTTCGGGCTGTCGCTGGGCAACATTGACTTTCAGCTCCCTCCAAAGATTGATTTTCTATTGGGTTCAGGTCTGGAGACTGGCTAGGTCACTGCAGGAGCTTGCAATCCTTCTTACAGAGCCAATGCTGAGCTGCCCTGGTCATTGTCGTGGTGGAAGACGCAGCCATGACCCGTCTTCAATGCTCTGAGGGAAGAGATTATTGTCCAAAATATTGCCATACATGACCCCATCCGTCCTCCGTCAATATAGTGCACTCACCCTGCCCCCTACAGAAAAACACCCTCAAATTATGTTTCCCCCACCATGCTTCACGGTTGGCACTGTGGGAACATACAGTACAGACCAAAAGTTTGGACACACCTTCTCATTTAAAGATTTTTCTATATATTCATGACTATGAAAATTGTACATTCACACTGAAGGCATCAAAACTATGAATTAACACACGGGGAATTATATACTTAACAAATAAGTGTGAAACAACTGAAATTATGTCTTATATTAGGTGTTTCCAGCCAGCTAACGCTCGGCACGCTCATTGCTATCTAACACTGCTGGTGATTAAACTAAGTAAATAATGACAACATTCAATAGCGCTGACGCAGGTGGTAAATGAACTGAAAATGGCCGGCCGTAAAGCAGAGCACAGCAGTGACGTCTCTATGTAAAGTCTTGTCTAAAGTCCACTTTAAGGGAGGATATTAGCGAAGGGAATGAGGATGTCGAGTCCATATGGGTCGAAATTCATGGAGGGAAAAATGGTAACAAAATTCTCATTGGGGTCTGTTACAAACCCCCAAATATAGCAGAAAACATGGAAAGTCTACTTCTAAAGCAGATAGATGAAGCTGCAACCCATAATGAGGTCCTGGTTATGGGGGACTTTAACTACCCGGATATTAACTGGGAAACAGAAACCTGTGAAACCCATAAAGGCAACAGGTTTCTGCTAATAACCAAGAAAAATTATCTTTCACAATTGGTGCAGAATCCAACCAGAGGAGCAGCACTTTTAGACCTAATACTATCTAATAGACCTGACAGAATAACAAATCTGCAGGTGGTCGGGCATCTAGGAAATAGCGACCACAATATTGTACAGTTTCACCTGTCTTTCACTAGGGGGACTTGTCAGGGAGTCACAAAAATACTGAACTTTAGGAAGGCAAAGTTTGACCAGCTTAGAGATGCCCTTAATCTGGTAGACTGGGACAATATCCTCAGAAATAAGAATACAGATAATAAATGGGAAATGTTTAAGAACATCCTAAATAGGCAGTGTAAGCGGTTTATACCTTGTGGAAATAAAAGGACTAGAAATAGGAAAAACCCAATGTGGCTAAACAAAGAAGTAAGACAGGCAATTAACAGTAAAAAGAAAGCATTTGCACTACTAAAGCAGGATGGCACCATTGAAGCTCTAAAAAACTATAGGGAGAAAAATACTTTATCTAAAAAACTAATTAAAGCTGCCAAAAAGGAAACAGAGAAGCACATTGCTAAGGAGAGTAAAACTAATCCCAAACTGTTCTTCAACTATATCAATAGTAAAAGAATAAAAACTGAAAATGTAGGCCCCTTAACCCCTTCATGACCCAGCCTATTTTGACCTTAAAGACCTTGCCGTTTTTTGCATTTCTGACCAGTGTCCCTTTATGAGGTAATAACTCAGGAACGCTTCAACGGATCCCAGCGGTTCTGAGATTGTTTTTTCGTGACATATTGGGCTTCATGTTAGTGGTAAATTTAGGTCAATAAATTCTGCGTTTATTTGTGATAAAAACGGAAATTTGGCGAAAATTTTGAAAATTTCGCAATTTTCACATTTTGAATTTTTATTCTGTTAAACCAGAGAGATATGTGACACAAAATAGTTAATAAATAACATTTCCCACATGTTTACTTTACATCAGCACAATTTTGGAAACAAATTTTTTTTTTGTTAGGAAGTTATAAGGGTTAAAATTTGACCAGCGATTTGTCATTTTTACAACGAAATTTACAAAACCATTTTTTTTAGGGACCACCTCACATTTGAAGTCAGTTTGAGGGGTCTATATGGCTGAAAATACCCAAAAGTGACACCATTCTAAAAACTGCACCCCTCAAGGTACTCAAAACCACATTCAAGAAGTTTATTAACCCTTCAGGTGCTTCACAGCAGCAGAAGCAACATGGAAGGAAAAAATGAACATTTAACTTTTTAGTCACAAAAATTATCTTTTAGCAACAATTTTTTTATTTTCCCAATGGTAAAAGGAGAAACTGAACCACGAAAGTTGTTGTCCAATTTGTCCTGAGTACGCTGATACCTCATATGTGGGGGTAAACCACTGTTTGGGCGCACGGCAGGGCTTGGAAGGGAAGGAGCGCCATTTGACTTTTTGAATTAAAAATTGGCTCCACTCTTTAGCGGACACCAAGTCACGTTTGGAGAGCCCCCGTGTGCCTAAAAATTGGAGCTCCCCCACAAGTGACCCCATTTTGGAAACTAGACGCCCCAAGGAACTTATCTAGATGCATAGTGAGCACTTTGAACCCCCAGGTGCTTCACAAATTGATCCGTAAAAATGAAAAAGTACTTTTTTTTCACAAAAAAAATCTTTTCGCCTCAATTTTTTCATTTTCACATGGGCAGTAGGATAAAATGGATCATAAAATTTGTTGGGCAATTTCTCCCGAGTACACCGATACTTCACATGTGGGGGTAAACCACTGTTTGGGCACTCGGCAGGGCTCGGAAGGGAAGGCGCGCCATTTGACTTTTTGAATGGAAAATTAGCTCCAATTGTTAGCTGACACCATGTCGCGTTTGGAGAGCCCCTGTGTGCCTATGCATTGGAGCTCCCCCACAAGTGACCCCATTTTGGAAACTAGACCCCCCAAGGAACTTATCTAGATGCATATTGAGCACTTTAAACCCCCAGGTGCTTCACAGAAGTTTATAACGCAGAGCCATGAAAATAAAAAATAATTTTTCTTTCCTCAAAAATGATTTTTTAGCCTGGAATTTCCTATTTTGCCAAAGATAATAGGAGAATTTGGACCCCAAATATTGTTGTCCAGTTTGTCCTGAGTACGCTGATACCCCATATGTGGGGGTAAACCACTGTTTGGGCGCACGGCAGGGCTCGGAAGGGAAGGCACGCCATTTGGCTTTTTAAATGGAAAATTCGCTCCAATCATTAGCGGACACCATGTCACGTTTGGAGAGCCCCTGTGTGCCTAAACATTGGAGATCCCCCAGAAATGACACCATTTTGGAAACTAGACCCCCAAAGGAACTAATCTAGATGTGTGGTGAGGACTTTGAACCCCCAAGTGCTTCACAGAAGTTTATAACGCAGAGCCATGAAAATAAAAAATAAAAAATTATTTTCTCAAAAATGATCTTTTAGCCTGCAATTTTTTATTTTCCCAAGGGTAACAGGAGAAATGTGACCCCAAAAGTTGTTGTCCAGTTTCTCCTGAGTACGCTGATACCCCATGAGTGGGGGTAAACCACTGTTTGGGCACACGTCGGGGCTCAGAAGGGAAGTAGTGACTTTTGAAATGCAGACTTTGATGGAATGGTCTGCGGGTGTCACGTTGCGTTTGCAGAGCCCCTGGTGTGCCTAAACAGTAGAAACCCCCACAAGTGACCCCATTTTAGAAACTAGACCCCCCAAGGAACTTATCTAGATATGTGGTGAGCACTTTGAACCCCCAAGTGCTTCACAGACGTTTACAACGCAGAGCCGTGAAAATAAAAAATAATTTTTCTTTCCTCAAAAATTATGTTTTAGCAAGCATTTTTTTAGATTCACAAGGGTAACAGGAGAAATTGGACCCCAGTAATTGTTGCGCAGTTTGTCCTGAGTATGCTGGTACCCCATATGTGGGGGTAAACCACTGTTTGGGCACACGTCAGGGCTCGGAAGTGAGGGAGCACCATTTGACTTTTTGAATACGAGATTGGCTGGAATCAATGGTGGCGCCATGTTGCGTTTGGAGACCCCTGATGTGCCTAAACAGTGGTAACCCCTCAATTCTAACTCCAACACTAACCCCAACACACCCCTAACCCTAATCCCAACTGTAGCCATAACCCTTATCACAACCCGAACCCCAACACACCCCTAACCACAACCCTAACCCCAACACACCCCTTACCACAACCCTAATTCCAACTGTAGCCATAACCCTAATCACAACCCTAACCACAACCCTAATTCCAACCCTAACCCTAAGGCTATGTGCCCACGTTGCGGATTCGTGTGAGATATTTCCGCACCATTTTTGAAAAATCCGCGGGTAAAAGGCACTGCGTTTTACCTGCGGATTTTCCGCGGATTTCCAGTGTTTTTTGTGCGGATTTCACCTGCGGATTCCTATTGAGGAACAGGTGGAAAACGCTGTGGAATCCGCACAAAGAATTGACATGCTGCGGAAAATACAACGCAGCGTTTCCGTGCGGTATTTTCCGCACCATGGGCACAGCGGATTTGGTTTCCATATGTTTACATGGTACTGTAAACCTGATGGAATACTGCTGCGAATCCGCAGCGGCCAATCCGCTGCAGATCCGCAGCCAAATCCGCACAGTGTGCACATAGCCTAATTCTAAAGGTATGTGCACACGCTCCGGAAAACGCTGCGGATCCGCAGCAGTTTCCCATGAGTTTACAGTTCAATGTAAACCTACGGGAAACAAAAATCGCTGTACACACGCTGCGGAAAAACTGCACAGAAACGCAGCGGTTTACATTCCGCAGCATGTCACTTCTTTGTGCGGATTCCGCAGCGGTTTTACAACTGCTCCAATAGAAAATCGCAGTTGTAAAACCGCAGTGAAATGCGCAGAAAAAAACGCGGTAAATCCGCCATAAATCCGCAGCGGAAATATCCGCAGAGGACCAGAATACATGTGCACATACCGAAACCCTAGCCCTAACCCTAGCCCTACCCCTAACCCTAGCCCTACCCCTAACCCTAGCCCTACCCCTAACCCTACCCCTAACCCTACCCCTAACCCTACCCCTAACCTTAACCCTATTCTAACATTAGTGGAAAAAAAAAATTTTTTTATTGTCCCTACCTATGGGGGTGACAAAGGGGGGGGTCATTTATTATTTTTTTTATTTTGATCACTGAGATATAATCTATCTCAGTGATCAAAATGCACTTTGGAACGAATCTGCGCATGCGCCCGCCATTTTGGAAGATGGCGGCGCCCAGGGAGAAGACGGACGGGACCCCGGCTGGATCGGTAAGTATGATGGGGTGGGGGGGGACCACGGGGGAGGGATCGGAGCACGGGGGTGGGGAATCGGAGCGCGGGAGGGGGGGAATCGGAGCACGGGGGTGTGGAACGGAGCACGGGGGGGGGGCTGGAATGGAGCACGGGGAGGGTGGAACGGAGCACCGGGGGGGGGGTGGATCGGAGTGCAGGGGGGGTGATTGGAGCACGGGGGGAGCGGACAAGAGCACGGAGGGGAGCCGGAGCAGTGTACCGGCCAGATCGGGGGGCTGGGGGGGCGATGGGTGGGGTGGGGTGGGGGCACATTAGTATTTCCAGCCATGGCCGATAATATTTCAGCATCGGCCATGGCTGGATTGTAATATTTCACCAGTTATAATAGGTGAAATATTACAAATCGCTCTGATTGGCAGTTTCACTTTCAACAGCCAATCAGAGCGATCGTAGCCACGAGGGGGTGAAGCCACCCCCCCTGGGCTAAACTACCACTCCCCCTGTCCCTGCAGATCGGGTGAAATGGGAGTTAACCCTTTCACCCGATCTGCAGGGACGCGATCTTTCCATGACGCCACTTAGGCGTCATGGGTCGGATTGGCACCGACTTTCATGACGCCTACGTGGCGTCAAAGGTCGGGAAGGGGTTAAAAAATAGTGAGGAAAGAATGGTTGTAGATGACGAGGAAAAAGCTAACATATTAAACACCTTCTTCTCCACGGTATTCACGGTGGAAAATGAAATGCTAGGTGAAATCCCAAGAAACAATGAAAACCCTATATTAAGGGTCACCAATCTAACCCAAGAAGAGGTGCGAAACCGGCTAAATAAGATTAAAATAGATAAATCTCCGGGTCCGGATGGCATACACCCACGAGTACTAAGAGAACTAAGTAATGTAATAGATAAACCATTATTTCTTATTTTTAGGGACTCTATAGCGACAGGGTCTGTTCCGCAGGATTGGCGCATAGCAAATGTGGTGCCAATATTCAAAAAGGGCTCTATCAGTGAACCTGGAAATTATAGGCCAGTAAGTCTAACCTCTATTGTTGGTAAAATATTTGAAGGGTTTCTGAGGAATGTTATTCTGGATTATCTCAATGAGAATAACTGTTTAACTCCATATCAGCATGGGTTTATGAGAAATCGCTCCTGTCAAACCAATCTAATCAGTTTTTATGAAGAGGTAAGCTATAGACTGGACCACGGTGAGTCATTGGACGTGGTAGATCTCGATTTTTCCAAAGCGTTTGATACCGTGCCGCACAAGAGGTTGGTACACAA
Organism: Ranitomeya imitator; assembly: GCF_032444005.1. Taxonomy (NCBI): domain Eukaryota; kingdom Metazoa; phylum Chordata; class Amphibia; order Anura; family Dendrobatidae; genus Ranitomeya; species Ranitomeya imitator. The sequence goes on along the minus strand of NC_091283.1, from coordinate 633,986,700 downwards.
AATGAGAATGCTTGGTCTGGGGGAAAATGTGTGTAAATGGGTTAGTAACTGGCTTAGTGATAGAAAGCAGAGGGTGGTTATAAATGGTATAGTCTCTAACTGGGTCGCTGTGACCAGTGGGGTACCGCAGGGGTCAGTATTGGGACCTGTTCTCTTCAACATATTCATTAATGATCTGGTAGAAGGTTTACACAGTAAAATATCGATATTTGCAGATGATACAAAACTATGTAAAGCAGTTAATACAAGAGAAGATAGTATTCTGCTACAGATGGATCTGGATAAGTTGGAAACTTGGGCTGAAAGGTGGCAGATGAGGTTTAACAATGATAAATGTAAGGTTATACACATGGGAAGAGGGAATCAATATCACCATTACACACTGAATGGGAAACCACTGGGTAAATCTGACAGGGAGAAGGACTTGGGGATCCTAGTTAATGATAAACTTACCTGGAGCAGCCAGTGCCAGGCAGCAGCTGCCAAGGCAAACAGGATCATGGGGTGCATTAAAAGAGGTCTGGATACACATGATGAGAGCATTATACTGCCTCTGTACAAATCCCTAGTTAGACCGCACATGGAGTACTGTGTACAGTTTTGGGCACCGGTGCTCAGGAAGGATATAATGGAACTAGAGAGAGCACAAAGGAGGGCAACAAAATTAATAAAGGGGATGGGAGAACTACAATACCCAGATAGATTAGCGAAATTAGGATTATTTAGTCTAGAAAAAAGACGACTGAGGGGCGATCTAATAACCATGTATAAGTATATAAGGGGACAATACAAATATCTCGCTGAGGATCTGTTTATACCAAGGAAGGTGACGGGCACAAGGGGGCATTCTTTGTGTCTGGAGGAGAGAAGGTTTTTCCACCAACATAGAAGAGGATTCTTTACTGTTAGGGCAGTGAGAATCTGGAATTGCTTGCCTGAGGAGGTGGTGATGGCGAACTCAGTCGAGGGGTTCAAGAGAGGCCTGGATGTCTTCCTGGAGCAGAACAATATTGTATCATACAATTATTAGGTTCTGTAGAAGGACGTAGATCTGGGGATTTATTATGATGGAATATAGGCTGAACTGGATGGACAAATGTCTTTTTTCGGCCTTACTAGCTATGTTACTATGTTACTACGACGTCACCGCTGTACTTTACGGCCGGCGCTCAGTCAGTGCGGGAAGCTGAAGGCGAGGGACATGACCAGACACCGGAATGTAAGTATGTAGTGTTTGGTTTTTTTTACATTTACAATGGTAACCAGGTTAAACATCGGGTTACTAAGCGCGGCCCTGCGCTTAGTAACCCGATGTTTACCCTGGTTACCGGGGACCTCGGGATCGTTGGTCGCTGGAGAGCTGTCTGTGTGACAGCTCTCCAGCGACCAAACAGCGACGCTGCAGCGATTGACATCGTTGTCGGTATCGCTGCAGCGTCGCTTAGTGTGACGGTACCGTTACACATGTTTTGTTATACACGTTTGTTTCCTTTGTATTGGTACTAAAATTAATAAAGGGGATGGGGAACTACAATGCCCAGAGAGATTAGCAAAATTAGGATTATTTAGTCTAGATCTAATAACCATGTGTAAGGGGACCACACAAATATCTCTCCGGGGGTCTGTTTATACCAAGGAAGGTGACGGGCACAAGGGGGCATTCTCTGCGTCTGGAGGAGAGAAGGTTTTTCCACCAACATAGAAGAGGATTCTTTACTGTTAGGGCAGTGATCTGGGATTCCTCGCCTGAGGAGGTGGTGATGGCGAACTCAGTCGAGGGGTTCGAGAGCGGCCTGTATGTCTACAATATTGTATCTTAAGCTACCTTCACACTGAGCAACTTTACCACGAGAACGACAGCGATCCGTGACGTTGCAGCGTCCTGGATAGCGATCTCGTTGTGTGACACGCAGCAGCGATCTGGATCCTGTTGTGACATCGCTGGTCGGAGCTAGAAGTCCAGAACTTTATTTGGTCATCAGGTCGGCGTGTATCGTCATGTTTGACAGCAAAAGCAACGATGCCAGCAATGTTTTTTCACAGAGCTAACAACCAGCGAGAACGATAAGTACGTCACTGGATCGCTCCTGCATCGTTCTGGAGCTGCTGTGTTTGACGTCTCTACAGCGACCTAACAGCGACGCTCCAGCGATCTAGTTTAGGTCGGATCGTTGTCTATATCGCTGGAGCGTCGCTAAATGTGACGGTACCTTTACAATTATTAGGTTCTGTAGAAGGACGTAGATCTGGGATTTATTCTGACTGAATATCGGCTGAACTGGATGGACAAATGTCTTTTTCCGGCCTTGCTAGCTTTACTATGTAACTCAAAAAAGCAGAGGAAAAAAAGGCAAGTTGGACATAATTTTCGTACAAAAAACAAAAATGGTCTAGACAATATTGTTGGCATCCTCAACTTAATATTTGGCGGCACACCCTTGGAATAAATAATTGCAATTAATCTTTTCCTATAACTATGAACAAACTTCTTACACATCTTAGCTGGAATTTTGGACCACTCATTTTTTTGCAACGTTTGGGGTCATTGTCCTGCTGGTAGACATGGACCTGAGATGCAAATCCAGCTTTCTGACACTGGACACTATATTGCCACCCAATAAGCTTCAGATTTCATGGTGCCTTACACACAGTCAAGACACCCAGTGCCAGAGGCAGCAAAACATCTTTGAACCTCCACCATATTTGACTTTAGGTAGTGTGTAGTTTTCTTTGTAGGCCTCATTCCTTTTTCGTTAAATAGTAGAATGATGTGTTTTACCAAAACGCTCCATATTTGTCTCCTGTCCACAAGATGCTTTCTCAGAAGGATTTAGGCTTACTCACATACATCTTAGTAAACTGCAGTCTTGCTTTTTTATGTCTGTGTCAGCAGTGAGGTCCTCCGGGGTCTCCTGCCATAGCATTTCATGTTATTCACATGTGGACTGACACTGATGTCCCCCTGAGCCAGCATAACAACCTTTCATTAATGATCCTCTGCCGTCCACATCCATAGAGATTAGCTACAATGCCTTGGGTTGTAAACTTCTACCGTGGACAAAGGAATACTTTCTCCATATTAATGTCTATGGATGTAGATGAGGACAGTGAAGCCCCCGGAGGAGGATGTGGGGGGCACATACTTTCTCCATATTAATGTCTATGGATGTAGATGAGGACAGTGAAGCCCCCGGAGGAGGATGTGGGGGGCACATACTTTCTCCATATTAATGTCTATGGATGTAGATGAGGACAGTGAAGCCCCCGGAGGAGGATGTGGGGGGCACATACTTTCTCCATATTAATGTCTATGGATGTAGATGAGGACAGTGAAGCCCCCGGAGGAGGATGTGGGGGGCACATACTTTCTCCATATTAATGTCTATGGATGTAGATGAGGACAGTGAAGCCCCCGGAGGAGGATGTGGGGGGCACATACTTTCTCCATATTAATGTCTATGGATGTAGATGAGGACAGTGAAGCCCCCGGAGGAGGATGTGGGGGGCACATACTTTCTCCATATTAATGTCTATGGATGTAGATGAGGACAGTGAAGCCCCCGGAGGAGGATGTGGGGGGCACATACTTTCTCCATATTAATGTCTATGGATGTAGATGAGGACAGTGAAGCCCCCGGAGGAGGATGTGGGGGGCACATACTGTCTCCATATTAATGTCTATGGATGTAGATGAGGACAGTGAAGCCCCCGGAGGTGGATGTGGGGGGCACATACTGTCTCCATATTAATGTCTATGGATGTAGATGAGGACAGAGAAGCCCCCGGAGGAGGATGTGGGGGGCACATACTGTCTCCATATTAATGTCTATGGATGTAGATGAGGACAGTGAAGCCCCCGGAGGAGGATGTGGGGGGCACATACTTTCTCCATATTAATGTCTATGGATGTAGATGAGGACAGTAAAGCCCCCGGAGGAGGATGTGGGGGGCACATACTTTCTCCATATTAATGTCTATGGATGTAGATGAGGACAGTGAAGCCCCCGGAGGAGGATGTGGGGGGCACATACTTTCTCCATATTAATGTCTATGGATGTAGATGAGGACAGAGAAGCCCCCGGAGGAGGATGTGGGGGGCACATACTTTCTCCATATTAATGTCTATGGATGTAGATGAGGACAGTGAAGCCCCCGGAGGAGGATGTGGGGGGCACATACTTTCTCCATATTAATGTCTATGGATGTAGATGAGGACAGAGAAGCCCCCGGAGGAGGATGTGGGGGGCACATACTGTCTCCATATTAATGTCTATGGATGTAGATGAGGACAGAGAAGCCCCCGGAGGTGGATGTGGGGGGCACATACTTTCTCCATATTAATGTCTATGGATGTAGATGAGGACAGAGAAGCCCCCGGAGGAGGATGTGGGGGGCACATACTGTCTCCATATTAATGTCTATGGATGTAGATGAGGACAGAGAAGCCCCCGGAGGAGGATGTGGGGGGCACATACTGTCTCCATATTAATGTCTATGGATGTAGATGAGGACAGAGAAGCCCCCGGAGGAGGATGTGGGGGACACATACTGTCTCCATATTAATGTCTATGGATGTAGATGAGGACAGTGAAGCCCCCGGAGGAGGATGTGGGGGGCACATACTGTCTCCATATTAATGTCTATGGATGTAGATGAGGACAGTGAAGCCCCCGGAGGTGGATGTGGGGGGCACATACTTTCTCCTTATTAATGTCTATGGATGTAGATGAGGACAGTGAAGCCCCCGGAGGAGGATGTGGGGGGCACATACTTTCTCCTTATTAATGTCTATGGATGTAGATGAGGACAGAGAAGCCCCCGGAGGAGGATGTGGGGGGCACATACTTTCTCCATATTAATGTCTATGGATGTAGATGAGGACAGTGAAGCCCCCGGAGGAGGATGTGGGGGGCACATACTTTCTCCATATTAATGTCTATGGATGTAGATGAGGACAGAGAAGCCCCCGGAGGAGGATGTGGGGGGCACATACTGTCTCCATATTAATGTCTATGGATGTAGATGAGGACAGTGAAGCCCCCGGAGGAGGATGTGGGGGGCACATACTTTCTCCATATTAATATCTATGGATGTAGATGAGGACAGTGAAGCCCCCGGAGGAGGATGTGGGGGGCACATACTGTCTCCATATTAATGTCTATGGATGTAGATGAGGACAGTGAAGCCCCCGGAGGAGGATGTGGGGGGCACATACTTTCTCCATATTAATGTCTATGGATGTAGATGAGGACAGTGAAGCCCCCGGAGGAGGATGTGGGGGGCACATACTTTCTCCATATTAATGTCTATGGATGTAGATGAGGACAGTGAAGCCCCCGGAGGAGGATGTGGGGGGCACATACTTTCTCCATATTAATGTCTATGGATGTAGATGAGGACAGTGAAGCCCCCGGAGGAGGATGTGGGGGGCACATACTGTCTCCATGTTAATGTCTATGGATGTAGATGAGGACAGTGAAGCCCCCGGAGGAGGATGTGGGGGGCACATACTGTCTCCATATTAATGTCTATGGATGTAGATGAGGACAGTGAAGCCCCCGGAGGTGGATGTGGGGGGCACATACTGTCTCCATATTAATGTCTATGGATGTAGATGAGGACAGAGAAGCCCCCGGAGGAGGATGTGGGGGGCACATACTTTCTCCATATTAATGTCTATGGATGTAGATGAGGACAGTGAAGCCCCCGGAGGAGGATGTGGGGGGCACATACTTTCTCCATATTAATGTCTATGGATGTAGATGAGGACAGAGAAGCCCCCGGAGGAGGATGTGGGGGGCACATACTGTCTCCATATTAATGTCTATGGATGTAGATGAGGACAGAGAAGCCCCCGGAGGAGGATGTGGGGGGCACATACTTTCTCCATATTAATGTCTATGGATGTAGATGAGGACAGAGAAGCCCCCGGAGGAGGATGTGGGGGACACATACTGTCTCCATATTAATGTCTATGGATGTAGATGAGGACAGAGAAGCCCCCGGAGGAGGATGTGGGGGACACATACTGTCTCCATATTAATGTCTATGGATGTAGATGAGGACAGTGAAGCCCCCGGAGGTGGATGTGGGGGGCACATACTTTCTCCATATTAATGTCTATGGATGTAGATGAGGACAGAGAAGCCCCCGGAGGAGGATGTGGGGGGCACATACTTTCTCCATATTAATGTCTATAGATGTAGATGAGGACAGAGAAGCCCCCGGAGGAGGATGTGGGGGGCACATACTTTCTCCTTATTAATGTCTATGGATGTAGATGAGGACAGAGAAGCCCCCGGAGGAGGATGTGGGGGGCACATACTTTCTCCTTATTAATGTCTATGGATGTAGATGAGGACAGTGAAGCCCCCGGAGGTGGATGTGGGGGGCACATACTTTCTCCATATTAATGTCTATGGATGTAGATGAGGACAGAGAAGCCCCCGGAGGTGGATGTGGGGGGCACATACTGTCTCCATATTAATGTCTATGGATGTAGATGAGGACAGTGAAGCCCCCGGAGGTGGATGTGGGGGGCACATACTTTCTCCTTATTAATGTCTATGGATGTAGATGAGGACAGTGAAGCCCCCGGAGGAGGATGTGGGGGGCACATACTTTCTCCTTATTAATGTCTATGGATGTAGATGAGGACAGAGAAGCCCCCGGAGGTGGATGTGGGGGGCACATACTGTCTCCATATTAATGTCTATGGATGTAGATGAGGACAGTGAAGCCCCCGGAGGAGGATGTGGGGGGCACATACTTTCTCCTTATTAATGTCTATGGATGTAGATGAGGACAGAGAAGCCCCCGGAGGTGGATGTGGGGGGCACATACTGTCTCCATATTAATGTCTATGGATGTAGATGAGGACAGAGAAGCCCCCGGAGGAGGATGTGGGGGGCACATACTGTCTCCATATTAATGTCTATGGATGTAGATGAGGACAGTGAAGCCCCCGGAGGTGGATGTGGGGGGCACATACTGTCTCCATATTAATGTCTATGGATGTAGATGAGGACAGTGAAGCCCCCGGAGGAGGATGTGGGGGGCACATACTTTCTCCATATTAATGTCTATGGATGTAGATGAGGACAGTGAAGCCCCCGGAGGAGGATGTGGGGGGCACATACTTTCTCCATATTAATGTCTATGGATGTAGATGAGGACAGTGAAGCCCCGGAGGAGGATGTGGGGGGCACATACTTTCTCCATATTAATGTCTATAGATGTAGATGAGGACAGTGAAGCCCCCGGAGGAGGATGTGGGGGGCACATACTTTCTCCATATTAATGTCTATGGATGTAGATGAGGACAGAGAAGCCCCCGGAGGTGGATGTGGGGGGCACATACTTTCTCCATATTAATGTCTATGGATGTAGATGAGGACAGTGAAGCCCCGGAGGAGGATGTGGGGGGCACATACTTTCTCCATATTAATGTCTATGGATGTAGATGAGGACAGTGAAGCCCCCGGAGGAGGATGTGGGGGGCACATACTGTCTCCATATTAATGTCTATGGATGTAGATGAGGACAGAGAAGCCCCCGGAGGAGGATGTGGGGGGCACATACTTTCTCCATATTAATGTCTATGGATGTAGATGAGGACAGTGAAGCCCCCGGAGGTGGATGTGGGGGGCACATACTGTCTCCATATTAATGTCTATGGATGTAGATGAGGACAGTGAAGCCCCCGGAGGTGGATGTGGGGGGCACATACTTTCTCCATATTAATGTCTATGGATGTAGATGAGGACAGTGAAGCCCCCGGAGGAGGATGTGGGGGGCACATACTTTCTCCTTATTAATGTCTATGGATGTAGATGAGGACAGAGAAGCCCCCGGAGGAGGATGTGGGGGGCACATACTTTCTCCATATTAATGTCTATGGATGTAGATGAGGACAGAGAAGCCCCCGGAGGAGGATGTGGGGGGCACATACTGTCTCCATATTAATGTCTATGGATGTAGATGAGGACAGTGAAGCCCCCGGAGGAGGATGTGGGGGGCACATACTTTCTCCATATTAATGTCTATGGATGTAGATGAGGACAGTGAAGCCCCCGGAGGAGGATGTGGGGGGCACATACTTTCTCCATATTATTGTCTATGGATGTAGATGAGGACAGTGAAGCCCCCGGAGGTGGATGTGGGGGGCACATACTTTCTCCATATTAATGTCTATGGATGTAGATGAGGACAGAGAAGCCCCCGGAGGTGGATGTGGGGGGCACATACTTTCTCCATATTAATGTCTATGGATGTAGATGAGGACAGTGAAGCCCCCGGAGGTGGATGTGAGGGGCACATACTGTCTCCATATTAATGTCTATGGATGTAGATGAGGACAGTGAAGCCCCCGGAGGTGGATGTGAGGGGCACATACTGTCTCCATATTAATGTCTATGGATGTAGATGAGGACAGTGAAGCCCCCGGAGGTGGATGTGGGGGGCACATACTGTCTCCATATTAATGTCTATGGATGTAGATGAGGACAGTGAAGCCCCCGGAGGAGGATGTGGGGGGCACATACTGTCTCCATATTAATGTCTATGGATGTAGATGAGGACAGTGAAGCCCCCGGAGGAGGATGTGGGGGGCACATACTTTCTCCATATTAATGTCTATGGATGTAGATGAGGACAGAGAAGCCCCCGGAGGTGGATGTGGGGGGCAAATACTGTCTCCATATTAATGTCTATGGATGTAGATGAGGACAGTGAATCCCCCGGAGGTGGATGTGGGGGGCACATACTTTCTCCATATTAATGTCTATGGATGTAGATGAGGACAGTGAAGCCCCCGGAGGAGGATGTGGGGGGCACATACTTTCTCCATATTAATGTCTATGGATGTAGATGAGGACAGTGAATCCCCCGGAGGTGGATGTGGGGGGCACATACTGTCTCCATATTAATGTCTATGGATGTAGATGAGGACAGTGAAGCCCCCGGAGGAGGATGTGGGGGGCACATACTTTCTCCTTATTAATGTCTATGGATGTAGATGAGGACAGAGAAGCCCCCGGAGGAGGATGTGGGGGGCACATACTTTCTCCATATTAATGTATATGGATGTAGATGAGGACAGTGAAGCCCCCGGAGGAGGATGTGGGGGGCACATACTGTCTCCATATTAATGTCTATGGATGTAGATGAGGACAGTGAAGCCCCCGGAGGTGGATGTGGGGGGCACATACTTTCTCCATATTAATGTCTATGGATGTAGATGAGGACAGAGAAGCCCCCGGAGGAGGATGTGGGGGGCACATACTTTCTCCATATTAATATCTATGGATGTAGATGAGGACAGTGAAGCCCCCGGAGGTGGATGTGGGGGGCACATACTTTCTCCTTATTAATGTCTATGGATGTAGATGAGGACAGAGAAGCCCCCGGAGGAGGATGTGGGGGGCACATACTTTCTCCATATTAATGTCTATGGATGTAGATGAGGACAGAGAAGCCCCCGGAGGAGGATGTGGGGGGCACATACTGTCTCCATATTAATGTCTATGGATGTAGATGAGGACAGTGAAGCCCCCGGAGGAGGATGTGGGGGGCACATACTTTCTCCATATTAATATCTATGGATGTAGATGAGGACAGAGAAGCCCCCGGAGGAGGATGTGGGGGGCACATACTGTCTCCATATTAATGTCTATGGATGTAGATGAGGACCGTGAAGCCCCCGGAGGAGGATGTGGGGGGCACATACTGTCTCCATATTAATGTCTATGGATGTAGATGAGGCCAGAGAAGCCCCCGGAGGAGGATGTGGGGGGCACATACTGTCTCCATATTAATGTCTATGGATGTAGATGAGGACAGAGAAGCCCCCGGAGGTGGATGTGGGGGGCACATACTTTCTCCATATTAATGTCTATGGATGTAGATGAGGACAGTAAAGCCCCCGGAGGTGGATGTGGGGGGCACATACTTTCTCCATATTAATGTCTATGGATGTAGATGAGGACAGTGAAGCCCCCGGAGGAGGATGTGGGGGGCACATACTGTCTCCATATAAATGTCTATGGATGTAGATGAGGACAGAGAAGCCCCCGGAGGAGGATGTGGGGGGCACATACTGTCTCCATATTAATGTCTATGGATGTAGATGAGGACAGAGAAGCCCCCGGAGGAGGATGTGGGGGGCACATACTTTCTCCATATTAATGTCTATGGATGTAGATGAGGACAGTGAAGCCCCCGGAGGAGGATGTGGGGGGCACATACTTTCTCCATATTAATGTCTATGGATGTAGATGAGGACAGTGAAGCCCCCGGAGGTGGATGTGGGGGGCACATACTTTCTCCATATTAATGTCTATGGATGTAGATGAGGACAGAGAAGCCCCCGGAGGAGGATGTGAGGGGCACATACTGTCTCCATATTAATGTCTATGGATGTAGATGAGGACAGAGAAGCCCCCGGAGGTGGATGTGGGGGGCACATACTGTCTCCATATTAATATCTATGGATGTAGATGAGGACAGAGAAGCCCCCGGAGGAGGATGTGGGGGGCACATACTTTCTCCATATTAATGTCTATGGATGTAGATGAGGACAGTGAAGCCCCCGGAGGAGGATGTGGGGGGCACATACTGTCTCCATATTAATGTCTATGGATGTAGATGAGGACAGAGAAGCCCCCGGAGGAGGATGTGGGGGGCACATACTGTCTCCATATTAATGTCTATGGATGTAGATGAGGACAGAGAAGCCCCCGGAGGAGGATGTGGGGGGCACATACTTTCTCCATATTAATGTCTATGGATGTAGATGAGGACAGAGAAGCCCCCGGAGGAGGATGTGGGGGGCACATACTTTCTCCATATTAATGTCTATGGATGTAGATGAGGACAGAGAAGCCCCCGGAGGAGGATGTGGGGGGCACATACTGTCTCCATATTAATGTCTATGGATGTAGATGAGGACAGTGAAGCCCCCGGAGGAGGATGTGGGGGGCACATACTTTCTCCATATTAATGTCCATGGATGTAGATGAGGACAGTGAAGCCCCCGGAGGAGGATGTGGGGGGCACATACTGTCTCCATATTAATGTCTATGGATGTAGATGAGGACAGTGAAGCCCCCGGAGGTGGATGTGGGGGGCACATACTTTCTCCATATTATTGTCTATGGATGTAGATGAGGACAGTGAAGCCCCCGGAGGTGGATGTGGGGGGCACATACTTTCTCCATATTAATGTCTATGGATGTAGATGAGGACAGAGAAGCCCCCGGAGGTGGATGTGGGGGGCACATACTTTCTCCATATTAATGTCTATGGATGTAGATGAGGACAGAGAAGCCCCCGGAGGAGGATGTGGGGGGCACATACTTTCTCCATATTAATGTCTATGGATGTAGATGAGGACAGAGAAGCCCCCGGAGGTGGATGTGGGGGGCACATACTGTCTCCATATTAATGTCTATGGATGTAGATGAGGACCGTGAAGCCCCCGGAGGAGGATGTGGGGGGCACATACTTTCTCCATATTAATGTCTATGGATATAGATGAGGACAGAGAAGCCCCCGGAGGAGGATGTGGGGGGCACATACTTTCTCCATATTAATGTCTATGGATGTAGATGAGGCCAGAGAAGCCCCCGGAGGAGGATGTGGGGGGCACATACTTTCTCCATATTAATGTCTATGGATGTAGATGAGGACAGTGAAGCCCCCGGAGGTGGATGTGAGGGGCACATACTGTCTCCATATTAATGTCTATGGATGTAGATGAGGACAGTGAAGCCCCCGGAGGTGGATGTGGGGGGCACATACTTTCTCCATATTAATGTCTATAGATGTAGATGAGGACAGTGAAGCCCCCGGAGGTGGATGTGGGGGGCACATACTGTCTCCATATTAATGTCTATGGATGTAGATGAGGACAGAGAAGCCCCCGGAGGTGGATGTGAGGGGCACATACTTTCTCCATATTAATGTCTATGGATGTAGATGAGGACAGTGAAGCCCCCGGAGGTGGATGTGAGGGGCACATACTTTCTCCATATTAATGTCTATAGATGTAGATGAGGACAGTGAAGCCCCTGGAGGAGGATGTGGGGGGCAAATACTGTCTCCATATTAATGTCTATGGATGTAGATGAGGACAGTGAAGCCCCCAGAGGTGGATGTGAGGGGCACATACTTTCTCCATATTAATGTCTATAGATGTAGATGAGGACAGAGAAGCCCCCGGAGGTGGATGTGGGGGGCACATACTTTCTCCATATTAATGTCTATAGATGTAGATGAGGACAGTGAAGCCCCCGGAGGTGGATGTGAGGGGCACATACTTTCTCCATATTAATGTCTATAGATGTAGATGAGGACAGAGAAGCCCCCGGAGGTGGATGTGGGGGGCACATACTTTCTCCATATTAATGTCTATGGATGTAGAGGAGGACATTGAAGCCCCCGGAGGTGGATGTGGGGGGCACATACTTTCTCCATATTAATGTCTATGGATGTAGATGAGGACAGTGAAGCCCCCGGAGGAGGATGTGAGGGGCACATACTTTCTCCATATTAATGTCTATGGATGTAGATGAGGACAGTGAAGCCCCCGGAGGAGGATGTGGGGGGCAAATACTGTATCCATATTAATGTCTATGGTTGTAGATGAGGACAGTGAAGCCCCCGGAGGAGGATGTGGGGGGCACATACTTTCTCCATATTAATGTCTATGGATGTAGATGAGGACAGAGAAGCCCCCGGAGGAGGATGTGGGGGGCACATACTGTCTCCATATTAATGTCTATGGATGTAGATGAGGACAGTGAATCCCCCGGAGGTGGATGTGGGGGGCACATACTTTCTCCATATTAATGTCTATGGATGTAGATGAGGACAGTGAAGCCCCCGGAGGAGGATGTGGGGGGGCACATACTTTCTCCATATTAATGTCTCTGGATGTAGATGAGGACAGTGAAGCCCCCGGAGGTGGATGTGAGGGGCACATACTTTCTCCATATTAATGTCTATGGATGTAGATGAGGACAGTGAAGCCCCCGGAGGTGGATGTGAGGGGCACATACTTTCTCCATATTAATGTCTATGGATGTAGATGAGGACAGTGAAGCCCCCGGAGGAGGATGTGGGGGGCAAATACTGTATCCATATTAATGTCTATGGTTGTAGATGAGGACAGTGAAGCCCCCGGAGGAGGATGTGGGGGGCACATACTTTCTCCATATTAATGTCTATGGATGTAGATGAGGACAGAGAAGCCCCCGGAGGAGGATGTGGGGGGCACATACTGTCTCCATATTAATGTCTATGGATGTAGATGAGGACAGTGAATCCCCCGGAGGTGGATGTGGGGGGCACATACTTTCTCCATATTAATGTCTATGGATGTAGATGAGGACAGTGAAGCCCCCGGAGGAGGATGTGGGGGGCACATACTTTCTCCATATTAATGTCTATGGATGTAGATGAGGACAGTGAAGCCCCCGGAGGAGGATGTGGGGGGCACATACTTTCTCCTTATTAATGTCTATGGATGTAGATGAGGACAGAGAAGCCCCCGGAGGAGGATGTGGGGGGCACATACTTTCTCCATATTAATGTCTATGGATGTAGATGAGGACAGAGAAGCCCCCGGAGGTGGATGTGGGGGGCACATACTGTCTCCATATTAATGTCTATGGATGTAGATGAGGACAGTGAAGCCCCCGGAGGTGGATGTGGGGGGCACATACTTTCTCCATATTAATGTCTATGGATGTAGATGAGGACAGTGAAGCCCCCGGAGGAGGATGTGGGGGGCACATACTTTCTCCTTATTAATGTCTATGGATGTAGATGAGGACAGAGAAGCCCCCGGAGGAGGATGTGGGGGGCACATACTGTCTCCATATTAATGTCTATGGATGTAGATGAGGACAGTGAAGCCCCCGGAGGAGGATGTGGGGGGCACATACTTTCTCCATATTAATATCTATGGATGTAGATGAGGACAGAGAAGCCCCCGGAGGAGGATGTGGGGGGCACATACTGTCTCCATATTAATGTCTATGGATGTAGATGAGGACCGTGAAGCCCCCGGAGGAGGATGTGGGGGGCACATACTGTCTCCATATTAATGTCTATGGATGTAGATGAGGCCAGAGAAGCCCCCGGAGGAGGATGTGGGGGGCACATACTGTCTCCATATTAATGTCTATGGATGTAGATGAGGACAGAGAAGCCCCCGGAGGTGGATGTGGGGGGCACATACTTTCTCCATATTAATGTCTATGGATGTAGATGAGGACAGTAAAGCCCCCGGAGGTGGATGTGGGGGGCACATACTTTCTCCATATTAATGTCTATGGATGTAGATGAGGACAGTGAAGCCCCCGGAGGAGGATGTGGGGGGCACATACTGTCTCCATATAAATGTCTATGGATGTAGATGAGGACAGAGAAGCCCCCGGAGGAGGATGTGGGGGGCACATACTGTCTCCATATTAATGTCTATGGATGTAGATGAGGACAGTGAAGCCCCCGGAGGAGGATGTGGGGGGCACATACTTTCTCCATATTAATGTCTATGGATGTAGATGAGGACAGTGAAGCCCCCGGAGGAGGATGTGGGGGGCACATACTTTCTCCATATTAATGTCTATGGATGTAGATGAGGACAGTGAAGCCCCCGGAGGTGGATGTGGGGGGCACATACTTTCTCCATATTAATGTCTATGGATGTAGATGAGGACAGTGAAGCCCCCGGAGGAGGATGTGGGGGGCACATACTTTCTTCATATTAATGTCTATGGATGTAGATGAGGACAGTGAAGCCCCCGGAGGATTATGTGGGGGGCACATACTGTCTCCATATTAATGTCTATGGATGAGGATGAGGACAGTGAAGCCCCCGGAGGAGGATGTGGGGGGCACATACTGTCTCCATATTAATGTCTATGGATGAGGATGAGGACAGTGAAGCCCCCGGAGGAGGATGTGGGGGGCACATACTGTCTCCATATTAATGTCTATGGTTGTAGATGAGGACAGAGAAGCCCCCGGAGGAGGATGTGGGGGGCAAATACTGTTTCCATATTAATGTCTATGGATGTAGATGAGGACAGTGAAGCCCCCGGAGGAGAATGTGGGGGGCACATACTGTCTCCATATTAATGTCTATGGATGAGGATGAGGACAGTGAAGCCCCCGGAGGTGGATGTGGGGGGCACATACTTTCTCCATATTAATGTCTATGGATGTAGATGAGGACAGTGAAGCCCCCGGAGGAGGATGTGGGGGGCACATACTTTCTCCATATTAATGTCTATGGATGAGGATGAGGACAGTGAAGCCCCCGGAGGAGAATGTGGGGGGCACATACTGTCTCCATATTAATGTCTATGGATGAGGATGAGGACAGTGAAGCCCCCGGAGGTGGATGTGGGGGGCACATACTTTCTCCATATTAATGTCTATGGATGTAGATGAGGACAGTGAAGCCCCCGGAGGAGGATGTGGGGGGCACATACTTTCTCCATATTAATGTCTATGGATGTAGATGAGGACAGTGAAGCCCCCGGAGGAGGATGTGGGGGGCACATACTTTTCTCCATATTAATGTCTATGGATGTAGATGAGGACAGAGAAGCCCCCGGAGGTGGATGTGGGGGGCACATACTTTCCTCCATGTTAATGTCTATGGATGTAGATGAGGACAGAGAAGCCCCCGGAGGAGGATGTGGGGGGCACATACTTTCTCCATATTAATGTCTATGGATGTAGATGAGGACAGTGAAGCCCCCGGAGGAGGATGTGGGGGGCACATACTTTCTCCGTATTAATGTCTATGGATGTAGATGAGGACAGAGAAGCCCCCGGAGGAGGATGTGGGGGGCACATACTGTCTCCATATTAATGTCTATGGATGTAGATGAGGACAGTGAAGCCCCCGGAGGAGGATGTGGGGGGCACATACTTTCTCCATATTAATGTCTATGGATGTAGATGAGGACAGAGAAGCCCCCGGAGGTGGATGTGGGGGGCACATACTGTCTCCATATTAATGTCTATGGATGTAGATGAGGACAGTGAAGTCCCCGGAGGAGGATGTGGGGGGCACATACTTTCTCCATATTAATGTCTATGGATGTAGATGAGGACAGAGAAGCCCCCGGAGGTGGATGTGGGGGGCACATACTTTCTCCATATTAATGTCTATGGATGTAGATGAGGACAGAGAAGCCCCCGGAGGAGGTTGTGGGGGGCACATACTTTCTCCATATTAATGTCTATGGATGTAGATGAGGACAGTGAAGCCCCCGGAGGAGGATGTGGGGGGCACATACTGTCTCCATATTAATGTCTATTGATGTAGATGAGGACAGTGAAGTCCCCGGAGGAGGATGTGGGGGGCACATACTTTCTCCATATTAATGTCTATTGATGTAGATGAGGACAGTGAAGCCCCCGGAGGAGGATGTGGGGGGCACATACTTTCTCCATATTAATGTCTATGGATGTAGATGAGGACAGAGAAGCCCCCGGAGGAGGATGTGGGGGGCACATACTGTCT
The DNA here is from genome assembly GCF_032444005.1 of Ranitomeya imitator. Lineage (NCBI taxonomy): Eukaryota > Metazoa > Chordata > Amphibia > Anura > Dendrobatidae > Ranitomeya > Ranitomeya imitator. The sequence continues at coordinate 633,970,157 of NC_091283.1, read as the reverse complement.
CCATATTAATATATACACCAAAAGTTGCTCTAAATAACAAAATACTGCCCTCCCCCCAACAGCGACGGGCAAGAAGTACCATACACAAGATAACCTACACAAAAAGGTGTGATACCACAATTAATATGATCCACCATGGTACTGTGATAAAATATACATTTTATTAAACATATTTTTTTTCGTACAAAAAGACAAATGTGTAAAAGTATGAATTACTACATAGAAAAAGGGTACAGATCCTCAAAAAGAGGGACTATATTGCCATAGGTAAGCGCCTAGAACCCAGGCCAAAACATGCATAAACATATGAACTGCTATGTTATAATAGTGAGACAGTCTGTTTATATCAAGATGCCGTTGGACTCTGAAAAATCCCCATACATAACGGCCTATGGAATGCCAGTCATTCTAATAAAGGGAGACATGTAATCATGCTATAATCCTAACTTTCAGGTTCCCAACATGCTGAATGCTCACATAGAACGGTGTAGTGATATGATATGTTACCTAGTTATAGGCCTGGTATGCGCTCCTCGGCGTCCCTCTGCCCCGACGCGCGTTTCGCGTTAGCTTCTTCTGGAGGCATACTTTCTCCATATTAATGTCTATGCATGTAGATGAGGACAGAGAAGCCCCCGGAGGTGGATGTGGGGGGCACATACTTTCTCCGTATTAATGTCTATGCATGTAGATGAGGACAGAGAAGCCCCCGGAGGTAGATGTGGGGGGCACATACTTTCTCCATATTAATGTCTATGGATGTAGATGAGCACAGAGAAGCCCCCGGAGGTAGATGTGGGGGGCACATACTTTCTCCATATTAATGTCTATGGATGTAGATGAGGACAGAGCACCCCCGGAGTCGGATGTGGTGGGCACATACTTTCTCCATATTAATGTCTATGGATGTAAATGAGGACAGAGCACCCCCGGAGTCCCATACTTTCTCCATATTAATGTCTATGGATGTAGATGAGGACAGAGCACCCCCGGAGTCAGATGTGGGGGGCACATACTTTCTCCATATTAATGTCTATGGATGTAGATGAGGACAGAGCACCCCCGGAGTCCCATACTTTCTCCATATTAATGTCTATGGATGTAGGTGTGGCCAGTGCACCCCCGGAGTCGGATGTGGGGGCACATACTTTCTTCGTATTAATGTCTATGGATGTAGATGAGGACAGTGAAGCCCCCGGAGGTGGATGTGGGGGCACATACTTTCTCCATATTAATGTCTATGAATGTAGATGAGGACAGAACACCCCCGGAGTCCCATACTTTCTCCATATTAATGTCTATGGATGTAGATGTGGCCAGAGCACCCCCGGAGTCGGATGTGGGGGGCACATACTTTCTCCATATTAATGTCTATGGATGTAGATGTGGCCAGAGCACCCCCGGAGTCGAATGTGGGGGCACATACTTTCTTCGTATTAATGTCTATGGATGTAGATGAGGACAGAGAAGCCCCCGGAGGTGGATGTGGTGGGCAGATACTTTCTCCATATTAATGTCTATGGATGTAGATGTGGCCAGAGCACCCCCGGAGTCGGATGTGGGGGCACATACTTTCTTCGTATTAATGTCTATGGATGTAGATGAGGACAGAGCACCCCTGGAGTCGGATGTGGGGGGCACATACTTTCTTCGTATTAATGTCTATGGATGTAGATGAGGACAGAGAAGCCCCCGGAGGTGGATGTGGTGGGCAGATACTTTCTCCATATTAATGTCTATGGATGTAGATGTGGCCAGAGCACCCCCGGAGTCGGATGTGGGGGCACATACTTTCTTCGTATTAATGTCTATGGATGTAGATGAGGACAGAGCACCCCTGGAGTCGGATGTGGGGGCACATACTTTCTTCGTATTAATGTCTATGGATGTAGATGAGGACAGAGAAGCCCCCGGAGGAGGATGTGGGGGGCAGATACTTTCTCCATATTAATGTCTATGGATGTAGATGAGGACAGTAAAGCCCCCGGAGTCGGATGTGGGGGGCACATACTTTCTTCGTATTAATGTGTATGGATGTAGATGAGGACAGAGAAGCCCCCGGAGGTGGATGTGGTGGGCAGATACTTTCTCCATATTAATGTCTATGGATGTAGATGAGGACAGAGCACCCCCGGAGTCGGATGTGGGGGGGCACATACTTTCTCCATATTAATGTCTATGGATGTAGATGAGGACAGAGAAGCCCCCGGAGGTGGATGTGGTGGGCACATACTTTCTTCGTATTAATGTCTATGGATGTAGATGAGGACAGAGCACCCCCGGAGTCCCATACTTTCTCCATATTAATGTCTATGGATGTAGATGAGGACAGAGCACCCCCGGAGTCGGATGTGGGGGCACATACTTTCCTGTGCAGTCTGTCTGCTTCTCTGTGATCTCCGCCGGTCTCTGATGACTCTCATGTTCCTGCAGGAAGTGAAGGTGAATTGGGCCACGACTCCGAGCAGCCAGAAGAAGGACACGTCCAGTAAGTAGTGGCACCCCTGCTGGCCCTGCCTGCGCGCTCTCCACTGTCTGTCTGTCACGTGACTCTGCGATGCTGCTATTAATCCCTTTTTGTTGCAGGCCCCTCCAGCAGAGAAGGGGTTAGAGGCTGGGCGCTAGCATTTTCACATCCGGTGCTGGTTAGGCGGCCTCTCTTGGTATTCTCTCTCATTTATCTAAATTTTACGCAGTTCTCTTTGTTACTGGTAGTTTCTGCGGGGGGAGGCTGGAGTTCGGCCCTCAGGCTCTTGTTTCTGAAGTTGGACATTAACCCCGTGTGTGTCTCATGGCACCGCGCCCTGTCTAGACCCCACACTGTACTGGGGACCCCACGTTGTGGTGGAGAGCTGTGTGAGACGAGTAACGTGATGCGCTTTCTTTACAGATCACTTTCATGTGTTTGTTGGAGATCTGAGCCCAGAAATCACCACAGAAGACATAAAATCTGCTTTTGCTCCATTTGGTAAAATATCGTAAGTATTTTGTGGGCGGCATGTGGCTGCGGTGTCGCTGCTCTCCGCGCAGCCTCCTTTCATGGTTTGATGGGATTCTCGTGACCTGTCTTTGGAGACTTGTTTGGCGCCCGATTTGGCGCCCGATGTGCTCGTCCTTTCTGCGGGGGGCACTGGACGTGTCCTAGCTGCTGCTGCCGCTGGGGGCTCTGGGCCCTTTTCCTGCCACATTGTGTGTTGCGATCTTTAGCCACCACTCATTGCTCGTAGTCGTGAACTATGTGGGGGGTTGGTGGTTTCTCCATGACGCTGTGTATAGCATGTAAATGCTGGGATCACTGGTGGTGGCTGCTCGCACTGAGGCCGCTCACTGGTGCTCATCTGCCGCCCTCCAGTTCTGTCTATTTGCTGGAGACAGCAAGTATCTGGGAAATGCTGCTTGGTAAGTCGCACTGATTAGCGGGTGTAAGTCTTTCCTCACTCCCACTCGCCATAAACTGAATAGCATTCTGATTATTTTGCAGAATTGCTGGTAGATGGACAGAATCTTGAAGGCTTTCAGCAAGGATCTGTGCACACTGGACTCAGTTGTAGATTTTTTTATTCTCCTTTCTATTTATCTCCGTTTCTATCTCTCACATTCTCTCTTCAGTGCAGATTGATTTTACACATACATCTCTGTGTCCGTTTTGCTGTTTTGTACTGGTGTGCTGAAGTTATTGTTCTATAGTATTATTCACCTTTCTTAAATTTTCTGAAAATGTCAATTTTTCAAAATTTACAGCTGCCCAAACTCCAAAATGGTGGTAAAGAATTGAGCAAGAAAAATAAAGCGATCTGTTAACAGGCCATGTATGCCTTTTAATTCCTACTTTTTCCTCTTTTTTCAATTTTGATATTTGCTATATTCTGCAGCCATTGATATTAGTGAGTGCATGGTGACCAGGACTGAGTGCTGCGTCTCTGATGTCGAGTAACTGCTAGGATGCATGTCTATTCCTGTCATTACTAGAGCTGTGTGCTGTAGCCAGAATGTAGACCGTGGCCGGCCGGCCAGGGAGCTAGCCATGGTAGATGGAGGCTAGCTGTGAAGCCGCAGGGCCGTCTCCACCAGACAGTGTGTGTGATCCTTCTAGATCTGCATTGATGATTTACACCATGGACTCTCTCTGCTTCCTTCATCTCATCAGTCCACGCTCTCTTCTTACAGAGACGCCAGGGTCGTAAAGGATATGGCAACGGGAAAGTCCAAGGGCTACGGCTTTGTGTCCTTCTACAACAAGCTGGTAAGTAGAGGATCTTCACATGGCTCTTCTCGCTAATTATCTCAGCTCATCCGTACTCTTTCTCAGGATGCAGAAAACGCCATCGTCCACATGGGAGGTCAGTGGTTGGGAGGGCGGCAAATAAGAACCAACTGGGCAACGCGCAAACCCCCAGCACCAAAAAGCACACAGGAAAGTGAGTGTCAGGCTCCTCACTCCATCAGCCTTATTAGCTAGAGACGTAAAGCTGACCATTAATGTGCAGACTCTTCTCTCACATCAGATACAACAAAACAGTTACGCTTCGAAGATGTTGTCAATCAGTCAAGCCCAAAAAACTGCACGGTGTATTGTGGCGGCATCGGCTCCGGTCTGACAGGCGAGTCCGTGCGTGTGGCACTCCTGACATTTGGGGTGCAGCGTGAATCGTTGGCTCTTTCTGGGTTTTTAGACCTTTTCTTGTGTTGCTGGAAATGTCCACAGTTCTTTACTTCATGATTGTTTGGGTTATCATTCTGCTCACATCTCTTATAGATCAGCTCATGCGACAGACGTTTGGGGTGTTTGGTCAGATCATGGAAATTCGAGTTTTCCCAGAGAAAGGCTATTCCTTCATTAGGTGAGTATATTAGGAAGCCTCTTCTTTGCCGCTGCCATCCCAGATGTCGGCCGTTCTGAGGTCACCACACATTACTCAGTCTGTGCAGAATTATTAGGCAAGTTGTATTCTAGAGGAATATTTTTATTATTGATCAACAACTATGTTCTCAATCAACCCAAAAGACTCATAAATATTAAAGCTTAATATTTTTGGAAGTTGGAGTGAGGTTTTTTAGATTTGGCTATCTTAGGAGGATATCTGTTTGTGCTGGTAACTATTACTGTGCAGAATTATTAGGCAACTTAATAAAAACCAAATATATTCCAATCTCACTTGTTTATTTTCACCAGGTAAACCAATATAACTGCACAAAATTTAGAAATAAACATTTCTGACATGCAAAAACAAACCCAAACAATGAGTGCCCACTATAGCCCCCTTTCTTTCTGATGACACTCGGCAGCCTCCATCCATAGATTCTGTCAGTTGCTTGATCTGTTTACGGCCAACATTGGTGCAGCAGCCACCACAGCCTCCAGATACTGCTCCGAGAGGTGGACTGTTTCCCCTCCCTGTAGATCTCACATTTTATGAGGGACCACAGGTTCTCTATAGGGTTCAGATCAGGTGAACAAGGGGCCATGTCATTATATTTTCTTCTTTGAGACCTTTACTGGCCAGCCACGCTGTGCAGTAGTTGGGGGCATGTGATGGAGCATTGTCCTGCATGAAAATCATGGTTTTCTTGACCGATACCGACATCTTCCTGCACCACTGCTTGAAGAAGTCTTCCAGAAACTGGCAGTAGGTCTGGGAGTTGGGCTTCACTCCATCCTCAACCCGAAAAGGTCCCACAAGTCCATCTTTAATGATCCCAGCCCATACCAGTACCCCACCTCCACCTTGCTGGTGTCTGAGTCGGAGTGGAGCTCTCTGCCCTTTACTGATCCAGCCTCTGGCCTGTCCATCCGGCCCATCAAGAGTCACTCTCATTTTATCAGTCCATAAAACCTTTGAACAGTCAGTCTTCAGATATTTCTTGGCCCAGTCTTGATGTTTTATCTTATGTTTCTTGTCCAGAGGTGGTCGTTTTTCAGCCTTCCTTGCCTTGGCCATGTCCCTGAGTATCGCACACCTTGTGCTTTGTGTTACTCCAGTAACGTTGCAGCTCTGAAATATGGCAAAACTGGTGGCAAATGGCATCTTGGCAGCTTCACGCTTGATTTTCCTCAATTCATTTGCAGTTATTTTGCGCCTTTTTTCCCAACACGCTTCTTGCGACCCTGTTGGCTATTTGTCATGAAACGCTTGATTGTTCGGTGATCACGCTTCAAAAGTTTGGTAATTTCAACACTGCTGCATCCCTCTGCAGACATCTCACAATTGTGGACTTTTCAGAGCCGTCAAATCTCTCTTCTGACTCATTTTGCCAAAGGAAAGTAAGTTGCCTAATAATTAAGCACACCTTATATAGCAGGGGTCCCCAACTCCAGTCCTCAAGGCCCACCAACATGTCATGTTTTCAGGATTTCCTTAGTCTTGCCCAGGTAATAATTGCATCACCTGTGCAATGCAAAGGAAATCCTGAAAACATGACCTGTTGGTGGGCCTTGAGGACTGGAGTTGGGGACCCCTGTTATATAGGGTTCTGATGTCATTAGCCAACACCCCTCCTCGTTACAGAGATGCACATCACCTGATTTACTTAATTGGTAGTTGGCTCTCAGCCTGAACAGCTCGGAGTAGGACAACATGTATAAAAAGCATCATGTGATCAAAATACAACTTGCCAAATAATTCTGCACGCATTGTACTCTTCCTGGTCTTTAGGTTTTCCAGCCATGACAGTGCCGCGCATGCCATCGTATCTGTGAATGGGACAACCATAGAGGGTCATGTAGTGAAGTGCTACTGGGGCAAAGAGACGCCAGACATGACAAAAAGCTTCCAGCAAGTAAGAAACAAATTCTGGCCATGGTGGGGGTGGGACTGTTCTTCTGACATTGTACACATTAGGACTGAACACATTGTGAAAGAAGGAGCCATGTTCTTTTTGGCTTTTCTTGATGTTCTTGTTTCACTTTCCCACTCTTGGCAATTTTGGGTTCCTGTAATTTGTGTGTGTCTGGTGCTCAGTCCTGGTACCGTCTCTGGCTTTATAACATCTTGCATCTCTTCTAGATGGACTATGGTCAGTGGGGTCAGTGGAGCCACATGTACAGCAGTCCTCAGCAGTATGGGCAGTATGTCACCAATGGTTGGCAAGTACCGTCATACGGCATGTATGGACAAGCGTGGAACCAGCAAAGCTTTGGAGTAGAGTGAGTGACGTGCCACGGTGATGATGGATGACACTGTACTAATGGCTTTCGTCAGTATTCATTGGCTATTTTTCTGTTACAGACAGTCCCAATCGGCTACATGGATGGGAGGCTTCAATGCTCAACCCCCTCCTCCCACACAGGGGCCACCAGTGATACAGAACCCACCAGGGTACAGTATGGCCAGTTACCAAACACAGTGAAAGAACTCTTCCTAATACGTGTAATCCACAACGCTGGTGACCTGGAGGATATGAACTGGGGCTTGATGGAAGGAGGAGAGGATTCCATAGATACAATATTTATTTCCAGTCGCTTCCGATGTGGAGCTGCTAGCACCACTCACATGTATTGGACTCGTCTTTTAGAGATTTTTTTTTTTTTTCTTTTTATGAAACATTTTTACCCTGAAGTTCAGGACTGGTCTTAAATTCAGTTTTCCTTCTGTACACAATAAAAGCCATTTCCGACATCTGGGTGGAGGAGTTTAAGTCATGGGTGAAGCGGCCGAGAGCGCATCTGAATTTCTCACTACTTGTAGTCCCAGCCTCCGAGAGCTGAGGTCTGGTCAGGTGGAGACTACCAGCATGTCGCTGGTCCTCATCCACAATATAGTATTTCTAAGGTCCCTTATCTAAGGAGAAGCCTGAAAGGGTTGTAGAAACAACATTTATCACCTACGTATTGGATCAAAACCCAATGGTCACTAGACCCCAGCTTTTTATTGCATATCTAGGTGGAGTTTACGAGAAGCTGTTTTCACGCATATGCGGTACTGCAGCCATCAATGTCTGTGAGTTTATCCAAAGCAGCTAAGTGATGTGCCACTCGAGCAGTGAGTGCTGGACTGTCACGCAATGCAAGCTTCTCTCTGCTGCTGTTGAGTATCAGGACTGCCACGCAGTATAAACTCCCTGATGCGGTTGATTATCAGGACCGCCACGCAGTTCAAGCTGCTCCCTGCTGCTATCAGGACCGCCACGCAGTTCAAGCTCCTCCCTGCTGCTGAGTATCGGAACCGCCACGCAGTGCAAGCTCCTCCCTGCTGCTGTGTATCTGGACTGCCACGCAGTTCAAGCTCCTTCCTACTGCGGTTGAGTATCAGGACCGCGACGCAGTGCAAGCTCCTCCCTGCTGCTGAGTATCAGGACTGCCACGCAGTTCAAGCTCCTCCCTGCTGCTGAGTATCGGAACCGCCACGTAGTGCAAGCTCCTCCCTGCTGCTGTGTATCTGGACTGCCACGCAGTTCAAGCTCCTTCCTACTGCGGTTGAGTATCAGGAGCGCCACGTAGTGCAAGCTCCTCCCTGCTGCTGATTATCAGGACTGCCATGCAGTTCAAGCTCCTTCCTGCTGCGGTTGAGTATCAGGACCGCCAAGCAGTGCAAGCTCCTCCCTGATGCTGACTATCAGGACCATCACGCAGTGCAAGCTCCTCCCTGCTGCTGACTATCAGGACCATCACGCAGTGCAAGCTCCTCCCTGCTGCTGTCGAGTAGTGAGGAGGAACGGAGCGCACGATGATCAATGTGGGGTCATCAGTGATCAGACACTTAAGATCTCTAGGTTGGTAGAGGGGTGAGGAATGGCCTTCGTAGACGGCTCCTTTTTGTTTGTTTTGTGCTGCCCATTATGTAAATTGTTATTGTTTATTGGTGTCACGATATGGTATGAAATATCATAAGTAGTTCTCTTGCTAGCCTGCGTGGGCTAAGCCCCCCTTCTTGGAGTGATGCTGCAACAGTTTGTAGCTTCAAATTCCTGACTTTCAACTCCCAAGCCCCCCTTCCCTTTCATTCAGCCAAGAGCTGCTTTGACAATGTACTGGGGAGTTTTATGGCCGAGAGGTATTTACGACTAGGCTCAAATCTTCCTCTAGCAGAGAACTGTTTAGAAGTGTCTAGAAGTTTCTAGGATCCATGAAAGATTCTTTGTTTGGTTTTTGTACGATATTATGCACAATGTTTACGTTAACAACACGAAAATATATATTCGTATTCTCACTCGGTGGACCTACCCATCCCCCGAAACACGGGCTTCTAACTCCGTCTGGTAAAGAAGTAGGGATTTCTCTGTAAATATGTATCCCAGATAGGACATATTTGATCTCATTAGAATGCTCACGTTAATCCGAGATGAATGATGGGTTTGTTAGGACTATGACATGTTTTGTAGCGGAGTTATCGAAATTAGATATAGATTAGAATAAAATGAGTTAACTGAAGAGGTAGGAGGGACGAGGTGATCCAACCCCTTTCTGGGATGTTACAGGCTTAGCTATAACTGTCTGCACACATCCCCAGCTTGGGTCTTGTCTTTTTTTTTTCCCTGGAAGAGCTGAGCATATCCCATGAACTGGGACGTATGGAAAACTGCACTAGCCTGGGTGCCTGCCATGCTTTGAACATGTGAGTGTTACTTTTTCTCATTTAATCCCTGTTTATTTCATAACTACCCTTGTACATATTTGCAATTGTCTCATTTGTAACATCTTTATAAAATATTTTTGGTAAAGCACTGCCTAATTTTTTATGGGATATAATATTATATGTTAGTTCATTCTCCATGCTCTAAACGTACCCTGTCTCTGGAAGAGAATTACGCTACTGTGTTGGGTTAGCTTCGGACCCGTTTAATCGAAGCTGGTGGCAGCGATAGTGTGCAGACTGTTGAGTGATGCTGTAGCGACTGCGGCGTTGATAATTATTGTTCCTGCCTGAGTGGGAGTAGTTATCGCGTCGCTGCAGCGTGCCCAATAGCCAGTACATAGCAGGCAGCCTTTCTGGCGACTAATTACCCAGGGTGCAGTACCTAATCTGACCTGAGAGTAAGGGGGGCGCCAGAGAGCTGCAAGTGTTAAGTGGAACTGTAAGCGGGATATACATAAATCCCTGCAGTTTGTGGTATATTGAAAGCAGTGGGATACCTAGAATAAGCCCCTGCTGTAAACTAAGAGGTCGATAGCCTTGTGGGTGTTTTCTCATCACATTGTTAGCAGTGGAGGGATAACTAAGATAAGCCCCCCTGCACATGTGATAGCCGTCTGTTGGCCTAAAGTCACCCCAACCCGTTACGGTCACAGTGTGAATCGTGACAAATTGGTGGCAGCGGTCAGGGGAATCCTGACAATTGGTGGCAGCGGTGGGATATCTTAGAGCATTAGTGATTTGGTTTGAGTAATCATTCCTCTCACTAAAAACTTGCAGAAAGTTCTTGCGAGGACTCTGCGCAAATAAGTTTGGAGAACGAACTCAGTGTTTTATTAGTCTTGAGACAATTGCGTACTGGTAATTATCCCCTCCCTTCCTCTTCGTTTTTCTATCCTATCTTTTATTTGGCAACCATGGCTGCGAAAGGGGAAGCCTGGTACAACCAGCAGAAGAAGGACTTTCTTGCTGGGATATGCACGTGCCATGGCCTGAACCCCCAGGGCAAGACCAAGGCTCAAATGGTCGCTGAACTGGTGCAATTTGAAGCAGACCAAGCCAGGCCACAGAAGCCAGCACAAGCGAACATGGTGCTGCAGCAGAGGTCCAACCACTGAATACGGGCCCTACTGGCAACCAGGGGGGCGCAGACCTCCTCCTGCAGCTGGCTCTGCAACAATGCGCCGCAGATGACCTAGAGGGACGTCGGCAGCTGATTCAGCAATACCATGAGCGAGCCGAGCGAGAGGCCCAGCGAGCCGAGCGGCAAGCGGAGCGGGAGTACCAGCTGCAGATGGCCCAACTGCAAATGCAGCGGTCGTCCCAGTCCAGCCGTGAGCCCAGCAGCGCTCAGATACCTAAGCCTCGGCCCGATCACTTTCCTGTTATGGAGAAGGACGGAGACTTGGACACTTTTCTGCGGGCCTTTGAGAAAGCCTGCAGACAGTACCAACTGCCTACAGATGAATGGGCCCGATACCTGACACCAGGGCTGAGAGGTAAAGCTCTGGAGGCGTTTGCTGCCCTCCCTCAAGAACAAGATGGTGACTATGAGGCCATCAAGCAGGCTCTAATAGCCAAGTACCAGCTTACACCCGAGGTGTACCGTAGAAAGTTCTGGACCCTCCAACGTGGCCCACACGACAGTTACAGTGATGTGCATGGACTGGGGGACCCACTTTGACCAGTGGACCCAAGGACTGTCAGTGACCACCTTTCCACAGCTGCGAGACCTGATGATCAAAGACCAGTTCTTTCATCTTTGCCCAGCTGAGGTGCGACAGTTCGTGATGGACAGAGAACCCAAAGATGTGACGAAAGCAGCGCAGATTGCCGATGCCTATGAGGCCAACCGTAGATCGGAAGTGTGGAAGCCAGTCACCACCAGCTGGAGAGGGGGTAAGCCTGCAACCAATGCCAGTACCCCTGCCAGCCAACACACCAGAGGTCCTGGCCCCGTGGCCAACAGCACCAGACCTACCACCGAACCTCGCAAGTGTTACACTTGCAATCAGACTGGTCATCTCAGTTGCTCCTGCCCAACCAAGCAGAAGAACCCCTCCAGCCAAGGCCCCTGGGCCTAATGCAGCAGTTCTTTTGGTGGGTGGTGTGGTTGGGAGGGTGTGTGACAACGTACAGCACGTCACTGTGGGAGGCCATGTTGCTACAGGCCTCAAGGACACCGGGGCTGAACGAACCCTCATCCGACCCGACCTGGTGGCCCCTGAAGAAATCATCCCGGGGAAAACCCTAACTGTCACTGGGATTGGGGGCATCAGCTGTCCCTTACCGATGGCCTGGGTTTTTATTGATTGGGGTGCTGGGAGCGGGGTGAAGGAAGTGGGGCTGTCTGATAATTTGCCCACTGATGTTTTGTTGGGGACTGATTTGGGAAAGATGGTTGCATACTACGTCCCTGACACCCCTCCCCAATCTACTAATGAGGGTAAAGTTAACCCTGATGATGATGATGGAAAATCGCATGTGTTGCCTGACCATGCTTTATGTTGTAATGATGCATCTAATAACCATTTTTTTCCTAGGATTGATGGTGAAAATGTTGTACCTGTGCCAACTGAACCTGATAATGATTTTTCTGTGAAGGTTAATGTGTCCATAGGTACAGGCTTGCCCAGCCACGTCGCTCTGCGGAGTGAGACGGCTGAGGAACCCCTAACAGGGGCAAGTGTCGGTGCTACAGGAAATGGGGAGATGCATGGGAACCGTGAGGAAGGTGATGCCATGAAAGTGACCAGTGCCACCGAGGAAGGTAACTGGCCCATAAGTAGCACTGCCCCTGGAGTGTTGGGGGTGGATGGGGAGGTAGAGCCCATAGCAGCGCCGGCTGATGGGTCTTTAGAAATCCCCGGGGAGACATCCTACGTAGCTGCTGTCACCCGCAGTCAGAGTGCCCGGAGCGCAGATAACTGTCAGCCTTCCGGACCCTCCTCAGTCACCAGTGTGACTGAACCAGAGGTGGACCCAGAGCAGGTCCAAGAGGGTTCCCGTGGGGAAGGGACCCTGACGTCGCTTCTGGCTTCCCCTAGCCAGGAGTTTCAGGCCGCTCTGCACACAGATGCGAGCCAAGAGAGTTTGAGACAACTTGCCGGGACGCACTTCTCCGAGGCTGATAAGGAGAAGGTGTTCTAGGAACAAGGAAGGTTGTACCGGGAGACAGTACCCGGAGAATCACAAAAGGAGTGGTTGAGGGAAAGACAGCTGGTTGTCCCACAGCAATTGCGGGGGTGAGTTGTTGCGGATTGCCCATGAGATCCCGCTAGCTGGACACTTGGGGATCAGCAAAACTAAGGCCCGGCTGTCTCAACACTTCTATTGGCCTAAGATGGGGACAGATGTGTCAAACTACTGCCGCTCTTGTATCACTTGTCAAAGAGTGGGGAAGGCGGGGCCTGCTCTTAAGGCTCCCCTGATCCTGTTGCCAGTGATAGAGGAGCCTTTCCAGAGGATCGCGGTGGACATTGTGGGCCCGCTGGCCGTCCCCAGCAGCTCTGGAAAGCAATGCATCCTTACTGGGGTAGACTACGCTACCCGGTACCCAGAGGCAGTAGCTCTGTCGTCCACTATGGCAGATAAGGTGGCGGATGCCCTGTTGGCCATCTTTTCACGTGTAGGATTTCCCAGGGCAATGCTTACTGATCAAGGGACCCAATTTATGTCTCGCCTAATGGAGGCTCTCTGTAAGAGAATGCAGGTGAAGCACCTGGTATCGAGTGCGTATCACCCACAGACCAATGGCTTGTGTGAACGCTTCAATGGTACCCTCAAACAGATGCTACGCATGCTGGTTGAGACTCAAGGGCGCGACTGGGAGCGGTACCTCCCACACCTGCTGTTCGCTTACCGAGAGGTTCCGCAGGCCTCGACGGGGTTCTCCCCCTTCGAGCTCCTGTATGGCAGGCGAGTCCGGGGACCCCTTGGGTTGGTAAGAGAATCCTGGGAAGAGGAGCCGAACCCTTCTGAAGTGTCCATAGTGGAGTATGTCATGCGCTTCCGTGACAAGATGCAGACCTTGACGCAGTTGGTGCATGACAACATGACGCAGGCTCAGGCTGACCAGAAGCACTGGTACGACCAGAACGCCCGGGAGCAGACCTACCACGTGGGTCAAAAGGTGTGGGTGCTGGTTCCCGTACCAACGGATAAGCTTCAGGCAGCCTGGGAGGGCCCGTACGTCGTCCACCAACAGCTCAAGCCGTTCACTTACGTGGTCACGCTTCACCACGCTCTGGGTAGGCGAAAGGCCTTTCACGTCAACATGATGAAGGCTCATCACGAACGTGAACCTTTCGTCCTGCCCGAAGACGGGGAGGAAGACACCCTCCTGGACATGCTGGCCCAAGCCAAGGCCAATGGGTCCATCGAGGACGTGGAGGTAAGCGCCTCGTTAACTGAACCCCAGCGGTTGCAGTTGCAAACCACACTGGAACCCTTCCGGGTCGTGTTCTCCAACCGACCTGGGAGGACTGATTTAGCAGTCCACGAGGTGGACACCGGGAATCACGCCCCACTACGGCGAACACCCTATCGAATCTGACCAGGTGCAGCAGATTATGCGCCAAGAGATCGATGAGATGTTACAGCTGGGGGTGATTCGACGGTCAAAGAGCGCGTGGGCATCACCTGTAGTTCTCGTGCCAAAGAAGGACCGGACCACCCGGTTCTGCGTGGACTACAGGGGGCTCAACGCCATCACAGCCTCGGATGCGCACCCAATGCCGCGCATCGAGGAGCTGCTTGAGAAGTTAGCTGGTGCACATTACCTAACAATAATGGATCTGAGTCGAGGATACTGGCAGATTCCCCTGAGGCACAGGAGATGTCCGCCTTTATCACACCCTTTGGACTGTACGAGTCCACGGTCATGCCCTTCGGCATGAAGAATGCCCCTGCCACTTTCCAGCGGATGGTCAACCTCCTGCTTCAGGGACTGGAGAAGTACGCCGTGGCGTACTTGGATGACATTGCCATCTTCAGTCCCTCCTGGAAGGAACACCTGCAGCATCTCGAGGAGGTGCTCAGGCGAATTCACCAAGCAGGACTGACTATCAAGCCGGGAAAGTGCCAGATGGGCATGAGGGAGGTTCACTACCTGGGGCACCGGGTAGGCGGGAACACCCTGAAGCCAGAGCCTGACAAAGTGGGAGTGATCGTGAACTGGCCCACTCCCGTGACCAAGAAACAGGTGATGTCCTTCTTGGGCACTGCAGGGTACTATAGGCGCTTCGTACAGCACTATAGTAGCCTGGCAAAACCTTTGACGGACCTCACCAGGAAGAGGCTACCCCACATCGTCAACTGGACAGATGGCTGTGAGGGGGCCTTCCAGGCGTTGAAAACCGCACTGTGCAACGCCCCTGTGTTGAAAGCAGTTTGGCCTTGGTGCTGTGCTCAGCCAGGTTGACTCGGAGGACCAAGAGCACCCCGTGTTATACCTGAGCCAGAAACTTTTGCCGAGGGAAGTGGCCTACTCCACCATCGAGAAGGAGTGCCTGGCCATAGTCTGGGCCCTGCAGCGCTTGCAGCCCTACTTGTACGGTCGCACCTTCACTGTGGTGACCGACCACAACCCTCTGTGCTGGCTAAACACCATGCCCAAGCCCCCCTTCCCTTTCATTCAGCCAAGAGCTGCTTTGCCAATGTACTGGGGAGTTTTATGGCCGAGAGGTATTTACGACTAGGCTCAAATCTTCCTCTAGCAGACAACTGTTTAGAAGTGTCTAGAAGTTTCTAGGATCCATGAAAGATTCTTTGTTTGGTTTTTGTACGATGATATGCACAATGTTTACGTTAAGAACACGAAAATATATATTCTTATTCTCACTCGGTGGACCTACCCATCCCCCGAAACACGGGCTTCTAACTCCGTCTGGTAAAGAAGTAGGGATTTCTCTGTAAATATGTATCCCAGATAGGACATATTTGATCTCATTAGAATGCTCACGTTAATCCGAGATGAATGATGGGTTTGTTAGGACTATGACATATTTTGTAGCGGAGTTATCGAAATTAGATATAGATTAGAATAAAATGAGTTAACTGAAGAGGGACGAGGTGATCCAACCCCTTTCTGGGATGTTACAGGCTTAGCTATAACTGTCTGCACACATCCCCAGCTTGGGTCTTGTCTTTTTTTTTCCCTGGAAGAGCTGAGCACATCCCATGAACTGGGACGTATGGAAAACTGCACTAACCTGGGTGCCTGCCATGCTTTGAACATGTGAGTGTTACTTTTTCTCATTTAATCCCTGTTTATTTCATAATTACCCTTGTACATATTTGCAATTGTCTCATTTGTAACATCTTTATAAAATATTTTTGATAAAGCACTGCCTAATTTTTTATGGGATATAATATTATATGTTAGTTCATTCTCCATGCTCTAAACGTACCCTGTCTCTGGAAGAGAATTACGCTACTGTGTTGGGTTAGCTTCGGACCCGTTTAATCGAAGCTGGTGGCAGCGATAGTGTGCAGACTGTTGAGTGATGCTGTAGCGACCTGAAAATAAGGGGGGGCGCCAGAGAGCTGCAAGTGTTAAGTGGAACTGTAAGCGGGATATACATAAATCCCTGCAGTTTGTGGTATATTGAAAGCAGTGGGATACCTAGAATAAGCCCCTGCTGTAAACTAAGAGGTCGATAGCCTTGTGGGTGTTTTCTCATCACATTATTAGCAGTGGAGGGATAACTAAGATAAGCCCCCCTGCACATGTGGTAGCCGTCTGTTGGCCTAAAGTCACTCCAACCCGTGACGTAGGGGTGACGGTCACGGTGTGAATCGTGACAAATTGGTGGCAGCGGTCAGGGGAATCCTGACAATTGGGTTTACTAAGAGGAAATAAAGCAACTCTAGTGTTGGGCGCATTGTTGGCACCCCTGATTATGTACACACACATATATTAGTGGTACCCGCTTCATTTCTATCAGTTAATAAGAGGAATTATTTTTTTCTTATGCTCAGGGCTAGTTAACTTTTTGGGAGATTTTTAAAATATAACAGGAGAAAATTGGAAAACATAATAAACATCTATAATGAGCAATACAAATTAACGTTAATAATGTAAATTGTTACCCTAACCATTTGAGAGGGAAGGGAAAACAAGGAATAAAGTCAGGAGTAAAGTGGGAGGAAAAAAGGGGAGAGAGAGAAAAGGAGGAAGGAAAGAACAAGGAAAAGAGAGGAATAAAAATAAACTGGAAAAGAGGGAGATGGAAAAGGAAAAACTGCAAAGATTCATCTGAAAAAGAACAATAAACATACCTAATATAGGAAGTTTAGAAAAAGTATTAAAAAAACTCATACTGGCTAACAATCGAGTTTTATCAAGAACAAGTAATCTGCATGTAAAGGAAAGGTTCCGTGAAGACCATCTGACCTCGTATTTGGAGAGTCACTTTTAAGAGCAAATGCAAATTCAAAAGTGTGAACAGCGATTGTCGAAGCAAACTGTCGTAGGGAGAACAGATGATTTCCATTTGGCTGCAATCAGTATTTTGGTAACTGCAAAAATATATTTTCTCTAGGAAGCAAATCTGCATGAAGAGAAAGAAGGTACATTTGGGGAGAAGTGGACACTTTGTCTTTCTCTACCTTATTTGATAATACAGTTATCTCTTTCCAGAGAGGTTTTAATTTCAGGAAGGCCCAGAAGGTCTGAATGATGCTACCTCGCTTGTTATGAAAGGCAATTCAGTATCACAATGGACATGGAGGTCAGAGCACATACAGTGATCTGACAATAACCCAAAATAATAGAACGAGCTCTGAGACGTGGGAACTCTGCAGACCGCAATCCCTGATCCTCTCCAAACACAACTAGAGGCAGCCGTGGATTGCGCCTAACGCTACCTATGCAACTCGGCACAGCCTGAGAAACTAACTAGCCTGAAGATAGAAAAAATAAGCCTACCTTGCCTCAGAGAAATACCCCAAAGGAAAAGGCAGCCCCCCACATATAATGACTGTGAGTAAGATGAAAAGACAAACGTAGGGATGAAATAGATTCAGCAAAGTGAGGCCCGATATTCTAGACAGAACGAGGATAGGAAAGATAACTTTGCGGTCTACACAAAACCCTAAAGAAAAACACGCAAAGGGGCAAAAAGACCCTCCGTACCGAACTAAAGGCACGGAGGTACACCCTTTGCGTCCCAGAGCTTCCAGCAAAACAAATAGACAAGCTGGACAGAAAAAATAGCAACAAATAGCAAAGAAGCACTTAGCTATGCAGAGCAGCAGGCCACAGGAATGATCCAGAGAAACACAAGTCCAACACTGGAACATTGACAGGAAGCATGAATCAAAGCATTAGGTGGGGTTAAGTAGAGAAGCACCTAACGACCTCACCAGATCACCTGAGGGAGGAAACTCAGAAGCAGCAGTACCAGTTTCCTCCACAAACGGAAGCTCCCAGAGAGAATCAGCCGAAGTACCACTTGTGATCACAGGAGGGAGCTCTGCCACAGAATTCACAACAGTACCCCCCCCTTGAGGAGGGGTCACCGAACCCTCACCAGAGCCCCCAGGCCGACCAGGATGAGCCACATGAAAGGCACGAACAAGATCGGGAGCATGGACATCAGAGGCAAAAACCCAGGAATTATCCTCCTGAGCATAACCCTTCCATTTAACCAGATACTGGAGTTTCCGTCTTGAAACACGAGAATCCAAAATCTTCTCCACAATATACTCCAATTCCCCCTCCACCAAAACCGGGGCAGGAAGGTCAACAGATGGAACCATAGGTGCCACGTATCTCCGCAACAATGACCTATGGAAGACGTTATGTATGAAAAAAGAATCTGGGAGGGTCAGACGAAAAGACACAGGATTAATAACCTCAGAAATCCTATAAGGACCAATGAAACGAGGTTTAAACTTCGGAGAGGAAACCTTCATAGGAATATGACGAGAAGATAACCAAACCAGATCCCCAACACGAAGTCAGGGACCCACACGGTGTCTGCGATTAGCGAAACGTTGAGCCTTCTCCTGGGACAAGGTCAAATTGTCCACTACGAGTCCAAATCTGCTGCAACCTGTCCACCACAGTATCCACACCAGGACAGTCCGAAGACTCAACCTGTCCTGAAGAGAAACGAGGATGGAACCCAGAATTGCAGAAAAATGGCGAAACCAAGGTAGCCGAGCTAGCCCGATTATTAAGGGCGAACTCAGCCAAAGGCAAAAAGGACATTCAGTCATCCTGATCGGCAGAAACAAAGCATCTCAGATAGGTTTCCAAGGTCTGATTGGTTCGTTCGGTCTGGCCATTAGTCTGAGGATGAAAAGCCGAGGAAAAAGACAAGTCAATGCCCATCCTACCACAAAAGGCTCGCCAAAACCTCGAAACAAACTGGGAACCTCTGTCAGAAACGATATTCTCTGGAATGCCATGCAAACGAACCACATGCTGGAAGAACAATGGCACCAAATCAGAGGAGGAAGGCAACTTGGACAAGGGTACCAGATGGACCATCTTAGAAAAGCGATCACAGACCACCCAAATGACTGACATCTTTTGAGAGACGGGAAGATCTGAAATAAAATCCATAGAGATATGTGTCCAAGGTCTCTTCGGGACCGGCAAGGGCAAAAGCAACCCACTGGCACGAGAACAGCAGGGCTTAGCCCGAGCACAAATCCCACAGGACTGCATAAAAGAACGCACATCCCGCGACAGAGACGGCCACCAAAAGGATCTAGCCACTAACTCTCTGGTACCAAAGATTCCAGGATGACCAGCCAACACCAAACAATGAACCTCAGAGATCACTTTATTTGTCCACCTATCCGGGACAAACAGTTTCTCCGCTGGACAACGATCAGGTTTATTAGCCTGAAATTTTTGCAGCACCCGCCGCAAATCAGGGGAGATGGCAGACACAATTACTCCTTCCTTGAGGATACCCGCCGGCTCAGATAAACCCGGAGAGTCGGGCACAAAACTCCTAGACAGAGCATCCGCCTTCACATTTTTAGAGCCCGGAAGATACGAAATCACAAAATCAAAACGGGCGAAAAACAGCGACCAACGAGACTGTCTAGGATTCAAACGCTTAGCAGACTCGAGATAAGTCAGGTTCTTATGATCAGTCGATACCACCACGCGATGCTTAGCTCCTTCAAGCCAATGACGCCACTCCTCGAATGCCCACTTCATGGCCAGCAACTCTCGGTTGCCCACATCATAATTCCGCTCAGCAGGCGAAAACTTCCTGGAAAAAAAAGCGCATGGTTTCATCACTGAACAATCAGAACCTCTCTGCGACAAAACAGCCCCTGCTCCAATCTCAGAAGCATCAACCTCGACCTGGAACGGAAGAGAAACATCAGGTTGACACAACACAGGGGCAGAAGAAAAACGACGCTTCAACTCTTGAAAAGCTTCCACAGCAGCAGAAGACCAATTGACCAAATCAGCACCCTTCTTGGTCAAATCGGTCAATGGTTTGGCAATACTAGAAAAATTGCTGATGAAGCGACGATAAAAATTAGCAAAGCCCAGGAACTTTTGCAGACTTTTCAGAGATGTCGGCTGAGTCCAATCATGGATGGCTTGGACCTTAACAGGATCCAACTCGATAGTAGAAGGGGAAAAGATGAACCCCAAAAATGAAACCTTCTGCACACCAAAGAGACACTTTGATCCCTTCACAAACAAAGAGTTAGCACGCAGGACCTGAAAAACCGTTCTGACCTGTTTCACATGAGACTCCCAATCATCCGAGAAGATCAAAATGTCATCCAAGTACACAATCAGGAATTTATCCAGGTACTCTCGGAAGATGTCATGCATAAAGGACTGAAACACTGATGGAGCATTGGCAAGTCCGAATGGCATCACTAGATACTCAAAATGACCCTCGGGCGTATTAAATGCAGTTTTCCATTCATCGCCTCGCCTGATTCGCACCAGATTATACGCACCACGAAGATCAATCTTGGTGAACCAACTAGCCCCCTTAATCCGAGCAAACAAATCAGATAACAAAGGCAAGGGGTACTGAAATTTAACAGTGATCTTATTAAGAAGGCGATAATCTATACAAGGTCTCAGCGAACCATCCTTTTTGGCTACAAAAAAGAACCCTGCTCCTAATGGCGACGATGAGGGGCGAATATGCCCCTTCTCCAGGGATTCCTTCACATAACTGCGCATAGCGGTGTGCTCAGGCACGGATAAATTAAACAGTCGACCTTTTGGGAATTTACCACCAGGAATCAAATTGATAGCACAATCACAATCCCTACCTATGCGGAGGTAGGGCATCGGACTTGGGCTCATCAAATACATCCCGGTAATCAGACAAGAACTCTGGAACCTCAGAAGGGGTGGATGACGAAATTGACAAAAATGGAACATCACCATGTACCCCCTGACAACCCCAGCTGGACACTGACATGGATTTCCAATCCAATACTGGATTATGGGCTTGTAGCCATGGCAACCCCAACACGACCACATCATGCAGATTATGCAACACCAGAAAGAGAATATCCTCCTGATGTGCAGGAGCCATGCACATGGTCAGCTGGGTCCAGTATTGAGGCTTATTCTTGGCCAAAGGCGTAGCATCAATACCTCTCAATGGAATAGGACACTGCAAGGGCTCCAAGAAAAACCCACAACGCTTAGCATATTCCAAGTCCATCAAATTCAGAGCAGCGCCTGAATCCACAAACGCCATGACAGAATATGATGACAAAGAGCAGATCAAGGTAACGGACAGAAGAAATTTTGACTGTACCGTACCAATGGTGGCAGACCTAGCGAACCGCTTAGTGCGCTTAGGACAATCAGAGATAGCATGAGTGGAATCACCACAGTAGAAACACAGCCCATTCAGACGTCTGTGTTCTTGCCGTTCAACTCTGGTCAAAGTCCTATCGCACTGCATAGGCTCAGGTTTAAGCTCAGGTAATACCGCCAAATGGTGCACAGATTTACGCTCACGCAAGCGTCGACCGATAATAATAATAATAATTTTTATTTATATAGCGCCAACATATTCCGCAGCGCTTTACAAATTATAGAGGGGACTTGTACAGACAATAGACATTACAGCATAACAGAAATACAGTTCAAAACAGATACCAGGAGGAATGAGGGCCCTGCTCGCAAGCTTACAAACTATGGGGAAAAGGGGAGACACGAGAGGTGGATGGTAACAATTGCTTTAGTTATTCGGACCAGCTATAGTGTAAGGCTCAGGTGTTCATGTAAAGCTGCATGAACCAGTTAACTGCCTAAGTATGTAGCAGTACAGACACAGAGGGCTAATACTGCATAAAGTGTATGAGAACATGATGCGAGGAACCTTTTTTTTTTTTTATTATAAATAGGCCACACAGGGATCGTTAGGTTAATGCATTGAGGCGGTAGGCCAGTCTGATCAAATAAGTTTTTAGGGCACGCTTAAAACTGTGGGGATTGGGGATTAATCGTATTAACCTAGGTAGTGCATTCCAAAGAATCGGCGCAGCACGTGTAAAGTCTTGGAGACGGGAGTGGGAGGTTCTGATTATTGAGGATGCTAACCTGAGGTCATTAGCGGAGCGGAGGGCACGGGTAGGGTGGTAGACTGATACCAGAGAGGAGATGTAGGGTGGTGCTGAGCCATGGAGTGCTTTGTGGATGAGGGTAGTAGTTTTGTACTGGATTCTGGAGTGGATGGGTAGCCAGTGTAATGACTAGCACAGGGTATAGGCATCGGTGTAACGGTTGGTGAGGAATATGATCCTGGCTGCAGCATTCAGGACAGATTGGAGCGGGGAGAGTTTTGCAAGATTAGTAGAGAGTTACAATAGTCCAGACGAGAATGAATAAGTGAAACAGTCAGAGTTTTTGCAGAGTCGAAAGTAAGAAAAGGGCGAATTCTAGAAATGTTTTTGAGATGCAGGTAAGAAGAGCGAGCCAGTGATCGGATGTAGGGGGTGAATGAAAGGTCAGAATCAAGTAGGACCCCAAGGCAGCGGGCATGTTGCTTTGGAGTAATGGTGGAACCGCACACGGAGATGGCAATGTCAGGCAAAGGTAGATTAGTAGAGGGAGAGAACACGAGGAGTTCAGTTTTTGACAGGTTTAGTTTCAGATAGAGGGAGGACATGATGTTAGAGACAGCGGTAAGACAATCACTGGTGTTTTCTAAAAAGGTCGGTGTGATATCGGGAGCAGAAGTGTATAATTGGGTGTCGTCAGCATAGAGATGTACTGGAAACCAAATCTACTGATTGTTTGTCCAATAGGGGCAGTATACAACGAGAAGAGTAGGGGGCCTAGGACTGATCCTTGAGGAACCCCAACAGTAAGGGGAAGGTGAGAGGAGGAGGAACCAGCAAAACATACAGTGAAGGATCGGTCAGAGAGATAGGAGGAGAACCAGGAGAGAACGGTGTCCTTGAGGCCGATGGAGCGGAGCATAGTGAGGAGGAGCTGATGATCCACAGTGTTGAATGCTGCAGAGAGATCCAAGAGAATTAGCATGGAGTAGTGACCATTAGATTTAGCTGTTAGTAGGTCATTAGAGACTTTAGTGAGGGCAGTTTCAGTAGAGTGTAAAGAGCGGAAGCCAGATTGAAGAGGGTCGAGAAGAGAGTTATCTGAGAGATAGCGGGTAAGACGGGAGTGGACCAGGCGTTCGAGGAGTTTAGAGATGAAGGGAAGATTAGAGACAGGTCTATAATTAGCGGCACAGTTTTGATCGAGGGATGGTTTTTTAAGTAATGGATGTATGATGGCATGCTTAAATGAGGAGGGAAAAATACCGGAAGTGAGGGAAAGGTTGAATATTTTTGTTAGGTGAGAGGTGACAGCCGGGGAAAGGGACTGGAGGAGATGTGACGGAATGGGGTCACTGGTGCAAGTGGTCGGGCGAGAAGATGCTTACTTCTTCTGTAACTGCTTCAAAGTCAGAAAGTGAACTAGATGCAGTGGGGGAGGGAGGACAGTGCATGGTATGAAGAGATTGGGAGATGATTTCCTGTCGAATGTGGTCAATTTTTTCTTTGAAGTAATTGGCCAGATCGTCAGCACAGAGATCCGTGGTTGGGGCCTGCTCTCTTGGGTTGAGTAGGGACTGGAACGTGTCAAAGAGACGTTTAGGGTTATTGGACAGGGAGGTGATGAGGGTGTTGAAGTAGGTTTGTTTGGAGAGGTGAAGGGCAGAATTGTATGTCTTTAGCATGAACTTATAATGGATGAAATCTTCGGGTAGATTAGATTTTCTCCACAGACGTTCTGCTCACCTGGAGCACCGCTGCAGGAAACGTGTTTGCAGCGTGTGCCACGGTTGTTGCCGTCTGTGCCGAGTTGTTTTATGTATAGGAGGAGCAGCTTCATCCAGAGCACTTTGCAGGGTTTCATGCCAAAGACATAGACTCATTCAAACCAGCAGGCATAGGAAATCCCACCATGACATCCTTAAGGGCTTCAGAGAGACCCTTTCTGAACATAGCTGCCAGCGCAGATTCATTCCATTGAGTGAGCACTGACCATTTTCTAAATTTCTGGCAATATACCTCTATCTCATCCTGACCCTGACAAAGAGCCAACAAATTCTTTTCTGCCTGATCCACTGAATTAGGCTCATCATACAGCAATCCGAGCGCCAGGAAAAACGCATTGATATTACTCAATGCAGGATCTCCTGACGCAAGAGAAAATGCCCAGTCCTGAGGGTTGCCGCGCAAAAAAGAAATAACAATCAAAACCTGTTGAACTGGATCACCAGAGGAACGAGGTTTCAAGGCCAGAAATAATTTACAATTATTTTTGAAACTCAGAAACTTAGTTCTATCTCCAAAAAACAAATCAGGAATAGGAATTCTTGGTTCTAACATAGATTTCTGATCAATAGTGTCTTGAATCTTTTGTACTCTTGCCGAGAGCTGATCCACAGATGAAGACAGACTTCTAATGTCCATTGCTACACCTGTGTACTGAACCACCCAAATGTCTAGGGGAAAAAAAAAGACAAAACACAAAGCCAAGAAAAAAAAATGGTCTCAGAACTTCTTTTTTCCCTCTATTGAGAATCATTAGTACTGTGGGCTTCCTGTACTGTTATGAAAGGCAAGTCAGTATCACAATGGACATGGAGGTCAGAGCACATACAGTGATCTGACAATAACCCAAAATAATAGAACGAGCTCTGAGACGTGGGAACTCTGCAGACCGCAATCCCTGATCCTCTCCAAACACAACTAGAGGCAGCCGTGGATTGCGCCTAACGCTACCTATGCAACTCGGCACAGCCTGAGAAATTAACTAGCCTAAAGATAGAAAAAATAAGCCTACCTTGCCTCAGAGAAATACCCCAAAAGAAAAGGCAGCCCCCCACATATAATGACTGTGAGTAAGATGAAAAGACAAACGTAGGGATGAAATAGATTCAGCAAAGTGAGGCCCGATATTCTAGACAGAACGAGGATAGGAAAGATAACTTTGCGGTCTACACAAAACCCTAAAGAAAACCACGCAAAGGGGCAAAAAGACCCTCCGTACCGAACTAACGGCACGGAGGTACACCCTTTGCGTCCCAGAGCTTCCAGCAAAACAAATAGACAAGCTGGACAGAAAAAATAGCAACAAATAGCAAAGAAGCACTTAGCTATGCAGAGCAGCAGGCCACAGGAATGATCCAGAGAAACACAAGTCCAACACTGGAACATTGACAGGAAGCATGAATCAAAGCATTAGGTGGGGTTAAGTAGAGAAGCACCTAACGACCTCACCAGATCACCTGAGGGAGGAAACTCAGAAGCAGCAGTGTTATGGCTGGCAATCAGGCAACACAGCGTGCAGTAATCAGCGCACATACAGAGATCTGGCAATAACCCAAAACAATAGGACGAGCTCTGAGACGTGGAATCTCTGTAGACTGCAGTACCTGATCTATCCTCACACAACTGTAAGCAGCAGTGGATTGCGCCTATCAACTACCTATGCAACTCGGCACTGCCTGAGGAGCTGACTAGCCTGAAGATAGAAATACAAGCCTGACTTACCTCAGAGAAATACCCCAAAGGAATAGGCAGCCCCCACATATAATGACTGTTAGCAAGATGAAAAGACAAACGTAGGAATGAAATAGATTCAGCAAAGTGAGGCCCGATATTCTAGACAGAGCGAGGATAGCAAAGAGAACTATGCAGTCTACAAAAAACCCTAAAACGAAAACCACGCAAAGGGGCAAAAAGACCCACCGTGCCGAACTAACAGCACGGCGGTGCACCCCTTTGCTTCTCAGAGCTTCCAGCAAAAGTAAATAGCAAGCTGGACAGAAAAAACAGAAAACAAACTAGAAGCACTTATCTAGCAGAGCAGCAGGCCCAAGGAAAGATGCAGTAGCTCAGATCCAACACTGGAACATTGACAAGGAGCAAGGAAGACAGACTCAGGTGGAGCTAAATAGCAAGGCAGCCAACGAGCTCACCAAAACACCTGAGGGAGGAAGCCCAGAGACTGCAATACCACTTGTGACCACAGAAGTGAACTCAGCCACAGAATTCACAACAGTACCCCCCCCTTGAGGAGGGGTCACCGAACCCTCACCAGAACCCCCAGGCCGACCAGGATGAGCCACATGAAAGGCACGAACAAGATCTGGGGCATGGACATCAGAGGCAAAAACCCAGGAATTATCTTCCTGAGCATAACCCTTCCATTTGACCAGATACTGGAGTTTCCGTCTAGAGACACGAGAATCCAAAATCTTCTCCACAATATACTCCAATTCCCCCTCCACCAAAACAGGGGCAGGAGGCTCCACAGATGGAACCATAGGTGCCACGTATCTCCTCAACAACGACCTATGGAATACATTATGTATGGAAAAGGAGTCTGGGAGGGTCAGACGAAAAGACACCGGATTGAGAATCTCAGAAATCCTATACGGACCAATAAAACGAGGTTTAAATTTAGGAGAGGAAACCTTCATAGGTATATGACGAGAAGATAACCAAACCAGATCCCCAACACGAAGTCGGGGTCCCACACGGCGTCTGCGATTAGCGAAAAGCTGAGCCTTCTCCTGGGACAAGGTCAAATTGTCCACTACCTGAGTCCAGATCTGCTGCAACCTGTCCACCACATAATCCACACCAGGACAGTCCGAAGACTCAACCTGTCCTGAAGAGAAACGAGGATGGAACCCAGAATTGCAGAAAAATGGAGAGACCAAGGTAGCCGAGCTGGCCCGATTATTAAGGGCGAACTCAGCCAACGGCAAAAATGACACCCAATCATCCTGGTCAGCGGAAACAAAACATCTCAGATATGTTTCCAAGGTCTGATTGGTTCGTTCGGTCTGGCCATTAGTCTGAGGATGGAAGGCCGAGGAAAAAGATAGGTCAATGCCCATCCTACCACAAAAGGCTCGCCAGAACCTCGAGACAAACTGGGAACCTCTGTCAGAAACAATATTCTCAGGAATGCCATGTAAACGAACCACATGCTGGAAGAACAAAGGCACCAAATCAGAGGAGGAAGGCAATTTAACCAAGGGCACCAGATGGACCATTTTAGAAAAGCGATCACAGACCACCCAAATGACAGACATTTTTTGAGAAACGGGAAGGTCAGAAATGAAATCCATTGAAATATGTGTCCAAGGCCTCTTCGGGACCGGCAAGGGCAAAAGCAACCCACTGGCACGTGAACAGCAGGGCTTAGCCCTAGCACAAATTCCACAGGACTGCACAAAAGCACGCACATCCCGTGACAGAGATGGCCACCAGAAGGATCTAGCAACCAACTCCCTGGTACCAAAGATTCCTGGATGACCGGCCAGCACCGAACAATGAAGTTCAGAGATAACTTTACTAGTCCACCTATCAGGGACGAACAGTTTCTCGGCCGGACAACGATCAGGTTTATTAGCCTGAAATTTCTGCAACACTCTCCGCAAATCAGGGGAGATGGCAGACACAATGACTCCTTCCTTGAGGATACTCGCCGGCTTAGATAACCCCGGAGAGTCGGGCACAAAACTCCTAGACAGAGCATCCGCCTTCACATTTTTAGAGCCCGGAAGGTATGAAATCACAAAATCAAAACGAGCAAAAAATAACGACCAACGGGCCTGTCTAGGATTCAAGCGCTTGGCAGACTCAAGATAAGTAAGGTTCTTATGATCAGTCAAAACCACCACGCGATGCTTAGCACCCTCAAGCCAATGACGCCACTCCTCGAATGCCCACTTCATGGCCAGCAACTCTCGGTTGCCCACATCATAATTACGCTCAGCAGCAGAAAATTTCCTGGAAAAGAAAGCACATGGTTTGAACACTGAGCAACCAGAACCTCTCTGTGACAAAACCGCCCCTGCACCAATCTCAGAAGCATCAACCTCGACCTGGAACGGAAGAGAAACATCAGGTTGACACAACACAGGGGCACAGCAAAAACGACGCTTCAACTCCTGAAAAGCTTCCACGGCAGCAGAAGACCAATTAACCAAATCAGCACCCTTCTTGGTCAAATCGGTCAATGGTCTGGCAATGCTAGAAAAATTACAGATGAAGCGACGATAAAAATTAGCAAAGCCCAGGAATTTCTGCAAACTTTTTAGAGATGTCGGCTGAGTCCAATCCTGGATGGCCTGAACCTTAACCGGATCCATCTCGATAGTAGAAGGGGAAAAGATGAACCCCAAAAATGAAACTTTCTGCACACCGAAGAGACACTTTGATCCCTTCACGAACAAGGAATTAGCACGCAGTACCTGGAAAACCATTCTGACTTGCTTCACATGAGACTCCCAATCATCTGAGAAGATCAAAATGTCATCCAAGTAAACAATCAAGAACTTATCCAGATACTCACGGAAAATGTCATGCATAAAAGACTGAAAAACAGATGGAGCATTGGCAAGTCCGAACGGCATCACCAGATACTCAAAATGACCCTCGGGCGTATTAAATGCCGTTTTCCATTCATCTCCCTGCCTGATTCTCACCAGATTATACGCACCACGAAGATCAATCTTAGTAAACCAACTAGCCCCCTTAATCCGAGCAAACAAGTCAGAAATCAATGGCAAGGGATACTGAAACTTAACAGTGATCTTATTAAGAAGGCGGTAATCAATACACGGTCTTAGCGAACCATCCTTCTTGGCTACAAAAAAGAACCCTGCTCCCAATGGTGACGACGATGGGCGAATATGTCCCTTCTCCAGGGACTCCTTCACATAACTGCGCATAGCGGTGTGTTCAGGTACGGACAAATTAAATAAACGACCCTTAGGGAATTTACTACCAGGAATCAAATCGATAGCACAATCACAATTCCTATGCGGAGGTAGGGCATCAGACTTGGACTCTTCAAATACATCCTGAAAGTCCGACAAGAACTCTGGGATGTCAGAAGGAATGGATGACGAAATAGACAAAAATGGAACATCACCATGTACTCCCTGACAACCCCAGCTGGTTACCGACATAGAGTTCCAATCCAATACTGGATTATGGGTTTGTAGCCATGGCAACCCCAACACGACCACATCATGCAAATTATGCAGTACCAAAAAGCGAATAACTTCCTGATGTGCAGGAGCCATGCACATGGTCAGCTGGGCCCAGTACTGAGGCTTATTCTTGGCCAAAGGTGTAGCATCAATTCCTCTCAACGGAATAGGACACCGCAAAGGCTCCAAGAAAAATCCACAACGTTTAGCATAATCCAAATCCATCAGATTCAGGGCAGCGCCTGAATCCACAAACGCCATGACAGAATATGATGACAAAGAGCACATTAAGGTAATGGACAAAAGGAATTTGGACTGTACAGTACCAATAACGGCAGAGCTATCGAACCGCCTAGTGCGTTTAGGACAATTAGAAATAGCATGAGTAGAATCACCACAATAGAAACACAGTCTGTTCAGACGTCTGTGTTCGTGCCGTTCTACTTTAGTCATAGTCCTGTCGCACTGCATAGGCTCAGGCTTACTCTCAGACAATACCGCCAGATGGTGCACAGATTTACGCTCGCGCAAGCGACGACCGATCTGAATGGCCAAAGACATAGACTCATTCAAACCAGCAGGCATAGGAACTCCCACCATTACATCCTTAAGAGCTTCAGAGAGACCCTTTCTGAACAAAGCCGCTAGTGCAGATTCATTCCACAGAGTGAGTACTGACCATTTTCTAAATTTCTGACAATATACTTCTACATCATCCTGACCCTGGCATAAAGCCAGCAGATTTTTCTCAGCTTGATCCACTGAATTAGGCTCATCGTAAAGCAATCCCAGCGCCTGGAAAAATGCATCAACATTACTCAATGCAGAATCTCCTGGTGCAAGAGAAAACGCCCAGTCCTGTGGGTCGCCGCGCAAAAAAGAAATAATAATCAAAACCTGTTGAATAGGATTACCAGAAGAATGAGGTTTCAAGGCCAAAAATAGCTTACAATTATTTCTGAAGCTCAGGAACTTAGTTCTGTCACCAAAAAACAAATCAGGAATCGGAATTCTTGGTTCTAGCATCGATTTCTGATCAATAGTATCTTTAATCTTTTGTACATTTACAACGAGATTATCCATTGAGGAGCACAGAGCCTGAATATCCATGTCCACAGCTGTGTCCTGAAGCACTCTAATGTCTAGGGGAAAAAAAAGACTGAAGACAGAGCTAAGAAAAAAAAATGATGTCAGGATTTCTTTTTTCCCTCTATTGGAAATCATTGAAGGGCTCCTTGTACTGTTATGGCTGGCAATCAGGCAACACAGCGTGCAGTAATCAGCGCACATACAGAGATCTGGCAATAACCCAAAACAATAGGACGAGCTCTGAGACGTGGAATCTCTGTAGACTGCAGTACCTGATCTATCCTCACACAACTGTAAGCAGCAGTGGATTGCGCCTATCAACTACCTATGCAACTCGGCACTGCCTGAGGAGCTGACTAGCCTGAAGATAGAAATACAAGCCTGACTTACCTCAGAGAAATACCCCAAAGGAATAGGCAGCCCCCACATATAATGACTGTTAGCAAGATGAAAAGACAAACGTAGGAATGAAATAGATTCAGCAAAGTGAGGCCCGATATTCTAGACAGAGCGAGGATAGCAAAGAGAACTATGCAGTCTACAAAAAACCCTAAAACGAAAACCACGCAAAGGGGCAAAAAGACCCACCGTGCCGAACTAACAGCACGGCGGTGCACCCCTTTGCTTCTCAGAGCTTCCAGCAAAAGTAAATAGCAAGCTGGACAGAAAAAACAGAAAACAAACTAGAAGCACTTATCTAGCAGAGCAGCAGGCCCAAGGAAAGATGCAGTAGCTCAGATCCAACACTGGAACATTGACAAGGAGCAAGGAAGACAGACTCAGGTGGAGCTAAATAGCAAGGCAGCCAACGAGCTCACCAAAACACCTGAGGGAGGAAGCCCAGAGACTGCAATACCACTTGTGACCACAGAAGTGAACTCAGCCACAGAATTCACAACACAGCAGTACCAGTTTCCTCCACAAACGGAAGCTCCCAGAGAGAATCAGCCGAAGTACCACTTGTGATCACAGGAGGGAGCTCTGCCACAGAATTCACAACACTCGCTGTCCAGAATGATACGAGAAGGCATAACAGGTCTAAAATGCCATTGTGGAAGTATTTTATAATGGTTCTTGTGAATGTTGGCGTTTTATATTAAATCTTTGTCATTCTGAGCTCTTGTTGCCAATTATTGAAGGAAAATGTTTTATTTAACTCTGATTCACATTTAATCATGGGTTTAGATTTACTAGATTCCAGATCAGAGTTAAGGAACATGCACAAAGTTGTGCTCAAAAGTTTACCTACCCCTGGCAGAATTTTTGCTTTTTTGACCTTTTTTCAGAGAATATGAATGATAACACCAAAACTTTTTCTCCACTCATGGTTAGTGTTTGGGTGAAGCCATTTATATTGTCAATCTACTGTGTCTTCTCTTTTTAAATCATAATGACAACCCAAAAAACATCCAGATGACCCTGATCAGAAATTTACATACCCTATTTCTTAATACCGTGTATTGCCTCCTCTAACATAAATGACAACTTGAAGTTTTTAGTGGTAGTTGTGGATGAAGGTCTTTATTTTCTCAGATGGTAAAGCTGCCCACTCTTCTTGGCAAAAAGCCTCCAGTTCCTGTAAATTCATGGGCTGTCTAGCATGAACTGCGCTCTTGAGATCTTCCCAGAGTGGCTCAATGATATTGAGGTCAGGAGACTGAGATGGCCACTCCTTCATTTTGTTCTGCTGTAGCCAATGACAGGTCGATTTGGCCTTGTGTTTTGGATCGTTGTCATGTTGGAACGTTCAAGTACATTCCATGCACCGCTTCCTGGCTGATGATTTGCTGTAACGTGCTGCATTCATCTTTCCTTCTTCTTTGACCAAGTTTCCTGTGCCTTCGTAGCTCACACATCCATAAAACATCAGTGATCCACCTCTGTGCTTTACAGTAGGAATGGTGTTCCTTTCATCATAGGCCTTGTCGACCTCTCTCCACATGTAGCGTTTATGGTTGTGGCCAGAAAGTTCAATTTTGGTCTCATCACTCCAAATAACCTTGTTCCAGAAGTTTTGAGGGTTGTCTCTGTGCTGTTTTGCATATTGTAGGTGAGGGTGAGATATTTTGTGGCATTTGTGCAGTAATAGTTTTCTTCTGGCAACTCGACCATGCAGCCCATTATTCTTCATGTGCATCCTTATTGTGCATTTTAAAACGGCCACACCACTAGTTTTCAGAGAGTCCTGTATTTCAGTTGATGTTGTTTGTGGGTTTTTCTTTGCATCCCGAACAATTTTCCTGGCAGTTGTGAGCGACCTTTTTGTTGGTCTACCTGACCGTGGTTTTTTTTTTACAGAGCCCCTGATTATCCATTTGTTAATCACAGTGTGAACTCTTCTGACTGGCATTATCAATTCCTTGGATATCTTTTTGTATCCCTTCCCTGTTTTATACACTTTTCCTGTAGATCCGTTGACAATTCTTTTGCTTTTCCCCTTAACTCACAATCCAGAAACATCAGTGGCTGGATGAAAGATGCAAGAGTCTGTCTGGATCCCAGAACCTCACTCAGCTTTTATGCACACACACTGATTACAAGCAAACAGGTCACCGGTGAGGATGTTACCTTTAGTAGCCATTCACACCCATTTGTGTCAACTTCTGTGCATCTTATCAGGCCAAAATCACCAGGGTATGTGAACTTTTGATCTGGTTATTTGGATGTTTTGGGTTGTCATTATGATTTAAGAAGAGAAAACAGTAGTCTGACAATAAATGGCTTCACCCAACCACTAACCGTGAGTGGAGAAAACAACAAATCTTTATCATTCATATTCTCTAAAAGAAGGGCCAAGAAAGCAAAAATTCTGCCAGGGTATTTAAACTTTTGAGCACAACTGTATATTTTTCGTACTCGTACTCAGGGCTGTGGAGTCTGTAGGCTAAATCTCAGACTCCAACTCTGACTCCTCAGTTTCCATGACTCACGACTCCGACTCCCTCATACATGGCTCATGTTTAAGTGACAAATTTACTGTGGTAAAATGGTAACATCAGTCTTTTAATCATTATGATACAATAATCAAGCCATTTAGATAGAACATACAATATATTTATTGGAATACACCTTTAGAACAGAAAACTTTTTCATACTTACAATTTATTATACACTGTGCAGTAAGTGTAAAAAAAAAAAAAAAAAAAGTTTTCAAACAAAAACTGACTGAATAACATTTGTGCAGTCTATGACTTTGTTCCGAGAAATAGTATCGCCTCCATCAGATCCTCCTTTAGAGATTACCTCAATTCTGACCTAATTTTTTTTTAAGGCTAGAGAAAAACCTCTCTTTACACTAACTTGGGTTGGTGGCAAAGCAATAACCACATGGGCGACATCTCTTAACAATTTCAGGGTATAAAGGAATTGCCTCGCGCACAGTCAGTTTTTACGAAAGATTGAACTCTTCTACTTTGAGAGCAAGTGAAAAACGTTGCTGAAATATAGTCAATTGTGGCTGAGTTATGTGGTAGGCTTGTTGTATTTTGTTCAGAACTGGTGCTCGTTTTGGTTCATTTTGTATTGTCTAATTATTAGGTTCTGTAGAAGGACGTAGATCTGGGGATTTATTATGATGGAATATAGGCTGAACTGGATGGACAAATGTCTTTTTTCGGCCTTACTAACTATGTTACTATGTTACTATGTTAATCTGTTTTCTATGGAAGTGGCATCTTTTTCCCTGCGGCAGCGCTTTGCATGCTCCATGTCGTCCAAATACTTCTCGAAATCAAACTCGTCATCTGATGAGGATGAAGGAACGGCAGCAGCAGCACTGGCAGGACCCGAGTCCTCTTGCTCTTGGCCGTCCTGTAGCCCACTCATCCTAACTGCTACCTCAATCAAAGCTTCTGTTCCTTTAGTAAGCTGTTGTTCATCCAGCAATATACGATGACTCGGGTCCACATAAACAGCTGCCAGAAGAATGTTATTTTCTAATAGCAGTGTCTCTCTCCATTTCATTGAAGCAGCAATGCCATCTGCGATTAAACTTCTTCTTTGGGACAGGCAAAACAACAAGTTCTCCACTCCTTTATAAAAATGCCAGGAGTTAAATCCTCAGCTTGTAACTTTTGTCACTGTGTTGAGGGAGGATCTAAATTGATCCTTCACGATTGACTCAGTGATTTCCAAATTAATCTACAGGGCGTTTGCTGCAACTGAAAATGACCAGACAGAGACGTATGTCTCTGTTTGGGGGGGATCGAGCAGATCTCTGGCCCCCGTTTATTGTGTATCTGTCAAGATATGGTATGAAATATCATAAGTAGTTCTCTTGTTAGCCTGCGTGGGCTAAGCCCCCCTTCTTGGAGTGATACTGCCACAGTTTGAGCTGCAAATTCCTGGCTTTCCTTCTCTGAGAGTATGGGGGAAGAGAGGTTTTATTGCCGAATGGAATTTACGACTGGCATTTCCTGTGTAAGCTCTTGTTCAGCTATACGTGAAGTAGAAACTTCAAGGATCCATGAAAGATTCTTTGTTTAGTTTTTGTTAGATATTAGGCAAACGATTTAAGCTAGAAATACGAAAATATATATTCTTATTCCCACTCGGTGTATCTACACATCCCATGAAACTCGGGCTTCTAACTCCGTCTGGTAAAGAAGTAGGGTTTTCTCTGTAAATATGTATCCCAGATAGGACATATTTGATCTCATTAGAATGCTCACATTAATCCGAGATGAATGATAGGTTTGGTCTGACTCTGTCATGTTTTGTAGCGAAGTTATAGCAAGTAGATAAATTTAAGATTGAAGTACTCAGAATGTAGAGAGAGGAGGGTCTGGATAAGCCAGCCCTTCTGTGATGTCAAAGCCTTAAGGTATTAAGTTTGTGGCAGGAGCCCCAGCTCAGCCTTCTGCTGGATTTCTTCTTCTGGACTTCTTGTCCTATTGTCCTGGAAGAGCTGAGTACATCCCATGGACTGGGATGTATGGAAACTGCACTAGCCTGGGTTGCCTGTCATGCGTTGAACATGTGAGTGATACTTTTCTCATTTAAACCCTGTTTATTTCATAATTACCATTGTACATATTTGCAATTGTCTCATTTATAACATCTTTATAAAATATTTTTGATAAAGCACTGCCTAATTTTTTATGGGATATAATATTATATATTAGTCCGTTCTCCTGTTCTAAACCGTATCCTAAGTCTCTTGAAGGGAAAATACGCTACTGTTACTGTTGTGTTGGGTTAGCTTCGGACCCGTTTAATCGAAGCTGGTGGCAGCGAGAGTGTGCTGACTTTTGGGGGTTATGCTGAAGCGACTGCGGCATTGCTAATTATTGTTCCTGCCTGAGTGGGAGTAGTTATCGCGTCGCTGCAGCGTGCCCAATAGCCAGTACATAGCAGGCAGCCTTTCTGGCGACTAATTACCCAGGGTGCAGTACCTAATCTGACCTGAGAGTAAGGGGGCGCCAGAGAGCTGCAAGTGTTAAGTGGAACTGTAAGCGGGATATACATAAATCCCTGCAGTTCGTGGTATATTGAAAGCAGTGGGATACCTAGAATAAGCCCCTGCTGTAAGCTAAGAGGTCAATAGCCTTGTGTGTGTTGTTTCATCACATCGTGGAGTGGAGGGATAACTAAGATAAGCCCCCCTGCACATGTGATAGCCATCTGTTGGCCTAAAGTCACCTCAATCCGTGACGTAGGGGTGACGGTCACGGTGTGAATCCTGACCCATTGGTGACAGCGGTCAGGGGAATCGTGACAGTATCAACTTTCATAATCATAGAAATTATACTTCAACCAATCAGCATAAGAACACGCTCACAGTTCTTAACCTATAAGAATGCAGGAACAGTCTGTACGTCAAAGTCTCGTAGAACAATACACCCTCAGTCTTATGTCCTGTCCAGATTGCAAAAATCAAGATCTCATAACAGCTGTGAACTTTACCTAGTAACAAAATTTATATTATAACAGCAAAATGGAGTCGAAAAGCACAAAATGGAGAATCTTTCTTAATTTGTTCCTTCACAACTGTAAATGGGTGATAAAGCAATTCCTTCAATTCAGCCACCTGTGTCCATTGACCTTCATGTAGTGTTACCTGAGGGTTGGCCGTATCTACAAGGAAGGGTTTCAGCTCAAGCAATCGCTCAATCATTAAATAGGTGCTTAATCCACAATTGACCCCTTTCCAGCACGTCTCTTCAAGATGGAATCAATTTTAGGGGTTCTGGCAGCAATAGCCAATTTCCTCACTTTGCTTATCAGAGTTCCAGCATGTCCCTCTTCCAGACTATCTCTTATTGCCGGCTGCAGCGTGTGCACAACACAGCACATGTAATGAATAGGAAAGAGGTGAGAAGCAGCTTCAACAAGATCATCTAATTGTAAAGAATCATTTTGATCTTCTGTAGTAATATCTGTTTGTTCCTCCGTTATGGAAACAGGACTGTGGCCTTCCATCTCCAACATACTGAATGTGAAATGTTCTATCTGCTGTTCACCTTCATTATTCTCATTCATCAGTTCAATTGCACTTATGTTTGAAGCATTATCAGTTAGAATAGCAACAACCTATTCTGGCTGCTGTGAAGAGCCACCGTCACACATAACGATATCGTGAACGATATTGTTGCTTTTTGTGACGTAGCAACGATATCGTTAAGGAAATCGTTCTGTGTGACAGCGACCAACGATCAGGCCCCTGCTGGGAGATCGTTGGTCGCTGAGGAAAGTCCAGAACTTTATTTCGTCGCTGGATCTCCCGCTGACATCGCTGGATCGGTGTGTGTGACGCCGATCCAGCGATGTCTTCACTGGTAACCAGACAGCTGAAGGTAAGTATGTAGTGTTTGTTTTTTTTAACGTTTACGCTGGTAACCTTGGTAAACATCGGGTTACTAAGCGCGGCCCTGCGCTTAGTAACCTGATGTTTACCCTGGTTACCGGGACCTCGGGATCGTTGGTCGCTGGAGAGCGGTCTGTGTGACAGCTCTCCAGCGACCAAACAGCGACGCTGCAGCGATCCGGATCGTTGTCGTATCGCTGCAGCGTCGCTTAGTGTGATGGTACCTTTAGTATCTTTTACTGCCAGTGTGTAACATTTTTTTGTTGATCAATTTAAAGAAATGCAAAGCGTCTCTTGAGTCTTTTTATGATCTTCCTTTTGGTTAAGGGCTTCTTCAATCACTAATTTTCTTTTTTTTTTTTTTTTTCAGTAAATATATTTATTGAAATTTTAAACAGGAAAAACAATAAAACGAATCATTTCAATGTCCAGAGCTATACATTACGCCTCTGAGAACACAGCACAAGTGTAGTTGAAAAAGGACTCTGGCACATAAAGGGTACATGCTTCTCATCTTGAGAATCACCTCGGGACATGGACCTTATATACAGGACTAATTTTCTAATACTTTCCCTTTCAAGAGAAACACCAAGCTTGCGGGCCATTTCTCCATTAAGAGCTGCTAAAGCTGGTTGTGCAAGTAATGATAATGGTACACAGTCCTTCACAACAAGCTCGATGAGCTGCCTTTTAAACACATTTTCTGTCGTTGTTACAGTAACGCTGTCACTTACAAAATATCTTGTAACTGACGTTTGAGACGCTCTTTCCTTCTCCTTTGCCTGGCGGGAAGTTCTGGTCTCTGGTTTCTTGGTGCTGCTGTGATCTTTTTCAATCACAGCTTTGTAACTTCTGGGTGGCAGCGTTGTAAATGTCTTCTTAAGGTACCGTCACATTTAGCGACGCTGCAGCGATACCGACAACGATCTGGATCGCTGCAGCATCGCTGTTTGGTCGCTGGAGAGCTGTCACACAGACAGCTCTCCAGCGACCAACGATGCCGGTAACCAGGGTAAACATCGGGTTACTAAGCGCAGGGCCGCGCTTAGTAACCCGATGTTTACCCTGGTTACCATCGTTAAAGTAAAAAAAAACAAACACTACATACTTACCTTCGCTGTCTGTCCCCGGCGCTGGGCTTCTCTGCTCTGGCTGTGAGCACAGCGGCCGGAAAGCAGAGCGGTGACGTCACCGCTCTGCTTTCCGGGTGGCCGGCGCTCACAGCCAGAGCAGAGAAGCCCAGCGCCAGACAGCGGTAGATAAGTATGTAGTGGTTGTTTTTTTTACTTTAACGATGGTAACCAGGGTAAACATCGGGTTACTAAGCGCGGCCCTGCGCCTAGTAACCCGATGTTTACCCTGGTTACCAGCAAAGACATCGCTGAATCGGCGTCACACACGCCGATTCAGCGATGTCAGCAGGAGAGCCAGCAACGAAACAAAGTGCTGGACTTTCTGCCCCGACCAGCGACATCACAGCAGGGGCCTGCAACGTCACGGATCGCTAGCGATATCGTCCAGTGTGACGGTACCTTTAGATGGAAGCTCTTGAAGGAGCAATTTTATCACTGCCTGATTTTGGCATTATAGCATTTGCTTTCATCTGGGTCACTTGTACACTGACACACAAAATGTTTTTTTTTTATCTTGAGTCACAGTAAAATGCTTCTTAGACATTTTGTAATTATGTAAATTCGCTGTCAAAATAATTTTG
Organism: Ranitomeya imitator; assembly: GCF_032444005.1. Classification (NCBI taxonomy): domain Eukaryota; kingdom Metazoa; phylum Chordata; class Amphibia; order Anura; family Dendrobatidae; genus Ranitomeya; species Ranitomeya imitator. The sequence continues at coordinate 633,931,490 of NC_091283.1, read as the reverse complement.
TCCTGTAAAAAAAATTAGGTATATTGTAATTCTTGCAAGAATAGGGAATCATGCACTGTATAATTTGGGATATAAATAAAACAATCTTTGCATAAATCAATAAGACAGATGTATAAAGTTTCAATGTCAGGCTTGTCTCAGGGTAACATAGTAACATAGTTAGTAAGGCCGAAAAAAGACATTTGTCCATTCAGTTCAGCCTATATTTTCCATCATAATAAATTCCCAGATCTACGTCCTTCTACAGAACCTAATTGTATGATACAATATTGTTCTGCTCCAGGAAGACATCCAGGCCTCTCTTGAACCCCTCGACTGAGTTCGCCATCACCACCTCCTCAGGCAAGCAATTCCAGATTCTCACTGCCCTAACAGTAAAGAATCCTCTTCTATGTTGGTGGAAAAACCTTCTCTCCTCCAGACGCAAAGAATGCCCCCTTGTGCCCGTCACCTTCCTTGGTATAAACAGATCCTCAGCGAGATATTTGTATTGTCCCCTTATATACTTATACATGGTTATTAGATCGCCCCTCAGTCGTCTTTTTTCTAGACTAAATAATCCTAATTTCGCTAATCTATCTGGGTATTGTAGTTCTCCCATCCCCTTTATTAATTTTGTTGCCCTCCTTTGTACTCTCTCTAGTTCCATTATATCCTTCCTGAGCACCGGTGCCCAAAACTGGACACAGTACTCCATGTGCGGTCTAACTAGGGATTTGTACAGAGGCAGTATAATGCTCTCATCATGTGTATCCAGACCTCTTTTAATGCACCCCATGATCCTGTTTGCCTTGGCAGCTGCTGCCTGGGACTGGCTGCTCCAGGTAAGTTTATCATTAACTAGGATCCCCAAGTCCTTCTCCCTGTCAGATTTACCCAGTGGTTTCCCATTCAGTGTGTAATGGTGACATTGATTCCTTCTTCCCATGTGTATAACCTTACATTTATCATTGTTAAACCTCATCTGCCACCTTTCAGCCCAAGTTTCCAACTTATCCAGATCCATCTGTAGCAGAATACTATCTTCTCTTGTATTAACTGCTTTACATAGTTTTGTATCATCTGCAAATATCGATATTTTACTGTGTAAACCTTCTACCAGATCATTAATGAATATGTTGAAGAGAACAGGTCCCAATACTGACCCCTGCGGTACCCCACTGGTCACAGCGACCCAGTTAGAGACTATACCATTTATAACCACCCTCTGCTTTCTATCACTAAGCCAGTTACTAACCCATTTACACACATTTTCCCCCAGACCAAGCATTCTCATTTTGTGTACCAACCTCTTGTGCGGCACGGTATCAAACGCTTTGGAAAAATCGAGATATACCACGTCCAATGACTCACCGTGGTCCAGCCTATAGCTTACCTCTTCATAAAAACTGATTAGATTGGTTTGACAGGAGCGATTTCTCATAAACCCATGCTGATATGGAGTTAAACAGTTATTCTCATTGAGATAATCCAGAATAACATCCCTCAGAAACCCTTCAAATATTTTACCAACAATAGAGGTTAGACTTACTGGCCTATAATTTCCAGGTTCACTTTTAGAGCCCTTTTTGAATATTGGCACCACATTTGCTATGCGCCAATCCTGCGGAACAGACCCTGTCGCTATAGAGTCCCTAAAAATAAGAAATAATGGTTTATCTATTACATTACTTAGTTCTCTTAGTACTCGTGGGTGTATGCCATCCGGACCCGGAGATTTATCTATTTTAATCTTATTTAGCCGGTTTCGCACCTCTTCTTGGGTTAGATTGGTGACCCTTAATATAGGGTTTTCATTGTTTCTTGGGATTTCACCTAGCATTTCATTTTCCACCGTGAATACCGTGGAGAAGAAGGTGTTTAATATGTTAGCTTTTTCCTCGTCATCTACAACCATTCTTTCCTCACTATTTTTTAAGGGGCCTACATTTTCAGTTTTTATTCTTTTACTATTGATATAGTTGAAGAACAGTTTGGGATTAGTTTTACTCTCCTTAGCAATGTGCTTCTCTGTTTCCTTTTTGGCAGCTTTAATTAGTTTTTTAGATAAAGTATTTTTCTCCCTATAGTTTATTAGAGCTTCAATGGTGCCATCCTGCTTTAGTAGTGCAAATGCTTTCTTTTTACTGTTAATTGCCTGTCTTACTTCTTTGTTTAGCCACATTGGGTTTTTCCTATTTCTAGTCCTTTTATTCCCACAAGGTATAAACCGCTTACACTGCCTATTTAGGATGTTCTTAAACATTTCCCATTTAGCTCATTAAATTCTTCACATCATATTTCTTCACAGCCTATGAAGAGGGGAAGACGGAGGGAGCATGTTTGTGCTGAATCATATTGCAGAACACACACAAATATATATCCTCATCGATCCTGTTACTGTGTTTCTGAATTTGAGATGTTAGAAAAGTTTTTCCCCTTATATTTTATGTATAGTGTATATAAGTCATCAGAGCAGCTAATTTCTCCAAACATGAGCTAAGAGGAAAAACAAACTAAAACATCAAGAATACGGAGACAACATATACTGGACTATTGATTTATGCACAGTTTATTGAAAGTTTAGCTATGCTTTAAGAAGTACTTGCCTTAATCCTGCTTTCCTGTTCACTCCAGGAATTCTGAGATGAATGCAGGCTTTCCTTCCCTGTGTGTTTTTTTTTTTTTTTTTTTTTTTCCCCTCATCTGTAGAGGAGGAGCTTCACTACTTATCATGAACATAAACTGCAGCGCAGATTCATCTCAGCTAAAAGTCTAGACCTTAGATCAGGAATAGGAGAGACATTTATAGGACATTTCGTAACTTTCCCAAATTCTTATGATAAAAATATTCCCCACAAACTGAATTGAACTACTGTACCAAATTTATTATATATTTTAGGAGTCTGAGTCGGTCAATTTTATACCGACTCCACCAAAATGTGCTCAAACTCCGACTCCACTGCCCTGCTCGTACTGTTGGAATATTGACCAATGGTGTAATAATAGCTTTCGGTAGGGACAGTGGTAATGTAAACTTGTTCCTTATGTATTTTCTGAGACCAAGTAAATTTAGTAGTTCCTTATCGGAGAGACCAGGAGAGATTTTTAGAGCTTGAAAGTTTATATCCTTATTTGTTCCCAAAAATAAAAGCCGTTTTTGATCCCCAAATTCTTCCATTTTTCAAATGGAAAATTGGGAAAAATGATTTGAAAGATGGTAATAGGAACCTTTTCCAATGGATATGTTGCCATATTATTTGATGTCATTGTGTCCACTTTTATCCATTGAATAACTACCGATTTCATTATTAGTTGTTTAGGTAAAAAGATGGAGAAGTCAAATCAATACAAGAAATATCAGAGAAGAGTTTCCGAACATTTCCTCTTCCAAGGAGTCCCAATTTGGTTTATTGTTGGTTAAAACCAATTTCTGCTTTGAAGGATAATGTTAGATTCATACTAGGCCTGGATATTAAGGAGACCTCTGCCTCAATTATTTTTAACCCCTTTCTGATATCTGACATACTATCCCGTCGAGGTGGGGTGGGCCCATATGACCACCGACGGGATAGTACGTCGGACGTCACGGACCGCTCCCGGCACATTAACCCCCGGCACACCGCAATCAAACATGATCGCGGTGTGCCGGTGGTACAGGGAAGAATCGCGCAGGGAGGGGGCTCCCTGCGTGCTTCCCTGAGAGCCCCGAAGGTCTCTTACCTCCTCTCCTCGCTGCAGGGCCCGGATCCATATGGCCGCAGGGAGGGAGGTGGCTTCACAGCGCCTGCTCAGAGCAGGCACTGTGAAGCCTGGAGCTGTGCATGTCAGACCGCTGATCTGACAGTGCACAGCAAAGTGTCAGATCAGCGATCTTACACTATAACATGATGCCCTCCCCTGGGGCAATGTTATAGTGAAAAAAAAATTTTTTGTCACATGTGTAAAAAAAAAAAATTCCCCCCCCCCAAAAAAAAAAAATATTGTTCCTATAAATACATTTCTTTATCTAAATAAAAAAAAAAAAAACAATAAAAGTACACAGATTTAGTATCGCAACGTCCGTAACGACCCGACCTATAAAACTATCCTGCTAGTTAACCCCTTCAGTGAACGCTGTAAAAAAAGGCAAAAAACAACGCTTTATTATCATACCGCCAAACAAAAAGTGGAATAACACGCGATCAAAAAGACGGATATAAATAACCATAGTACCGCTGAAAACGTCATCTTATCCCACAAAAAACGAGCCGCCAAACAGCATCATCAGCGAAAAAATAAAAAAGTTATAGTCCTCAGAATAAAGCGATGCAAAAATAATTATTTTTTCTATAAAATAGTTTTTATTGTATAAAAGCGCCAAAACATAAAAAAAGATATAAATGAGGTATCGCTGTAATCGTACTGACCCGAAGAATAAAACTGCTTCATCAATTTTACCAAACGAAGAACGGTATAAACTCCTCCCCCAAAAGAAATTCATGAATAGCTGGTTTTTGGTCATTCTGCCTCACAAAAATCGGAATAAAAAGAGATCAAAAACTGTCACGTGCCCAAAAATGTTACCAATAAAAACGTCAACTCGTCCCGCAAAAAACAAGACCTCACATGACTCTGTGGACCAAAATATGGAAAAATTATAGGTCTCAAAATGTGGTAATGCAAAAAATATTTTTTGCAATAAAAAGCGTCTTTCAGTGTGTGACGGCTGCCAATCATAAAAATCCACTAAAAAACCCGCTATAAAAGTAAATCAAACCCCCCTTCATCACCCCCTTAGGGAAAAGTTAAATTTTTTTTAAAAATGTATTTATTTCCATTTTCCCATTATGGTTAGGGTTGGGGCTAAAGTTAGGGTTAGGGTTTGGATTACATTTACGGTTGGGAATAGGGTTGGGATTAGGGTTAGGGGGGTGTCGGGGTTAGGGGTGTGTTTAGGGTTACCATTGAGATTAGGGTTAGGGGTGTGTTTGGATTAGGGTTTCAGTTATAATTGGGGGGTTTCCACTGTTTAGGCACATCAGGGGCTCTCCAAACGCGACATGGCGTCCGATCTCAATTCCAGCTAATTCTGCGTTGAAAAAGTAAAACTGCTCCTTCCCTTCCAAGCTCTTCCGTGCACCCAAACAGGGGTTTACCCCAACATATGGGGTATCAGCGTACTCAGGACAAATTGGACAACATCTTTTGGGGTCCAATTTCTCCTGTTACCCTTGGGAAAATACAAAACTGGGGGCTAAAAAATAATTTTTGTGGAAAATAAATGATTTTTTTTATTTTCCTAGCTCTGCGTTCTAAACTGTAGTGAAACACTTGGGGGTTCAAAGTTCTCACAACACATCTAGATAAGTTCCTTGGGGGGTCTAGTTTCCAAAATGGTGTCACTTGTGGGGGGTTTCTACTGTTTAAGTACATTAGGGGCTCTGCAAACGCAATGTGACGCCTGCAGACCATTCCATCTAAGTCTGCATTCCAAATGATGCTCCTTCCCTTCCAAGCTCTGCCATGCGCTCAAACGGTGGTTCCTCCCCACATATCGGGTATCAGCGTACTCAGGACAAATTGGACAACAATATTTAGGGTCCAATTTCTCCTGTTACCCTTGGAAAAATACAAAACTGGGGTCTAAAAAATAATTTTTGGGGAAATTTTTTTTAATTTTTACGGCTCTGCATTATAAACTTCTGTGAAGCACTTGGTGGGTCAAAGTGCTCACCACACATCTAGATAAGTTCCTTAGGGGGTCTACTTTCCAAAATGGTGTCACTTGTGGGGGGGTTCAATGTTTAGGCACATCAGTGGCTCTCCAAATGTAACAAGGCGTCCCATCTCAATTCCAGTCAATTTTGCATTGAAAAGCCAAATGGCGCTCCTTCCCTTCCGAGCTCTCCCATGCGCCCAAACAGTGGTTTACCCCCACATATGGGGCATCAGCGTACTCCGGACAAATTGTACAACAACTTTTGGGGTCCAATTTCTTCTCTTACCCTTGTAAAAATAAAAAATTGGGGGCGAAAAGATAATTTTTGTGAAAAAATATGATTTTTTATTTTTATGGTTCTGCATTATAAACTTCTGTGAAGCACTTGGTGGGTCAAAGTGCTCACCACACCTCTAGATAAGTTACTTAGGGGGTCTACTTTCCAAAATGGTGTCACTTGTGGGGGGTTTCAATGTTTAGGCACATCAGGGGCTCTCCAAACACAACATGGCGTCCCATCTCAATTCCAGTCAATTTTGCATTGAGAAGTCAAATGGCACTCCTTCCCTTCCGAGCTCTCCCATGCGCCCAAACAGTGGTTTACCCCCACATATGGGGTATCGGTGTACTCACGACAAATTGTACAACAACTTTTGCGTTCCATTTTTTCCTGTTACCCTTGGTAAAATAAAACAAATTGGAGCTAAAGTAAATTTTTGGTGAAAAAAAGTTAAATGTTCATTTTTATTTAAACATTCCAAAAATTCCTGTGAAACACCTGAAGGGTTAATAAACTTCTTGAATGTGGTTTTGAGCACCTTGAGGGGTGCAGTTTTTAGAATGGTGTCACACTTGGGTATTTTCTGTCATATAGACCCCTCAAAATGACTTCAAATGAGATGTGGGCCCTAAAAAAATGGTGTTGTAAAAATGAGAAATTGCTGGTCAACTTTTAACCCTTATAGCTCCCTTAAAAAAAAAATTTTGATTCCAAAATTGTGCTGATATAAAGTAGACATGTGGGAAATTTTACTTAAGTATTTTGTGTGACATCTCTTTGATTTAAGGGCATAAAAATTCAAAATTGGAAAATTGCTAAATTTTCAAAATTTTCGCCAAATTTCTGTTTTTTTTCACAAATAAACGCAGGTAATATCGAAGAAATTTTACCACTATCATGAAGTACAATATGTCACGAGAAAACAATGTCAGAATCATCAGGATCCGTTGAAGCGTTCCAGAGTTATAACCTCATAAAGTGACAGTGGTCAGAATTGTAAAAATTGGCCCGGTCATTAACGTGCAAACCACCCTTGGGGGTAAAGGGATTAAAGAGGAGAAATTTAATGTTCTAGGAGGTATGTTTTGCCAAATATAATTGGTGTGTTGCTTATGAATATGTATTATTAGGAGTCCAGGAAAGTGGCGTATTTAGAGGGATAGATCTAAAAACACATTATTAAAAACATAATAATTTAGGAAGCATCGTCCTCTTATAGATACGAACTACCTAACCAAGAAGTATTGACTTTGTTGAAGTTGTCTAAAAGAGATTTATTTGAGGATAGCTCAGAAGTTCACTTCTACAATGTGGTTTGCCCGTTAATGACCGGGCCAATCTTAAAATTCTGACCACTGTCTCTTTATGAGGTACCGTATATACTCGAGTATAAGCCAAGATTTTGAGCCCATTTTTTTTAGGCTGAAAGTGTCCCTCTCGGCTTATACTCGAGTCATTGTCCCAGGGAGTGGGAGGGGGAGCAGCAGCTGTCACATCATACTCACCCTCCCAGTGCTGTCCCTGGCAGCTTCTCCGATGCGATGGTCTCTGGCGCCGGCAGATTGTTCTTGTGTTCAGCGGTCACTTGGTACCTCTCATTAAAGTAATGAATATGACGTGTTTCCACTCCCATAGGGGTGGAGCGCATATTCATTACTTTAACCCCTTCACCCCAAAGCCTGTTTTCACCTAAGTGACAGGGCCAATTTTTACAATTCTGACCACTGTCACTTTATGAGGTTATAACTCTGAAACGCTTCAACGGATCCTGGTGATTCTGACATTGTTTTCTCGTGACATATTGTACTTCATGATAGTGGTAAAACTTCTTTGATATGACTTGCATTTATTTGTGAAAAAAACAAAAATTTGTCGGAAATTATTTAAATTTAGCAATTTCCAAACTCTTAGTTTTTATGCCCTTAAATTAGAGAGTTATATCACATAATATAGTTAATAAACAACATTTCCCACATGTCTGCTTTACATCAGCACAATTTTGGAAACATAATTTTTTTTTGTTAGGACGTTATAAGGGTTAAAAGTTGACCAGCGATTTCTCATTTTTGCAACAAAATTTGCAAAACCATTTTTTTACGGACCACCTCACACTTGAAGTGACTTTGAGGGGTCTATATGACAGAAAATGCCCAAAAGTGACACCATTCTAAAAACTGCACCCCTCAAGGTACTCAAAACCACATTCAAAAAGTTTATTAACCCTTCAGGTGCTTCACAGGAATTTTTTGAATGTTTAAAAAAATTGACATTTAACTTTTTTTTCACAAAATTTTTACTTCAGGTCCAATTTGTTTCATTTTACCAAGGGTAACAGGAGAAATTGGACCACAAAAGTCGTTGTACAATTTGTCCTGAGTACGCCGATACCCCATATGTGGGGGTAAACCACTGTTTGGGCACATGGCAGAGCTCGGAAGGGAAGGAGCGCTATTTGACTTTTCAATGCAAGATTTGCTGGAATTGAGATCGGAGCCCATGTCACGATTGGAGAGCCCCTGATGTGCCTAAACAGTGGAAACCCCCACAGGTGACACCATTTTGGAAAGTAGACCCCCTAAGGAACTAATCTAGATGTGTGGTGAGCACTTTGAACCTCCAAGTGCTTCACAGAAGTTTATAATGTAGAGCCGTAAAACAAAATTTTTTATTAATTTTCACAAAAAATGATCTTTTTGCCCCAAATATTTTATTTTCCCAAGGGTAAAAGGATAAATTGTACCCCAAAAGTTGTTGTGCAATTTGTCCTGAGTACGTCGATACTTCATATATGGGGATAAACCACTGTTTGAGCGCATGGCAGAGCTCGGAAGGGAAGGAGTGCCATTTGACTTTTCAATGCAAAATTGGCTGGAATTGAGATCGGACGCCATGTCGCATTTGGAGAGCCCCTGACGTGCCTTAACAGTGGAAACCCCCCACAAGTGACCCCATTTTGGAAAGAAGACCCCCTAATGAACTTATCTAGATGTGTGGTGAGCACTTTTAACCCCCAATTGTTTCACTAAAGTTTAGAATGTAGCATTGTGAAAATTAAAAAATCATTTTTTCTTTCCACAAAATGATGTTTTAGCCCGCAATTTTTTTTTTCCCAAGGGTAACAGGAGAAATTGGACCACAAATGTTATTGTCCAATTTGTCCTGAGTACGATGATACCCCACATGTGGGGGGGAACCACCGTTTGAGTGCATGGCAGAGCTCGGAAGGGAAGGAGCGCCATTTGAAATGCAGCCTTAGATGGAATGGTCTGCAGGCGTCATGTTGCATTTGCAGAGCCCCTGATGTACCTAAACAGTAGAAACCCCCCACAAGTGACCCCATATTGGAAACTAGACCCCCAAAGGAACTTATCTAGATGTGTTGTGAGAGCTTCGAACCAACAAGTGTTTCACTACAGTTTATAACGCAGAGCCGTGAAAATAAAAAATATTTTTTTTTTCCACGAAAATGATATTTTATCCCCTATGTTTTTATTTTCCCAAGGGTAACAGGACAAATTGGACCCCAAAAGTTGTTGTCCAACTTGTCCTGAGAACGCTGATACCCCATATGTTGGGGGGAACCACTGTTTGGGCACACAGGAGAACTCGGAAGGGAAGGAGCCCTGTTTTACTTTTTCAAAGCAGAATTGGCTGGAATTGAGATCGGACGCCATGTCGCGTTTGGAGAGCCCCTGATGTGCCTAAACAGTGGAAACCCCCAATTATAACTGAAACCCTAACCCCAACCCTAACCCTAGCCCTAACCCTAGCCCTAGCCCTAACCCTAGCCCTAACCCTAGCACTAACCCTAACCCTAGCCCTAACCCTAGCACTAACCCTAACCCTAGCCCTAACCCTAGCCCTAACCCTAGCACTAACCCTAGCACTAACCCTAGCACTAATGGGAAAATGGAAATAAATACATTTTTTTACATTTTATTATTTTTCCCTAACTAAGGGGGTGATGAAGGGGGGTTTGATTTACTTTTATAGCGTTTTTTTGGCGGATTTTTATGATTGGCAGCCGTCACACACTAAAAGACGCTTTTTATTGCAAAAAATAGTTTTTGCATCACCACATTTTGAGAGCTATAATTTATCCATATTTTGGCCCACAGAGTCATGTGAGATCTTGTTTTTTGCGGGATGAGTTGACGTTTTTATTGGTAACATTTTCAGGCAGATGACATTTTTTGATCGCTTTTTATTCCGATTTTTGGGAGGCGGAATGAACAAAAACCAGCAATTCCTGAATTTCTTTTAGGGGGGGCGTTTATACCGTTCCACGTGTGGTAAAATGGATAAAGCAGTTTTATTCTTCGGGTCAGTACGATTACAGCGATACCTCATTTATGTAATTTTTTTTATGTTTTGGCGCTTTTACACAATAAAAACTATTTTATATAAAAAAATAATTATTTGTTTTTTGCATCGCATTATTCTGAGAGCTATAACTTTTTTATTTTTCTGCTGATGATGCTGTATGGCGGCTTTTTTTTTGCGGGACAAGATGACGTTTTCAGCGGTACCATGGTTATTTATATCCGTCGTTTTGATCGCGTGTTATTCCACTTTTTGTTCGCCTGTAAGATAATAAAGCGTTGTTTTTTGCCTTGTTTTTTTTTTTTTTTTTTGCGGTGTTCACTGAAGGGGTTAACTAGTGGGATAGTTTTATAGAGCGGGTCGTTACGGACGCGGCGATACCAAATATGTGTACATTTATTGTTTTTTTTTTTTTTTACATAAATAAATGGATTTATTGGGAAATGTTTTTTTTTTTTTTTTTATTTGGGGATTTTTTTTTATTTTTTTTTACACATTCTATTTTTTTTTTTTTTACTTTCTAACATTGTCCCAGGGTGGGACATCTCTGTATTAGATCAGATCGTTGATCTGACACTGTGCATAGCACACTGTCATATCAACGATCTGACAGGCAGCTTAGCTGGCTCTCCAGCGCCTGCTCTCAGCAGGCGCCGGCTAGCCAGGTCACTTCATGACCCGGAAGGAGTCCGGCGGCCATCTTGGATCCGGGGACTCCTTCCGGGTCACCGGAGCAACGCGATCTCATTGCGTTGCTCCGGTGGGAGAGCGCAGGGAGCCCCCGTCCCTGCGCGATCCCCCTCTATGCCGCTGTCACTACTGACAGCGGCATCAGAGGGGTTAAATGCCCGCGATCGGCGATAGCGCCGATCGTGGGCATTGCTGCGGGGTGTCAGCTGTCATATACAGCTGACACCCGCACCCGATCACCGCGGCGCTCAGCGCGAGACCGCGGTGATCGATGCGCCGTACTAGTACTGCTGCTGGCACTAATGCAGTGCCGGCAGCGCAGTACTAGTACGGCGCATGGCGCGAAGGGGTTAATGAGCGGTACCAGTGACCGCTGAACACCGGAACAAGCTGCCGGCGCCAGAGAGGCCAGGAACTACTTCGGGAGGGTGAGTATGACGGGAGGGTGAGCATTGCGATATTCACCTGTCCCCGTTCCACCGTCGGGCTCTGTCTTCTGCATCCTCTGGCTGTGACATTCAGGTCAGAGGGCGCGATGACGTGTTTAGTGTGCGCCCTCTGGCTGAACAGTCACTACAGAGAGCCGGAAGACGGAGCAGCGCGCGGCAGTGGAACAGGGACAGGTGAATATCGCAAGTGGCGGTGTTCCCGCCTGCTCAGGACAAGAGGTGAGTATGTTATTTTTTTTAATCGCAGCAGCAGCATATGGGGCATAATATTCTATGGAGCATCTTATGGGGCCATAATCAACCTTTATGCAGCATTGTATGGGACAAATGTTTCTATGGAGCATCTTATGGGGCCATAATGAAACTTTGTGTAGCATTATATTGGGCATATTTTTGTATGAAGCATCTTATGGGGCCATCATAAACTTTATGGGGCTCCTGATTCAATATGGATATTCAAAAACAAATAACTTTACTTTTATTGGTATCTATTTTTATTTTTGACATTTACCAGTAGCTGCTGCATTTTCCACCCTAGGCTTATACTCGAGTCATTAAGTTTTCCCAGTTTTTTGTGGCAAAATTAGGTGTCTCGGCTTATACTCGAGTATATAAGGTAATAACTCTGTAACACTTCAACGGATCCCGGTGATTCTGAGATTGTTTTTTCATGACATTGTACTTCATAATAGTGGTAACATTTATTTGATATGAATTGCGTTTATATGTGGAAAAAAATGGAAATTTGGCGAAAATGTGGAAAATTTTGCAATTTTCAAACTTTTAATTTTTATGCCCTTAAACCAGAGATATGTCACACAAAATAGTTAATAAATAACATCTCCCACATGTCTACTTTACATCAGCACAATTTTGGAACCAAAATGTTTTTTTATTAGGAAGTTATAAGGGTTAAAATTTGACCAGCGATTTCTCATTTTTCCATCAAAGTTTACAAAACCATTTTTTTAGGGACCACCTCACATTTGAAGTCACTTTGAGGGGCCTATATGGCTGAAAATACCCAACAATGACACCATTCTAAAAACTGCACCCCTCAAGGTGCTCAAAACCATATTCATGAAATTTATTAACCCTTCAGGTGCTTCACAGCAATTAATAGAATATAAAAGTAAAAAATTAACATTTAGCTTTTTTTGCTAAAATATTACTTTAGATCGAAAACATTTTTATTTTCACAAAGGTAACAGGAGAAATCGGAACCCAAAGTTTTTTTTTCAATTTCTCAGTACGCCGATACCCCATATGTGGGAGAACACCATTGTGTGCATGGCAGAGCTTGGAAGGGAAGGAGCGATGTTTTGGAGTGCAGACTTTGATGGCATGGTCTTCGGGTTGCGTTTGCAGAGCTCCTGATGTGCCTAAACAGTGGAAACGCCCAGAAAGTGCACCCTTTTTGGTACTGATATACTGTTTCCTGGTATGTGAATTTTATAATGTAGTGGCATACGTGAGTTGTGCAGTGTACCTTAGGTTGTCATACGGCAGTTGTGTAGTGTACGTCAGGTTGTCTTTATTATTATTATTGTTATAGCGCCATTTATTCCGTATGCTGTCATACAGCAGTTGTGTAGTGTAGGTCAGGTTGTCATATGACAGTTGTGTAGTGTACGTCAGGTTGTCATACATCAGTTGTGTAGTGTACGTCAGGTTGTCATATGGCAGTTGTGCAGTGTACGTCAGGTTGTCATATGACAGTTGTGTAGTGTACGTCAGGTTGTCATACAGCAGTTGTGCAGTGTAGGTCAGGTTGTCATATGACAGTTGTGTAGTGTACGTCAGGTTGTCATACATCAGTTGTGCAGTGTACGTCAGGTTGTCATATGACAGTTGTGTAGTGTACGTCAGGTTGTCATACAGCAGTTGTGCAGTGTAGGTCAGGTTGTCATATGGCAGTTGTGTAGTGTAGGTCAGGTTGTCATATGACAGTTGGCTAGTGAATGTCAGGTTGTCATACGGCAGTTGTGTAGTGTATGTCAGGTTGTCATATGGCAGTTGTGTAGTGTACGTCAGGTTGTCATATGGCAGTTGTGTAGTGTACGTCAGTTTGTCATACGGCAGTTGTGTAGTGTACGTCAGGTTGTCATACGGCAGTTGTGTAGTGTATGTCAGGTTGTCATACGGCAGTTGTGTAGTGTACGTCAGGTTGTCATATGGCAGTTGTGTAGTGTACGTCAGGTTGTCATACGGCAGTTGTGTAGTGTACGTCAGGTTGTCATACGGCAGTTGTGTAGTGTACGTCAGGTTGTCATATGGCAGTTGTGTAGTGTACGTCAGGTTGTCATACGGCAGTTGTGTAGTGTACGTCAGGTTGTCATACGGCAGTTGTGTAGTGTACGTCAGGTTGTCATATGGCAGTTGTGTAGTGTACGTCAGGTTGTCATATGGCAGTTGTGTAGTGTACGTCAGGTTGTCATATGGCAGTTGTGTAGTGTACGTCAGGTTGTCATATGGCAGTTGTGTAGTGTACGTCAGGTTGTCATACGGCAGTTGTGTAGTGTACGTCAGGTTGTCATACGGCAGTTGTGTAGTGTACGTCAGGTTGTCATATGGCAGTTGTGTAGTGTACGTCAGGTTGTCATATGGCAGTTGTGTAGTGTACGTCAGGTTGTCATATGGCAGTTGTGTAGTGTACGTCAGGTTGTCATATGGCAGTTGTGTAGTGTACGTCAGGTTGTCATATTGCAGTTGTGTAGTGTACGTGAGGTTGTCATACATCAGTTGTGTAGTGTACGTCAGGTTGTCATACGGCAGTTGTGTAGTGTACGTCAGGTTGTCATATGGCAGTTGTGTAGTGTACGTCAGGTTGTCATATGGCAGTTGTGTAGTGTACGTCAGGTTGTCATACGGCAGTTGTGTAGTGTACGTCAGGTTGTCATACGGCAGTTGTGTAGTGTACGTCAGGTTGTCATATGGCAGTTGTGTAGTGTACGTCAGGTTGTCATACGGCAGTTGTGTAGTGTACGTCAGGTTGTCATACGGCAGTTGTGTAGTGTACGTCAGGTTGTCATATGGCAGTTGTGTAGTGTACGTCAGGTTGTCATATGGCAGTTGTGTAGTGTACGTCAGGTTGTCATATGGCAGTTGTGTAGTGTACGTCAGGTTGTCATATGGCAGTTGTGTAGTGTACGTCAGGTTGTCATACGGCAGTTGTGTAGTGTACGTCAGGTTGTCATACATCAGTTGTGTAGTGTACGTCAGGTTGTCATATGGCAGTTGTGTAGTGTACGTCAGGTTGTCATATGGCAGTTGTGTAGTGTACGTCAGGTTGTCATACGGCAGTTGTGTAGTGTACGTGAGGTTGTCATATGGCAGTTGTGTAGTGTACGTCAGGTTGTCATACGGCAGTTGTGTAGTGTACGTCAGGTTGTCATACATCAGTTGTGCAGTGTACGTCAGGTTGTCATACGGCAGTTGTGTAGTGTACGTGAGGTTGTCATACGGCAGTTGTGTAGTGTACGTGAGGTTGTCAACAACAAAGAAGAAAAAGAACATGCAATAACGCAGGGATCAACAGATATAACAATATTTATTCGGACTCCCATGACAGCACTACGAGAGAGGGGATCCGCCCTTCAGGAACAGGAAACCTACAGATACAAAAGGGCGGTACCTCTCCCCATGCATCAGTTGGTTTCCTGTTCCTGGAGGAGCAGGATCCTACAGATGAATCTCGTAGAATGGATCCCAGGCCGGCCGGTCGAATCAGGTAGCGGGGGGGTCTCCTACCTCGACCGGTGCGGAAGCTCCTGGAAGACATCACGGTGGTCCTGGCTGGACTGCACGTCAATGATGTAGACAGCAGGGAGCAGAGTCCAGAGGATTCCTGATCTCCGTTAGCGCCGGCGCCGGTAAGTATATCGCTCCTTCGGTCCATGTGGTGGTGCAGCACGGTGGTGATGTAGCGGTGCCAGGAGGGGAACGCTATCCGGAACGCTGCTGCGTGCTCTTCGGCGTCCTGCATCGCTCTCAGCGTTAGCTGGAGCGTTTCCGGTGCAGTGACGTCGAGGGGGCGGAGTCAGCAGGCGTTTCTGGTCTCTGGGTGACTGCGCATGCGCAGTTCATCCAAGATGGCGGCGCCCATCGATCCTGAACGCCGGTCTCCTCACACACTGCGCTGACCCCCCAGATGTAGTCTCATCAGCCGGAACCAATAGGAGTGGCGCCAGGCAGCCTGCTGACCGGATCTGAGGGGGATTTAAGCAGGAGCTGGGAATAGAGCTCTGCCTTTGGTCACATCCACATCATGGAGAGTGATGGTGAGCGGCAGCTTCAGTTGCCGGAGGATGTGCGACAAAAGCCCACGGAGAAGGAGCATGCCAGAAGTGACCAGTCCAGCCGTAAAAGCTCGTCCAAGCAGGGATCCAGAGCATCGACTGGCAAAGAACCCCCTCGTGTTCCGGTACCTTTTTTGGCGTACACTGGTAAGAGATCTACGTGAATGCTCACTCAGTGACGCGGGCCCCTTATACTTTGTCATTTTAGGGAAAGAAAAGTGCAAAGTCGAAACATAAGGAGTGTGCCCTGTGTGAAGTCCCGTTACCAGATTCTTATATTAAAAAATTATGCGCCTCCTGTATACAACAGACGGTGAGGTCTACAGGAGTGGAGGGGTTGAGTGACATCAGGCTAGATAGATGGTATCACCCTTATTGTCCTCCCCTAGGTAGCGGAAGAATCTGCTTCTACGGCTAATCTGCGTGAGATGATCCGTACAGAAGTAAGGGAATCCCTGCGGTCTATGTCCCAGGCGGGGAGTTCAAAACAGAGAACCTCGGTGATCTCTGATTCATCAGAGGAAGATAAGGATGAAGGTTCCTATGGCTCAAATCTCTCTTCCTCGTCATCAGAAGAGGAATCTGGCCGATTCTGTCTGCCTCTGGACCGGGTAGATAAATTAGTTAAGTCGGTCAGAGGTACGATGGGCCTAGAAGAACCTAAGACTCCGCTTTCCCGTCAGCAACTAATGTTCAGTGGTTTGGAACACAAGAAGCGTAGGTCCTTCCCGGTGAATGATAAAATTCAAGACCTGATTCTCCGGGAATGGAAGAAACCGGAGAAGAAAGGCTCATTACCACCAGCCTTAAAACGCAGATATCCCTTTGAGGATACGACTGTGGATACCTGGGACAAGGCCCCTAAATTAGATGCTGCGGTAGCAAAGGCATCAAAAAAGGCCGCATTACCTTTCGAAGATATGGGATCCCTTAAAGACCCCCTTGACAGGAAGGCGGATACCTTCCTTAAAGGTACCTGGGAGATGGCAGCCGGATCGTTGAGGCCAGCGGTGGCTGCGACTTGTACAGCCAGATCTCTAATGGTCTGGCTGGAACAGTTGGAATCCCAGCTTAAGGAAGGTGCTTCCAGAAGTTCCATTCTAAGTGCGCTTCCGGTGATTCAAGATGCTGCGGCTTTCCTGTCGGACGCGTCGGTCGATTCGGTCAGGATGGCGGCCAG
Source organism: Ranitomeya imitator (assembly GCF_032444005.1). Taxonomy (NCBI): domain Eukaryota; kingdom Metazoa; phylum Chordata; class Amphibia; order Anura; family Dendrobatidae; genus Ranitomeya; species Ranitomeya imitator. Next base: position 633,914,590 of record NC_091283.1, on the reverse strand, counting down.
AGCAGCAGGACTCTCCAACGCGGCTCGTAGAGCCCTGTGGTTGAAATGTTGGTCGGGTGACATTCAATCAAGGTCCAAATTATGCGCTATCCCATGCAAAGGGGAATACCTCTTCGGACCAACCTTGGATGACCTGCTTGAAAAGGCTGGAGATGACAAGAAAAAATTCCCGAGTTTGTCATCATCTTCTTATCGGCGTCCATTCAACAGGAGGAGATTTGGTCGCGGAAGGAAGCGCGCATCCTCACCCGCTAGAGAGAATTTTAGATGGGAGGATAGACGCAGGAGAGGTACGGGTTACATGTTCCGCCGTTCCTCAAAAGAACGTAAGAAACCGGACCAATGACTAGCGATCCCTGTGGGAGGGAGATTGTCAGCCTTCTCTTCCGCATGGTCTAACATCTCAAATAGTGACTGGGTCCGAGGTATTATTTCAGAAGGTCTGAAATTAGAATTTATTCACTGGCCTCGGGATAAATTTATGTTAACCCCCTTACGTTCCTCCACTATTGAACAGACGGCTTTGGAGGCAGAAGTTGTGAGTTTATGCCTCAAAAACGTGCTGATTGAAGTTCCAGAGTCAGAAAGAGGGAGTGGATTCTACTCTCCCCTTTTTCTGATCCAGAAACCAGACAGATCATTTAGGACTATTATTAACCTTAAATCCCTGAATGAATACCTGGTTAAAGCCACATTTAAAATGGAGTCAATCAGCTCTGCAATTAAAATGTTGTTCAAACACTGCTTCATGGTAGTTGTGGACTTAAAAGATGCGTATTATCATGTTCCTATCCATGAAAACTTTCAGAGGTTTCTACGTGTGGCGGTGTCTATGGGGGGTATTGTTCGACATTTTCAATTTAGAGCCCTTCCCTTCGGCCTCTCAACGTCTCCCCGAGTATTCACTAAAGTAGTTGCGGAGGTCATGGCGCATTTACGTGAATCTGATATCCTCATAATCCCTTATCTGGATGATTTCCTGATAGTTGGGAACTCAGCGGACCATTGCCTTGCTCAGGTAAAAATAGCTATATCTAAGCTAGAGAATCTGGGCTGGATCGTGAATTATGAAAAATCCCGATTACAACCCCTAAAAAACCAGAGATTCCTAGGTCTGCTGTTAGATTCCGAGTCCCAACAATGCTGTCTTCCAACTGATAAACTGCGCCATATCCAACAACAGGTATTAAAAGCAATTAAAGAACCAACCATGACTCTTAGACAGGCTATGTCCTTGTTAGGTTCCCTAACTTCGTGTATTCCCGCCGTCCGTTGGGCCCAGTTCCACTCCAGACATTTACAGTTTGACGTACTGAATTATGACAGAGTCTTACAGGGTTCCTTGCAGGGTCAGATGACATTGAGTCCAGAGGTTCTGACATCTCTTAGATGGTGGCTAAAGGAAGACAATCTGTCAGCAGGAGTTCCCTGGGTGACTCAAGTGACTCGGGTAGTTACGACGGACGCCAGCCCCACAGGGTGGGGGGCACACATGGGTGACGTGGTAGTCCAGGGTCTATGGGACCCCCAAACATCAGCCTCTTCTAATCAAAAGGAGTTGTTGGCGATTGAATTATCAATTAAGGAACTCCTCGTGTATCTACAGGGTCACCATGTCAAAATCCTCTCCGACAATCAGGTGGCAGTGGCCTACGTGAATCACCAAGGTGGAACACGCTCCGAGTCCCTGATGGAAATAGCGGACCGCCTGCTCCAGATAGCGGAAAACCATTTTCTATCTTTATCCGCAGTACATATAAAAGGGAAGGAAAATATAAAGGCGGACTTTCTAAGTCGAAACACCTTAAGACAAGGAGAGTGGTCTCTGAACACAAAAATCTTCAACCAGATTGTCCGCAGGTGGGGTCATCCAGAGGTGGACCTATTTGCCAACAAGGACAACAGAAAAACGAAAAAATTCTGTTCCTTGAATCCCAGGGAATATCCGCTGGTAGTGGATGCCTTCCTGATCAGATGGGATTTCCGGTTGGCTTATGCGTTTCCCCCGCTAAACCTGTTGCCTCTGGTGGTCAGAAAGATAAGGGAGGATCAAGCGAGAATCATACTGATCGCTCCGTTCTGGCCCCGAAGGGCTTGGTTCTCCTGGCTCAGGACCATGTCGGTGGAAGACCCCTGGGTACTGCCAGACATCCCGGACCTACTTCATCAAGGTCCGATCAACCATCCACAAGTGAAGGGTCTACATTTGACGGCTTGGTCTTTGAAAGGTCACTGTTAAAAAACAGAGGATTTTCTCCAAATCTCATTGATACCCTTATGAAGAGTAGAAAACTCATAACAACTAAGATCTACTCTAGAACTTGGAGGAAGTTTCTGGCCTCTTCAAATTTTAATATCGAAGAGGGTTTACCAATTAACCAAATTCTAGAATTCCTGCAGAGAGGGCTAGAGCTAAATCTATCCACGAGTACGCTAAAAGTACAAGTCTCAGCCCTAGGGGCCTTATTTTCTTGCAACATTGCTGGTAATTATTGGGTATCAAGGTTCTTCAAAGCAGCTAGTAGATCCAGACCTATACACAGGAATAGGTCAATGCCTTGGGATCTTAACCTAGTCCTCTCTGCTTTGACTAAAGAACCGTTTGAGCCTTTACATTCAGCCTCACTTAAATTACTATCCCTCAAAACAGCATTTTTGGTGGCAATTACATCTGCTCGTAGGGTAGGAGACATACAGGCTCTTTCTAGGCTGTCCCCCTATACAGAGTTTCTACAGGACAGAGTAGTCCTCAGACCAGATCCAGCTTACTTACCAAAAGTGGCCTCAGAATTTCATAGATCTCAGGAGATAGTTCTACCATCATTTCTCCCTAATCCTTCTAATTCCAAAGAGGAGTTACTCCATACGTTAGATGTTAGGAGATGTCTCTTAGAATATATATCAGTCACTGATGCTTGGAAGAGAGAGGAGGCGTTGTTTCTATCTTTCCAAGGTCCCAGGAAAGGTCTTAGAGTGTCGAAGTACACGCTAGCGAAGTGGATTAGGGAGGCTATCTCTCTGGCTTATACTGCAGGTGGAGGTCCAGCTCCGCAGAATCTGAGGGCACATTCCACTCGAGCCATGGCTGCATCCTGGGCTGAGAGATCTGGAGTTTCCATCGACCAGATATGTAAGGCAGCTACGTGGTCATCCCCTTCCACCTTTTTCAAGCACTATAGGTTGGACTTGGGGTTCTCTTCTGATCTCACCTTCGGGTTAAGGGTGCTACAGGCTATAGTCCCTCCCTAAGGTAGTTTACATCTCTGTAATTCTCTCGTAGTGCTGTCATGGGAGTCCGAATAAAGCATTAAGCTACTTACTGGTAGCGGCATTTTTCGGAGGCCCATGACAGCACCCTTAGTTCCCTCCCTATTCACGTGGGGGTTGCACTTCCCATAATGTATATAATGAGATAGATAGATCTCACGTGTGGTATATAGTTCATTATGATTGATTATTTTTGGACATAAACTGTATATAATGTATGTTTGTGTGCTACTAACCGCGGTAGTCCTCTCAGGCTCTAATATACAACTGATGCATGGGGAGAGGTACCGCCCTTTTGTATCTGTAGGTTTCCTGTTCCTGAAGGGCGGATCCCCTCTCTCGTAGTGCTGTCATGGGCCTCCGAAAAATGCCGCTACCAGTAAGTAGCTTAATGCTTTATTTATTACAAGTCCTTTAAACAGCACACCATCACATTTAAAAACAATTAAAAACATACATAGAACAATTACCCATGAGAACTAATAACCCACAAGAGGCCCGAAGTCCTACCAAAAACCTCTATATTCCTGTATCTTCCTGAGCATATAGCTATTCAAAAAGTTCTACCAACCAAATATCCATATAAAGTGCAGATATTGCAAACAGTCAAGTAGACAAAATAGAAACACCACAGCGCAGCCCAATAATATATACCAACCTATGGCGATCCATTACACTATATATTTACCAAATAAGGATATCCATGGACATGCTCATAGCGGATCAATCCCCTGAGGCAAAAAAGGGCATAAGGACATCAGCCCCCCTTGTGGCCCACCCAACGCGTATCGTCACATAAGTGACTTCATCAGGGGTAATGGTAGTGTACTGGTTTAGGAATCCTGATTTATATAGTACTCACTATTAACATAGTAACATAGTAACATACATAGTAACATAGTAAGGCCGAAAAAAGACATTTGTC